>NC_047090.1:139952597-140577597 GCF_902459505.1 Geotrypetes seraphini | reverse complement strand
TTAAGTGCACGCCCTTCGGATCGGGTCTCCACGTGCGCTTAAACGGAGTGTGTGCTTAATAAGAGTGGGGGGGAGGAGAGGGGGAGGCTGTACTTACTGTACTGGCTCAGTTTAAATATGGCACGTGGGCTACTGGAGACTAAAGTACAGGAAAGCTATGCCCTACAGCTTGAGTGGAAGCGGAGCACTCACTTTCCCAGCTGTCCCAGCGCTTAAGCTGCTGTGTGAAGCCTAGCTATTCCCAGTCAGAACGTGATTGGATTTAACCGGAGTGAGCGTAACGTGAAAGAATAGAGGTTTTCACCTATAACATCAGTGCGCATAAGCAGATTGTGTGTTTATCCGAATTGCAAATATCCAGAGTTTACGTCCATTGACTTTAATGTTAAAAAAACAGGACCGTGGTGGTAGGCTGCGGATAACCGAAGCGTGTACTTAACCAACATGCACTTAGGTGGAGTCAACTGTATCCCCCTTTGCCACATTGCCCTGAGCTCCCTTACCCATTCCCCCAAAGAGAAAGCAGCTGTCTTCAGAAGAAAGCAGCAAGTCAGAGAGTGAGGGAGATGTTGTAGATCCAGTTTCCAATATCAGTGGTGCAGCTGATGAGAGAAACCCATACTATCCAAACCAAAAAGACCTCAATGATTTGATCAGAGATCTTAATCTCACCAAGTCCAATGCCGAGATCCATAACGGGAAAAAGTACCCATCTCTTCCCACGGGCTCACTCAGTGCACCTCAAAGAAGATTACAACAACATCAAGACATTACTAGGCACCTTGAAGCATGATGAGTATGGCTTGGAGGTCATCGGAGATTTCAAAATGATAGCATCCTACTGGGTCTCTAAGGCGGTTTTAACAAGTTTTCCTGCTATCTCTACTTTTGGGACAGCAGGGACACAAAGGAGCACCATCAAAGGCAGGATTGGCCACAGTGGACAGAGTTTTCTATGAAAGAAAACAACATCAAATGGGAACCACTGGTGGACCCCTGGAAGGTGCTGATGCCACTACTGCACATCAAATGAAACAATTCGTGAGAGTTCTAGAGAAGGAGTCAGTGGCCTTCAACTACTTTCAAGACGTCTTCCTTAATCTGTCTGAAGCAAAGGTCAAAGCTGGTGCCTTTGGTGGACCACAGATAAAGAAGATCCTAGAGTGCATAGAATTTCCCAAGAAGCTAACTAGGCAGGAGAAAGCAGCTTTGAACAGCTTTGTCACAGTGGTTCAGGGCTTCCGGGGCAATCACAAGACCAAAAACTACGTGACGTAGGTTGAGAATCTGGTGAAAAATTATAGTAAAATGGGCTGTAGAATGTCTCTCTAAGTCTGTGTCCTTGATGCTGTGACATTTCCGCTCCCCGAGACGGTCATGTCAGAGTGAAACCCCGGTCTCAGTCTCTTACTCGAGACCAGACTCTCACTGAGAAGGATCAGGAAGAAGATCCTGAAAGCCTAGCTGCCTATCCTGAGTCTTCCAGCCTAGAGCAGTGCCCTGAGTATAGGTTAACTGCCCGGCCCAGAAAAGCTTCCAGTCACACTAAGGGATTTAATCAAGCTCCCAGTGATATTCTGCCCTGTAGCCTGAGGGGGAGCCCAAGAACACACAAGCTAGGCACACGATCACCCAGTGTAGGGCGTGGCCCTAAGCCTGTTAAGCAGCTCTCCAGAGCATTAAAGGAGGCTGCCCAAGAGAGTCTGGGAGAGAGAGTTCTCCGGGCCAGGAGAAGGCCAGACCTCACTCCAGAGCCAATGGAGTGTGAGGCTCCAATGCCTCAGGAACCAGCAGAGCAGCTGGATACACCAGAAAGCATGGACCTGGATGAAGGGTGTATGCTGGAGACCGTTATGGAAGAAGCCATGGATGTGGGCTTGGCAACTTTCCACTAAACACTACAGGTACAAGGCTGTACACGAATAATAGTGGAGAGGAATTTTGGGAAGAACTGTTTTGATTGTTTGTGCTGTAAAAACAAGCTTAGAGCAGTGCTGCACCAGCTTGATTGGATTGCTACATTGCAGCTGTGCAGGAGCTCAAGAGAAGCCCAAAGGACTGTGAGCTAATCAGGGCTGGAAATTTAGGAGCCTGCAGTAAGGCTTCAGTTTTTGTCTTTTGTTTTTGCTTAAAGTTTACTTTATATGCAAGACTGTAAATACCTGGTGAAGAAACTGGACTGTGTTGGTTAGTAAGCCCAGGACTCCAGCTCAAGGCTGGGTAAGTGCTTAAGAGACTAATTGTGCAGTGTTTTTCAGAGACTGTGTGATCAGGTAGAGCAAGCCCTAAAACCTGGACTGGAAGCATACCTGATAGAAAGCTTGCTGTGCTTTCACTGGACTGGGTGAAAGTTAAAAGTCTTTTTGTTTTCTGTTTTCTTTCTTTTTGCCCTTGTTTGGGAAGAAAGGAAACTTGGACTATAATAATAGCTGATATGATTTATGTGGCAAGTGACTAATTAAACTTTTCACATTATTTTGTTCAACCTGACTCACGGTGCTTTATTTTTAGCAAAGCCCAGATAGTGAGACACCAGTGAGGTCTCCCCCTTTGGGAGCCACGTCAGGAGTGTGCTACCCTCTACCGGAGGTCTTCTTAACTTTACCAAGACCCCGGCAGGTGACAATGCTCATCTCAAGACATTCAAGGAGAACATTGGAGCATACTCAGAGGAGCAAAATGAGTGCTTCCACAAGGATAGACTGGACTTCAAACGCTGCTACCAAGGACAATATAATGAGAACATGATAGTATAGGAGACTACATCTGGGGACTGATTATATTGTAATTGACTTACGATATAATCAAAACAACTCACTTTTAACTCTTCTGTGGTCATCTTTCTATAACTTCAATATAAATGCATATTATTTGTGATTGATATGTTGCTTTTTAAGACTTTATAAGAATGAAAAGATGAAAATTCTGCGTTTTCACGTTTTAAATAGGTAAATTGCAAAATTTGACTAAACCTGGTCACAAAAGCAAAGTTTTATGGAACTAACAGACATTTTTTATATTTTCTAAGCATGAGCAATTAGGAAATTACACTTACTGCCCAGGGCCAAAAATTGTGTTAAATAGTGTTACAAAGGGATGCTGAAAAGTTCTCAGCCCAACCAACCAACTTCCTAAATTCTAAGTGTTATTTTGCCACTGTAACTGAAATGAGTGTTATCTTATTTCGTTAAGTGCCGATTTGCAGAAACAAAATGTTATGTTTTGGCATTGTTTCAAATCATTGGATTTGAAATCATTGAACCATATGGATCCGCGTCATTCTCTTGGCTGGGCTGAGAACTTTACAGCATCCCCTCGTATTGGCAATTAAGAATAATTGGCACTAATTAGAAGCGTATTCTATAAAGTGGCGTGCCTAAATTCTAGTGTGCAGATCTCAAAAGGGGGCATGGCCAGGGGAGGCACACCGGTGATGTTTTATAGAATTGTGCTAAGTGCCGTCCTTTACAGCACCAATAACATAGGCAGGCTGTACCACCTCGTACGCCCCGGCCCCCAGGCTTAGAAAAAGTCACAGAGACATAACAATGGGAATAACAGGCCACAACTTTATTAGCATTATGTAGGAAAACTCCCTAGGAAGCACCCGAGCCAAATTCTCCTCTTTAGCCCCGCTCCCCACCCTGCCTTCCTGCAGGGAAGCATGCGCATTTTGCTTCCGTGACCTGCCCTCCTCGTTTTCCAGCGAGGCCACTGCCTCACCCTGTCAGTCCACCTGCCCTGCAAGCCAGCGAGGCGGACATGCCTTGACGGTAGGCGTAGTATGCTTTCTCCGCATGTCCATTCTCAAACTTAGCCGGAATTTTCAGGGCTCGGGTGCATCCGCCATTGTGACAACATTAGTGGAAAGAATACAATTTGGCACACTTTGTAACATCCTTGTGCCTACTTAGTCAAGTACAATGAAAGAGTACAAGCTAAAGCATTTTTTTTTTACTAACATAATTTCCTGGCTACTGTTGCAATATCTCAGAGGCGGGAGAGCGGGGGCAGACTGAGCGTCGGGAGCCCGAAAGAGAAGGCTTCTGCTGCTCCCGGCGCTTGGTATTTGAGTCCCCTGCCAGGGGAGAAGCTCCTTTTCCTGACTTACCCAATGAGGGTCCAGCTCTCGCCTTTGACGTCGTAGGTGACGTCAGAGGGGCCCGCGGGAAGTCGGGAAATGGGGCAGAGCAAAGGGCCCAGCTCCCTCTGGCCATGTTATCAGCGGCATGCTCGGAGGGCCGTTGCTGCCGGCATTTTTTTAGGCTTAAAATCCACCTCTACAATAATTCAATATGGCCCTTTATGTATTATATACAGATTATTTTGTACCTGTGACAATGATGGGTTGAATGACTTAGCCAGAGTCACAAGGAACTGCAGGAAGTGAAACTGGTCCCCCTAGTTCTTAGGCTGCTGCATGAACCAGTAGGTTACTTCTCCCAGAGGAGCTCAAAACGGTTTACATGAATTTATTCAGGTACTCAGGCATATTTTCCTCTCTGTCCCAGTAGGCTCACAATCTATCTAATGTTCCTGGGGCAATAGGGGGATTAAGTGGCTTGCCCAGAGTCACAAGGAGCGGCATGGGTTTGAACCCACAACCTCAGGGTGCTGAGGCTGTAGCTTTAACCACTACACCACTCTACATGAATTTATTCAGGTACTAAATCATTTTTCCCTGTCTGTCCCAGTGGGCTCACAATCTATCTAATGTACCCAAAGTCACAAGGAGTGGCATGGGTTTGAACCCACAACCTCAGGGTGCTGAGGCTGAAGCTTTAACCACTACACCACTCTAGAAATCAAAATGTAGTAGAAGTGAGCCAGGTATAGGACAATGAAGCCATTGTGACATCACTGATGAGGCTGGCTCTTAGGCATTGGTGGAATGAGGCATTATGATGTCACAATACCAGCTCTGGTTATCAGTGGCTGAAACATTTCACACTATTTATTGAATTTTCTATACTGTTCTCCCAGTTTACATGAATTTATTCAGGTACTCAGGCATTTTCCCTGTCTGTCCTGGTAGGCTCACAATCTATCTAATGTACCTGGGGCAATGGGGGGGATTAAGTGACTTGCCCAGAGTCACAAAGAGTGACATGGGTTTGAACCCATAAAATCGGGGTGCTGAGGCTGTAGCTTTAACCACTGCACCATACTCTCCCCACAAGTACATTAATCTTGAAAATGTGTGTGTTGCACAGGCCAAGTGTCAACATGGGCACAAAGGTTCTCTGGAGTAATTTTCAAACTAGAAATACACACATCGTTTTGAATGAAAACCCCATTCAAGCACAATACACATATATTTTTTACACGTACAAGCAGTTACAATATTGCCCCCAAATTCCACAAAACAATTGTGCAAGCAAAAATTTAATTCCAAGTTTTCATGTTTTATTCAGCTTTGATATACTGCACCTAGCGATTCCTTTCAGGACAGTTTGCAATAAAATTAAATCTGGATGCGAGGAGAAAAGAATAGTAGATAGAACAAAGAGGAAGAAGGGAAGGGGGCGAGTACTGTAATAGGTCCTTCCACTGTGCTGTTCTGTCATGTGCAGAGCAGGTACAAATGGGCTAGGTGATGCATGTCGCTAACAAAAATCTTATTCACGAATACAGGATGTCCGGGGCGGTACTTGGAGAGACCCCCCAGGAAAGAGACTTGGGAGTTCTGGTCGACAAGTCAATGAAGCAGTCCATGCAATGCGCAGAGATGGAGAAAAGGGTGAACAGAATGCTGGGAATGATTAAGAAGGGGATCACAAACAGATCGGAGAAGGTTATTATGCCGCTGTACCAGGCCATGGTACGCCCTCACCTGGAATACTGCGTCCAGCACTGGTTGCCGTACTTGAAGAACATGGTACTACTTAAAAGGGTCCAGAGAAGAGCGACTAAAATGGTTAAGGGGCTGGAGGAGTTGCCGTACAGTGAGAGATTAGAGAAACTGGGCCTCTTCTCCCTTGAAAAGAGGAGACTGAGAGGGGACATGATCGAAACATTCAAGATACTGAAGGGAATAGACTTAGTAGATAAAGACAGGTTGTTCACTCTCTCCAAGGTAGAGAGAACGAGAGGGCACTCTCTAAAGTTAAATGGGATAGATTCTGTACAAAAGTAAGGAAGTTCTTCTTCACCCAGAGAGTGGTAAAAAACTGGAACGCTCTTCCGGAAGCTGTTATAGGGGAAAACACCCTCCAGGGATCCAAGACAAGGTCAGACAAGTTCCTGCTGAACCAGAACGTACGGAGGTAAGGGTAGACAACCTAAGGCCGCTGCAGGAGTGGACTGCTAGGCACGATGGACCACTGGTCTGACACAGCAGTGGCAATTCTTATGTTCTTACATAAAGGAAGGCCTTCAATCCTGATTTAAATTTGTCAAGAGAATGTTGGAGGGCATTCCATAAAGAAGGACTGTTGGCACTAAAAATTTTAGTCTGGATAGTATCATTATAGCTTTTAAGATGCCTTCTTAAGAATATAAGAATAGCCTTACTGGGTCAGACCAATGGCCCATCAAGCCCAGTATATTATGGTTCTCATGGTGACCAATCCAGGTCACTAGTACCTGGCCAAAACCCAAGGTGTAGCAATGTTTCATGCTATCGATACAGGGCACAACTACGTTAGGAAGGTACAGGGAGATATATTAATGTAGTCAGAAAATCGCTGAATGGAAAAAAGATCAGACTGACTATGATGGTAATAATAATGTATGTCAGTGAGAAGAGAGTAGAGCTACTGGTATTCAAAAAATGCTCAGAGAAGTGAAACCCTGAAGAGGGGTTGAAAACCACCTCTTGAGAGGAAGAGTTTACCATCCAATCATTGCATTCACATGTAGAAAATCACTCTCTGGTCACTGAAAAAATATAATTTTGTAACACTTATGTGGTATTATTCAAAAAGCTATATCAGAGACTCTCTATATGGACAAAATATGATTGCACTTAGCTTGCAGAAAAATTAGAAAGGTTAGCAGTCTCAGGGGTCCCAACGTGGCCCCGTTTCGAGATCTTCTGCTTCAGGAGACCCAAACGTGTTTGTTTAAAGCCCTCTGTGCAGCCTTGATAGAAACAATTTTTTGCCAATTTTTTTTGTCGTTTGGACACTTTGAATCTTAAGACCGATTTCTCTTGGCAAAAAATTGTTTCTATCAAGGCTGCACAGAGGGCTTTAAACAAACACGTTTGGGTCTCCTGAAGCAGAAGATCTCGAAACGGGGCCACGTTGGGACCCCTGAGACTGCTAACCTTTCTAATTTTTCTGCAAGCTAAGTGCAATCATATTTTGTCCATATAGAGAGTCTCTGATATAGCTTTTTGAATAATACCACATAAGTGTTACAAAATTATATTTTTTCAGTGACCAGAGAGTGATTTTCTACATGTGAATGCAATGATTGGATGGTAAACTCTTCCTCTCAAGAGGTGGTTTTCAACCCCTCTTCAGGGTTTCACTTCTCTGAGCATTTTTTGAATACCAGTAGCTCTACTCTCTTCTCACTGACATACATTATTATTACCATCATAGTCAGTCTGATCTTTTTTCCATTCAGCGATACAGGGCAAGCAGTGGCTTCCCCCATGTCTTTCTCCAGGACTTTTCCTCCAGGAACTTGTCCAAACCTTCCTTAAAACCACCTACGTTATCCACTTTTACCACAACCTCTGGCAATGCGTTCCAGACCTTAACTATTCTCTGAGTGAAAAAAAATTCCTCCTATTGGTTTCAAAAGTATTTCCCTGTAAGTTCATCGAGTGTCCCCTAGTCTTTGTAATTTTTGACGGAGTGAAAAATTGATCCACTTTTACCCGTTCTACTCCACTCAGGATTTTGTAGACTCAAATCATAACTCCCCTCAGCCGTCTCTTTTCCAAGCTGAAGAGCCCTAATTGTTTCAGTCTTTCCTCATATGAGAGGAATTGCATCCCCTTTATCATCTTGGTCGCTCTTCTTTGAACCTTTTCTAACGCTGCTATATCTTTCTTGAGATAAGGAGACCAGAAATGAACGCAATATTATAGCTCTAATTTTTTAAACGCCTATTTATAATTAAAATTCTCCTTAAGTTTTTTTTCCCTTACAATATATTCTTACCTTAATTGTCCAGCTATCCTATAACAAATGTATTTCCTCTCCTTCTTTCCGCCATGTTCTGGTATGTCTAGTTAGCTTGGCATTATGTCTGTGTTTTTAACATTGTAAAATTTTTAATTTTGTATCTCGCCTAGAAACATTTTAATTGGCGACTAAATCAAATTTTTATAAAACTTGGAAACTTAATAACAGACCTGACAAAATGAATGAATGACAAGATAGTTGTTGCTGGAGTAGCAGAGTGGTGCCAAAAGCAGTACTGGGTCTTTAAACACGCAAGAATCACATCGAAATGCATGAATGCAGCTGAGGAGCAAGATGATCAAAAGCTTATATTTTATTTATTTAGTTCGTTCGTTTTCTATGTCATCGTCCCCAAAGAACTCAGAACGGGTTATAAGAAAGAGAGTCCAAACAAGAGCTACTGAGTGGCATAAAGTGATACGGGTAAGGGTAAATTAGATGCACATCTCCCTTGAGAAGCATACAGTGATATGGGGACTAAAACTATGCCAGAGTACACCTGGCGGGGCCTCCGCATGTGCGGATCACCGGACTTGATGGACCCAGGGTCTGATCCGGACATGGCAATTCTTATGTTCTTATGTATAACAGGATAGAAAAGAATTTAGGCAAGAGATCTGCATCGCAGATAAAAGAAATGGGGAAGCTGACATTTGAAGCAATTACTGTTTCGGAATTGTAAATACCTACTGAAATTCATCAGCAGCCAGGAGCTTGAATGCAGATTATATAATTAAGTTATAAGGCTATAATGAAACGTGTGTTTGATTGCCGATTATCCTGCCCTGGAGCTTTATCATGGCTATCTGCCAAGCACACCCAGAGGGCTTCAACTCTCGCAGGAAAGAGCTTAGTTCATGATAACCACACTCCCCCACCTTATTATTAGCATAAACAAAACCTCTGCTGTTAAGGGACCTTGGCAGGAACGGTAGTTTCACACGGTAAATGACAATTTCAGTAATGTAGTTTACCAAAAAGGTAGCATTTCTACTAGAAGCAATCAAAATAAGGGGATGTGGCCATGGGAGGGGCATGGTTGTGTCAGGGGCGTTCTGAAAAGTTGGCAGTTTCCCCGCCCAAAATGGCTACTTTTTAAAGCCCTTGGCGGGAAATAAAAGGCTTAGAACTCTGAGGTCATTTGTCTTCTTTTTCCCAGATGCACAACATCTTTCTTTCACTGAAACTCAACATCCATCCAATCCAATCCTCAAGTTTATATACTGAGTCATCCCCCAAATTTAGGGCTCGATTCGGTTTACATACAGAGGAGATTGAGAGGGGACATGATCGAAACATTCAAGGTATTGAAGGGAATAGACTTAGTAGATAAGGACAGGTTGTTCATCCTCTCCAAGGTAGGGAGAACGAGAGGGCACTCTCTAAAATTGAAAGGGGATAGATTCCGTACGAACGTAAGGAAGTTCTTCACCCAGAGAGTGGTAGAAAACTGGAACGCTCTTCTGGAGTCTGTCATAGGGGAAAACACCCTCCAGGGATTCAAGACAAAGTTAGACAAGTTCCTGATGAACCGGAACGTACGCAGGTAAGGCTAGTCTCAGTTAGGGCGCTGGTCTTTGACCAGAGGGCCGCCACGTGAGCGGACTGCTGGGTACGATGGACCACTGGTCTGACCCAGCAGTGGCAATTCTTATGTTCTTATGTTCATTATATTATAAAAGGACAATAATAGGACATAGAAGGAATCCAGTCAACAGACATCCTTCTCTCACTGAAGCTTAACATCCACCTCTACAATAATTCAGAATCCATCTTTGGAATAAACTCCCACCTTGTATTAGGTTGAAATTGTCATTCCTTAGTTTTAAAAAGCAGCTTAAAATTTCTTACTTCACTTTAGCTAATGGCATCGGACTTGGTGTGGTGATGCCAGAGAGATAAGAAAAAGAGCAGTCCAAGCAATTTGGTTTTATGTAGTCGAGAATGCCTTTGTATGACTGAAATCTGTCCTGTCAAGTTTATGTTGTTCCTTATTTGATTTTTATCTTTGTAAACCACTTAGACCTGGCTAAGACAAGCGGTATATCAAAAGGTTGTAATAAACATAAACATCTCTCCATCTGTCAACCAGTTGATCAACATCCATTTTCGGAGACTCATCCTGCCTGGGCAGTATTCTCGTTTTAACTATCTACATGCAATAAGTTAATTGTTTTACTTATTTGTAATAAACAGGTCAAAATCAGGAAAAACAAGTCTTCCTTTTCCATGCTGGGCTGGTTTAACTAATTGTTCAAAGTAACGTATGGAAAATGCATTATGAAAACAGTACAATGGGTCCATTTTTCCCTCCTTCTATAAAACCAGCAAATTTTAAGAAAAGATTAGCAAGCAATGATTGCCCAGCTGGTTGTGGTACATGTACCAGCGAGTAGCTGTTCCTGGTTTGCTACGTCCATGTCTGTTCTCTCTTTTGCTTGCAGGCATGTCCCAAGAACCAATAAACCCTCCATCAATCTCCTTCAAACCATAGGCTGTCTAGTTGGATTCTTGTAATCAGGCATCAAGAATCCCAAGAAAAGAGTGAATCTGGCACTGTCTGCACATTAGGCTTCAATTAGATTGCAGCTTTAGCTTCTTAGCCATACAAAGAAATAAAATTAAAATGTCTATATGTTGCCATGGTAGTTTAAACAAGAGTTTTGTTGCATTACCTCTTCAAGGCAAATTTACACAGGACTATAACTCGTGTGGCAATGTGATTAACACTTAAATAACTAATATCAAGCAGGACCAGTCAAATGCCTTTTATTCATTAGACGGCATCATTTTTTAAACTGTGTCTTATCAGTATGTAAATTAGATTTTGACTATAGCAGTCTGCATCCAGAGCAGTCAAAGCGAATTCAATTAATGTGATTTACATTCCAATGCGACTTGGGGAGCTGTGTGCTGCATGATAAGACTGTGGAATGAAAGCTGAGCTTAGGGATAACCCATAACTCCTTGTAGCGCACTAGTTTGTTTTTTTTGAAAAATGAGTTCTCTATAGACATAAGAACATAAGAACATAAGTAGTGCCTCCGCTGGGTCAGACCATAGGTCCATCCTGCCCGGCAGTCCGCTCCCGCGGCGGCCCAAACAGGTCACGACCTGTCTGAATCTCCAGAAGGGGGTCACCTTGCCACCTTGGTTTCTCATTGAAGTCCTATCTTCCCATCGAAGTCCTAACCCTCTGGTCTTGCACATGCACGACCTGGTTGGGTTTCTATACTTATTACCTGGTTAGCTTTCTATACCTGTGTTACATCCCAGCACCTCCCTCAGTATCCCACGATCCCTTTATCCCTCAGGAATCCGTCCAATCCCCGTTTGAATCCCTGTACCATACATAACTAAAATAAGGTAGATACTAGAGACACATTTGTCACACATCATTTCATGAAAATCCAGAGCTCCAAATCTCCCACGTTTGGCTGGAGATTCCCTTCTTGGCAGGTTATTCTTCCATACGACTGCAAGGGCAGCCTAAACTCCTGTTCCAATGCAGATGGGCCTACTTCCTCTCCAGCTTCATTCGACAGTCACGTGTAGCGGCATGTAGAAATACAGGAAGAGAAACATGAGAAGACAACTTGCCCAGATTTCAACTGCCGGGAGGACCAAAAAGAGGAAAAATCCAACTACCATGAGGCCTAGCGGATTAGCAAGAAAGGGCTTTGTCACTGATGACCCCAGTGAAACTGCTGTTATTTTCTGACTGGTACCTGCAGTTTTTTGTTAACTTCTCAGCTACCGCTTGGAATTTCAGTGAAATTTTACACATTCATTTTTATACTATCTACTTTTATGAGCCAGGTAGAATGAAATTATCTTTAAACCCAGCAAAGTTATAAACTTTTCAGGGTGACTACCCAGCAATTTTCACACATTCAAACATGCTTGCACGATAAAATTATCATTATTTGACCCCCCCCCAAAAAAAAAAAAACAGGGGGTACTAGCTTACTGTTAATGATGTTACCGTGACATAGACTTGTGTCTAGGGAGAACATTATTGGAGGCCTATCACCAGTGACATAGTAAGGGGGTGGGGGGATGTTCCGCTTCAGGCGCCGTCATGGTGGGGGCGCTAGATCCTTTCCGACCCACAACCATGTGCGCACATTCCTTTCTCTCTCTCATACCTACTTAGGGCCAGATACACAGAGCTCCCACACCATGGTAAAAAATACTATTATGGGAGCGATTTTTCTTTTACCAGCGATGCTCAGCACAATAGCATGTAAATTATTTGCTTGTTATTCATGTGGAGAATCACAGAGAAAAGAGGGGAGGAACTGTGCCTGGCACTTGCTCCTTCTCCTGCCTGCCCTATCAAAATAAGCAGCCCTTGCTGTCCCTGCCTGCCGGTAGAGCTTAGGGGAGGAGCAGGGGAATCCTCCATCATCTGAGCCGGCAGGACTCCCTAAAGCCGCAGTGACTTCAGGGAAGTCCTTGCCAGCTCATCTGATCAGGGATTCCCCTTCCCTGATCAGTTCAACCTGCAGGCAGGCAGGAGTTGCTTTTTTTTTTTTTTGTAATGGGCACAACTGTTGTGCTCAAACAGCTGCGCCCATTAAAAAAAATAAAGAAGTCGTGTGAGCCCCAAACTGGGACCCCTGACACCCCCCCCACAAGCCCCCCAACACCCCAGAAACCAAGCCCCCCTCCCCCCCCCCGCCGTCCAATGTCCCCTCCCACCACTCCAAAACAAAATCATAGAAACATGATGGCAGATAAAGGCCAAATGGCCCATCCAGTCTGCCCATTTGCAGTAACCATTATCTCTTCCTCTCTCTAAGAGATCCCACATGCCTATCCCAGGCTTTCTTGAAATCAGACACAGTACACAGTATATCTCCACCACCTCTACCAGGAGACTGTTCCACACATCTACCACCCTTTCTGTAAAAAAATTATTTCCTTGGATTACTGCTGAGCCTATCATCTCGTAACTTTATCCTATGCCCTCTCATTCTAGAGCTTCCTTCCTTATGACGAAGACTATGCACCATTTTAGTAGCTTTCCTCTGGACTGACTCCATCCTTTTTATATCTTTCTTACTATCCAGTCCTCAATTTTCCTCTTTTCACTGTCTATCTATAGCTTGCCACCTCTTTTCCTCACCCCCTTCAGTATCTAACTAACTCTAACCTCTCCCCCCACCCTTTTTTCTTTATCCCTTCTTCCATCCAATATGTGCCTTCTTTCTCTACCCCTTCCATCTAGCACAGGGGTCTCAAAGTCCCTCCTTGAGGGCCGCAATCCAGTCGGATTCAGGATTTCCCCAATGAATATGCATGAGATCTATGTGCATGCACTGCTTTCAATGCATATTCAGTGGGGAAATCCTGAAAACCCGACTGGATTGCGGCCCTCAAGGAGGGACTTTGAGATCTCTAGCATCTTCACCTCTCTCTCTTCTCTCCACGTCATCCATCTGCCCCCTCTTTCTCCACTTCCATTCAGCATCTGCTCCCCTATCTTTCTCTCTTCCCACCCATCCAGTGTTTGCTCTCTACTTTCTCCCCTCCCCACTTCCATCCACTATCTGCTCCCATTCTCTCCTCCCTCCCCACTAATATCCAATGTCTGCCCTTCTCTATATCCATCCACCCCACTTCAATCAGCATCTTCCCCTTCTCCCTCCCTTCACCCCAATTCCATCAGCATCTGCCCTCTCTCTCTTCCTCCAACCCATTTCCATTCAGTATTCAATATTGCATATGCCTGGTAGCGCTATAGAAATGATAAGTAATAGTAGTAGTAAATGAAACCTACTAAATTGAAAAAGTGTAGATAGCTGGTGAAGGTACGGTAGAAAATCATTCCTCATAACTGGACCAGCAGCAGAAAAAAATCCAGGAGCAAACTAGCTCCAGACAAAGCTGTTGAACTGTAGGAACATCTAGCAAATGAAATCTCAAATTCTTTACTGGAATGCAAAGATTCAGGGATTGTGAAGTGATAGACTAGGGGACACTTGTTGAAGTTACATGGAAATACTTTTAAAACCAATAGGAGGAAATATTTTTCACTCAGAGAATAGTTAAGTTCTGGAACTTGTGCCAAAGGATTGGTAACAGTATTTAACATAGCTGGGTTGTTGTGGTTTTTTAAAAATGCATTTTCAATATAAATTCACAAGTATCCACTTGTTACAGAAATTCAGAGTAATAAGAATAAACATCACAAAGAAGAGAAATATATATCAAAATGAAAAACGCTAAATAATTCGACTCAGAAGAAATTCCAATATGTAATATTTAAACAATATCTTTTGACTCTTCCGTAGACCTCCATTTTTTTTTCCTTTGAGAAACAAAAAAGTAGAGAGACAAGGAGTTAACAATTATAGATAGAAAAGGCTTAATGTGTTATATTCCGGCCACAGTTCTTAAGCAGCCCTTTCATACTTGACTTAATTTCTTAGGAATCCTTGTACTAAGGTGCGTTAGCCATTTTAGCTAATGCGTCTATTATATCCTATGAATGCGTTAGCGTTTAGCAGGCACTATAATGGCTAGCATGCCTTAGTAAAAGGACCCCATAGTGTCCAAAAAACTGCGAAGTTGCTCAGGTGCAAAAAAAAAAACATATTTAGGACTCCTTTTACTAAGCTGCATTAACATTTTTAGCGCATGGAGCTTTTTAGCACGCGCTAAACCCGCGCTACACAGCTAGAACTTACACCAGCTCAATGCTGGCGTTAGCGTCTAGCACGTATGGCAATTTAGCACGCGCTATTCTGCGCATTAATGCCCTAACACGTCTTAGTAAAAGGAGCCCTTAATCCCAGCATATCTGATCAAGCATTTGTATGGGTAACTTAAAAAGGAAAGTAGCTCCCATTTTTCTTACTTCTTTCCTCATAGCCAGAAATAACTTTCTAGGATCTTGGGTAGATTTTGTAAAATCAGGAAAAATCCAAATTCTCTGTCCCAAGAACAAATTTTGGGAAGAACGAAAAAACATTCTTATTATCGCATTAAGATCTTGTTCAAATACAAATGAAATTATCAATGTACCTCGATACTCAGTCTCCTCTTGGGAGCTTTCCAAAATTCCAGTTATATTATTCAAATCAATTACTTGCAATTTCTCAAGCCATTTGTCAGGTGAAAATTCAGGGGTTTTTTGGTGAGTAATAGATCCTATTAATTGGAGGAATCGAATCAGAGGAGAATTTCAAATTTTCAATCAGGTATCTTCTGAACATATCAATAGGTGCAATCAATACCGATTTAGGAAAATTTAATATCCGTAAATTGAGACTCCTATTGAAGTTCTCAATTGTTCAATTTTTCTTTGAAGAAAAGCTCTACCCTTTACCACATTCCCGGAAAGATTTTGTAGTGAGGCAATTGTTTTATTTACTTGGTCAAACTTTGCATTAGTTTCTAACTGAATATTTTGAATGGGCATTGATAGATATCACCAGCTGATAGCTTCCAGCTTTTGGAGCACTTGTCCAACGTTGCCTTTGAGGAGCCGATTTCTTCCACTCCTTGGAAAGTTGTTGTCTCGGCGTCCTGGTCAATGTGGGGCCCCCTCTGCGTGACGGCATTGGACTCTTTTGGACCTCAGGGTTCTCGCCCTCCACATCATCCTCAGCCGGATTAGGTGGCGATCAGGCTGCAGGGGGGGATAGTGATATTTTGAGCCCCAAAGCTCCGGTGGCTCCTTCCATCGGAGTTACAGCAGGGATTCCCCCTCCAGTAACAGTTGGTGAGCTAGTCAGGAAATGATCCTTCGATGCTTGCCTGGGCGTGTAGAGGTTTGCCTGAAGAAAGCCCTGGCATTTGTTGTGAGGCATTTCTTCAATTCCAAAAGGGAAAAATATTTTTTTTTCTGCTGAAATGTTGCAAGGTAAGACGGAACTTTGCTACTGGCTGCTAACATGCCGTCGCCATCTTGTTTCTCCTGAAGAGAATCTAAGCCAACATAGCTAGTTTTAAAAGAGATTTGAATAAGTTCCTGGAGAAAAAGTCCATAGTCTGCTATTGAGACAGACATAGAGGAAGCCGCTGCTTGCTCTGGGATTGATAGCATGGAATGTTGCTCCTATTTGGCTTTCTGCCAGGTACTCGTGACAAAGATTGATCCTGTGGAAACAGCATATTGAGCTAAATGGACCACTGGTCTGACCCAGTATAGCTATTCTTATGTTCTTATTATCTATTCCATGAGATGCAGAACACAAATAGATGTAGACAGTGTGAGAAGCTACAAATTCATCCTTGCCAAACCTTCTAAAACTACAGAAGATATGTAAGGCTTCTCCATTAACAGTTCCATGTAGACAGTATGTGGATCAGGGGGATTTCTCTGCTTCAAGCAGACTCTTTTTTCCTAGGGAGGCAGTTTAGAAATCTAATAAATAAAACTGGCATTATTGGCAAATGGGAGGGTGACTTCCTTTCATGTCATTGTAATTCTGCTCACAGCTTGAAGAGGGTGACCTGCGTAACAACAGATTCCAGTAGCCAGGACATTATTTAGGTTGGGTGGAAGTTTTGGGACTCATCCAAGTCCTCTTCTTGGCCAAAACATACACTTCACAAAGAGTAATCAAACCAACATTTTGCCCCTGAATATTTCCAGGAAATTGATTTCTCTAATACATGATGAACACAATTATGACTGAATTTTTTTTCTATTTTTATTACTTTTTAGTTCCAATTGAAAAGTACATTAAAACCTTGAATTGCAAGTAACTTGGTATGCAAGTGTTTTGCAAGACAAGCAAAACATTTGATTAAATTTTCACTTGATATACAAGAAAAGTCTTGCAATACAAGTACATACAGTATTTTGTATTAAAGTTTTTGGGTTCTGGAGTTTCCATTATTTCTTAGGGGAAATTCACTTCGATATACGAGAGTTTTGTATTACAAGCATGTTTTTGGAATGAATTATGCTTGCAAACCAAGGTTTTACTGTACATGCCTTCCTGGTGCTGGTTGGTTCACTGTCTTTTTCTAATATGCTGTCTGTTCCTGTTAAGAAAATGCCCCTTTTGCTTATCATAATATTTCCGTTCTTGGCTTTGCAAATTATTGAAGATTTTTTTTAAAATTCAGATATACAAGATACGGGAAGGATGGAGATTTCTGCTCGTGATTTTATATTCTATCAGTTGTCTATCCTATTTTAATGATTCTGCAAGATGTAAGATTCTGAATTTTATTCTCTTTATTGAAAAGATATATTTCAATACAATGGCAAAAGAAAAAAGTAATTGGATAGCAAACAAAAAAAAAATCAATTATCCAGCCCTGGGGAGAGTGGAAAAGTAATATCAGACTAGAGACTAAAAAAAATTATGAAATAAGAAACTATCCTAGTTCCAGTAGAGCTGAATCATTTGCTTCTATATCTAGATCCAGATGTGCCCTCTAGTTGAACCAGCTCCTGGCAAACTACACAATAAGAAGCCTTCCCCTCACCCCACCCCCACCCCCACATGTTATCTTGGCATATTACAGGAATGGTCAACTATTGCCTTCTACTGTGCAGTGTGAGGCACCACTATTTCACTGCTGCCCAGCATAGGGAGCATGACTTGAACTGGCATTGCTGCCAGAATCTGTCCAGCATTGGACTCAAGGCAATGAAGGGAGGGTTAAGTGACTTATCCAGGGGCACAAGGAACTGCTGTGGGATTTGAACCTGGATATTCTAGTTTCCAGCCTGTTGCTGAAACATTAGGCTATTCCTTAGTGCCTTATTTCTATAAAAGCACCCCCCCCCCCTCCCAATAAAGTCATTCTGGTAACAAACAAGGGTGGGGCCCGGAGCCCAAGTAAGACAGAACTACACAGCATTTTTAGACAAATAAACATTAATTAAAGCTGTGGGTTGGAGCCCTGTTCTATTCACAGGTCGGAGAAAAAAGCAATATTAAACTAGTCCGTAATGATACAATGCCCTTGTACATCTTACTGTCTCTCAGCACAGTTGCATTATTACCTGCATGAGCTTATACTCCATGGTTTTCCCACTCATCTTCGAGGGCCCCTAGGCACACAAGTACACTGGGCCCCCCTGCCCCGCCCCACCCTACCATGTACCCAGGTGGAAACAGGAAGCTGCGTCAGAGGGAAGCTTTGGGCAAGCAGCACCGCTTGCACAATTACAGTTCCCGTTGCCTTTCTTACCTGCGTTGCTTGCTTGTCTTACTTTCCATCAATGGGGGTGAGGAGGGCCCACGTTGCCAATTGATGCTGGAGGGGCCCATCGCCGTTTGGAAAAAACAATGTTGATGCCCTCCTTCAATGGGCCCCCCAGACCATTTCGAGCCCTACCACATGCCTACTTGGCCAATTGGTTAATCCTGCCATGGAACCTGAGGGATCGTCTGAGCTCAGTGGATACCAGTTCATCTTCAGTCTTTATTGGAGCCAGCAATTAGCACTGAAATGGACTCACTTCCCAGCTTATGAGTCAAAATGGGGCTCGTCTCACCAGATAAATTGCTTGGGGGGGTTGCTTACCTAGGTCCTGTGGTATAGTAAGGGGGGCGGGGGGGGCAGACCGCCCCAGGTGGTGGCGGAGAGGAAAATGGTGACAGAGTTCAAAAAAGCATGGGATAGTAACATAGTAACATAGTAGATGACGGCAGATAAAGACCCGAATGGCCCATCCAGTCTGCCCAACCTGATTCAATTTAAATTTTTAAATTTTTTCTTCTTAGCTATTTCTGGGCAAGAATCCACAGCTTTACCCGGTACTGTGCTTGGGTTCTAACTGCCGAAATCTCTGTTAAGACTTACTCCAGCCCGTCTACACCCTCCCAGCCATTGAAGCCCTCCCCAGCCCATCCTCCACCAAACAGCCATATACAGACACAGACCGTGCAAGTCTGCCCAGTACTGGCCTTAGTTCAATATTTAATATTATTTTCTGATTCTAAATCCTCTGTGTTCATCCCACGCTTCTTTGAACTCAGTCACAGTTTTATTCTCCACCACCTCTCTCGGGAGCGCATTCCAGGCATCCACTACCCTCTCCGTAAAGTAGAATTTCCTAACATTGCCCCTGAATCTACCACCCCTCAACCTCAAATTATGTCCTCTGGTTTTACCATTTTCCTTTCTCTGGAAAAGATTTTGTTCTACGTTAATACCCTTCAAGTATTTGAACGTCTGAATCAGAAGATCTCTAATCAGAAAATAATGGGTATATATTGAAGAACTAAAGCCAGTACTGGGCAGACTTGCCATTCAGTTGAGGATGGGCTGGTGAGGGCTTCCATGGCTGGGATGGTTTAGATGGGGTGGAGTGAGCTTTGATGGAAACTCCAGTAGATGGAACCTAAGCACTGTACCGGACAGAGCTCTGGGTTTCTGGCCCAGAAATATCTAAAAAAAAAAAAAGAAAAGGACAATTTAAATTAAATCATGAATTTATAGTATGTGCGGTTGGGTAGACTGGATGGAACACTCAGGTCTTTATCTGCTATCATTTACTATGTAACTTTTTTTTTTTTTCCATCTTGGTGGGGGCAAGGCACCTCTCCTCCACTCCGCACCCCTCCCCCTCCGCTCCTTCCCTCCTTCACGCATGCCTTCCCTTCCCCCATACCTCTAGCTCTTTACCGGCGCCAGCAGCAGCTCCAACCTGCTGCTCGTGCCGGCCTCAGCTCTCCTCTGATGTCACTTCCTGATTATAGTACGAGGAAGTGATGCTAGAAGGAGAGCTGAGGCCAGAGCAGGCAGCAAGTAGGAGATGCTGCTCAAGCCGGGGAAGTTAACGAGGTACAGGGAAAGGAAGAGACGCGTGCACATGGCGGGGGGGGTTAAGTGGCAGGTGGTGCACAGAGAAGAGGGCGGGGGCTCCACTGACCCAGGCGCCTCCCACCCTCTCTATGCCACTGTCTAGGTCTGTCCTCTCGCCATGTTTCATGTTGTCACAGGCTGCTACATGGGAAAGAGCTTGGCCCAGTGAACCTCGTGAGCAGGCAGGACTCGGATCACTCAGGTTTTTGTCCCTGGTATCGGACAGATCTCCTCTTCTCCAGCAGGAGACCCTGGTTAACCTCCTCAGGTGATGGAGCAGTTGATTCTTAACTACCTGGACTTCTTGGTTAGGGTGATTTTGGGTTCCCAATGGCTTTCCTTCAGTGCTCCTCAGGACTTCATTGGGCTGATCTTTCACCCTGTGGATCGGTTACTTGAAGGGGTCTTTCTGCTAGGAAGTTTCTCTAAGCCATATAGCTAAGTCCTCTAGTACCTTGTCCATCGCACAGTAAGATGTGTCACTGTCCAGCTCTGCTGCTCTCCCCTGTAGTTCTTGAACTTGCAGTTTTAGTGCTGTTTTCACCAAGTCTTCACGGTCATGGATACTGGCGGCTAAATGTTAGGGGCCTTGAAAAAGCTGGTCATGCAAAACAAGTCGGCATAAAATCCCAAGCTGGAGGCCACTACTTGAAGCTAAGTATTTACTTATTTATAAGCTGAAACGACATGAATGTTTAAAAGCTCAATAGAAACCCAATATAAAATATTGATCCAGTGACAAGTGGACACATAAAGCTTTGGGCAGTGAAAGTTTATGGAGCCCAAAGTGGTTTCGCTGAGGATCTGGGGGAACATTTATTTATTTATTTTTTAATTCTTTATTGATTTTCAAAGCTTAAATAGTGCAATACAACAAATGTAACATATAATAATACAATAAAAGCACATTCAACTTACACATGTTCTTAATCAACCATTTTCCCCACCCATCCCCCCACCCCCAATAATTATTCAATAAAACACAAAAACATAGATTACCGCAAAAAGCCATATCCTATTCTAATTGATAATATCTTCCCATCCGTTCACCCACCCCCAAATGTAAGTACCCTAAAACAAAACTAAGACAGAAATAATCCCCCCTTTCCTTCCACCCTTCCCTGGATATGTACCTAAATAAGCAAAAACTAACTCACATCAATAATCAATTATAAAGAGGTAACATAAGATGTCAATGAGCCCCATATCAATTTAAATATATTATCATGTCCCACATTATCAGCGTTCATCTTTTTAAATCTATAACTGGAGCAAAGACTTGCCCACCAGAATGAAAAATTTAAACGATCTTAATTCTTCCAGTTTCGGGTGATCATCTGGTCATTATAAGGAAAAGACGACCTTTATATTGATCTATAAGGGGCTTAAGATGTAGTATTGTACCGCAAATGACCGCTTCATACGTTAGTAGAATTGATGATTCCAAAATGTTATTAATTCTACCCCATATTGACCTCCAAAAGTTAAGTATCAAAAAATGAACGGTTATGAGGGATACATAGATGGCAGCTAAAGAGCAAAGGCTGTCTCTCTATGGTGTGCATTGCTGCTATATTCCCTTAAAGAACATATAACTTGTAGCTTGTGGAGAGCCATAATCATTTTCAAACTTAATTTACTGTTTTTGTGAAACACATCTTGGTAAGTATATGCAATTTTATACAGTAAATAGATAGATAGTCCTACGCAGGATTTATTTGTGCTCCCTACTAATTCAGTTCTGCCTATGTTCCACCTCAGGTTTTAACTAAGGGCAGCATTATCAAATTGACTGGGGGCAAAGGCTCAGAGGCCACACACAGGCAGACTAAGAAAGCAGGACAGAAAGTACCCTGGACTGTAGACTGTCCAGAATGCGTTAATAAAATGTGTTTATTTCAGTCTCAAGTTTCAGTCCTGATTTCAGAAACACCCTGGGTCAATACACAAGATCAGCAGCTAGGATATGTTGTACTGCAAGCCTGGAAAATGCTTACCCTGCTGGCACAGACAGTATAAAAACATAAGTCTTACTGGGTCAGACCAATGGTCCATCAAGTCCAGGAGCCCGTTCTCACGGTGGCCAATCCAGGTCCCTAGTACCTGGCCAAAACCCAAGGAGTAGCAATATTCCAGCATCTCAAAGAATAGCAAGATTTTGGAACCCCAATGAGAGCAACATTCCAGAGCTGAAACTGTGATGTCATAATGCCTCATTCCACAGTGCCTTAGAGCCAACCTCATCAGTGATGTTACAATGTTGGCTCAAGTAAGAACACAAGCATAGCCTCACTGGGTCAGACCAATGGTCCATCAAGCCCAGTAGCCCGTTCTCATGGTGGCCAATCCAGGTTGTGATATGCAAGGTATGCCTGCTAGGGCTGTTCCTAATAGAAATCCCACTGTTAGAGCAGATATCCTTTTGCCTACTATTACTCCTGTGTCCAGCAGAGGGAGTGCAAGTGCCAGAAGGCAGATTTCCCTTCCCCCATCTAGGAAGGGAAAGGAAGTCAGGATATCCGGCACACCTGAGCGTTTGGGGCATGGTCCCCAGCTCCTAAACCTCAGGTCTGCATGGCTGGAGGGAGAGAAGCAAGCAGGCAGCGAAAGCAAGCAGTCGCAAAGCTCAGGGCTGAGAGCTCTGCAAAACTATGCTGTTCCTGAGCAGATGGAGCTGGTAGAGGCTGGGGCAGAGGCACCTGAAAATCCTTGCGAAGAGTTCCAAGATATGGAACTGGATTTTGAACCGGAGGCTTTCACTGAGGTACCTGCCAGCACACAGCCCATGGAAGTCTGCTAGCCAAAGGCAAGTGACTAATACTATAACCATGGATTACAAATGTACAAGTTTTTGTTTTAAAGCCTATTTTTGAGCAAGTCTGCCTGTGTTTGTTTGAAGGTGGTGGGGTTTGCCCACGTTAAATGTGGAGGGATAGAGGGTCATATCTTGGCAATATTCCAGCACGTGGAGCACACCACCTTCCCCAGCACTACTGTGGCTGGAAGAATCAGTGCCGTGGCACTGGTTAAAACAGAAGTCTTTTTGGTAAAGACTATGGACTTAGGCTGAGACTATATTTGAATGTACAGAGAACCTTTCTTGTTTGGAAGTCTTGCTACAAAGAAAAAGAATCCTTTTTGCTGAGATTTAAGGTTTCTAGTTTTGGAGTGTTGAAACCTCTTTTCTTTTGGAGAACTATGATACTGCAATAGGATTGTTAAGTTTACCTCTTTTGAACATTTCAAGGACTTGCCTCTTGACGGCTATTGCCGGACAAAGTTAGTTTTTTTTGATTATTTTATTTTGAAGACTAGTGTCAAGCTGAGGTGTGAAGCAACCATTTTGTTTTGGAAATTGCACCATTAAATCCGGTCCAAGTTTTGTTTTCTTACTTACCAGTTTGCAGTGTGTTTTTTCCTTTTTGGCTCAAATCCTGACTTACTTACTCTTGTGTTGCTAGCCGCAGCACACAAGAGCCAAAAACTTCTGTGTCCCAGCGGCTCGGGACCAATTGCCCTGACCCCGTTGGTGACAAGGTCCCTAGTACCTGGCCAAAACCCAAGGAGTAACAATATTCCAGCATCTCAAAGAATAGCAAGATTTTGGAACCCCAATGAGAGCAACATTCCAGAGCTGAGACTGTGATGTCATAATGCCTCAGAGCCAACCTCATCAGTGATGTCACAATGGCTTGCTTGTCTGTCCTCACATAAGAACATAAGAATAGCCTTACTGGGTCAGACCAATGGTCCATCAAGCCCAGTAGCCCGTTCTCATGGTGGTCAATCCAGGTCCCTAGTATCTGGCCAAAACCCAAGGAGTAGCAATATTCCATGCTACTGATCCAGGGCAAGCAGTGGCTTCCCCCGTGTCTTTCTCAATAACAGACTATGGACTTTTCCTCCAAACCTTTCTTAAAACCAGCTATGGGCATAGGCAGCTGAGTGATAGGGTCCTGTTATTCAAGTTACCTCAAAGAAGCAGGAGCAGGGAATGGGAGTGTGAGTGAGAAGGGCTGCCGGAGGATAGAGGGAAAGGGGATATAGAGCAGGGGCTGCATAATGAAGAAAGAGAAGGGAATAGGAAGGAGATAACAATGGGAAAGGCATAGGAATGAAGGGTAATGTAGAGATAGAGGAATAAGAACAGGGGGTGCAGGGGATGGAGAGCCAAAGAAAAGGATTTGAAAGATTGAGAGGAAAATGAGGTGGAAGAATGGGTGAGAGATGAAAGATGTGAGAAGTTCCAAAGAATTGGGAAAATATGCCAAAGAAGGGAAGGAATTTGGAAGCTGATGAGAAAAAAAGTGGCAAGAGAGAAGGGGAATGGAGGTTAAAGACAGCATGTGGGTCTCTGGTGGCCACAGTGGTAGAAGTGAAATTAGGATTGTTTCCCCAGCCAAGACATAACTATCTTTTCAGAAATTCTGAACTACTATAGTATCATTCAGAAGCTAAAATGCTAATTTAAGAAACTGGAGAAATATACGAGGGGGTGCTGAAAAGTTCTCAGTCCAACCAAGAAGAGAATGACGCAGATATGGTTCAATCGATGATCGGAAACAATGACAAAACAGAGAATTTTGTTTCTGCAAATTGGCACTTAGGGGTCCTTTAATTAAGGTGTGCTAACTGATTTAGCACATACTAAATGCTAAGGTGCCCATAGAATATAATGGATGCCTTAGCATGTAGCATGCGCTAATCTTTAGCGCGTGCTAAATTGGTTAGCGCACCTTAATCAAAGGATTCCTTAGTGAAATAACACTCTTTGTAGCTACAGTGGCAAAATAAAGCGCATAACATAGGAAGTTGGTTGGTTGGGCTGAAAACTTTTCAGCACCCCCTCTTATGATAAGCATTTTGATATTTAATAACAAACAGTTTAAACATATCCAATTTCCTTTTTCGCCCTCTTTGCATCCGTAAGCACAATATGATGCTTATTCAAGCAATATTTAAAAGGAAGTCAGAGTGGCGGAAAATAGAAGTGTCTAAGAGCAAACTATTTATCTTAAAAAGGCAGAAATTCAATGAGGGAACAACGAGCTTTCACTCAAATGTGGCCCCTCTGCAAATATAATTTTATGAGTTCCCCCCAACACACACACACACTCATTTTGCTGGACAGCCATTCAGACAATGGGGAAGATAGGCCCAGGGACAGGAAGCTGATGTCAACCAGAGTGATAAAATATTTAGTTTCCTTTCAGTAAATAGCTATTATTAATTCCATATTTTCTGTTGTCTGGATAAGAGCTACCTACTACTCCCTTTATGACAATCCCTTCCTAATGCGTACTGCTTTCACAGAAACACATTACAACCGAGTGCCCTTACGGAACTGGAGATGTCAATGGGAGCACAACTGGGACTTTAAGAATGCACTTCAGGTGTCTCCATAACACTGCTGGAGCCTTAGTAATCGAACCTGTATAGTATCCCCGTCTGCTGTGCGACGGAAATAATTCAATATGACCAAGGGTCGGACATTGTATGCTGCATGCCTGGATCTCATCGCAGCTGATAAACACATCCTGGTTCTAGGATCTACATAAGCGTGATTGCATGAGGATCACTTTTTTTTTTTTCTTACAAAACTGGAAACAGAATTCTAAATTGGAACAATGCAGAACAGCTATATGAATGGTTGGTTTTGTTAAATCGGAGGCTTAATGCTGGGAATAAAATGTAATTTAGTGTATGAGATTAGCCTGAGGGAGGATGGAAAATGTTGGTTAATTTGTTCCACATACCAGAGCTCTGTAGCATCCTCCCTCCATCCACCTCTGCTGTATAAAATATCCTGGTATTCAAACAGGATATTGTCTCTTGTTTGTTAATACGTTCTGTCAAAAGAGGAACTATTATTAGAGTGAAGAGCAAAAGAACAAATTCTCTTTCTTTCAATAGCTCCAGTTTGAATTTATTTTTTTTTTCTATTAAAAAAAAAAAATAAAAAAGCATTATAAGAAAAAAGCATAAAGGGTCAACATGAAATGAGGGTTTTCTTGTAATGTTCTTCCAAACATTTTGGAATAAATGTTATTTCACTGCACCGTATGCCTGGAACAAAAGCCCAAATTCTGTAACCAGAGCCTAAACTTAGGCACCTATTTCGGAGGCGCCCAACTAGATAGGCGCCTATCTAAATGGAATAACCAGCCCAATTAAGCTTTTTAGTCAGCACTAATTGAAACTTATGCGCCGAGCATGAAAGAGCGATTCTGCAACAAGGCGCCTCTAAAAATTTAGGCGGCCTTCAAAAAAATAGGCGCTAGGCACGTTAGGCGTGGGCGTGGCTACATGATAGGCGCCTTGTTGCTGAATCACTGCTCTTAAGCGTGCTTAAGTGTGCTTAAGCGCTCAGCTAGGCGCCTAACTTTTAGTTGTGCCTGGAGCTGGCCTATTTCTTGGGCGCCTCCAAAATAGCTTCCGCTCAGCGTGATTCCTTAAACAGCACCCAATCGTGCTGAACAGTGCCTAAGTAGGCGCCTAACTTTTGGGTGCTTCTTATAGAATTTGCCCTAAAGTGCCTGACTTGGTAGTCAAGCTCCGTCTCTGGCAGTATTCAGTTCCAAACTCCAGCCCACCTGCTAAGCCATAATATCTGTCTTATCATTCCCTCTCTAGTTCCCCCACCTGAGCACTGTGCATTGATGCACTGTCTTGTCCAGTTTGTCTGTCTTGACTAGACTGTAAGCTCTTCTGAGCAGGGTCTGTCTCTTCTATGTTTTGACGTATAGCGCTGCGTATGTGCTATAGAAATGATAAGTAGTAAATGTGGAGGGAAATTCTATAGCCTAGCTGCTTACTGTATTACTAGTGTAAATGCACAGAATACAAACGCATACTGGTGCTGTGAACCTCATAAGTGCAAGCAGGGCACCTAAGCGCTACTCGGAATATACACTTAATTTATACTGGGCCTGATTCTATAAATGCCTAGCGATGCTTAATTTAGTTCCATGTGGGACTAAATTGGCCACACCATTTCAAAAAACCAATTTAAAACAAATTATTTTAATGATCAGTTCAGGTTTTGATCTTAGGCTTTCATGACCGCAGATGCTTTTGGCTTGAGCATTGGCTTGAGCATTGCATAAGTTTACACATGCTTGTTATATATAGCGAGCCAAGTCCTGGCATTGTCAGACGTGAGCATTGCTTCTACAAAGCACAAGACTCCTGATGCAGGCCGGTTGGGCCAAAACATGTACATGTCGGGTCATTGATTGAATGAAGAGAGTCGTGAAACACATTAGCTCACCTGTTTTCCTTGGACGTCTCCACTGTTTGCTTGTGGTCATTGACCACGCCATTAAAAAAAATATTTTAATGATCAATTTAGGTTTCGTGTTGAATACCGCACAACACCTAGTGACATACCCCTCAACGAGAGCACGAGTGATTTGGGGGGTTCCCCCCTCAGAGCGCAAACAGGAAGGCTTAGGGGGGCGACGCATTGGTCCTGCGTGTAAATTCCCTCCCCCACACTCACGAGCACGTGAGTGTGTTGGGGGTTCCCCCCCAAACCCCCCTCAGAGTGCAAACGGAAAGGCATAGGGGCAGCATGCATTGGTCCTGTGCGCAAATGTCGGGGCAGAATTGTCGACGTGCCAATGACCTGCGCGCATTTGGATGGAATCAGTCCAGAGAAAAGCTACTAAAATGGTGTATGGTCTTTGTCATAAGGCTTATGGGGATAGACTTAAAGATCTCAATCTGTATACTTTGGAGGAAAGGCAGGAGAGGGGAGATATGATAGAGACGTTAAAATATCTATGTAATGTAAATGCGCATGAGTTGAGTCTAAACTAAACTAAACCTTATACCTTATGTATACCGCATCATCTCCACGTTCGTAGAGCTCGGCACGGTTTACAGGAGAAGAAATAGGAAGGAACTACAATAAAGGGTTAGAGTCAAAGTATGAAGAATAATTAGAGGACTTGGAATGCCAAAGATGGAGAGAGTATTACATTTTTGAGACTAGCAAGGTTTTCAGATGTTTGTGGAAAACGTGGAGAGAGCTCAAGTTCCAGAGAGGGGAGGTTAGGTTGTTCCAGAGCTCAGTGATTCTGAAACTCTGCAATGAGAGGGCATAGGATGAAATTAAGAGGTGATAGGCTCCGGAGTAATCTAAGGAAATACTTTTTTGCAGAAAGGGTGGTAGATGCATGGAACAGTCTCCCATTGAATTTTAGTTGCCAGACATAAGCCATTATTAAGATGGTTTGGGGAAATCCACTGTTTATTCTAAGGATAAACAGCATAAAATCTGTTTTTCTTCTTGGGATCTTGCCAGGGACTTGTGACCTGGGTTGGCCACTGTTGGAAACAGGATATTGGGCTTGATAGACCTTTCATCTATCCTAGTATGGCAACTCTTATGTTCTTATGATGTAATCCTATATAAACAAGCTACCCAGAGGCTATAGTCCAGTAGGAAGTGTGGTATCCAGTAACTAACGTCTTTATTCATCCACAAATCATGGTTACCTGATGCTAGGATCTACCTTAGGAGACAGCAGCCAAGAAAAATATCTGGGTGTCATTGTAGACGCTACACTGAAATCTTCAGCCTAGTGTGTGGCGGTGGCCAAAAAAGCAAACAGGATGACAGGAAAGGGATGGTAAATAAGACCAAGAATATTATAATGCCTCTATATCACTCCATAGTGCGACCTCGCCTTCAGTATTGCATTCAGTTCTGATCGCAGTATCTCAAGAAAGATATAGCGAAATTACATAAAAAAAGGTTCAAAGAATAGTGATCAAAATGATAAAGGGCATGAAACTCCTCTCATACAAGTGAAGGTTGAAGAGGTTAGGGCGCTTCAATGTGGAAAAGAGACAGCTGAGGGGGATATGATTTAAGGGTTCATAGACAACGGCGCGAAAGACAAAAGCGCGTGCCGACAATTGAGCGCAGCGCGTGCTGCCGCACCGCTCTAAATTACAGTTTTTAGAGGCTCCGACGGGGGGTTTTGTTGGGGAACCCCCCAGTTTACTTAATAGACATCGCGCCGGCGTTATGGGGGGTTAGGGGGGTTGTAACCCTCCACATTGTAGTGTAAACTTAACTTTTTCCCTAAAAACAGGGAAAAAGTTCAGTTTACAGTAAAATGTGGGGGGGTTAGAACCCCCCTACCCCCCACAACGCCCCCATAACGCGATGCGATGTCTATTAAGTAAAGTGGGGGGGTTCCCCCCCCGTCATTGCACTAAAAACAGTAATTTAGAGCGGCGCGGCGGCGCGCGCTGCGCTCAATTGTCTGGGTGCGCCTTTGTCCCAGCGCGCTTTTGACTTGACACCGATTTAAGTTTACTAAATCCTGAGTAGTATAGAATGGGTAAAAGTGAATTGATTTTTCACTTTTTCAAAAAAAATGCAAAGACCAGGGGACACACAATGAAATTACATGGAAATGTGTAGGAAATATTTTTTTCTCTCAAAGAACGGTTAAGCTCTGGAACTTGAACCAGAGGATTTGGTTACAGTGGGTAACTTATCTGGGTTTAAAAAAAGGTTGGACAAGTTCCTAGAAGAAAAATTCATAGGCCCTCTTTTACAAAAGCGCACTAAGCATTTTACCACGGATGTAGCACGCACTAAATCAACGTGTGCGCTAACCGTTAACGCGCCCAGAGGATAACATGCATGCGTTGGCGTTCAGCACGTTTAGCGCATGCTAATATTTAGCGAGCGCTAAAAAGCTTAATGCACCTTTGTAAAAGAGGGGGTAGTCTGCTATTGAGATAGACATGGGGGAAACCACTGTTTGCCCTGGGATTGGTAGCATAGAATATTGCTACTATATGAGTTTCTGCTAGATACTTGTGACCTGGATTGGCCACTGTTGGAAACAGATTACTGGACTAGATGGACCATTGATCTGACCCAGTATGACTGTTTTTATGTTCTAATCTTATACCTATATATATATATATATATATATCAATAGCATGTAAATATCTCCATTTGTGACAACTACTAGTCAGATAAAATGGAATCTTTTTTGCCATTTACTTTTGCACTGTCCTGACATTAAATACAAATTCTTGATAGTATTTTTGCATTGAAGTTTATACATTTTATAACTTATGGCTTATGCTTTGTGCCCCATCTCCTACCATGCAATAAACTGTTAGTGTAGAATCAGCTAGCCAGACTCCTCCCATATAATACAGTGGGGAACAGGCTTTATTCTTTTGAAATTTCATATCTACAACAGTATAACTAATAAAGTGAATTTGAGTAATAAACAATATTAATCAATCCTTAAAAATGATTTTAAGAGTGCTCAGTGTGATATCTTATTCATAACCAACAGGTTAATGGAATAAAGATGTATAATTATTGCATCATCGCACTCACCTCCCTACCAGCCCTATATATTTTGCAAAAAAATATAAACTGTTCTAACAAGTTTATGATATAACTAAAGATCTTCAACAAATTATATATACTACTTTATGTCAAGCTAATACCGATGGCATTATATCATCTAAAGAATTCAAATATCTATATTGTAAAAATCCTTCTGTTCCGATGATAAAGTTTCTCCCGAAAATACACAAATCATTTCATAATCCACCGGGGAGACCCATAGTATCCTGTTGTGGTTCTTTATTAGAACCTTTATCACAATACATTGATTTTTATTTACAGCCATTTATGTTATCTATTCGATCTTATATTAGAGATTCTATGGACTTATTAGTGCAAATTCAAAATTTGGATTTTTCTTCTATCAACATAGAGAATACGGAGGATACAGAGGATTTGATATTGGTCACACTGGATATAACCTCTCTATATACTAGTATACCACAACAAGCAGCCCTACAGATTATTGAATACTATCTGTCACAATCACCACAAGTAGGGAACAAACTTAATCTATTAATGTTCATGGCTCGATTAGTAATAAATAATAATTATTTTACATATGAGGATCAACACTTCATACAACGCAAAGGTGTTGCTATGGGAGCAACAGTAGCTCCAGCCGTAGCATGTTTATTCATGGCCCAATTTGAAGACAAATATATATATAATTCAATATTCTTTTCCAAGATTTTATTTTGGAAGAGATTTATTGATGATATTATTTTTATTTGGAAAGGCACCATGGAGGAAGTGGAATTATTTGTGAACCAGCTTAATGAATGTGACTGCAACATCAAGTTCACTGCTAATATGGACAAATCTAAAATTAATTTTCTAGACATTCAAATATCTCTCACAGCTGGTCAGTTCCATTCGACTATTTACAGAAAAAGCACCGATAGAAATTCTATCCTTCACTATAGGAGTTTTCATTCTAAAAAACTTAAAAATAGTATACCAAACAGTCAATTCCTTCGATTGAAACGGTTATGTTCCTCACCTATTGAATACCATCATCAGGCAAGAGTAATGAGTCAACGGTTTCGTGATAGAGGGTATCCGGAACAATGCATTAAAGTTGCACACAAAAGGGCCAAGAATGCCAATCGTGATTGGCTTTTGCTACCAAGTAACAAGTCTGATCAAGGTAATTCAAGAATAACTTGTGTATTACCATTCTCTAGTAAAACAAATCATATACAAAAAATTATATATAAACATTGGAATATACTTAGCTTCCATTCAGTGTTTTCAGAGATGCCGATGTTTGCACATAAAAGAAGTAAGAATTTAGGTGAATTTTTCAACACAAATCCTATTCAACAAGATCTGATTGGACCAATTGGTCATACAAGCTGTGGGAGTTGCAAATATTGTAGCCACTCTTTGACTATTAATCAAATCAAGATACCCAATACTAACAAAATCTATTATTTGAGGGATCATTCGGATTGTAACACCTCCCAGGTAATATATGGGATTTTTTGTCCATGCAATAAAGTTTATATAGGTCAAACTAAAAGACCCATTAAATTAAGAATAGCGGAACATTTGAGCAGTATCAGAACTAACAAACTAGAAGCCCCATTAACAGAACATTGGCTCTCTGCTGGCCATTCTTTAAATGAACTCAAATTTAGTGTAATCAGGCAATTTAAGTTTAATAGGCAGGGTGATATCTCTCACATTCTCTTATATCATGAACAACGGCTGATTTATACTTGGAACACAGTAGTTCCAAATGGTCTCAACAGAGAAATAGAATGGACCATTAGGTAATAATTAGTCCGTAGGTTTCATTAATACGATATACATCATGTGATCTTTTGACGGCCTTTTTAAGGCGTCACGTTTGAACGTCAAACGTAGGTTCGGCTCACTGGCTGAAAAATCCCAGACGGTGTGTTCCCTCTCTTTGGAAGCCCGAAGGTAATTTATTATTAGTTTTTTCTAAATTTATTTTCTAAATACTTTTATGACATTTGACAACTATAATATACTCATTACTATGTTTTCTTTTACGTTTAGTTTTTTCCTCCTGATGACGCTATTCGTAGCGAAACACGATCGGTGTTGAGGAAATGAGGAGTTATTGGACATTTCATTTCAATTTTTAGATTAAGACATTTTAGTCACACATTTATTTTTCATTTTTGTGGTTGTAGTGGAGACTCACTTTATTTTGACATTATTTCCTAACCAGCGGTATCAATATGAAGTAACAACTTGGAACAATCCATTGCACTCACTAGTTTTCATCAACGATCAGCCTTCAAAGATGTTTCTGTTTGAGCAATCTCATTCATGAGCGGTGGACTTATTAACATCTTGTGAATTCAGCTAAGTACTCATCTTTATACATCGTTTATCATAAACTTGTTAGAACAGTTTATATTTTTTTGCAAAATATATAGGGCTGGTAGGGAGGTGAGTGCGATGATGCAATAATTATACATCTTTATTCCATTAACCTGTTGGTTATGAATAAGATATCACACTGAGCACTCTTAAAATCATTTTTAAGGATTGATTAATATTGTTTATTACTCAAATTCACTTTATTAGTTATATTGTTTAAATTGTGAATTAAGTTCATAGATTTTTTTCTCCAATTTATTTAGATTTTGATATCTACAACAGTGCCAGAAAATGTAAGCTATATAAACAGTATATAAACCTTCAGGCAGACTTTACATAACGTGGTCCATCTAACTAGCATAAAGTCTTACAACAATACAGATGTAATATATATATATATATCAATTTTCAGAAGGAAAAGATCTGAGTGGGTACCCACACGGGTTGTTAATTCAACTCTCTGTGGGACATTTAGGGCTCCTTTTATCAAGGTGCGCTAAGGGGGTTAGCGCGTCAGACATTTCATCACGCGCTAACCCCCGCGGCAAACCAAAAAACTAACGCCTCGTCAATGGAGGTGTTAGCCACTAGCGCGGCAGGTGGTTGAATGCGCGGTATTCCGCGAGTTAACCGCCTACCGCACCTTGATAAAAGGAGCCCTTAGTATCCCATCATCAATTAGAAAAACCTCCTAAGATGCCTACACATATACATACACACACCCGCCACTCACTGGCTCCCAGACAAGAAGGTACTGGTTCGCAGCCAATCGGCATTACCCTTGCAGAGTCCATGGATTGCTGAAAGGGACAGAGAGACAAAACGCGAGTGGGTGGGGTTGGATCGAGATACTAGATGTAAAATGTGTTCGGGCAGTAGGCAGCTCCTGAAGAAGCTATTGCGAAACGGATGATCCGTTGAGCGTTACAACTTGTTGGCTCACTACTGTTAATTTAAGATAAGTTAATTTATGTTTATTAGCACTTAGAGATTGCCCTTCACAATAACAGCAGAGCAGTTTACAAATTTAAAAACAAACCAAAAAGAAAGAAATGCCATTGTCAAAAGGAAAGATAAATTAAATATAACAATATAAAAGTAAAAAAATATTTATTTATTTTTTTTGCTTTATACAGATGAATAATTATATATGGGTAACAAAATATTACCAATAAATAGGAGGTTTTTCTGATTGATGATGGAGTACTGAATGTCCCACGGAGAGTTGAATTAACAACCCGCGTGGGTACCCATTGAGATCTTTTCCTCCTGAAAATTGATGTATAATACATCTGTATTGCTGTAAGACTTTATGCTAGTTGTGAATTAGATATATAAACAGGACAGCAGATCACAACTGATGTCCCAGAGCCTGATCATACGAGTGGATGGAAATTTTGAAACCAGTTTTGCTCATAATTAGTTTGGAACATGAAAGACTTTGAATCAATGAATGCAGAGTGGCCAGCCTTCCAATATACAATATATTTTGGTTCATGTGAAAATCTGAGATTATCCTGCCAAATGCAAGATAAACCTTCTGTTCACTAACATTGGTATCCTCAAACTGAATATCAGGTAGATATGGAAGGCATATGCTCTGCAGGCAAAAAAAAAAAATAAAAAATTGCCTATCGGGAAGCTGCGATGAAAAGTGGCAGCTTTTAATCAGCAGAACGACTTCTGAGCTCTATCTCTGGGAGCCTTGACATTAAAACCATTCATCTCTGATGACTGCAAAAATCAATGTTGTCGAAAACTGAAAATTTAGACTCTTTTCTAAAGTCACCTCAGAGGCAAACACCAAGGGTATACAACAAAACTCCAATACGTTGCCAGCTCAAGAGGTTCACAAATATGACATTGTCAAAGTCTTATTACAGAATTGTATTTACTGCGCTGTAGTTAAGGGTTCAATTCTGGTCACCGCATCTCAAAGAACAGGTACAAAAAGGACAACCAAAATGATTAAAGGAATGGAACTCCTCTGTTTTGAGGAAAGGCTAAACAGGCCAGGGCTCTCCAGCTTGAAGAAGTGATAGCTGAGGGGGAGATAGGACAGAGGTCTACAAAATCCTCAGTGGAGTGGAAGGAGTCAACACAAACCGACCGTTTACTGTTTCAAAATATACAAAGATTAAGGGGCATGCGATGAAGTTACATAGTAATTCTTTAAAAAACAATTTCTTTAAAAAATTTATATACCGCATATTAACTATGCTATTTATAAAATTAAGCACAAATCAACTTAAGCTCCATAACAGACGACTGCAGATCAGGTTTTAACACAGGAAGGCATTAACAAACAGTTACACTTTCAACATTTTCTTGAAACTCATCCTCCCAGCACAAAAATCGCAAAATTCTAGGCAGCGCATTTCAAAGCTTAGCACCTGCTACAGACAGCATTGTTGCCCCAGTCCTAACATGAGAAATTGACATTAGAGAATGACACGGTGACAAAATTCATCACCGTTCCCGTCCCTGCGGATAACTGCAGGAAACCATCTTCATGTCATTCTTTAAGGAGAGAGGGAAGAATCAGAGTATGAATGGCCACAATCACTGACCCACAAGCTTTGCTCTGAAGAATGCTAGTGTAGAAGGACTGAGGTTGAGATAGACACTACAGAATGGTATCCAGAGCAGATATTGTGATGTCATAATGCCTCATTCCACCAGTGCCTAAGAGCCAATCACATCAGTGATGTCACAATGGCTTCATTATCCTTGGCTCACATAAGAATCAGAGTATGAATGAGCATAGCCACTGACCCACAAGCTTTGCTTTGAAGAATGCTGGTGTAGAAGGACTGAGGTTGAAATAGACACTAGAAAATGACATGGGATTATTTCCCACGGTTATCCGCGGGGACAGGAACGGTGATGAATTTTGTCACCGTGTCATTCTCTAATTGACATCTTACCCTCTAAACTCAATTTCATACTATTTTCTGATCTCAAATATCTTCTAGGCTGGTATATATATATATTTTATAACCTGTAGAACCATCGGAGAAGCATGATATAAAATCTGATGTATGGTTGAAAGAATCTTAAACAAATAGAAGAAAATATTTTTTTCACTCACCATATAGATAACTCAAGAAGGTGTGGGATAGGCATGTGGGATCTCTTAGAGAGAGGAAGAGATAATGATTACTGCTGATGGGCAGGCTAGATGGGCCATTTGGCCTTTATCTGCCATTATGGCCCAAATTCTGCAACCAGCGCCTAAAGTTAGGCACCTATTTCAGAGGCGCCAAACTAGATAGGCGCCTATCTAAATAGAAGAACAAGCTCAATTAAACTTTTTAATCAGCACTGATTGAAACATAGGCGCCTATCAAGAAAGCGTGATTCTGTAACAAGGCGCCTCTAAAAATTTAGGCGGCCTTCCAAAAAAATAGGCGCTATGCATGTTAGATGTGGACGTGGCTACAAGTTAGGTGCCTTGTTGCAGAATCACTGCTCTTAAGCGTACGTAAGCACTCAGCTAGGCGCCTAACTTTTTGTTGTGCCTAGAGATGGCCCATTTCTTGGGTGCCTCCAAAATAGATTCTGCTCAGCATGATTCATTAAAGAGCACCCAATTTTACTTGAATCGCGCTGAACAGTGCCTAATTAGACACCTAACTTTTGGGCGCTTCTTATAGAATTTGACCTTAAGTTTTTATAAGCTCTGGAATTCATCAAGCTGTTTTGCAAAGTTCTCTGTTCCACTTTCTTCACCGACAATATCTTATTCTGGATAAGAGAGGCTTGACTAATTTCACTGTCCCCAGATCTTTTTCTAGGACTAGTCTTCCCTGAAAACTCTTTGGACTGCGTATTTTTCTCTCTCACACCCATAAGGAGTTTCACTTCATTTGATAGGGAATTCAAATCAGTGGTAGCACGCACCTCCTCACCTGAGATCCCAAGACACCATCCGATGTAACAAAACTGGATTTTCAAAAGATGTCTTTTGGAAAGTGTTGGCAGATACTGAAGGTTGATTTTTAATCCCCCAGGGGAGAGTGTGGTGCAGTGGTTAAAGCTACAGCCTGAGGTTGTGGGTTCAAACCCAAGATGCTCCTTGTGACCCTGGGCAAGTCATTTAATCCCCCCATTGCCCCAGGTACATAAGAACATAAGATTTGCCGCTGCTGGGTCAGACCAGTGGTTCATTATGCCCAGCAGTCTGCTCACGCGGCGGCCCTTAGATCAAAGATCAGTGCTCTATTTGAGTCTAGCCTTACTTGCATATGTTCTGTTCCAGTAGGAACTTATCCAACCTTGTCTTGAATCCCTGAAGGGTGCTTTCCTCTATAACAGCCTCCTGAAGAGCATTCCAGATTTCTACCACTCTCTAGGTAAAGAAGAACTTCCTTATGTTTGTACGGAATCTTTTCCCTTCTAACTTTAGCGAGTGCCCTCTCATTCTCTTCACCTTGGAGAGGGTGAACAATTGTGAGCCCACCAGGACAGACAGGGAAAAATGCCTGAGTACCTGAATAAATCTATGTAAACCATTTTGAGTTCCCTGGGGAGAACAGAACAGAAAACTGAATAAATAAATTATTCTCCAGGGATGGAGTAGTATGTTCTCCCCCTCCTCATCAGGCATTTACTGGGTGATATATTTATCCATGCCAGTGAAATCGCAGGTACCTGTATGCTGGTAGGCTTCCATAGAGCTCAAAGAGGTGACAGCTCTCCCTTTTCTGGAACCATAGCTTGAATAGCCATGCTAATCTTGAAATGAAGACCTAAAAAGACTTTATCAAGACTCCGATTAGTTCAGAATGCTGCTGTTCGTCTGATTTTTGTTCTTATAAAATATGATCATGTCAGTCCTTTTTATGCTAAGTTGCACTGGTTGCCATTTGGGGCAAGAGTGCTCTTTAAGTATGGGTGTATTTGTTATAAGGTACTTTTTGAATTATTGCTCTCTTATCTGGTTTCCTATTTGAAAGTGTCTTATTCAAAATGTACCAGAAACTCAGGTATGTTCATCTTCCCTACCCCAAGGTTCTGCCATTACAAGACTTTTTGGGACAGGACACTGGAATATCAGGCTGGGAAGATGAACTCCTGGTTAAATCCGTTGATGGCCCAAACCTATTCTTACTTTACATTTAAGGAAATCATTAAAAACTCACTTATTTGATAAACAAGAATGTTGATTTTATATTTATGATGAGGTGTTTTATCTTTTTTATATTTTTTTTATCTTATGTTTTAATTGATAATAGTTTGGAATTATATTTTAACTAATGTCATATTTGATTGATGTATGTAGTAATGTTATTGTGAAATTGTACTTTTCACTGAAATGATTGTTTTTTCTGTTGTGAACCGCCCAGAACTGCTGGTTGGGCGATATATAAGAAAATAAATTATTATTATTATTATTATTCTGGAACTTCAAAAGAATGAGATTCAACATTACTACTTTGGGCTTTGAGAAGCATTTTAACATTAAAAAGAAAATAGACACTGATGAAGAAACAGTTTGAGGAGAGATGCTCATAACAAGAAGCGAAAACTGTGGAGTTGATGATCTTGAGGCAGATCTTGGATCCAGTCAGTAAATTCAGATAATAAACAGCAAAGGTATTGTGGCGTGGACACGACACGGTCCGTGTATCGGATAAAAAGACCTTCTTGTGGAATCCAATGTGATACTGCCACAAGCTTGGATATGCCGAAGAGCATTCATAATACTGTTTATGTGAGAATGGAGTACTGCCAATGCAAGTTTTCGTTTCTTGGTCTCTCCTGTTTTCCTATGGAACAATTGGTGAATTTTGCCAACTTGAGATGCTCATAACACCATCTTGTCTCCTCCCCAACATTTGGCTCATGCTCTAAAATTCCAGATGCCATTGAATCATGAGAATGACTGTTTATCATGAGAGATAGTAATGGTCATGCATAATAGAATAATAATGATTATATTCCCAAAACCCAGCAGATTTTTTTTTTTGTTCCAAAATTTTATTGACATTTTATATAGTAACATATAATAAGCAGGAGAAACATATTAAACAAATTGCTCATAACACTATTAACACAAAGCTTAGGATATTAAAAGACAAAATCCTTGAAATGAAACTCCCTCCCCCCACCCATCCCATTTGCAGAGGGTGAAAAACCAACATCCATCCACATCTTCATGCATATATCTCCATTCTTTCACTATAATTCAGTTACTATCTGCAAACTCTTGTATGGGCGCCCATAATGTAAATTTGGCCCCTTTACCTCTCCTCCATTATGATCGCCTCATATTTCCCAACTAAACACACTGAATTTCACCCAAATTGGAACAACAACAAGGATGCATTTTTCCTGGTTTTTAAAATGGTTTGGATTGCTACAACAATAAGTATAGCTACCAGTCTTTTATTAGTGATATCAATAGAAGCAAAGAGGTTAAAGATCACTCTAGCCTGTTGCCAGAAGTTATGAACCATAGGACAATTGAATAACATATGATCTAGCGTTCCTTTGTCTTGTCCACAAGACCAACATAGAGGAGATTTAAGAACCAGTTATCCTAAGATATAGAATGTCTCAGAGTTGTAGATTTGGGATTTGGATTTCTTTTTTAGATTTATTACCCCAAATAGAACAGAGGTTACTACGGTAATTGCTTGGTTTATATAACATGTGCTGGTAGTTTTCAGTTTTGCTTGTTCTTATTTTAAATCTTTATTTTATTAATGCTTTATACTTCTGTGGATTAGTTTGGGTGATCTCAGTGTATTAGGAAGGTGGTCTATAAAATTTTAAATAAATAAATTGGATTACTCACCTTTTTCCAATGTGTCATAAATATGGACACAAGTTATCTCCCTGTCCAAGTGGACTTACAATCTGAATTGTACCCAAAGCAATGGAAGTGACGTGATTGCCCAGCGTCACAATAAGGATGCAATTATTTTTATCACCAAAGTGAAGAGATAATGTCCTTCCTTAAATCTTGTTCTCCAGACCCAACATGACAGTAACTAAAAGGTCATATTTTGCATATACTGATCATATAGGAGATATTAGTTTGTGCTTATTGCTTAATCAGTTAAGGTCTAACTCACACAGAACTTTTTTCAGGCTAGAGAGGGCCTTAGGAGGAGTACCTTTGTTGGATCTCTGTTATTCATATATGGTTATCTTGTTGTTCGTGCCTCCTTGTCTGGACCATTTGCCATTTTCAATACAAATATATTTTAAAAAATGGGCCCTGTTAAGGAACACTCCAGCCATACATCTTAGACTTGCAAAATGTCTTGTGTGTATGTAAAGCCTTAATCAGTAAATTATTTTATCCCAGGACAAGCAGGCAGGTATTCTCACATATGGGTGACGTCATCCGACGGAGCCCAGATGCGGACGCCTCACAAGCAGACTTGCTTGAAGAAACTCGAAGTTGAGTTTCTTCACATGCATGCGCGAGTGCCTTCCTGCCCAGCACGGGGCGCGTCTCCTCAGTTCTCAGTTTTCCGCAGAGCCGAGAAGTCCATCATTGACTCTCTGCATTTAACTTCGTTCACTTTTTGCCTTCTCTCAACCGCGGTTGGTGATTTTTTTCTTCACGAATCGCTGTTTTATTTTGTTTCTTGTATTTTAGTAAAAAAAAAAAAAAAAATTATGTCTACTTCCGTTCGTTTTCCGGGACGGGCCGCTCGGCTGCAGCCCGCGAGCTTCGACTTTGTGGCGGCTATTTTTCTGCCTATGTCCCGATCTGCTACAGGCTTTAAGAGGTGTAGCAAGTGTCAGTGCACGAGCTCTCTCACGGCCCCTCACAGATGCTGCCTCAAGTGCCTTGGGCCGAAACATCATCCTAGGTCATACCTGCCTTGCCAAACACTTCAGCCTCGTGCTTTCAAGCGTCATTGCATTCTGGTGGACAAGCTTTTCGAGATGGAGTCTCCTACTGATCCCTCGACTTCGAAGGCGTCTTCGGCCTCGACTTCCATCAAGGCTCCTTCTGCGCCTACTGCTTCTACCTCGAGCCTCATCAGACCTTCATCATTTGCAGCGGCTCTTGCCTCGACGTCATCTGCTGTATCTTCCCCTGTTTCCTTAGGTCAGATAGCTCAGCAGTCGGTTCCACCGGTGGTGATTAAACTGTCCAAGACTACTAAGTCGAAGCACACTCACACAACCTTGAAGGAACCTCTAGCCAAGGCAGGTGGTCCGGTTTCAGACGCGGATCCATCCTTGCCAGCTTCTTTCCAGACCATATTAGAGAAGCAGTTTCTTCAGTACCTTACTATTATGGGACCTAAACTGCTTCCTCTTATCCAGCCTGGGCATTCAGCAGACTCCCGCAAGGTCGAGCCGCTTCCTATGTCTCGGTCTGAGCTTCCACACTCTTTGCAGGGAGCAGAGTCTCTGCGAGTGTCTGGTCTGCCATCCAAGCACGAAAAGCAAGGAGCAGATTCTTTGCGAGTGCATCGAGGAGAATCCTTACACTCTAAGCAAGGAGCAGAGTCTTTGAGAGCGCATCGAGGTTCCTCCACCAAGCCTCCGGAGCTTCAATCTACAGCCTCTAGTCCTATTCATATATCGGCATCGGCTGCTTACGTCTCCAAGGCGAAATCTTCTCGATCCTCGAGATCTAGTTCCAGACACAGTTCTCACCACCATTCAAGGCCTTCATCAAGGCATTCTTCCAGGCATCGTTCTTCTCAGGATAAACCATCTTCCTCGAAGTTTCGATCTACTCCAACCTCGACCAGACCACCGACTCCTCATTCGAGGTCTCCAATGCCGGACCTCGAGGATATTCCGGTCTCGATTGCCTCGTCCAAGTCACCTGGTTCCTATGATGCCTTTTTCCATGCCGAAGCTTCTTCTTCGACACAGGCTGCCTCGATGTCCTCGAATCCTTCTCGAGGCAAAGCATTGCCAGATCAGCTATCTTTCTCGTCTTTCCTGCGACAGATGGCTGTAGACTTGGATGTACAATTGGACGCAGTACTCCAGATGCGGACGCACCATCGCCCGATACAATGGCAGGATAACTTCTTTCGTTCTGGTTGTAATACCCTTCTTGATTATGCCTAGCATTCTGTTTGCCTTCTTAGCGACCGCTGTGCACTGTGCCGTTGTCTTCATTGTCATGTCCATCATTACCCCCAAGTCCCTTTTTTGGGTACTCTCATTCAATAACATCCCTCCCATCGTATAGTTGTACCTCAGATTTCTGTTTCCCACATGTAATACTTTACATTTCTCAACGTTGAACTTCATCTGCCATCTTGTCGCCCATTCCCCTAGTTTTACAAAACCGTAGTGCAGTTTTTAGCGCCGGCTTCAGTAGTAACAGATCAGACACTTATTATGAGCATAAAAGCTGTTACCGCCACGGCCGGTGCTAAAAAACACGCTACAGTTTTGTAAAAGGGGCGGGGAATGAATTAATTTGATAATAGTTATGCATTATCAGATTACTTGGTCCCACCCCCTTTTTACATAACCATAGCGCAGTTTTTAGCGTCGGCTGTGATGGTAACAGCTCCGACACTTTATTTGCTTGTTGCTGTTAACTTGTTTATATAAAATTCAGTAAACTATACATGAAAAAAATAGAATAACATTTGAAATTAATTAATTTGTAGATTGAATTTGATTAGTGTTTAGATAGATGGCTATACCACTGTTAGCATACCACAGTTCCTATTAATTGCTTAAGATTGTGGCAACTTCACTTTATCCTTTTTAGATTCACTTGTCAGAACAACGGTGCACATAGCCATCTTCAGAGAGTAAAGCATGGCTCTGAAATTTTAATGACTGATCTGTATGCCATCATAAAAACAGGAGAGGGAGCATGGATCATTACAGCTATTACCTAGATACTGCTGAGTGAAGAGTAGCAGAGGAAAATAAAGCATTTTGCCTAAGGTCAAAGAGTCAGTGGAAGAGCAGGATTTAAATTCAAAAGTCTATAGTGCTCCCTGACACATATGTCACGGGGAGAGAAGAAAATACTTTCCTTTCCTTCTATGATTCTGAAGAAAATGCTTGCTAAATCATCCCTGGGCTAGCCCACTAAATCACTTCCCCTCTTCAGTATCAATGATACCAAAATCATTTTATTTCATGAAAACAAATGAGTGGAAAGTAGTCTTCTGTCTTCCTATTACTTTCAGGGGTAATTTTCTAAAGGACTTGAGCATGTAGAACAGCATTTTATGCACTATTCAGGCCCTCATAAAACTGCATAAAAAGTTGTGGAGTATCTAAAAGAATATTATTGAAAGAGGATATTTAGGGAATCCCAGTAGAGAGTTTTCAATAATAGTGAAAGAAAGCCAGAAGTGTTTCAGAGGAAAGCAGAGTAAAGGATGCAAATTATCCATGTCAATTTCTAAGCAGCCTGTAGATACAAGAAATACACAATTTGAAGTGTCTGTATATAAATGCCAGAAGCAATAAAAACATACCTCTTCACCTAACTCCCTGCCCTTGACCAATGGATTACAAAGAAATGTACATTGGTACCAGAACCTGGTATGTGTCAAGGAAAGTTTATAAGGTAAAATCTTGAACTATTACTATGGCAAATCCAACCTGTAAGCTGTCTGTGTGTCAATTAGGATAAAACTTGAACTGCAAAACTTGCACCATAAGAATAACCAGGATAAATTGTAACCAATAAACTGTATATTATGTATATTAGTATTGGACCCTTAATATGTGTCTAGCTAGGAAAAAGCTTCTATCGGAAACCTGTACTGAAATTATGGCAAATCCAGTGCAAATCATAACCTGTTAACTGTATACTATGTATGTTTAACCTGTAACCCATTCTGAGCTCTTTGGGGACAACGGGATAGAAAATGAATTAATTAAATAAATAAATAAAAAGAAGGCTTCTAGTTCATCGTATGTGGCCTATTTTCCGGTGTAATGAGGTTTTGTACCAAAAGTGACAATAAATAAACAAACATGCATTAACTTCAAAAGATAAAGGAGGTTATTTTAGAAGCATCCCCACTTGTATATAGCAACATTAGGTTGGCCTACAATTGTAAAGCCCGTTTCAGAACAGGGCTAGCTAAACATTGGGATGCTGAGCATGCTTAGATTTACAGGAGGCGTGGAAAGGGCAGGGAGAGAGAATGGTTAGGGTGAACTAACAACATTGACGTGGATTTCCCATCTCAAAAGCGGAATACATATTGGTTTGAAAAAATGTAAATATTGGCCTAATTGAAGAGGTGGTGGTAAATGCCAAGGTCTTGACCATCCCTCAATTTCCCCTCCCTTCCCCCTCCCCCTGATAATAATAGTGAACAAATAATACTTCACCATTCCCCCCTCCCCTGACAACAAATCTTCTTAGGCAGCCGGACACTTAGCAATAAACAGCAAGATTACTGCTACGAGTTGTGACAGTCATTTTTATTTCATAACAGCAGGAGCAGTGGGAATCACCCCTACTCCCATTAGACATGGGGTCCCCAGTAAGGACCAGGAAAGGGTGAAGAATCTACCCGAGGTTTTCGGGAGGGGAATCTTTTTGCTAGAGGGATTGAAGGTGGAAATATAACCAAGCATGCTCAGCATCCCCGTGTTTAGCAAACCCTGGATTCAGGCGGATTGGGTGTCATGTGGATGTAGGGGGGTGTCCAGGAGGGAATCAGGTTTTCTATGACATCATCAGGGGGGATTGAGGTTGTGTTTTATGCCGCTGGGGCACAAATAAGAACATAAGAACATAAGCATCGCCTCTGCTGAGTCTCAGGTCCCTGATCTGTAAGTGATCTCTTTACCTAAAACATTTCATTCCCTAATCATTTCATATCCTGTATATCAACCATCTAACTATACCCTTCAATCCCCTTTTCCTTCAGGAAATCATCCAATCCCTTTTTGAAACCCAATAAAGTACTCTGCCCTACCACCTCCTCTGGAAGCGCATTCCAGGCATCCACCACCCTTTGAGTGAAGAAGAACTTCGTAGCATTTGTTCTGAATCTGTCACCTTTCAATTTTTTTGAATGCCCTCTAGTTTTTGTTGCCTCTGCTGGTCTGAAGAATCTGTCCCTCTCTACCTTCTCTATCCCCTTCAAGATCTTATAAGTTTCTATCATGTCCCCTCTAAGTCTCCACTTCTCCAGGGAAAAGAGCCCCAGCTTCTCTAGCCTTTCAGCATATGGAATGTTTTCCATGCACTTTATCATCCTTGTTGCTCTTCTCTGGACCCTCTCGAGTATCGCCATATCCTTTTTGAGGTAAAGCGACCAGTATTGAACGCAGTACTCCAGTTGCGGGTGCACCATCTCCCGATACAGTGGCAGGATAACTTCCTTCGTTCTGGTCATGATGCCTTTTTTGATAATGCCCAGCATTCTGTTCGCCTTCCTTGAGGCCGCTGCGCATTGTGCCGCCAGCTTCAATGTTTTATCCACCAAAACCCCCAAGTCCTTCTCTAGATTGCCTTCTCCCAGTACCATCCCCCCCATCGTATAGTTATACATCGGGTTTCCTTTCCCTATGTGCAAAACTTTAAATTTCTTTACATTGAAGCTCATCTGCCATCTTTCTGCCCACTCGCTCATTTTGTCCAGGTCTCTTTGTAGTTCTTTGCATTCCTCAACAGTTCTGACCCTAGTGGAGAGTTTTGTGTCATCTGCAAATTTTATAACTTCGCACTTCATCCCTACTTCCAGGTCATTAATGAATATATTGAACAGCAGCGGTCCCAGCACTGACCCCTGTGGGATGCCACTCGTGATCTCTTTCCAGTCAGAATAGTGACCCTTTACTCCTACCCTCTGTTTCCTGTCTGCCAGCCAATTTCTGATCCATCTATGCATGTCCCCTTCCACCCCGTGATTCCACAGTTTCCTCAGTAGGCGCTCATGGGGTACCTTGTCAAAGGCTTTTTGGAAGTCCAGATATATGATGTCTATGGGGTCACCTTTGTCCAATTGTTCACTTATCCCCTCAAAATAGTGCAGTAGGTTTGTTTGGCATGATCTTCCTTTACAGAATCCATGTTGGCTTGTTCTCAGATTGTTTTTTTCTATGTGCTCAGTGATACTGTCTTTGATCAGTGATTCGGCCATCTTCCCCAGAACTGAGATTAAGCTGACCGGTCTGTAGTTCCCCGGGTTGCCTCTCGATCCTTTTTTGAAGATAGGTGTAACGTTCGCTATCCTCCAGTCTTCCGGGATTACCCCTGTTTTCAAAGTTAGGTTGCAGATTTTCTGCAGTAACTCCGCTGTTTCATTCCTGAGATCTTTCAGTATTCTCGGGTGGATTTCGTCAGGGCCCGGAGATTTGTCAGCTTTTAATCTATCTATCTGTTTGAGTATGTCATTGAGGTTTACCTCCATGCATGATAATTTTCCCCCTTGATCCCCCTTGAAGATTTTTTCCAGATCCGGCACATTGGATGTGTCCTTCTTTGTGAAGACCGATGAGAAGAGAGTGTTTAGTCTGTTTGCCACTTCTTCTTCCTCCTTCACCACTCCCTTCCTGTCTCCCTCATCCAGCGGTCCCACCTCTTCCCTTGCTGGCTGTTTTCCTTTCACATAACGGAAGAATGATTTAAAATTCTGTGCCTCCCTGGCAAGTCTCTCTTCATACTCTCTTTTTACTTTTCTGACCACGCGGTGACATTCTTTTTGATGCTTCCTGTGCTCTTTCCAATTTTCCTCGGTTTTATCCTTTTTCCAGTTCCAGAATGATTTTTTCTTGTCTCCTATCATGTTCTTAACTTCATTGGCTATCCATGCCAGGTCTTTTGCTTGATTCTTTTTGAACCCTTTTCTAAATCTGGGTACAAACAGGTTTTGCGCTTCGTTTACCGTGTCTCTGAATAAGGTCCAGGCTTGCTCCACTGTCTGTGCTTTCCTGGAGCTGTTCCTGAGCTTCTTCTTCACCATTTGTCTCATGGCATCATAGTTCCCTTTCTTAAAATTAAACATTGTTGCGGTGGTTCTCTTTCCCCTTAGTGTTTCTGTTTCCACTTTGAACTGGATCATGTTGTGATCGCTGTTTCCTAATGGTCCCACTACTTCCACTCCCTTGGCAAGTCCTTTCAGTCCGATGAGGATTAAATCTAGAATAGCTGTCCCTCTTGTTGGTTCCTTGACAAGCTGTTCCAAGAAGCAGTCCCGTACGGTCTCTAGGAACCCTGTTTCCTTTGTACATTTTGAAACTCCAAGACTCCAAGACTCTTGACAGGGCTACAACTCATGGGTCTTTCCATGACTTCTATGTAAGAAGCAAACAAATCCACTCAAGCACCCCCAAAAACATGTAATAATTCTTAGCTATTCATTAGCAGTAGGTGATATCATGCAGGTGCAGTTAATTATTCATCAGCAGACAACTAGATAAGCAGGTGGTAAATCAGGAGTCATAAAATTCAGGAGAGCTCAGCTGCTTTGCATCAGATGACAATTAGCATAATCAGAAGATAATCACAACAGGCAGGAAGGTGCAGAAACAGATCTTCTTCTGCTCCTACCCCGGGGAATTCAAGGACAACAGCAGATTGCAGATGCCAGATCCAAAGTCATGAAGCCTTGCACTGATCTCACTCATGCAAGATGTTTCAACAAACAGTCCCAAATGAATATCCCAACAAAAGTCGCAATAAGCAACATCTTACCATAGACATCTTACTCTTTGTACCCATGAGGTAATGATTTCTCTAGCCAATCAGAAAACAGAAACATGTAAAATACTTTTTACCACAGGCTTTGATGAGAACCAGGAGATGTTCCCAGCATGCTGTGTCTGCCTGCTCAAGACATAGTTGATAACAGAAGCACGCAGGGAATATGCAGTAAATATGTTCTTGTAGCAGTCTCTTAGCCAGAAAAGCTTATAGGTGGAGGGATTTAAGGTTGTGTTTCTCTAGCAATCAGGTACGCCTCATAGCCTGATTTTCAGAAGCATAACCATGTTTTCTTTTCCATACTTCATGAGATTAGGGTTGGTCAGGAGGTAAACTCTTTCTGCTGGCTTGAGCTATGCGGGTGCAACAATTTTGAAAGTTGCTTCAATGTGCATTTCGAGGGAAATTCTATAAAATGTGCCTACAATTAAGTGCCAAATAGGCACCTAAATTAGGCACTTAACTTAATAAGCTCATAATTGGAAGAAAAAATCAAATTAATTGGGTGCTAAGCGCCTATCTTATGGCACCTAATGATGCCTAACTGCAAAGTAGGCGTGTTTAGGGGCGGAGAAGGACTTAGGCACCATTAAATGCGATTCTCTAAAGTACGTAGGCGCCTATAATGTAGGCTTTAAAAACTATGGCTTACATTGTAGGTGCCTACTGGCACCTAAGTTTTAGTTAGGCCCAATTCTGTAATGGGCGCCTAAGCATGATTGCCATGAAACAGGGGACCTAAACTTTAGGCACCTATCTTTTGTAGGCACCCAATTACAGTATCTGTCCCTTAGAGGATAACGTCTCTTTGTCCCCTCACATGAGCTTTTCAAAATTCCTGCTCCCTCTGTACCTGGAGAAACTTGATTTGCAGTCCTGCCCCTATTTTATGAGAGGTTCTCCCCACTTAGATATGTGACTTCCCTTCTTCGTATACTATTGAAAATCTGCCTCCACATGTGTTCGGTATAAAACCTCGTAAAAATAGGAGTGGAAATGTCCTATAAAGATGGTGGACACAATTTGACTCTAAAACATTCTTTTTATTAATCCAGAAATAGCTCAAAAAAACTCAATGACTCGACATGTATATGTTTCGGTCAAACTGGCCTGCCTCAGGAATCTAAAAGCATAAACATACATAAAATGTTAAGTCCTTAATAATAGGCAAACATGTAGCAAATTAAAACAATATAAAAACATAAACTGCAAAAACAGCATCTATTGAACTTCAAAAGAAGGCAAATAAATAACACATAAAGTGGTAACATTCTGTATGCAATATACCAACCATGAAACATAATAATGAAAAAATATATATATATATATACATATAATACAACATGAAATTATATATATATATTATATGTATTATATATATATATATATAGAGAGAGAGAGAGAGAGAGAGAGAGAGATAATACAACATGAAAATTTATTAAAATGGATATAAGTCAAAATTAACATGTAAAAACCTGCATTAATTAGGAGTGTAATCATTACAGATATGGTATGTATAAAAGAGGCATTGAAAAAGAATTACATTGCACATTGATCAACTTAAAGAATATATAAATATTACTAGCAGTGGATAATTATAAAATTGATATATTAAAGTAAAAAGTGCCTATTGTTAAGGACTTAACATTTTATGTATGTTTATGTTTTTAGGTTCCTGAGGCAGGCCAGTTTGGCTGAAGCATGTACATGTCGAGTCATTGAGTTTTTTGAGCTATTTCTGGATTAATAAAAAGAATGTTTTAGAATCAAATTATATCCACCATCTTTGTAGGACATTTCCACTCCTATTTTTACATCTTTGAGTTTGTGGATTTGGTTCTCCTGTTTTATATGTAGGTGTAAAACCTCTACAGTAGCTGTTGGGGGCATTCCCAGTAGTTTTGAGAAGATGACCATGTATTTAACACAAAGCATAGTTCGCTATTAATGCCATGACAAATAATGTGGAATACAGTTGTCTACATGAACTCCGTGAACTCGCAAGCCTTGAGCATGCGCAGATGCTCAAGGCTCAGCAAGAAGAGGAGGCTGATCTTCGGGCACTGGCACCAACGCACAGGACATGCCGGTGCTGGTGCCCAGATGACAGTAAGCAGCGGCGGGGGAGTGCCCAATTGCGGCGGGGAGGTGCCCAATCGTGGCGGGGGGGTGCCAGATAGTGGGGGGAGGATGCCGGATCGCGGGGGGGGGGGCGCTCATAAATCGAGCCATGCTCAGTTTCCGAGGCGCCGATTTTGAGAATGTTTTGCTCGTCTTGCACTCGCAAACCGGTGCACTCGTAAACCGAGGTACCACTGTATTTTTCTATGTAGCACCTAATCTGTGGAATCATCTTCCAAGGCATATTCGTACCGAAGTAAATATCAAGGCTTTTAAGACAAAGACACTTTTTTTTTTTTCAGTTGGCATTTGGTGTAAACTCTCTGCCAGTAGAACATAGGCACTCCTTCAATGCACAGGATAATGAAGATGATTGATGCTAACATTGGGTGATGTTGTTCGCTGTGTTCGATATCCTATATTATATGGTGTTCCTTTTATATCTTGGTTTTTTAATTTTACTGATGTAAACCGCTAAGAACTATTGTACGATGTGGCGGTATATCACATTTTAATAAACATAAACACACACCTCTTGATATGCAGCTACTGTAATTGCCTCACATTAATTATATAACACAGTCCTCGTGTCCTACCCATTTTATGCCTTCTAATAGTCTAGAGCAGTGGTTCCCAACCCTGTCCTGGAGGACCACCAGGCCAATCGGGTTTTCAGGCTAGCCCTAATGAATATGCATGGAGTAGATTTGCATGCCTGTCACTTCCGATATATGCAGATCTCTCTCATGCATATTCATTAGGGCTAGCCTGAAATCCCGATTGGCCTGGTGGTCCTCCAGGACAGGGTTGGGAACCACTGGTCTAGAGGTAACTTCTGCATTAATGGTTTAATGTTGCACTTAGCACATGCTAACAGGTAGCACACACTGTGTTAGGATTAATGTGGTACTACACTGACTATTAGTAGGTATGAATTCTCTCCTTAAAAAGCTAATGCAACTCAGTAAATAGGCCCTTCATAGACTAAGGCACATGCAATGAAACTACTAAGTAGTAAATTTAAAATAAGCTAGAGAAAACATTTCTTTGCTCAACATGTAATTAAACTGTGGAATAGAGAATGACACGGTGACAAAATTCATCACCGTTCCCGTCCCCGCGGATTACCACAGGAAACCATCTTCATGTCATTCTTTAAAGAGAGAGGGAAGAATCAGAGTATGAATGGCCACAACCACTGACCCACAAGCTTTGCTTTGAAGAATGCTGGTTGAAATAGACACTAGAAAATGACATGGGATTATTTCCCATGGTTATCCGAGGGGACGGGAACGGTGATGAATTTTGTCACCGTATCATTCTCTACTGTGGAATTCATTGTCATGGAATGTGATGAAAGCAGTTAGCTTAGCAGGGTTTAGAAAGGTCCATAAGCCATTATGAAGATGAATTGGGAAAATCTATTGCTCATTTCTAGGATAAGCATTAGAAATCTGTATTACGTTTTTGAGCATCTTGCCGGGTACTCGTAACCTGGATTGACCACTGTTGGGAACAGGATACTGGGCTTGATGGACTTTTGGTCTATCCCAGTATGGCAACTGTTGTGTTCTTATATGACTGAATGTGAGGTCTATATGGTCTGAGAAATTACAATCAAGAGCAATATAGTTCTCAAAGTATTTTTTAACATATAAACTTCATTTCATTGTAATATTATTTCCCTACTAACATTATAAGCTTACCCTCCTGATGGAGCCTTACAGGCATAGGTTCTATATGAGCCTTTAGTACAGAATTGACTGAATGTTTGCTGGCAGTCTGTTATGTCGGTTTTTGCTTAATAGGGTTTTTTTTCCATCTTTTTTTCTCCTATACATAAAATACTCATCCCCTTCATGGTGGATTTGAATAGAGAGCTATAACATTTTGGATTTCTTATAGATATTTTTCTTGTTTCCTTAGGCCCTGATTCTATATTCTGTATGTCGCCTAAAAAAATTGGCGCCAACTAGTGTGATGCTAAGCGCGATTCTATTAAAGTTAGGTGCACTGTATAGAAATGCGCTTAGCGCTGCCTAAGCAGCCTTAGGCACCCTAACTTTTAGGTACGTCATATTTACGCTAGGGTTTTGTTGGCCTAAAGGCCTAAGTTAGGCGCACTTCGGCCCATATTCTATAATTGTGCGCATAACTCAAAAACTGCCCAAGATCTGTCCCTTTTAGATAGGCACTTTGGACAAGGTGCCTTAACTTTTATAGATGTCCCACTTATCCTAGACAGTATCGCCTAAAATTTTCACATAACATTTACTTTTATTGTTTCACTCTTTTTTATTTTTACATTTTCTTCAGGATCTTCAGAAGTGCCAGTAATAGCCACATATTTTCAACGGCTAAGTACTTATTCGGCAAATAACACACTAGTCATCCCCTTGAACCTCATTTACCAAAAATATCAGGACTCCTAAATAAGCATCTCCCTTAGGTATCCATTTAACCTTCTCCTAAATAAGCATCTCCCTTAGGTATCCACTCAACTGATTCCTTCAAAGTTAAGTATCTTTCTTCAGTTGCCTATATTGTTTTCCCCACTGAACCTTGTAACTACTTGAACCCTGTCAAGTTATTCTATCTATAAATCCAGATAACTTATATTTGTATTTCTATACCACAACATGTAATTTACTTAAATCGTTGTAATGTAATTCTCTCGGTAATGTCCTGATCTCTTTTAACTGTAATCCGCTTAGAACCGCAAGGCACAGGCGGAATAGAAATCACAAATGTAATATAATGTAATGGCCTCGTCAACAGATCCACTGTCTTTTTTATGTATATAAAGTGCTTCATGCAAATTCTTTGTATAAATAATAAAACTTTATCTTTCAAAATTGAACTTATCTTTGTTTAGTTGTTTATTGTTAGTATCGGTTCTCTGACATGTTTCGCCCGAAGGCTGTATCATGAAGAGTCCCCCCCCTTGTGTAATATTCTGCACCATCCTGATCTGATAGCTTCTTCTGAACAATATATTTTATAGAATCATTATGACAAGAGGAACTGCAACCTTAGACTTGGTCCTAAATGGCATAACTGGAAGGACATCAGATCTAGAAGTCACAGTCCCGCTGGGGTCGAGCGATCACAGCATGATAAATTTTAAAATTGGCATCGGTAAAGGGAAACGAACCAAGATCCGAACCCACAACCTTTAACTTCAAAAAAGGGAACTATGACAGCATGAGAGCCATGGTAAAAAAAAGTCTCATGAAAAGGACAGCCGAAATCAAAACGGTCGATCAGGCATGGTCACTACTAAAAAATACCATCACCAAAGCACAGAATCTCTACAGTCCGCAGATATCCAAAGGAAGGAAAAATAAGAACAAAACAGAACCAGCTTGGCTAACTAAAGAAGTGAAGGATGCAGTTAGGAAGAAGAGAGACTCGTTTAAAAAATGGAAACGTGTACAAACGATGGAAGCCTGGAACAGCCACAAGGTCGACCAGAAGAAGTGTCACAAGGCGGTAAGAGACGCCAAGAAGGTCTATGAGGAAAAGATAGCGCGGGAAGCCAAAAACTTCAAGCCCTTTTATAAATACATAAAAGAGAAAAAACCAGCAAAGGAGGCAGTGGGCCCTCTCGACGACTAAGGAATAAAAGGGTGCATCAAGGAGGACAAACAGATTGCAGATAGGCTAAATTCATTCTTTGCGTCTGTCTTTACCAAGGAGGACACTGCATCAATGCCTGAAGCAGGGAGAGTATTCAAGGGAGAAATAGAGGAAAGCCTCACCACAGTAAATGTGGATCTGGACATGATATACTATCAGATCGACAAACTATAAAGTGACAAATCCCCTGGCCCAGATGGAATTCATCCGAGAGTGCTGAAGGAACTTAAGGTAGAAATCAGAGAATTGTTACAATCCCTAGCCAACTTGTCAATTAGAACTGGGCAAATACCAGACGACTGGAAGATGGCGAATGTCATCCCAATCTTTAAAAAAGGATCGAGAGGAGAACCGGGCAACTATAGATCTGTGAGTCTTACGTCGGTTCCTGGGAAGATGGTTGAAGCACTAATTAAGGATAGCATAGAGCAACACCTGGAAAACTATGACCTGATGAGAGCTAGTCAACACGGCTTCAGAAAGGGGAAGTCATGTTTGACAAATTTACTTCAATTTTTTGAGGAGGTGGGCAAAGAGATTGATAGCGGAGAACCAGTGGATATAGTATACTTGGACTTCCAGAAAGCGTTCGACAAGGTTCCACACGCAAGACTTCTGAGGAAACTACAAAGCCATGGAATAGAAGGAGATACGCTAAGATGGATAGGCAAATGGCTGGAAAACAGACAGCAGAGGGTAAGCATAAATTCTCAGACTGGGAGAAAGTGACAAGCGGTGTTCCCCAGGGTTCGGTTCTTGGGCCCATCTTATTCAATATCTTCATAAATGACCTGGAAGAGGAAACTACAAGTAATATAATCAGATTTGCGGATGACACAAAACTATGCCGGGCAGTTGGGTCACAAAAAGACAGTGAGGAACTCCAGAGAGACTTGAACCTGCTAGAGAACTGGGCGGAAAAGTGGCAGATGAACTTTAATATAGATAAATGCAAAGTTATGCACCTGGGCAGGAAAAACATGGAATATGCATATAAAATGTAACATTGGGCAAGAGCGAACAAGAGAGGGGCCTTGGGGTACTGATAGATAGGACCCTGAAGCCGTCGGCTCAATGCGCAATGGCGGTAAAGAAAGCAAACAGGATGTTGGGCATGATAAAGAAGGGAATCACGAGTAGATCGGCGGACGTCATAATGCCGCTTTACAGAGCAATGGTCAGACCACACTTGGAATACTGTATCCAACACTGGTCTCCCTATCTAAAGAAGGATATAACCCTGCTGGAGAGGGTGCAGAGGTGAGCCACGAAGCTAGTAAAGGGTATGGAGAATCTGAGCTACAAAGAACGCCTCGGAAAACTGGGATTGTTCACCCTCGAGAAGAGAAGACTGCGAGGGGATATGATAGAGACTTTTAAAATACTGAAAGGTTTCGACAAAATTGAGCATAATACATCGGTATTCACATTGTCAAATGTGACTCGGACACGAGATCATGGACTGAAACTGAGGGGCAACAGGTCCAGGACAAATGTCAGGAAGTTCTTTTTCACACAGCGAGTGGTAAACACTTGGAATGCTCTCCCAGAGGAGGTTGTGACGGAAACCACCATTCTGGGATTCAAGGGCAAGTTGGATGCACACCTTCTTGCAAATCAAATTGCGGGATACGGGTCTTCAACAGGCAACACATAGCTTGGCCGCCGCATGTGCGGGTCGCCGGACTAGATGGACCCAAAGTCTGATCCGGTGAAGGCATTTCTTATGTTCTTATTTATCACCTTAAGATCTCGACAACTCTTTGGTAATTCTTATGTAACTCTTATGACATCTCTTATGCTATCCCTGTAAACTTTTATGTAATCTCTGAAAACTTTTATGTAATCCGCCTTGAACTGCAAGATATTGGCGGAATAGAAATCACTAATGTAATGTAATTCCTTCTGCCAGAAACTCCACAACCTGTAATGTCCTGTCTGTCCAAATTAGATTGTAAGCTCTTCTGAGCAAGAATCGTCTATTGAATGTTAAAGGTACAGCACTGCTTACGCCTTTCAGCGCTATAGAAATGATAAATAGTAGTAGTAGCATTTAACGTATGCTAATTCTGATAGCAAGCGCTAAAAAGATCCGCTAGTGCCCTGTTATAAAAATACCCCTCACTAAAGGAAGTGAAAGAAAAATAGAGAAATTTTATAGAAAACTAAGGGTTCCTTTTACTAAGCTGCGCTAGCGGTTTTAGCATTGCCACGCGCATTAGACGCTAACGCCACCATTGAGCTGGCATTAGTTTTTACACGTAGCGCGGGGGGGCAGCACGTGCCAATCTGCAGTGCGCGCTAAAAACGCTAGCGCACCTTAGGGCTCCTTTTATCAAGCCACGCTAGTGGTTTAATGCGCGTTAAACCGCCGGCCGCGCTAGCCACTACCGGCTCCTCTTGAGCAGGCGGTAGTTTTTGGGCAGCGCGGGGGTTAGCACGTGATGAAAAGTCACGCGCGGCTTGAATAAAAGGAGCCCTAAAAGTTAATTTTCCTGAATGTTATTTTAAAAAAAGGTAATTTACTGTGTGAAGCCAAAAGCAAAGGTGTAAAATTTGCTATTATAAAAGCTTTTTTAATGTAAGCAATTCAGAGGACATGAAATAACTAGTAGGTATATTTTGGGCCTTTAATTTTATGCCTGTTTAGCTATGCAAATTCTCCATTGCTCGCTTAGACACATTGCTCAACACACTGGGCTGAAGTCTATAAATAAGCAAAGCACAGGTAAGATTAAGAAAAGAGCACTCATAACGAATGAGCCTGTACCGATAGACAGGATTGGTTCATATTGTCTGAATGTGTTTGACTTACGAGAATGTAATGTAATGTAATTTATTTCTTATATACCACTACATCCGTTAGGTTCTAAGCGGTTTACAGAAAATATACATTAAGATTAGAAATAAGAAAGGTACTTGAAAAATTCCCTTACTGTCCCGAAGGCTCACAATCTAACTAAAGTACCTGGAGGGTAATAGAGAAGTGAAAAGTAGAGTTAGAGGAAAAATAAAAATAAAATAAACATTTTAACAAGACAGCATTGATCTAAATACTTTGGAAGGTAGAAGAGAGGAGAGAAAGGAATAGAAGCAGAAGGGGGAGCCGTTGAACAGTAGAATTCTGGAGAAATTTAAATGATAGAAATAGAACAAAACAAAGACAAAAGAAAGCTGGAAAACACAACAGGGCTACAGAATTACTGGCAACAGTTTCCCTAAGCGGTCTTTAAATATTTTAATATGCCAGCTAAACATAAGAAAAACAACTAGCCGTGAAAGCATACCCCCTAATTCTGTATAATGGAGCACCAATTCAGCATGTAACTGTTTGTCATGAAAATGGAAATTACGCCCCAAAATGGGGGGAAATGGCAGCTTAGGCCCAGGCTACTTAGGCCCGGATTCTACAAACGGCACCGGCGGTGGCCGCTGCCTATGAAACAACCGTCGATCACATGTCAGTCACACGACGGTGCCGTTTATAGATTCTCGGCTTTGTGAAAGGTAGGCGCCAGATACGTAGGCCAAGGTTTTCAAGGCCTACATTTCTGGCGCCTAACTTTCATGTGAATCGCAGCTATGGAGGTGCTTTAAGACACCTAACACATAAAACTTATTAACTACTGTAGGTTACACATACGGTATAAGTGCCAACATATAGCCACCAACATTTACATCTGCCTTTTTAGAAACATAGAAACATAGAAAGATGATGGCAGAAAAGGGCTATAGCCCATCAAGTCTGCCCACTCTACTGACCCACCCCATTAAGTCTGAGTACTAATGACCTAGTTCCTCAACTCGACCCTCGTAAGGATCCTACTAGGGCATCCCATTTATTCTTAAAGTCAAGCACGCTGGTGGCCTTGATCACCTGCTCTGGAAGCTTGTTCCAGTGATCTACAACCCTTTCTGTGAAGAAATACTTCCTTACGTCACTGTCGAATTTCCCTCCTCTGAGTTTGAGCGGATGCCCCCTTGTGACCGAGGGTCCCTTGAGAAAGAAGATGTCTTCTTCCACCTCGACACGTCCCGTGATGTATTTAAATGTCTCAATCATGTCCCCCCTCTCCCTGCGTTCCTCTAGAGTGTAGAGCTGCAATGTGTTTAGTCTTTCTTCGTACGAGAGACCCTTGAGCCCTGAGATCATCCTAGTGGCCATCCGCTGAACCGACTCAACTCTAAGCACGTCTTTACGGTAATGTGGCCTCCAGAATTGCACACAGTACTCCAGATGAGGTCTCCCCATGGTTCAGTACAGTGGCATTATGACTTCAGATTTGCGGCTAACGAAGCTTCTATTGATACATCCCATAAGTTGCCTTGCTTTGGATGAGGCCTTCTCTACTTGTTTGGCGGCCTTCATGTCTGCACTGATGATTACTCCCAAGTCTCTTTCTTCTGAAGTCCTAGCTAATGTTTCTCCATTTAAGGTGCAAGGTTTGTATGGATTTCTGCTACCGAGATGCATAACCTTACATTTCTTAGCGTTGAAGCCCAGCTGCCATGTCGAGGACCAGTTTTCCAACGTAAGCAGATCATGCGTCATACCATCCTGCAGATTGCTTTCACTTACTATATTACATAGTTTGGCGTCATCAGCGAATAGAGTTACTTTACCCTGAAGCCCTTGGGTCAAGTCCCTTATGAATATGTTAAAAAGGAGTGGACCCAGGACCGAGCCCTGTGGCACTCCGCTGGTCACCTCCGATGTCTCAGAGAGGGTGCCGTTGACCACCACCCTCTGACGTCTTCCACTCAGCCAATCATTGACCCATGCAATTAGTGTCTCACCTAACCCCATCGATTTCATCTTGTATAATAGTCTACGGTGTGGGACGCTGTCGAAAGCCTTACTGAAATCCAAGTACACTATGTCCAGAGATTCTCCCGAGTCTAGCTTTCCTGTTATCCAATCAAAGAAGCTGATAAGATTGGATTGGCATGACCTACCCCTAGTGAATCCATGTTGACTAGGATCCCTTAGATTCCCCTCATCCAAAATCGTGTCTAATTTACATTTAAGTAGTGTTTCCATGAGTTTACACACTATCGATGTGAGACTCACTGGTCTGTAATTCGCAGCCTCCGCTCTGCAGCCCTTTTTGTGCAGAGGAACGACGTTAGCTGTTTTCCAGTCCAGGGGGACTCTCCCCGTACTTAGGGAGAGATTGAAGAGCATGGCTAATGGTTCCGCCAGGACATCGCACAGCTCTCTGAGCACTCTCGGGTGCAATTCGTCCGGACCCTTGGCTTTGCACACCTTGAGTCTTGACAGTTCGCTGTAAACATCAGCTGGTGAGAACCCAAAATTCTGAAATGGGTCTTCCTTGCTTGGCTTTGCTTCCAGCTGTGGCCCGTGTCCAGGTGCCTCGCAGGTAAAGACTGAGCAGAAGTAATCGTTCAGTAGTTTGGCTTTTTCGGAATCTGTTTCCACATAAATCCCGTCTGCTGTTCTAAGGCGTACTATCCCGTTTGTGTTCTTCTGCCTGTCACTAATATACCTGAAGAAGGATTTGTCCCCTTTCTTAATGTTCTTTGCTAGAGTTTCTTCCACTCGAAGTTTGGCCTCCCTGACTGCTGTTTTGACCACTGCAGACCTTGTCTTGTATTCAATGTTAGCTTCTTTCTCCCCGGTGCGTTTGTATGAAAGAAATGCTCTTTTCTTGTCCTTGACTAGGTGTGAGACCTCATCAGTGAACCAACGGGGTTTCTTCTTTCTTTGTTGTTTATTTACCGATTTTATGTAGCGGATAGTTGCTTCGTGTAGTGTCCTTTTCAGTGTTGACCACATAGCTTCCACATCATCCGTTGTTTCTTGAGCCTGTAGCGTCTGATGGACGAAATCACCCATGCTTGCGAAGTCAGTGCCCCGGAAATTGAGTACCTTCGTTTTTGTTTGTGATCTAGGGAAGCCCTTTCTAAGGTTGAACCATACCATGTTATGATCACTGGTTGCCAGCGTTTCTCCCACCGAGACTTCCGTGACGCTTTCCCCGTTCGTAAGTACCAGGTCCAGGATGGCCTGGGCCCTAGTGGGCTCTAGTACCATTTGTTTGAGCTGTACTCCCTTCATGGATGTTAATATCCTCCTGCTACTACAAGTTGTTGCTGAGAATGTGTTCCAGTCTACATCAGGCATGTTGAAGTCCCCTAGCAGGACAATGTCCCCCCGTAAGGTGATATTCTCAATGTCTTCAATTAATTCTGTGTCCTTGTCCTCCGATTGTCTTGGAGGTCTGTATACCACACCAAGGTATAGGCATTTCTCTCCGCCTCTGGCCAGGTTTACCCAGATAGATTCCCCAGTGTACTTGACATCTATGATCCTAGTTGTCTTGATGTTCTCTTTGATGTAAAGTGTGGCATAAGTGACAGTGCCTAAATACTTATGCTATATTCTATAATGCAGGTATGTCCAACAGGTAGATAGTGATCTACCTGTAGATCACAGAAGGGTCAGAGGTAGATCTCCAGCCCCACTTGGCTCCATCTCTCTAGCAGCTCGCCCCGTCACTAGGAGAGAGCTCGTGTCGGCAGGTCATCTGCCGAGGGATTGCCGCAGCTGCTAATCTTTTGCCTTTCTTTGTTCCCTGCCTGCGGGAATCTTGCCTGCGGGTGTATTGGGGGGCGCTTGTTGTTTTCCTGCCAATAGTTTGTGGGTACCCCAGGGGGCCACTCCCCACGTACCACGACAATATGCCACAGGCCCGGCATCATACCTGGCCTCCTGCCTCTCAGAATCATTCATTCCTGCCCCTGCCTCAACACCCCTTAGAAGTGTGTTATATACCAGGCGATATCCATTCGCCCATGCTTTACCTGAATACACTTACCATACTAGTTGTGTCGTGTGCTGGTCGTTGGTCGCTTTATAGTTTGCTTTCATTAAACATTTTTGGGCAAACACAATAAAGTGTCAAGAATTTGATGATTTTGGTGGGCTTTTCCAATTTTGTTCTAACTTGCCAATGCCTTGCCTTTGAATTGGTTCAAACCACTGTGACTTTTGCTTGCCTCTGCAATTTTTTTTAGCCTTGCTTTTGCATTGATTCTACACTGTGTGCAGAATTTATTAAATTGCATGTGGTGGTATTTGAACTTGTTTGGAGGTATTTGATTTTATCTGGTTTGCTGGACAGGTGTTTGAGTTATTTTGATGATTATTTGGTTGTATTTGATTATTGGTGCCAGTATGATGAATTCTTATTTTTACTTTTAGAACTGCAAATGTGGTTTTGGCATCTCCAGTCCTTGTATTGCCCATCATCCAGAGGTCTTAAGTTCCTGTTGATCTTTAATACTTTGAGACAGTGACAGTTTTGGACCAGATCCAGCCAGTATTTATACTAACTTAGCAGATTTGGCCTTCTTACATCCAGCCACCCCGGTATAACAAAGATGAGTGTTCTAAAGAAGAGCAAAATCTACCACTTTCATGATGAATGGGAAATGGACTACTTCTTCAACATGGTGAAAGACAAGTGTTGTCTAATTTGTAACACCCCAGTATCCTTGCCCAAAAAGGGTAATCTGGAACGTCATTATAAGGCTCTGCATAGCAATAAATTTGATGCTGATTTTCCACCCCAAAAGTGAAATTCGTAAACTGAAGCTCAAAGAACTTAAATTGAAATTGGCTACTCAGCAACAGTTGATGGCGAAGCCAAGGTCACATTCGGTCAGTGCAACCATAGCATCCTTCAAGGACAGCAACCTGATCACAAAGAAATGCAAACCTTTCACTGAAGGGAAATTTGTAAAAGATTGTTTTCTTGAAGCATCTGACAATCTTTTTGAAGGATTTAAAAATAAGAAAGAGATCAAAGCTGCTATTCAAGATGTACAATTGTCAAGAAACACTGTCATGCGGTGAATAGAAAAGATGTGTGGAGACACAACTGAAAATTGTTGAAGGATGTTTCAAATTGTGTTGCTTTCTCCCTCCAACTGGATGAATCTACAGATATAAGAGACATAGCCCAGTTAATAGTCTTTATCTAGAATGTTTTTGAAGACTTCAGTGTTAAAGAAGAACTACTTTGAATGATTTCTTTAAAAGGGAGAACTACCGGTCAGGAAATATTCAGTTCTTTCCATTCTTTTGTGACAAAGTGTAATCTTCCATTGCATAGACTTGTTTCCATCACTACTGATGGAGCAAGAGCAATAATAGGTGAGGTTAAGGGTTTCATAGCCCTCTGTAGACAGCATGACGACTTCCCAGATTTCCTTTCTTACCACTGCATCATTCACCAGCAAGTTTTGGCAAGCAAGAGACTCAATACAAAGACTGTCATGGACATCACTTTCAAAATTGTAAATTCAGTTCATGGAAGATCACTTCAAAGACAGCTTTTCAATCTTACTCTTGATGAAGAGGTAGCGGAAATCATTTTGCACACAGATGTAAGGTGGCTAAGTAGGCACAAATCTTCAAAGATTTCGTGATTTGCTGAATGAAATAAGAAGTGTTTTGAAGGAAAGGGGAGATGACCAAGCAAAGTTGGAAGGTGAGGAGTGGTTATGTGATCTGGCATTTCTCACTGACTTTACAGACAAACTAAGTGATATGAACCTTGAACTACAAGGTAAAAACAAGTGCATTGGCGAGATGATGAGTAAAGTTTCATCCTACAAGAGCAAATTTGAGCCAATGATGACTGACCTTGCAAACAACACTTTTAATCATTTTAATAATACACAAGACCATCTGGGACAATATCCAAATTTTGTTTTTCAGAACGAGAAGTATGTGATCTTGCTGCAGACTGCTTCTCTAGGTAAATGGTGAGGGGAGGCTGGGGGCGAATCCAGACGGCAGACAGGAGACCCGGACGTCGGGGGGGGGGAAACTGGAAACCTGGGGGGGGACGGATGCCAATTACTTCAAGGCTGGGAGCACCTCCTCAGGGCTTGCCCCTGGGGCAGACCTCCCCCCCCCCCACCCCCGCTCCCCCCCTTGGTATGGCACTGCTTATGGACACAATTTGGCTTTCCTTATTAATGAACAAAACAATCTAAAGAGATAGTTGTTGTTGTTAGGTGCCATTGACTCTTGCTCAAGTCCTAGTGACTTGGTGAATTGCAGATCTAAAAAGAAATGGGTTTTGTGCTAGTCCGGAAAGGTCTATACAGAAAAATCATGTGATCCTTCAAAGCTCCCTGCTTCAGTCACTGGTATAAAAACCTTCCACCCGGTGCTTGATTTAGTTCATCAATGTTTTACTTAATATTCTTGGAAATGACCTAAAAAGATGGTGGACACAATTTGATTCTAAAACATTTCTTTCGAATTACGCAGGCATAGGATTGTCTCAGCTCCAGCGTCTTTCGCTCTGCAAGTTTGCATTTGATTACTGAAAACTGTATATCGGTACTTGGATTAATAAATCTTTGTGTTTGAAGACTCGCCAAACTCCTGAGGCAGGCCAGTTGGGCCGAAACATGTACATGTCGAGTCATTGAGTTTTTTGGAGCTATTTCTGGATTAATAAAAAGAATGTTTTAGAATCAAATTGTGTCCACCATCTTTGTAGGACATTTCCACTCCTATTTTTACGTCTTTGAGTTTGCAGATTTGGTTCTCCCGTTTTATATTTTACTTAGGGCTCCTTTTACTAAGCTGCACTAGCGGTTTTGGCGCACGCTTAGCAAGCGCTGAATTGCCACACATGCTAGACCTTAACACCAGCATTGAGCTGGCGTTAGTTCTAGCCACATAGCACGGGTTTAGCGCGTGCTAAAATCCTGCGGGCGCTAAAAACGCTATCACAGCTTAGTAAAAGGAGTCCATAATAGTCTTCCATTTTTATACTTAGGCCCCCTTTTATCAAGCTGTATAAGGGATTTTTATCACAGACTGCTGTGGTAAAAGCTTTCATGCTCATAGAATTCATATGAGCATTGGAGCTTTTATCACAGCAGTCTGCGATATAAAAAAAAAAACAAAAAAAAAAACACCCCACATATGCAGCTTAATAAAAGGGGGACTTACTATTTTTCTTTAAAAAATTATCAAACGTGTCACTGAAGAATCCTATACCAACTCTTCATGCAAAGGTTAATTTTTCATATTAGCATAGCTCAGGAGATCATTCGCAATGTCACAGTAGAAAGTAAACATTTCACACGTGAAACAGCTCAAGATATTATTACTCAATATTGTAGCTCAATATTACGACTGTTTCGACGCTGTCAGCGTTTCCGGCCCCTTATTAATGGCCACACACTAATTGCAAAATTGCTGAAACATTGGATTTATTCACTGCCTGCCTAATAATTGCCAAAGCTGCCGATTGTGGGACATTGGTGTTCACAGCTGAAACATCTGCAGTAACTAAAAATCTACAGTCTTGACCTTCACTCTCCTATAAACTTTGGAGGAAGTGAGAGGAATCACGTACATAAGACTGAGCAGTACACACTTGTTCACAGATGAAACTGTCTATATACCTGGAAAGAGGCTCCAGCACAGACCCAATGCCCGCCACAATCGGACGGCCCGGAGGGCACGTGAGGGACTTATGGATTTTAGGGATGAAGTATATATAGGGAGTTTCAGGGAATTCCACATTCAAACATTTAAACTCCCTGCCTGTGATGACTTTAGCTTGACGAGCTGTATTTAATACAGTGTCAATTGCTTCCTTGATGTCTTTAGCGCGTGAGTCCTTATTGGCATCCATTCTGTAGGCAGCAAGGGCTCCTGCACTAATCGGTCAGCTTGTGCTAATAGGAGGACGGATTGAGTCATCCGGGTTTTACTTCCATTGCTTTTATGGAAACCACTGCGTGCCCTGAATCGGTAGCATGGAATATTGCTACTCCTTGGGTTTTGGCCAGGTGTTAGTGACCTGGATTGGCCACCATGAGAACAGGCTACTGGGCTTGATGGATCGTTGGTCTGACCCAGTACGGCTATTCTTATGTTCTTATCTGTCTGACTTACTTCCATTGCTTTCAGTCGAAGTAAAACCCGGATGTCTCACTCCATCATCCTTTTTCTGGAGTTACATGGCAACCCTAGCCAATGCCCACATACTAACCAATTAGTGCAGGGCATGCCTACTCTCTGCCCCTTGCGCTAATAATTAAATGCATTTTTTAGCAAATGGTTGGTACACAGCAAACCCAGTTAGCGTGTGGTTCCTGAGAATGGCCTGCTAGGACCATTTTTCAGTGGCTGTAAGCACGCCTAAGTGCTCACCGCTATTTAAGGCTCCTTTTATGAAGGTGCGCTAGCGTTTTTAGCGCGTGCTACAATGCTGCGCACACTAGACGCTAATGCCTCCATAGAGCTGGCGTTAGTATTTTCCATGTAGCATGGGGTTAGCGCGCATGGCATTGTAGCGCTCCCTAAAAACACTAGCGCACCTTCGTAAAAGGAGCCCTTAGTAAAAGGGCTCCAAAGGAATTATTCCCCAAAATTGGTAAAATATTTTGTGTTTTCCATTCCTAATTTCTTTCTTTTCAATCCGGACACAACTACTACAGGATTTCCTTAGCTCAATAAGATTACTCTATGCAGGAGATTACATTACATTAGTGACTTCTATTCCGCCTGTACCTTGCAGTTCTAGGCGGATTACAAAAGAGCTGACTGAACATTTCCAGGAACGTTACAATTTTGTTGGTTACACATTGGGTAAAAATAGCTGGATAATTCCAGGGACGTTGCAATTATTTTGGGTTACAAATGAGATAGGGCAGCTGGATTATTTGCGTAGCACTTGTGAATTAGATAGTAAGATGATTGGATATTTCTAGGCCATTACAAACAAGATAACAGTTAAAATAGCTGTACATTTCTTGGAGCATTACATTTTAGGGAACTGTATTCTTGGTTGATAATTTGAGGAGGAAAAGATTACCAAAGGAGTGGAGGCTTTGGGAGAGGAATTTTACCAGGGAGGGGAGGAAAGAGGGAGAGAGTTAAGGTATCTGGATAAATTTTTTGAATAACAATGTTTTGATTTCTTTTCAAAATGTTTTGAGGTCGCTCGTAGCTGTCAACAGGTTGGAGATGGAGTGGTCGATTTTTGCTGCTTGTGTTGCAAGGAGGTTGTCAAACATTTTCTTGCGCTGAGTACCTTTGAGTGGATTCTTTTTATGTTTTATTAACATTTGATATCCCACTTAAACATATTACAAATCTAAGCGGTTTAAAACCAAAATAAAATTAGGTACTTCTGTTCCGAAGGCTCACAATCTAGCTAAAGTACCTGAGTAAACAATTATTAAAACAGTAAAGATATAACAAAATTCCAAGAATGGTGAAGGGAAAGGTACAATTGAAATATTTTTTTTTTAAAAAGAATAAAATTAAAGTAAGTCAAAAAATCTCAGAAAAACAACAAATAACATGCAATTGGAAAAATTGGAGTAGAATTAAACTATAGTTTTTGGTGAAATTCAGTATAATTTATTTATAAAATGGAAAGAACATTAGCTCTTCCGAAAGGAAATTTTAATAAATTTCAAGATGTGTGGGGGCCATTAACAAATTATTACAATGAATAAATATCATTTCCCTGGTTAGTACAAATGAAATAATGGGGAGGGGGGGTTAATTTTTTGAATTTTCACTAGGTACTTTGAATGAAAAGAAAGTCTTTATTATCCCATAGTAAGGAATGATTCAAGGGGGTCTAGTACAACCGAGAATTATTGTCCTTTAGTTTTCTTGAATTTATTTGATTAGAAATAGTAACATGTTCTCCCCATTGATGTGGGCTTAAAAGGAATTATGTATGTATGATTTGATTATGTATTGCTTTGTGCGATTTTTCCTTTTTTCCTTTGGAATTATTGGATATTGTAATGTATTCAAAACTATAATAATAAAAAAAAAAAAGAAAGTCTTTATTATATGATATATGTGTTATGATATATTGAAGAGTTGGGAGAGAATGGGATAAAATATATTGAGTATGATTAATTATAGAATTTCAAGTGATATATTTAAGTTAAAATGATGTTACTCTTTGTTACACTTGATGTAAGTTATAAAAATGAATAAAGAATTTAAAAAAAAAAAAAAATCTCAGAAAGTAGTCCTGAAGAAACAGTAGTCTCTGGAGAGGCCTGCCATTAAACCCAGTCAAGACTTCAGCACCAGCCAACTGAACGACAAAGTAGTTGAAGGATCCGATTTACAGGAGCAGTGAATGCATGTCACTTAGCACCTCACATCCACCTGTAGACCCTTTCTAATTACTTACCGAACAGCTGAAATGTGTCATTTTGCGCCAAAGGGAAATGCGATGTAGCACTGAGCAGCTGTTCATACACCCGTCTGCCTGCATTGCCTTAGAAGATGGCTGGAAGGCTTCACAACATGCATTTTGCAAGAATTACACTTTGGTTATTTTTGTTATTCAACAAAAAAATGATCAGGGGGATTGTGGAAACTATTAATTAAAAACTTGTTGCTGGCAATAGAGGAAAACAGGCCCCAGATTTCCTTTCAAATGAAATGCCAAGCAAGGAAAGCGGATAGAAATACGACATCAGCTTTCGTACTATACATTCTAGGCAGCTTTGAAGCGCTCGGGCAGAGAAGAGCCCCGGGAGGAATTCCTCACCGTTAGGAATAACTCTGATTAACCTGACAAAGATAATTATTCAGCTGTAATATAAGCATTCGGTTATTATCCCAAGCAGCTAGATGATCATTCTACCTATCAGTACAAAGCTGAAAGAATTAGCAGATGCTAGCCAATCGTTTCTTTAGAAAATGTGACATTGCCTTTTAAGCAGCGGAATTTGAGGGTGGAGGGAAACATTTTTTGATATATCAATGAGCAGCTATAAAAACCAAAATCAAGAGAGAATATTCAAAAGCACTTAGCAGCAGCTGCTTTATGGATAAGTGCTCAATCTGCCCATATTCAGCTGTTCTCTCTGGAACCTTGGCACTGTCTTGGCACTGTTTATTTATTCATTTCTGTAGGTTTATACAATCCTAGTGAAGTGAGTTTATTCGGGATGGTTTACAAAATAAACAAAAGAAAGATATAAAAGTAAATAAACAGGACAGATAAAACAGAATCCGTGCACTAACAACAAAATAACCCCCTCCTTATTAGGAGTTTTTGGGGGTAAGGTGGCAAAATTCTGATCCGCCCTGCTCCATCAGCCCCTTGGGTTGCAACCTCAATTATTTTTGTTGGATAGGGTACACTACTTAGTACGCTTCAGCAGTGGAAAGAAATTATTTATCCGCAAGGCTCTCTTAGTGGGTCCCCGCTGTATGATGCAGCATAGAGTCTTTCCTGAGCCACCCACGTATTGGGAAATACACTACATGAATTGTTCCTATTGATCCGAGGGGCCCACGCCACTTTTCGTCATCAGAAAAGGTTTCAGCTGATGTGGGGGTCTATTTCTTGATTCGTTGCCTCCCAAAGCCCGCAGTCTGGCTTTAGCTCTTGGTTAGCTCTGTTCCATCCCGGGGGTGGAGAGGGGAGATTAGGATGGAGGTTTAGGGAGTTGTCTGAAGAGGCTGAGCTAGGGCAGACCGTAAGCCGCGCATGCGCACTTCCTAGCTACAGCTCACGGAAAACGGATGCACGCATAGGAAGTGCGCATGCGCGGCTTACCGTTTTATTATATTAGACTAGTCTTTAAGCCCGTTACATTAACGGGTGCTAGAATAGATGTGTCTGTCTGTCTGTGTTTCTTTATCTCTCTCTCTCCTTGGCCGCTGTCTGTATCTTTCTGTCTCCCCCTCCCCCCCCCCCCCCCCGAGGGGAGGAGGTTTTTGTTTTCATGTGATGTCCTGTGGAATAAGGAACAAATTCCTGGACATCGGATTCGTGTGTAGGTTGGTAGGGTTTTGGGGTTTTTTTTTGGGGGGGGGGGTGTACAACATGCAGTGGCACATTGTTCAATCTGTAGAGCCCAATGCTAGTAACTAATGTTTTGTGGTTTTTTGGTTTTTTTTTATTGTATCTTTGAAAATTAATAAACATATTTGAACTTCAATCTGTAGAGCCATACCAGTTATAGTGGCGATTGTATGGTATTTTTGAATTTTCATCTTGTGTCTAAGACAGATTTGAACAGAAGAGAGAGAAGGGAGGGTTGCACTTACACACAAAAATTGGATGACAATTGTAATATTCTATTTTCTTTATTGTACTGTTGTGAAGTTATTAATAAAAACTGTTGAAACTATAAAAAAAAAAAAACCCTCCTTCACAAAGCTGCGCTAGAGTTTTTAGCGCCGGCTGCCACGAAGACAGCTCCAACGCTCATAGACACACACCCCCCTTTACAAAACCGCGATAGCGTTTTAAAGCACAGGCCGGCACACTGAATGCTTTGCGCTGCTCCTTACGCTCAAAGGAATGCTATGAGTGTCAGGAGCAATGCAGAGTGTGTGGCGCAGTGGTTGGATCTACAGCCTCAGCACCCTGGGGTTATGGGTTCAAACCCCGCACTGCTCCTTGTGACCTTGGGCAAGTCACTTAATCCTCCATAGCCCCAGGTACGTTAGATAGATTGTGAGCCCACCGGGACAGATAGGGAAAATGCTTGAGTACCTGATTGTAAAACCACTTAGAAAAACTTTGACAGGCGGTATATAAAATCCTAATAAACTTAAAAAAAAACTTAAGCATGCCGGCCTGCACTAAAAAATGCTATCGTTGTTTTGTAAAAAGGGGGGAGAATTCCTATGAGCGTCCAAGCTGTTATCGCCACGACAAGCACTAAAAACGCTAGCACGGCTTTTGTAAAGGAAGGGGTAAACAAAGTTTATAACTGTTTTCCTGGCAATAAAAATCAAAAATTCTTCAACTATTTTCTAAATTGCAAAAGGGAAGACATCTGTCCCAACTGCAGAGGTCTCGTAATTTGTTCCAAGTAGTTGCACCAACCACCCTAAGGGCTCCTTTTACTAAGCTGCGATAGCGTTTTTAGCGTGCCCTAAACCCACGCTAAGCGGCTATAACTAATGCCAGCTCAATGCTGGTGTTAGCATCTACCGCATGCGGCAATTCTGCGCACGCTAAGCAAGTGCTAAAACCGCTATCGCAGCTTAGTAAAAGGAGCCCTAAATGCTTGTTTGCTCCGAGACAGGGTCAGGGCAGAGCACAAGCGTTCTGCCTAACTCCAAACTGGACATGTACATGTTTCGGCCCTCAGGACTGCCTCAGGAGTATCGCATATACATCGGATTCTATCGATACTCCTGAGGCTGGCCTGAGGGCCGAAACATGTACATGTCGAGTCATTGAGTCGTGAATGTGTCATTTAGATGTTTTGAACAATAAAGATCTTCATATCATCAGACGGATTGGAGGACACTTTTTTACAGTGCACATCTCTCTTATTTGGACAATTCCACTCTGGTGGTTATATATTCAGTTTTGTGGTGTTGTTTTCCCCCCCTTTTTTTCTCTTCAGTTTTTAACTCCATTTTCAGCCACTAACCACATAACTCTGTGGATGCACTGAAGCCAGCAGAAAGGATGTCCTAAATTAAATAGCATGGCTACATGGATAATGACTAAATATCACTGTTATCCTTAGAGTCAGTGGCAGTCACTGCTCTCCACATGAGTAATATACCACCCTCGGAAAATGCTCAACTTGAGTCAACACATCATTCTGTATTTTTCTTTCTTGCTCCAGCAGTTTGGAATTCTGTACCATTATGCATCTGCGGTGAAACTTTGTTGAAAAATTGCAGTAAAAAACTTGGGCTACAGTCTACTATATGGTACAGCCTACGACGGTCTGGGAGGGGTCCCCGTGGGAGTCCCTTTGATTTTGGGGATCTCGCGGGATTCCCGTGATCCCCATTCCTGTGCATACTTCTACTACAGACTATAGACTGTGGTACAGTCAATTACAACAGATGGAAAAATAATTCTTGTACTTTCTGAAATTAGAGATCTTGGTGTATAAATGGATTTTTCATTGTCCATGAAAGCTCAGTTACAAAAAGTGATTTTTTTAAATTTTTTTTTAAATTAAGAATGCTTGCTTGATTGAAGAACATAAGAACATAAGCAATGCCTCTGCTGGGTCAGACCTGAGGTCCATCGTGCCCAGCAGTCCGGTCACGCGGCGGCCCAACAGGTCCAGGACCTGTGCAGTAATCCTCTATCTATACCCCTCTATCCCCTTTTCCAGCAGGAAATTGTTCAATCCTTTCTTGAACCCCAGTACCGTACTCTGCCTATTATGCTCCCTGGAAGCGCATTCCAGGTGTCCACCACACGTTGGGTAAAGAAGAACTTCCTAGCATTCGTTTTGAATATGTCCCCTTTCAACTTTTCCGAGTGCCCTCTTGTTCTTTTATTTTTCAAAAGTTTGAAGAATCTGTCCCTCTCCACTCTCTATGCCCTTCATGATCTTATAAGTCTCTATCATATCCCCTCTTAGTCTCCTCTTCTCCAGGGAAAAGAGACCCAGTTTCTCCAATCTCTCAGCGTATGAAAGGTTTTCCATCCCTTTTATCAGCCTATGAAAGCCTCTAATTTTCATACAGTGATTCAGAATAAGATAAAAGTGAATCAATTTTTCACTCTTTCAAAAACTACAAAGACTAGGGGACACTCAATCAAGTTTATTTAAAATTTCATATACCGCCCAATCAGCCTTCTAGGCGGTGTACACTGTCTTAAAAACATATATGAGATAATACATCATTTAAAACAATAATAGTTATTAAAAACAATTTAAAAACAAACAGAAACAAAAAGGGAAACAAGGTAGAACTACAATTATCAAGTAAAAAGAAAGTACATATAGGGAAAAAAACAAAAGGAGGGGTGTCAAAAGGTAGAATAAAACTTTGTAGCCCTGAAAAAGACATTTAGGTTTCGAAAGCATCAAGAAAAAGAAATGTGTTGGGTTTTTTTTAAGTTCAATCATCTTTATTAGTAGTTTAAAATATACAATGAGCAGGTAACAATGACCAGTAGTCAAAAACAACAATATCAACATTGGTACAAGCTGTCATCATTACCGCATATGAAAGTACAGTAGGAAACATCCTACCCGAACAAGAACCAAGGAAAGATAAAATAGAACAGGTCAGACGTGTATAATATAGCATAGTAGTTCGTCAATGGTTTAAGAGAACAAATATAGCAGATAATATGCATCAGAAACATATCAGCAGTAGCAGAGCATAGGTGATAAAACTAAAATCCAAATAGTATTAGAGGCAGAACATGATTGAAATCACATGAGGCAGCAGCAGAACACAACCCTTTAGGAAGGACTCAATCGAGGAAGAATCGGCGCCCACGTTTTTTTAAATCTAGTAAGGAATCCACGTTAGAGAATGACACGGTGGCGGTTTACCCGCGGCCACCGCATTTTAGCCGCGGGTCACCCGCCGAAAACGGGGAAGAGCAGTCGCTGCGGCGACGGGGACAAGGCCATTCACCGCCCGCGGGGCGGTGAATGGTCTTGTCCCCCGCAGTGAGGCATGAAGGATCGCGAGGTCCCCGCAGCTCACACCCGCCCGCCCAATCGATTCCAGTGTCCAGCCAGCTCTCTCCCCTCTCCTCACCCCAGTCCGCAGATCCTCCTCCTCGGCGACCCGCACGCTACCAGAGAGCCGCGCACACCCGCCGCTGCTCAGCCTCGATCTTCTGCTCTGACGCAACCGGAAACAGGAAGTTGCAGCAGAGCAGAAGATCGAACACTGAGCAGCCGCGCATGTGCGGCTCCCTGGGAAAGCGCGCAGGTTGCCGAAAAAGAAAACCCACAAACCAAGGTGAGGAGAAGGGAGAGAGCCGGCCAAACACCAGGATCGACCGGGCAGGCAGGTAGTGGCCGCGGGGACCGTGCGATCGCTAGTGTTCCCGGCTCAAATTGGAAGGAGGGAGTGAAAGGAAAAAGGCTTATATGGATGCAGCGGGGACGGTGATGGGGCGGTGAATGGGATGGCAGTGGCGGTGACGGGGCGGTGAAAGGGATGGCGGTGACGGTGACGGGGCGGTGAAGGGATCGGTGGTGACGGGGCGGTGCAGAGGATGGTGGGCCGGTGACGGGGCGGTGACGGGGACAGATTTTTTCCCCGTGTCATTCTCTAATCCACGTCTCTCGACTGCAATCCTTTCATACTTGGCATAGAGACATACCGTATTCCACCATTCATTATGTGAAACATTGGTAAAATCTTTCCAATTAGCAAGTATAACGCGGAGTGCTATCAATAATAGTAATTGTAATATTGGAATCTTATCCAATGAGATAGGCCAGTGGAAATTAGTCAAACTAGTGAAGAGTAGGGGATAAGACATTGGAATATTAATATCTAATAGGAAACAAATTTGTGCCCATACCTTATTCCAGTAATCATGTAGAATAGGACATTCATATATCATGTGTTTTAATGTACCTATGGAAAGTTTACAGGACCAGCAGTGGCCATTAGATCGATCTTTTTGTATCTTGCATAGTTTACAAGGAGTCCAATAAGCCCTATAAACCAAAAAGAAAAAGGTCTGATAAAGCGCAGCTGAACTGGTTATCTTATATAACATAGCCCACATTTGACTCCAAGCAGTTTCATCAACTTTGATGTCGAAATCGATCTGCCATTTACTCAGAGTAGGATTGATAGTAGATTGCTTAGTTGATTGAAGTAATTTATACCAGTTTGAGGCTTCTTTCTTCTTATAAGTAAACACCTGGCAGTAACGCAAAAGATCAGGTTCAGCCCATACTCTTGTATTGCGTTTAAGAAGATCCCGGAACGCATGCTTGAGTTGGAGCCACTGAAAGAAAGCCGAGGGCGGTAGACGATATCGTGAGCTAAGTATATCATAAGGTATCCAAGTATTGCCATCATATAAGTGGATCAATTTCCAAACACCTGCAGTTTTCCATTTTTTCCAATTAATTGTATTACGTTGAATTTGTACGTTTGGGTTACACCAAATGGGAATATGAAGAGAATTGCACCAGGGATTAGCAAAGGTCTTATCAGTTTCTTGTATAACGGTAACAGAAGCCTCCAAAATATAGTCCTTGTGAAGAAGAAAGCCAGAAGAGGATACAAAAGGTAATAAGTCAAGTGTCATCCATTTATAGATTTCTGCATCTAATTTAATCCAACTACAAGTAGAAGTATTATGTGTATTATGTAGTATCCACCTAGAGGATTGTCGTAACATGAAAGCATAATGATAATCCAAGAAATTCGGAAAGTTAGTTCCACCATCATTTCTAGGTAACTTCAATCTATGTAATGCTATTCTGGGTACTTTGTTGTTCCAGAGAAATTTAGTCAGGAGTTGATCAACCCTTTTATAAAATGTAGGAGGTAGCAAAACAGGAATCATGCTCAAGGGATATAAGATCTTTGGTGCTATTACCATTTTTATAGATTCCATTCTCCCCCACCAAGATAATTTCAATGGGTTCCATCTGGTTGTAAGTGTAGTGATCATCTGGAGTGTATCGTCAACTACAAATTTAATCGTTTCTTCTATTGTTGGTCCGAAATGAATACCTAAGTATTTTAATTTCTCTCTAGACCATTTAAATTCATAGTCTACAAAGGATTGTTGAAGAACATGTTGATTAAGAGGCATCAATTCTGTTTTAGACATATTGAGTTTGTAACCAGAGTATAATGAGTAAGTATTAATGAGTTCCAACAAAGGTGGTAAAGAAAAAGGGTCAGTATATATTAATATGTCGTCGGCATATGCAGATAATTTCATTTCCAGTGTACCTACCTTAATGCCTGTAATATCTGGAGATTGTCTAATGAAAAGGAGGAGAGGTTCTAAGGCCAAATTAAATAATAATGGGGATAGTGGACACCCCTGTCTTGTTCCCCTGGAGGGATGGAAATTAGCAGACATTAACCCATTTAATTTAATTGAGGTGGAGGGCTTAGTATACAATATCTTAACCATTGAAATGAAGCGTTTTGTAAAACCAAACCACGACATTACATTAAATAGAAAGTGCCATTCAACTCTGTCAAATGCCTTTTCTGTGTCTAGGGCCAAAGCTAAATATGGATGGGACGAGTGTTGGGCGATTTGAATAAGAGATGAAAACAATCTGGTGTTCATGACTGGCAAGTCTCCCTGTCATGAAACCGTTTTGTTCTTCTCCAATCAGCATTGGGAGGACTGTTTGTATTCTATTTGCCAATATTTTTGCGTCGACATTGATAAGCGATAAGGGTCTATAATTTTGGATTTTAAGTTGGTCTTTACCCGGCTTAGGTAGAACAATAATGGATGCTTCCGTGAATGTTCCCATGACTTCTCCTGTTGAGTTAAATACATTGTATAATTGTAGTAAATGGGGCGCTAAAATATCTTTAAAAGTATCATAGAATTCAACCGTGAACCCATCAGGTCCCGGGGATTTTCTCTTTGCCATTCCATGTATCGAGGAAACAATATCATCCAGAGTGATATCTTTTTCCAAAGAGAGATTATCTTCTAAGGATAATTGAGGTCTTTTACTTGTACGGTCTAGGAAGTTCTCAGTATCATGACAGAGGGAATCTGTAGTATATAGTGATTCGTAAAACGTTTTAAAATGATGTATGATTTCTGCTGAATCGGTATGTTGAATTCCATTATCATCTAGGATAGCATGAATGTATGATTTTTCCTCTTTCATTTTTAAATAGTTAGCTAGTAAATGGCCACTCCTATTGTTAGTACTATGGTAGGACGCAGATTGCATAAATAACGTATTACCTGCTTGAGTACTTAAATGGAGGTTATACTGCAATCTGCTTTCACGTAGTTCAGTTAAAGTACACATGTTGTCAGGTTTTAATTGATGCAAAATCTCCAATTGCTTAATATTGTCCTCCATATCTTTAAGAATTTTTTTATTTTTCTTATTACATTTGGCCTGATAGGCTACTATACAGCCTCTTATATAAGCCTTAGACGCATCCCATAAAATAGCCTTATTTGTACATTCGGGGGAGTTTAAGGAAAAGTATTCACGCAACGCAGCTTCTATGTGAAGAACAAATTGGGAATCCTCTAATAGTGTATTGTTAAATCTCCAAGAATGCTGTGGAGAGGGTAATCTAATGTTATCTAGATGTAGTTCTATGGCCGCATGATCAGAGATCGAAATTTCATTGATTATGGTAGAGATTATATTATTTGATAATTTTTTACTAATAAAAAAATAATCTAGGCGAGAGTATGAATTATGGGGAGGTGAGTAAAAGGAGAATTGAGAATCAGTGCGATGCATAAATCTCCATGAATCCAACAAGTCTAATTGGGAGAGCATGTTATGTAAACTGTGCCATGTCTTCGTTATCCTATATGATACAGAGGATTTCCTATCAAGAGAAGGTTCAAGCACCAAATTGAAATCTCCTGCTATTATATAGTATTGAGATTTTTCAGCAAGCGCTGACGACATGAGATTATCAAAGAATGATGGATCATCTATATTAGGTGCATATACGTTGAATATAGAAATAGTATTATCTTGCAATTGGATCGTTATCATATTCCACCTTCCTACCGCATCATTTTTATGATCAAGAAGTTTCATATCTGGATTTTTTCTGATCAGGATGGCTGTACATTTTTCCTTTTGTTAGCTGGTGAGTAAAGTACTGTACCGGACCAATTAGTCTTAAGCTTAAGGCTTTCTGCAGCCGAGAGATGTGTCTCCTGAAATAAAGCAATATCTGGAGATTTACGGGATATATATGTAAGAATTTTTTTTCTTTTAATAGGGTTATTGAACCCTTTCACATTTAAAGATAGTAATTTAAATGCCATGGATTTAGTAGAATATGTTAGTTAATCTGCTGCTGCCCCCGCGATCCAAACAGTAATTCTGCTCATTAAAAATAATATATGATAGGAAAACACGTCTGAACCAATATACCACATCTCGTCCTCTGGAACTAAACGGACGGAAATGTGGTATTAATTTCTCGATGGGAAACGAGCAAGTAAGAAGCAGCATAGCTATCTCACAGCTGTATATACTTGTATAGTGAGATTAGAATCACCAAATGACCAGAACAAGAATGACAGGTATCCTATAATTAATTTAATTTAATCTTAAAATGGTGAAGAGTTGATTCTTCCCGTAAGTGGGCCGGAATATTATTCCAGGGATGGAGCGCTGACAGAGAAAATGGTAGACCTCATTGTGTTCATAAACTTCAAAGACAGGATAGATAAAATATTTTTAGAAGATGATCTTAAAGTCTTAGAAGAACTAGAGGGAATAACGAGATTATTAATAAATTCGGGTTGACTATTTTGTCTAGTTTTAAAGGTTAGTAAAATAATTTTGTATGTAATTCTGTGTTCTACTGGCAACCAGTGAGCTTTAAAAAGGAGGGGAGTGACATGGTCTAATTTCTTTGCATCAAATATAATCTTTACTGCCGTGAAGGTCCATGGAAATAACCTTACAAAAATAGGAATTTTTTTTCACTCGACAAATGCTGGGATTCATTGCCAGAGGATGTAGTAACAGCAGTTAGCTTAGCTGTGTTTAAAAAAGGTTTAGACAAATTCCTGGAGGAAAAGTGATAGTTTGCTATTGAGATAGACATGGGGGAAACCACTGCTTTGTCTGGGATTGCTACTATGGAATGTTGCTACTACTGTAGTTGGTTTCTTGTCAGATAATGGTGGAACTCTCTACCACAACATATTACAAATGAAAGAGATCTTCTTTCTTTTAAAAAATCTTTGAAAACTCACCTTTTTAAAGATGCTTTTAATACTCAATATTAAAATTTTTTATAGTTTTTAAATCTTTTACCTACCCTGTTCCCTTATGTTTTTTCCCGTATATGTTTTTCTATATATAATAGATGTAATCTTTGCCCTTCTTTCCCTCCCATTTCAAGTTTGTCTTGTCTTAAATTTGATGTTACTGAGTTTTAATTTGTATCTCTATATTTTATGCTTTTTTTACTTATGTACATCGCTTTGTAAACAGATTCAGCGATAAATCAAATATTAATAAACCTTGAACCTTGAACCTTGATACTTGTGACCTGGATTGGTCACTCTTGGGAGCCGGATACTGGGCTAGATGGACCATTGGCCTAACACAATATGGCTATTTTTATGTTCTTAAAATAAAGGCATATTTTGCTTACTATAATGCCTTTTGTATCTGGGTTTATCACATGCTCTTCAGGTTGCCCAGAATGCAGTGGCATGGATGATGATGCTGGTATATCTCAGTTAAATGAACAAGTTTACATTGGTTATGTATTGATTGGCACATTACAGTTGAGATTTTAAATGTTTGAATAATGAAACTCCTTTGAGCATTGCTTCTTCACTCAGAATTTATCGACCAAGTCAGTAGTTGAGATCCATAACTAAAAGGTTATCAGGTGATCCTAAATTCCACCAATTCCATTTTAATGAATCCCTTGCTAGAATATTCTCTACTGCAAGAGATTAGATCAATACCAACTTTGTTGGCTTTTCATAAAAGACAAAACATATTTGTTTAAGCAGGCCTCTGGTGAATAAGTCTGAAGCTTTTAAAATGGAGCCAATATTTCGATTTTAAGTTTAATTGCTTTAAGAATTTATGGCCCCCTTTTATCAAGCCGCGTTAGGGTTTTTTTGTCGCCGGCCACTGCAGTAAATGTTCCAACGCTCAAAAGAATTCTATGTAGGGTTACCAGATGTCCAGGTTTGCCTGGACATATCCTCTTTTTGAGGGCTTTGTCAGGCGTCTGGGTGGCTTTTTTATTTTTCTTCTGTTGTCCAGTTTTCAGTGACACCTTGGCCTCTCTGTTCCTTTCTGCTGCTGCTGCTTCTGACACAGGATGCTCTGCAGTAGGGCTGCCCAATTTACCAATGTAAATCAATTCACCGATTCACATCGGTGAATTGATTTGAACCAATTCATTTTCTTTATAGAAATCAGACTCACTGATTCAGTGAGTCCTGAGACTCCCGAAATACGTCCAGGTTTCCTAAAGCAGCAGCAGCGGTGATGGAGGCAGGTGGTTAACAGGCTACTCTTGGCCTGCCCCGCCAGGGCCTTCCTTCTGTCACATCACTGATGACATCACTGATGATGCAGCAGAGGGAAGCCTATTCACCACTTTTTCTGCTTTAGGAGGCCCGAAAGTTGAGGTCTCATGGTGGAGTGGGGGCTGTCGATTGGGACATGCTACACAGGAGGATGGGAGGGAGGAATGGAAAACTACTGCACAGGGGGATGTAAAGCTGCTGTACAGGGGGATAGGAGGGATAGAAAGCTGCTGCACATGGGGGGAAAGAGGAGAAAGGAAGAACTGTTGGACAAGGGGTGGAGGAGATGAAGGGAGAGTTGCAACAAAGAAGTAGAAAGGGGTGAGAGGGAGAAATCTTATGTATGGTAGAGGGAAGGAGAGACATGCATGGAGAAGAGAGAGGGAGAAATGTTAGACATAGGGTGGAGAGCAGGGAGAGATGGTGCATGGGGAGAGAGAAAGAAATGTTGCACATGATAATGAAGGGGAGGAATGCTGCATGGAGAGATGCTGCATGGAGGGGAATAGAGAGGTTTGACTGCTTATTCTATATAGAGCCCCCAGAGCATTATATTACATTAGTGACTTCTATTCCGCCAATACTTTGCAGTTCTAGGTGGATTACAAAAGAAGATAACTGGACATTTCCAGGAAAATTACAAATTAGGGTGCTGTTTACATGGTTGAGACTTTGATGGGAAATTTACAAGAATGGGGATAGTCATGGGGATGTGTTATTATTTCTTGAGAAATTTTTTGAATAACAGGGTTTTAATTTCTTTTCAGAATGATTTGAAGTCAGTTGTTGGACAAGTTCCTGCTAAACTGGAATGTAAGCAGGTGAGGTTGGACTCATTTAGAGCACTGGTCTTTGACCTGGGGACTACCGCATGAGCGGACTGCTGGGCATGATGGACCACTGGTTTGACCCAGCAGCGGGAATTATTATGTTCTTATGTTGTTGTCAGCATGTTGGAGAGGAGGTGATCAAGTTTCCCTGCTTGCGTTGCTAGCTTTGCTTGCGTTGCTTGCGCTGTGTACCTTAGATTGGAAGGGGGGGGGGGTAAATGGGGTCTGAGTTCTCCTTTGTCTGGTTGATTTATTCCGGTTTAGGCGATTGATTAGATGCGTGGGGCAGTGCCATTCATTACTTTGAATAATAGACAGAATTTAAATAGTATTCGCGCTTGTATATGTAGCCAGTGTGAGTCTAGGTATAGGGTAGTGATGTGGTCATATTTGCTTAATGAATAGATCAGTCTGAGGGCTGTGTTTTGTACTGTCTGTAATTGTTTTATTATGTTTGTGGAGCACGGCAGGTAGAGGATATTGCAGTAGTCCAAAAGTCCTAGGACTAGGGATTGGACTATGAGCCTATATTGCTCTTTGTCGAGGAATTTTCTTATTTTTCGCAGGTTGCGCATGACTATAAAGGCTTTCTGGATGGTCTTGTTGATTTGAACTTGCATGGTGCAGCATCTATCTATCATTACTCCGAGGAGTTTTAGGGCAGACTGTATTGGGTATTTGGTGGCATTTATTTCTAATTCTGTTATGGATGGGATTTTGTCCTTTTCTAACAATAGAAATTTTATTTTATCTGAGTTCAGCTTTAATTTGTGGTCTATCGTCCATTTTTCCACTGCTTCTAGTGTTTTTTTCAGTTTTCCTACTGAGGTGGGGGCTGGTGGGTCGAAGGGGAGGAGAATGGTGATGTCATCTGCGTAGCTGAATGATTTTACATCTAGATTATCTAGACTGGACCTAAGGGAGGCTATAAAGAGGTTGAAGAGCGTTGGAGATAGTGGTGACCCTTGGGGAACGCCACAGGGGTTAGACCAGGAGTCTGATTTAAGATTGTTTGTCTTTACTCTGTATGATCTTGATTTAAGGAATCCTTGGAACTAGGTGTGTACCCTGCCTGAGATCTCTATGGCTTCTAGTATTTGTAGTAGTATGGTGTGCTCTACCAGGTCAAATGCTGCGGAGAGATCAAGTTGAATTATGAACATCCTTCTGCCTTTGCTTAGGTGCTGTCGGGCTGTGTCTAGGAGCGTTCCTAGTTGTGTCTCCATGCTGTGGTTGGTTCTGATCCCAGATTGTGAGGAGTGAAGTAGGTTGTGGTCTTCCAGGTAGTTTGTGAGGTATTGTGCAACTAAGCCTTCTATTAGTTTAACGTATATTGGTATTGAGGCGATGGGTCTGTAGTCTATTGAGCCTTTTTGGTCTTTCATAATTGGGGTGATTATGATCTTGCCGAGGTCCTGTGGGAATTGACCTTCCATGAGCGTAGTTTGTACCCATTGCATGAGGCGAGCTCTAAATTTGGGGGAGGCTGTTTTTATCAGATATGTGGGGGCAGTTGTTCAGGTCGCATGCTGCTTGACAGTATTTTTTATAAAGTCTGTTCATGTCAGGTCATTGTACTGATGGAAAGTCGGTCCAGGTCCTGTCTACTGCAATGGCTTTTCCTCATCAAGGTGGCTTGGGGTGTTGTTGAAGGTGGTTCTAATGGTAGTGATCTTGATTTTGAAGTGGTCTGCTAGTTGGGTGACTGATGGTGGGTGGTTTCCTTGTGCAGCTAGGTATGGTTTGGTATCCGTGAGGTTTTTTACTAGTTTGAATAGTTTTTTTGTATCTTGGACTTCCAAGCCTACCTCGAGTTTGATCTTGTATTGTTTTATTAGGCTTCTCCATGCTACTTTGGTGTATTCTTGGTTCTTTTTTCTCCAGTCTCTTTCCAGTTGTCTGCATTGCCTTTTGAGTTAGAGAAGTTCGGTGTCAAACCATTTGTCAGATGGCCTGCAGACTATGGTTTTCGTGTATATTGGTGCCAGCTCATCCAGGATTGTTTTGCTTAGAGTGCGACATTGGGTTACGAATTCTTTGTGGGTCTATGGATTCTATCGCTGAGTCTGCTTTGATCCAGAATGTGGAGAGTTTGATTTTTTTTTGTCGGGTTGTGAAGGTAATTTTTGGGGGTTCATGTTTGTTTTTGCCTTGAGCCCAATTGATGTTGAAGGTGTATATGTAATGGTCTGACCAGAGGGAGCGATGCCAAGCCCCGTTTGAGATGTGGATTTCTGGTGTGTGGGGTTGTTGGGTCATGTATTCAGCAATGTCAAGTTGGTGGCCTTTTTCATGAGTGGGTTGGGGGTCAAGTATCAGGTAGGATAGGGCTTTGAGGTAAGAGAGTAGGCTTTCAGGTTGTTTGGAGGAATGGTCTTCACGGTGAAGGTTTAAGTCTCCAAAGAGCAGGTTATGTGTAGATGCTAGCGAGTTCTGGAAAATGAAGTCTTCGAGTTCCTGTTTAGTGGTGCTCCATTTTCCTGGTGTTATGTAGCAGAGAAGGCAGGTCATGGAGCCTTTGAGTGTGTCATCTGATAGTTGGCAGGCGAGAAGATCCATGTGAGGAGTAGAGTATTTGTCCAGTATTTTGATGTTAAGGTTGTTTTTGGTTAGGATGGCCAGTCCTCCCCCTCGCTTTTTCTCTCAGCAAACCACCTCTAGTTTGTATCCCCTAGGACAGAATTCTGTTATGCGGGGGTCTGAGTCGGAGGTTAGCCAGGTCTTGGCAAGGAACAGGCAACCTAGCTGTTCTTTAACTATCCAGTCCTTTATTAGGTCCACCTATGGGCCAATCGATCTAATATTCATGTATGTACAGGCTATTGAGGTGTACTTTGTGTGTGAGTTAGTGGTACTTTTTGGGTAAAGGATGTTGCTTGGTTGGGGATAGGGGTTATGAGATGTCATCCTTGGTTTGGGAGGTGATCTTTTTCCCCACGTAGGAGGGATGCTTTTGTGGATATAAGATGAGCAGTCTATCAGATTTCTGGCTGAGTGGAGTTTCCTGGATAGTTGGTGAGGTCTGTGGGTTTCTGCCACAACCGGGATTGGGAATAAGTAATTCCCTGCTGCTTTCCAATTTGTTAAAAGCAAGGGGAACATCAGGAGGAGGTATATGAGTTTTGTTGTGGGGGGTGTCATTGTGTTGTGTTTTTATTTGAGGGGGGATCCTGCAGCAGCCTAAGAGCTAGGCCGTTAGCTGTAGGATGGGGGGCTCAGGATAGGGGAAGCTTAGTGGGTTGTTTGAGGGGCTGGAGAGTTGTTTGGAAGGTGATTGGAGGGGGTTGGAGGTGCCTTGGCATAAGTTGAGAAGGGTTATCAGTTGTGAAGGTCGTTGGGCTGATGGGCCTGGTTGGGCCTGCTTGAGTTGTTCAAGGGCCACTCAGGGACTCTTCACAGGCCTGAAAAGTTGGCTGCTGGAGTTGAAAGGGTGGCTGCTGGAACAGGTGGGGGGAGCCAAAACCAAGCGGTGAATTTCAGTCACAGATTCAGTGTCAGCCGGAACTGGAAAACCTGGTTTTGATTGGCCCAGTGCCCCCATCACCTCATTGGGAGATCTCTGGATCTGGGGGAACTACCTAGCAGCAGCCCCCATCAAACAGATTCCTTCAGTTCCTGAATACTTGGTGACTGATGCCTCCACATGGTGAGAGTTCCCTCCCTCCCCCTGCTTCATCTCCCAAAGATACCCTGCATTTTAACACAGTTATAATGCACTTACCATTTGTGCATAGTAAATAACATGGAAGCTCTTAATGGCACCTATTGAGTTGTCATTGAGTAATCTGTGTAATCTGCTGTGTTAACAGTTAATGTTTGCATTCACTGCAGGACTCAGTCTATGCTTGGTTCCCTACCCCCTATTCCATGTAATGCAATTAAACTGGGAATCAGTGTGCACCATGTTAAGTGTTAAATGCAACCATGTGCTCAGCGGGACTTATTATGCACTGTTAGCACACTTCAGTAAAAGGTCCCTGTGGATCTGATTTCAGGGTTAGATAAAATTCCCCACATATGCTAACATACTTCCTCACAGAACTGTGACTAATTGTGGAAACAATATTTAAGTAACTGCATAAAAATATAAGCTGTGCATTAAATATTGAGAGAATAGTCATCTTTATTTCTTTGTATATAAATAAAGTATCTTGCAAGGAGACCTTTTGACACTCTTCCTAATGACAATTCATAGAATTGTTTATTTTTCTTAAAATGCTCTAAATTAACAATAGCAATTAGTATGTTTCTTACATAATTTGTACCATCTTTCCATCTAGTGAATCACATAATTTTTAAAAAATGGAAGGAGGGAAGAGGCATTTTACCAGAGGACCCTGGGCAGCAACATCATGAGGCAGAGGGCGGCGGTGTCTGACATCACATGCCGCCACAGGGACCAACTATAAATTTCCACCGCACGGCCACTGGGTGCGCATCACGTGGTGTGCCATAAGGGGCATGCCACAAGTGACATGACTGGCCCCTTGGGAGCCCCTTAGGAGCCGAAAGAACTTTGTGGAAGTAAGTTTGGTGACTGGAGACAGGTAAAATTTTCCTATATGTTGATGGTGAAGCAGAAGGGGAAAGCTAATGTTGGCCCAATGGACAAATATTTTCAATCTCAGTCACCTATAGTGTCTCTAGGTGATTTGTCCATCTCAGGGGCCTCATTAAGTGAAGGTGGACCTTCTACTTCTTCCCCCCTCCCCCCATATATTCCTGCTTGCCCACCTGGGATCGGTTCCTCAAATGGTACAACCCAGGTGGACAAAATGTCTGCTGACTTGAATGAATCCCTTCAGGTACAACCAAGTGTTGCCAGTACTTTTCCAGAAGCTGTAATTTGTCCAAATTTCTCTAAAAATTTGACCAACTTTGAAAGATATTTGACAAGTGGTTGTTAGAGCTGAAGAGTACATAAAGACTACCATACCACAATTATGCAGTTTTTCCCAACAGACAGTAGAGAAATTTCATGAGGGTGATATGAAAATTGACAAGTTGGAAAGCAGACTGTCTCAGGTGTCATAGAAACATGACGGCAGATAAAGGTCAAATGGCCCATCTAGTCTGCCCATCCGCAGTAACCATTATCTCTTTCTCTCTCTGAGAGATCCCACATGCCTATCCCAAGCCCTTTTGAATTCAGACACAGTCTCTGTCTCCACCACCTCTTCCGGGAGACTGTTCCACATATCTACCCCCCTTTCTGTAAAAAACAGTATTTGCTTAGATGGCCACCTATCTCTCACTGTCAGCAGTGAAACTGGAAATTCAATGCCGGTGGCATATTCAATATCTGGGTGGGGGAGGGGGAGGGGGCTGGTCAGCCGAGACGTAGCGGGCTAAGCTGATATTCATCAGCTAACTAGCTAAGTCCTAGTGGTCAGAAATAGACCTGCATCTTAGATAGGTCTATCTGGCTGCTGAAAATTGGCAGTGATCCACGTTGCATGACATCGACAGTCACCGGCCAATCAATCATCCAAACAGGATTCAGTGGGAGATGGCCAGCCATCGGTGGATAGTCATCTCTGTGCTATTTAGCCGGCTGGGAGCCATTCCCAGCCGGATACGTAGCACTGAATATCGGCCCCAATATGTTTATGGTTATTTTAGTGATAGTATTTTAAATTCGTTTGACAGATGCTCCTCTTTTCCTCAGTAAATATTTAACTCCTTATACTCCCTCTCGAGTACTCTGATCTCTAAATAATAATCGCTTGTTTGTCCCTACCTTCAGGGAGATATTTTTAGACTCTATACGCAACTCTATTTTTTCTGTTCAAGGTCCTGAAATATGGAATTCACTGCCAAACCATCTAAGATCACAAATTTCTCTTAATACTTTCAAAAAAAATATCATAAAGCATTTTTATTTATCGATGCTTATTTATAAGCATGCCATATTTATTTGTAGTATTCTGGTATTCCAGAGTACTCCTGTAGGAGCACACAGACCTAGCCTTTTGTGTGATCCCTTCCCCCTTTTCTGTCACAGATTATAAGAACATAAGAACATAAGAAGTTGCCTCCGCTGAGTCAGACCAGAGGTCCATCCTGCCCAGCGGTCTGCTCTCGCAGCGGCCCGTCAGACCTAATTGCCTGAACAGTGTCCCTGACTAATTTTATAACTGCCTCTAATCCTCTAATCCTATGCCTATACTCCTATCTGTACTCCTCAATCCCTTTGGCCTCCAGGTACCTGTCCAGACCCTCTTTGAAGCCCTGTAGCGTACTCCTGCTTATCACATCCTCCGGTAGCGCGTTCCATGTATCCACCACCCTCTGAGTGAAAAAGAACTTCCTGACGTTTGTTCTAAACCTTTCCCCTTTCAATTTCTCTGAGTGCCCCCTTGTACTTGTGGTTCCCCGTAATTTGAAAAATCTGTCCCTGTCTACTCTTTCTATGCCCTTCATGATCTTGAAGGTTTCTATCATGTCTCCTCTAAGTCTCTGCTTTTCCAGGGAGAAAAGCCCCAGCTTCTTCAGTCTGTCAGTATATGGGAGGTCTTCCTTACCCTTTATTAGCTTAGTTGCTCTTCTCTGGACTCTCTCAAGTACCGCCATGACCTTCTTGAGGTACGGCGACCAGTACTGGACACAGTACTCCAAGTGGGGGCGCACCATTATAGCTCTTCCTCTATTTCCCATTTGTTTATGTCATATCAAGTTTTATATTTATATTTTATATTACTGATTTTAATATGTATTGCAGCAGAAAAACAGGAGACTATTACTTCCCAATGCTTGGAAAGTAAAAAACGAACAGCGAAGAAGACTCTGGTGCTCAATGTCTTTTATTGATATATCGTGACTTGACACGATCGTGTTTCGGCCCCAAATGGGCCTGCCTCAGGAGTCTATTAGTAGAATGATGGAAAGCCTAAGAATATCACAAATCACTCTTTTAAAATGTAAAACATGGCTAAGAGGAGGAATTTGTGCATTCAGATACGGGGCCAAGCTTTTTCATTTATTATCGCTACGCCGGCTCATGTTTAACGTTTTAAAAGAGTGATTTGTGATATTCTTAGGCTTTCCATCATTCTACTAATAGACTCCTGAGGCAGGCCCATTTGGGGCCGAAACACGATCGTGTCGAGTCACGACATATCAGTAAAAGACAATGAGCACCAGAGTCTTCTTTGTTGTTCGTTTTTCAATGTGTATTGTAAGCCACTTGGATATAGATTGATTTGTGGGATATCAAATAATAATAAATTTGAAACTTGGTTATCATTTGATAAACTGCCTAAGTAATGGGCTTTCTAGGCAGTTTACAATAGAGTAAAATAAAATGATAAAACTTACAAAAGAAGTATGAGAAGAGACTGGAAGACCTAAATATGAGAGTTTGTGAGTGAGTGATTCTACGCTAACAATTACTGCATGCTAACTGATTAGCACAGAGATACTACATGAGCTTTTATTACATTACATTAGTGATTTTTTTCCACTACTACCTTGCAGTTCAAGGCGGATTACAGAAGAGGATTTCTGGACATGTCCAGAGGTGTTACAGAGTAGAGCGGGTTGCTTCAGAGGATTGTAATGTTTCATACGGTGTTAGTTAGTCTTCATGGATTTCTTGAATAGCAGGGTTTTTATTTCTTTTCTGAAAGTTTTGTAGTCTGGGGTCGCGATTAGTAGATTGGAGAGTTGGTGGTCTAGTTTTGCTGCCTGGGTGGCTAGAAGGCCATCGTACAGTTTTTTCCGTTTGATGTCTCTGATTGGAGGGTATGTGAATGATGTCTGGGTTCTCCTGTGTCTGGTTGTGGTAGTTTGGATTAGGCGGTTGTTCAAGTAGGCTGGGCTGTCACCATTTATGGATTTAAATCGCTTGAATTGGGAGCCATTGTGAGTTGAGGTATGCCTCGGTGATGTGGTCATGTTTTCTTAGTGAATAGATTAGTCTCAGGGCTGTGTTTTGTACTGTTTGTAGTTGTTTTATCATTGTTGCAGGGCAGGGGAGATAGAGGATATTGCAGTTGTCGAGGAGACCTAGGACTAGGGACTGGACCATGAGCTGGAATTGTTTTCTGTCGAAGAATTTTCAAACTTGCCTTAGGTTTCTCATGACCGCAAATGGTTTCTGTATTGTTTTGTTGATTTGTGGTTGCATGGTGCAGCATCTGTCTATGGTCATTCCCAGACGTTTTAGAGTGGGTTGAATGGGGTATGTGATGGAGTTTATTACTAGGTGGTGGTAAGTGCTCATGTGGTAATTTAAAAAAACGACTGTGCACTAATTGCAACATTAGTCCAAGGCTATTAATACAAGAAACAGAAAATAGGCCATTTTAAAGCTGCCAAGAAACTTGCTCTAACGTGGGAAAAACCTGCCTAAGGACGTGCTAATGTCATTTATACTACACCTTTGTTAAAAAAAAAAAAAACACCTAAATTGATTTTGTTTGTGCTAAGACAAAATTAAACTCTCTCTTATTATTTATTTGCATCATTTCATATTAGAGATGACAAGCCACAACTAATTTGTGGAGTGGCATAGTGGTTAGGATATGTGGCATATAATTCTCTTTGGAATTCGCTGCCTAATTATTTACGCATCGAATCCGTATTAAATCAATTCAAATCCAAATTAAAATCATTCTTGTTCCAGGATGCTTTTGGACAATAACTGTCCTTTTAAGGACCAAAACAAGCTTTATAGCTATTTACCCTTACCTATTATTTACTATTATTTACTATTATTTACTATTATTTACTATTATTACTGTGCTCTTTTCCTCAAAGATTATAGTTCTTGCCCTTCTTCCTCAACTATGTGAAGTTAGTCCATATGTTTTGTTATGTGTTTTATTAACCTATTCTGGTTTTGTTTAGTACCCCTAATTTTAACTTGTTTTTATATAATTTTTTACATTGTATACCGCTTAGAAACTTGATTAAGCAGTATAGAAATTTTTTAATAAACTTGAAACTACTGCAGTGGCCTGAGCATCGAAACCGGGTTTGATTTCTGCTGGAGCTCCTTCGGTCTACGGGTAAGTCACTTAACCCTCCATTGTTCCAAGTACATAATAAGTACCATCATATAACATATAAAATGCTTTGATTGTAACCACAAAAAGGCAGTATATTGAATGCCATCCCCTTTCCATTTCTCCTGCTTATCATACAACAAATCCCAGAAGGCCGTACTCCACCGAATTGCCATATGTGCCCCGATGCAAACTCTTCTTCAGGATTCTCTGCACTCCCTACATCACAAAAGAGAGCAAAAAAATGGTCTGCCTTCCTCACTAGCTCCACATGAACATGAGACTGACTTTCTCCTTCCCCAACCTCGCATTCTTCGGAAAACCTTGCGATACGAGCACCTTTTTGCTTTCACTCCCAACGTTCCCCAACTTCCTGTCTCAGACTCCTCGTTGCTGCTTTTGCCACTAGCACTTTAGCACAAAGGCATTGCAGGATGAGAGTAAGCACTCCTGTTCTTGTGTTTCAAAGTCTCTCACAGTGTTGGCTGCAGGGCTGCATATCTGGCAAAGCAGCAAAGAAGTAGCAGAAGGGGACAGCTGCTGTTAGGATTGGGGGAAAAGGAGAAAGGGTAGGGGACTTTGCTAATGCAAGGGGCTTGGAGGAGAATGGAGCTGTTGCTGATAGGGCTAGATGAGGCAGCTGTTGCTTATACAGGGGAGCTGGGAGTAGGAGGCTGTTGCCCGTGTGGGGCACTGGGAGAAAGGGGGTCTGATTCTATGCTGAGGTTGGAAAGAGAGGCTAGATAGGAAAATACAACTGGAATATACCTAAAAGCTATGAAAAAAATTTCACAATATAATCTAAAACTAATACACAATTTATTAATCACACTATACCAAAAATGTTCAAAGCCATTTACATTCAAAGAAGCCATAAAATATATGGGAAAATACAAAAACAATCAATAATTAAAATATCATCTTAGCACCAATATTACAAGTCATATAAAAAAAAAGTTTTCACATTTTTACGAAACCTTAAGTAATTGATATCCATCCTAATGTAAACATTATTCCGTACTGTAATGTCAGCGTAAGCAAAAGAGGACTTGAGCTGTCGATTATACCGGACTCCTCTAATCTGTGGAAAATGTAGTAATAAGGTACCACATAATCCGGTGGAAGAATAATGCAAATGAGAAAAAAACTAAGTCAGATTATCTGAAGAGTCAGTCTGTAATATACTCTCTGGAAAAAAGGAGGCTCAGGGGAGATATGATAGAGACCTTCAAGATCATGAGGGGCATAGAGAGGGTGGATAGGGACAGATTCTTCAGACTGAAGGGGACAGCAAATACGAGGGGGCATTCGGAGAAACTGAGGGGAGATAGGTTCAAAACAAACGCAAGGAAGTTTTTTTTCACCCAAAGGGTCGTGGACACTTGGAATGCGCTACCGGAGGAAGTGATCAGGCAGAGTATGGTACAGGGATTCAAACAGGGATTGGATGGATTCCTGAAGGATAAAGGGATCATGGGATACTGAAGGAGGAGCTGGGATGTAACACAAGTATAGAAAGCTGAGTATAGAAACCAAACCAGGTCGTGCAGGTGCAAGACCGGAGGGTTAGGACTTCGATAGGAAGACAGGACTTAAATGAGAAACCAAGGTGGCAAGGGAGCCCCTTCTGATGATACAGACAGGTCGTGACCTGTTTGGGCCGCCGCGGGAGCGGACTGCTGGGCAGGATGGACCTGTGGTCTGACCCGGCGGAGGCACTGCTTATGTTCTTATGTTCTTAACCCCCTGGGTTTTTTTTTAGCTCTGGGAAAGTGTCTAATTGTCTCAAAGATAAACGCCTAAAATTCCAAACTATAATTACTGAGCATCGGACAACCTCTACAGATCTAAGATATTACACATTTCTGTAAAGTCGTCTCTTGTAAGGCAGATTTTTCTTCTTGCTTATCTATGGGCTGTACAGAACAGTGAGCCATCCTTCTTCCATCCTCTCTGTCCCTATTAGAGTCAGTGGGGCACTCTGCATATTATCGCAAGTGCCTCTTAGCTGCAGGAGATGCCTGATTTCTGGTTACAGGCTGGGTGAGAGAACGCCTCTTAAAGGAGCCATAAACTATCACAACAGCACTCATAAATATACAATTCTCCCCAGTCAGCAAAATGAGCACATTATCTCTGTATGTGTGTGTGTTTTACATCTTCAGAGAGTTCCATTAAAGAGAAGCAATTAAAAGGCATGAAAGTGTGAAGAAATTAATCTGTCCTTTTCTTCCAAGACCTGGAAAGATCTAATACAGCTCACAAATAGAAGGGATGGAACCAACTGAAACACAAAGCATTTTTCAGGACTTTGTATCCTAATTTTCACAATGAACTGAAGATTTTTGTTGCTGTTGTTGGTTCAATGATAATTTTTTCACTACATCACCTCACCTTTCACAGAAGGACAAGATGTTCCCCTGGAAAGCCAAAGAACATGTATACAATGAAATACATATTTAGCAAATTTGTTTTCCCTCTCAGATTCCCTCTCCCATGCCTTACAGGATGCCAACATATGCATTTTGTATTCATAACCAGTATCTGCAAGCACATCTGGTCTTGGTAAGGGGAAGTAGAATGTGTTAAGAGCATAAAAGGAACAGATAGAAACCAAGTCTGCTACCACTAAAAATGCTAACGTTATTAATTGCTCTGTTGTTTCTTAGATTGTTGGTAACCAAGCAACTAAAACTAAGTTTAGAAAGGAACCATCCAGATGAATTCATGCCTCCCTATGCAGACTAGACAGGTGTGAGAGCAATTGCAAACTGCAATACTGTATTAGAAGAAGCTTGCATTAATATGTCTGTATATACCAACTGAGCCTATTGAAATACGAGTTCAAAGGTTCTGGCAAATTGTGGGTTGTATAGGCATAGGCTGAAGAACACTATTTGGTTTGGGGGGCCCCAGGAGCTCCGCCCCAGCCCAGTGAAATCCTGCAGCACAGCCCGTCACCAGCTCCCGACTCCACCTCCTACCGGCGTTGTACTTTAAATTTTCGGGGCAGCCGCCGCCGCACAGCGTCAATGAGTAGGCATGCCCCTGGAAGTAGAATGAAGGGTTCCAGGGTAGGCCTGCTCGTTGATGCTGTGTGGCGGCTGCCCGGAAGATATAAAGTACTACAACGGGTGGGAGAGCAGGCACCAACCATCGACCACCAGTTTTTGGGGAGGCCAATGCCTCTGTGGCACCTCCCACTGTGACGCCCATGTGTATAGGTATTTGTGGTGAGACATGTATATGGATCCTTATGAGGGCAATGTTCAAAGGCATTTCTGTGCATACCAAGTTTGCTTACAGTAAATGTAACATCTAGCCTACATGGTTCACAAAGTGATCTATGGAGAAAACTCAGAGGGACTAACATCTGATATCAAAGTCCCACATTCCTTCTTCAATTCACATGTTACACTACCCCTCCCATCACCTCAAGAAATACGGTGGAAGAAGATGTTTGAGGCTACCTTCGAATATCAAGCTACCCATATTTGGAACAAACTACTAATACAACTAAGACAACCCACCGCATACCTTGACTTCAGGAAAAAATTAAAGACATAACTCTTCTCCCTATAACCACTCTTATCTTCACCCCTTTCTCCCAAACTTGATTTAATTCTTATTGTAAATCACATAGATTCTTAGCAGAGAATTGCAGTGTATATGACACTGTATTATATCTGTGAGCATAAGGAAGTGTCATTACAGTTAGATGGATTTTGCATATGTATCAAGCACTCAAGGAACTGGATCCTCTCAATGGCTAGACATCATCACTTGGCTACGAAAGATTCAGACTTTTCATTAAATTGGCAACCAAAAGGTCTAACAAGTGCTTCCCAATCCTTTTGTGTCTGTGACCCCATGATTACAGCCAAATAAAATAGTGTGACTCCCTGGAGGTACAGAATAATGATGTACCTATGGAGAGCACACCTAGATCATGACCCTAAAAGCAAGTTTTGTGACCATATTTGGGGTCCTGACTCACAGTTTGGGAAACTTTTGCCTAAACAAAATGAAACGATCTTTGAAATATATACAGGATAATGATGATTGGCAGAATTTGGGGAAGAGTAGGATGAAGATATTTCTTACTTAGGAGAAAATCCACACCCTAATGGGAGTGTCTCTCAAACTTTTTTTTAGCTCTGGCACACTAAACGGAGCAAATGTTTTTTACGGCACATTATAACTAAAATTATAAACTTGAAAATCAACAAAAAACTATATTTGAGAGTTATTTATTTAAAGTTCTTTAAGCTCTGTATGGGTAATTGTAACAACAGTGAAACTAAAGTAGATAGAATAGAATTACTAATCAATGCAATGGCTGTGCTTGTTTTTGAGTGCAATTAACTCAAAATGCAGCTCAATAGTCGACAAACACTCATTTCATCATCCACAATCTGAAGTCGTTCTCTTTTTTCAATTTAATTTACATTACATTACATTAGTGATTTATATTCCGCTTGTGCCTTGCGGTTCTAAGCGGATTACAGATTAAAGGTCTGGATATCTCCAGGAGCGTTACAGTACAAAGTATCAAGTTGCAATTGTTAGTCTGGTCAGTTCCAGGAGAATTGTAAAGTAACGAGAGATTATATATTAGGTTACTGTGATGAGTAATAGTACAATCGTGATGTTGTAGAGAGTTATGCAATGTTGAAGGTGTTGCTGTGGTGGTAGTGGTGGTGTTCATAAGAGCATTTTCTTGTGCGTTAGAGAATATTTTCTTGTGCTATAATGAGGTTAAGATGATGAGAAGTGTTTTTTGAAAAGATGAGTTTTGATTTCTTTTCAGAATACTTTAATGTCTGTTGTTTTGATCAGTAGATTGGAGATGGTAGTGTCAATCTTCGCTGCCTGTGTTGCCAGAAGGCTGTCGTATGGTTTCTTGCGTCGGGTATCATTGAGTGGGGGGTAGTTGAATAGGCTCTGGATTCTCCTTGTTCTGGATGTGAAGTTACGGTATAGTCGATTGTTTAGGTAGCTGGGTGCTGTTCCATGGGTTACTTTATGTAGTAGACAGTAGAATTTGAACTGGGATCTTGCTTTTATCGGTAGCCCATGTGAGTTTAGGTATGCGTTGGTGATGTGGTCATATTTTCCGAGGGAGTAGATGAGTCTGAGGGCCATGTTCTGAACGGTCTGTAGTTGTTTTATCATATAGTTTGGGCATGATAGGTAGAGGCTGTTGCAGTAGTCTACCATACTTAGTATAAGGGATTGTACTAAAATCTTGTATTGATCTTTAATGAATAATTTTCTTATTTTTCTTATTTTTCTACACATTGTGAAGAATGCTTTTTGGATGATTTTGTGGATTTAAGTCTGCATTGTGCAATTTCTGTCTAGTTGTATTCCTAGAATCTTAAGTGTGCTTTGCATTGGGTACTTGATTGTGTTTAGTTCAAGTTCTGTGAAGGATGGGTTTTTTTCCTTCTCTAGTAGTAGGAATTTGGTTTTATCCGAGTTTAGTTTCAGCTTAAAGTTTGACATCCATTTTTCTACCGTTTCCATTGTTATTTTCAGGCGTTCTGTGGCTAAGGGGTTTTGAATGTCAAAGGGGAGGAGGATAGTAATATCATCCGCGTAGCTGAATGAAACTGTGTTTAGGGCGTTGAGGGTTGTGCCAAGGGATGCTATGAAGAGGTTGAATAGTATGGGCGACAGCGGTGATCCTTGTGGAACTCCACATGGGTTTGACCAGGGGTCAGATAGTTGATCTTTTGACTTGACTCTGTATGTTCGAGTTTTTAGGAAGCCTTGGAACCAGTTGTGAACATTTCCTGAGATTCCTATTGCGTCTAGTATTTGGAGTAGTGTGGGATGGTCTACTAGGTCGAATGCAGCAGAAAGATCTAGTTGGATGAGGAGTAGCTTGTTTCCTTTGCTGAGGTGTTGTCGGACTATGTCTAGTAGTGTTACCAATAGGGTTTCTGTGCTATGGTTAGTTCTGAATCTGGATTGTGATGGATGCAGTATGTGGTGGTCTTCAAGGTAATTGGAGAGATGTTGTGCGACAAGACCTTCTGTTAGTTTGATGTATAGTGGGATAGAGGCGATTGGTCTATAGTTTGTAGGATTGTCTATCGGACCTTTGGGATCTTTCAGGATAGGAGTAATTATGATTTTGCCTAGTTCCGGTGGAAAATGACCTTCCCTTAGTGTAGTTTGTAGCCATAGTGTGAGGCTCGCTTTAAATTTAGTGGAAGCTGCGGCTAGTAAGTATGGGGGACAGTTGTTCAGGTCACATGAAGATTTGCTGTATTTTTTATAAAGCCTGTCCAGGTCTGACCATTGTATCGTTGGGAAGTTTGTCCAGATCCTATCTGCTGAGATTGCTTCATCTATTGTGGGATTAGTTTGTATCTCGTCTGTGTTGATTCGTGAATTGTTGAATGTGGATCTGATTGTGATGATTTTGTGTTTGAAATATTCCGCTAATTGGGTAGCTGTTGGAGGATGGTTTCCTTGGGTGGCGGGGAAAGGTTTGGTGTCAGTGAGATTTCTTACAATGTCAAACAGTTTTCTTGTGTCTGGTTTTTCGATGCCGATGAGTTTGGAATAGTAGTTTATTCGTTTTTCCTTCAGTATGGTTTTGTATTGTTTGATTTGGATTTTCCATTCAGTTTTGGTGTCATTTTGTTTCTATTTATTCCATGTCCTTTCTAATTGTCTGCATTTCCTTTTTAGTTGTAAGAGTTCTTCGTCAAACCATTTGTTTGATGGTCTGTCTATTTTATTTTTGTTTTTTATTGGAGCTAGTTCATTTAGTGTAGATTCACTGAGGGTACGCCAACTGTTTATGAAGTTTTTGAGGTTGTTGGGATCTATTTCGGGATCCACTGTGTTCCAGAATGTGGTAGGTTCGATTTTCTGTCTGATCTTGATGTGTGTTTTCTTTGGGATGGGTTTGTTGTTGTTTTGAGCCCAGTTGATAGTGAATGTGTATTTGTAATGGTCTGACCAGAGGGTAGGGTGCCAGGAACCGTTTGAGATGTGGATATTTTGTGTGTTATGATTTGGAAATGAGTAAGCTGCTATATCAAGTTGGTGTCCTTTTTCGTGTGTGGGTTCTGGGTTGAAAATTTGGTAGGATAAGACGTTGAGGTATGAGAGTAAGTCCTCAACTTGTTTGGAGGATCGATCTTCTAGGTGGAGATTTATGTCTCCGAGTATTAGGTTATGTGTAGAGGAGAGAGAGTTCTGAAAGATGAATTCTTCAAGTTCTTGTTTAGAGGTATTCCATTTCCCTGGTGTGATGTAGCAAAAAAGACAGTTCAGATTTCCTGTGTGTGAGTTATCAGAAATTTGGCAAGCTAGCATATCTAGATGTGGGGTGGTGTACTTGGTTAGGACTTCAATGTTGAGATTGTTTTTTATTATGATTGCTAGACCTCCTCCTCTTCTGTTTTCTCGACATACTAGCTCTAGTTTATATCCATTTGAGCAGAATTCAGTAATGCTTGGATCTGAATCTGAGGTGAGCCACGTTTCGGTTAGGAAGAGGCAGCCTATATTGTCTTTGATCAGCCAGTCCTTGATTAATTCGGCCTTTGGGCTGATGGATCTGATGTTCATATATGCGCAGGATATTGCAGTGAATTTTGTGTTGGAGGTAATGGTTGTGTTGGTGGTGGTTCTTGGTGAAGTTTGGTGTTTTTGTATGCTTGTGTTAGGCTTTGGTGGTGGTCTATTTCCCCAGGTAGTGGGAATGCTAGCTTGGCTGGATATTGGGCATGGAGTTAGCGTTCTAGGGGTATGGAGTTTCCTGGTAAGTTGCACATGTCTGTTTGTTGTTGTTAGGATAGGGATGGTGTGTGATTGGTAACCTGCAGTTTTCCATTTTGCTATGAATGTGGCGATTAGTATGAGGACAAGGATGAGTTTCTGTCAGAGCTGAAAATCCAAGTTTACTTGTTTTTCCCTTCCTTTTGTTTTTTACCTTAATTGTTATTCTTCTAACACCAGATTGTAATTCTTTTATTATTTTCCTTTTGTTTGATTCTATTTGTATAACTTGATTTAATATGTTTATTTGACTTAGTCTTTATTAGGGATGTTTGTATATATTGATTTAATGTGCTTATTTGACTAAGTCCATGTTAGTGATGTTTGTTTCCCCTAATTTTGTATTTTTATCTATTGTACATCGCCTAGAATTTGGAATAGGCGATTAATCAAATTTCATAATAAACTTGAAACTTGAAACAACACTTTGTTTGTTGCTCAAATTAGGATAACTATTCCATACAAATTTAAAATATAATTACTTGTTATTAGTTTTCAAGGACTAGTGTGTTGTGAATGATTAAAAAAGGGATGGTTAACAAGACTAACCCCCTGCTTTACTAAGGTGTGCTATGCGTTTTAGCATATGCTATATATATGCGCATGCTAACTGCTAATGCGTCCATAGACTAACATGCATGCATTAGTGTTTAGTGCATGGTTAGCACGCGCTAAAATGCATAGCAAACCTTAGTAAAAGGATCCCTAAGAATGTTATAATGCCTCTGTATCGTTCTATGGTGCGACCTCACCTGGAGAATTGCGTTCAATTCTGGTCTTCTTATCTCAAGAAAGATATAGCGGCACTAGAAAAGAATCAAAGAAGAACGAACAAGATGATAAAGGAGATGGAACTTCACTCATACGAGGAAAGACTAAAAAGGTTAGTGCTCTTCAGCTTAGAAAAGAGACGGCTGAGGGGAGATGTGAGTGAAGTCTACAAAATCCTGAGTGGAGTAGAATGGGTACAAGTGGATTGACTTCTCACTCTGTCAAAAATTGCAAAGACTAAGGGACAGTCGAAATTACAGGGAAATATTTTTAAAACCAATAGGAAGAAATATTTTTTCACTCAGAGAACAGTTAAGCTCTGGAATGCATTGCCAGAGCGGATAGCATAGCTGGTTTGAAGAAGGGCTTGGACAATTTTCTGGAGGAAAAGTCTATAATCTGCTATCAAGATGGGCATGGAAGATCGGTAGCATGGAATGTTGCTACTCCTTGGGTTTCAACCAGATACTAGGGACCTGGATTGGGCTTGATGGATCATTAGTCTGACCCAGTAAGGCTATTCTTATGTTCTTTTCATGTTTCTACTCACTGCTCTTACCATTGGGCTCTTCCTCTACTCCAATTGCAATTTTACCAGTTGCCTATAAAATAGTAGTGGTTAGACCTAATAAAGCTGTCTCAGTGCTATGTGTTCATCTATAACCTGTTTGGTAGGGATAACGAGCATTAATTGTTTCTAAGAAAGCAGTCAATTCTTGAAAGACTAGAGATTCTGTTAATTTTACTGTAAAAGATAATTGAGATATTGGCCTGTAATCAGAGACAAGAGAGGGGTCAGCCTTTAAGTCTTTGATTTAGGAAAGATGCAGGCTGTTTTCCATGTGTCTGGAAAGAGCCCTTGTTGCAAGCTATTCGTTGTCATTGAGTGGAGGATTGGGACCACAGAGTTTGAGAATTTCTTTAGATAATAAGATGAAAGGGGATCTAACGGAGAAGTTGTTAATTTATTCCCCCCCCCCCCCACACCTCTGTTTTTACAAAGCTGCGTTAGGCTTTTTTATCACTGACCACAGCGGTATTAAATCCAATGCCCTCACGAATTCTATGAGTGTCAGAGCTAATACCGCCATGGCCAGCGATAAAAAAGCCTAATGCAGCTTCGTAAAAGGGGGCTAATTGTGGAAAGCAATCTAGAAATATTATCACGTGAAAGTAGTTTGAATGTAGCTAATTAAATACAATTAAGAGGTATAGCGATAGATTTTAATTGTAGAGAACTTGTAGATGAAGATTTATTTTAGTATTTATACACCACTCATAACCTAAGTGGTTTACATTCAGGTACTCAAGCATTTCTCCCTATCTGTCTCAGTGGGCATACAATCTGACTAATGTACCTGATAAAAAAAGAGATCTGATATTAATCTTTGAATGGAAATAATTAGCAAATTGTGATGCAGTAGGAAGTGAGACATTTAAAGCATTAGAAGGTACTGTAGTAAGAGATGTTAATATACAATAAATTTTTGCTAAATGGGAAGCATTAATTACTTGTGCCAAGTAATAATAATTCTTTGTAGTATATATTGCCATTTATAGTCTGTGGCTAATAACTTATAAAGCTGATGTGCTGAGTTAAATCGAGACTTATGCCAGATACGTTCCTGGAGTCGAAGTTGTGGTTTGTAAAGCTCAAGGTTCTCTTCTTTGTATGCAAGTGTGTGGTTCATGCATTGATTAAATTGGAGTTAGTAGATTATCCTCTTTCCCCCTCCCCGCCCCCCCCCCCCCCCACACACACACTTATACTAAGCTGCGGTAGAGTTTTCTACCATGACCTAGAGCACTAAATGCTCAGAAGCTGCTCTGATGCTCATAGAATTCCGCAGCTTAGTAAAAAGGGAGTATATATTTTATGAACTTCAGAGTTCCAACAACTAATTTGCTTATCAAGAGGGAGATCTAGAAAAGTAGGGTTTTTCAAAGGAGAGATGCTTTTAAAAAAAAATCTTTATTAAATTTTCAAACTACAATTATGCATGCAAATAATTCATGTACATATAATATTACAAGAAAAGCACAATAAACTTACAGATATTAATAAGCAATTATTTTCCCCACCCTCCCACCTAGTAATCAAGAAAATGAATACCCACAAGAAACTACCTAAAAAAATTCCCAAATCAATTCCAATGTAAACCCCTCCCTCCCACCCTGGATGTGTATGTTTAAAGGTCAGTAAAATAAAGTTAGTTATCATTCCTTACAAAATTTAGCCAATGGCTCCCAAACATCCAGAAATTCCCTGTAACTTCCTTGCTGTAGAGCCATTAAACGTTCCATTTTAAAAGTATAACAAAGAGATTCCCACCAGAAAGTGTAATTTAACCTATCCCAGTTCTTCCAATTCTTCAATATAAGTTGTATGGCAACCCCTGTCATTACAAAAACATTATAAAGGAGAGAGATGCTTTGGCAAAGGTTTCTGAAGTAAGATTTTTCAAGTTATGAGTTGTTTTTACTGAAGACTCTAGTGTTGTTTATACAATTTAACATACCTCATATATTGAATAAGTAAATGGCCAGTCCATGGAAAATCGGAAAGCAAACAGGATGTTGGGCATGATTAAGAAGGGGATCATGAGTAGATCGGAAGACGTCATAATGCCACTTTACAGAGCAATGGTCAGACCACACTTAGAATACTGTGTCCAACACTGGTCTCCATACCTTAAGAAGGATATAACTCTGCTGGAGAATGTGCAGAGGCGAGCCACGAAACTTGTCAGAGGTATGGAGAATTTGAGCTACAAAGAACGCCTCAGAAAACTGGGACTGTTCACCCTCGAAAAGAGAAGACTGCAAGGAGATTTGATAGAGACTTTTAAAATATTAAAAGGATTTGATAAAATTGACCAGGAAGCAGCTTTACTGACATTTTCAGATGTGACACGGACAAGAGGTCATAGCCTGAAACTGAGCAGCAGCAGGTTCAGGACAAATGTAGGAAAGTTCTGTTTCACCCAATGAGTGGTGGGTGCTTGGAATGCTCTCCCGGAGGAGGTTGTGGCAGAGACTACTGTTCTGGGTTTCAAGCGCAAGTTGGATTCACACCTTCTTGCAAATCACATCGGGGGATACGGGAAATTCGGTTCTTCAATAAGGAGCACCTAACTGGGCCTCCGCGTGTGCGGATCACCGGACTAGATGGACCTAGGTCTGATCCGGCGAAGGCGTTTCTTATGTTCTTATGTTCTTACGAGTAATATTATTAAATATAATATAATGGATGAGAAAAGTTGGAAATTTTATATGTTGTACTAGAGAATTATCAATAATCACATTGTCAAGATCAGTTGTGAAGGGTGCAGTGGTAAAATCGACATGGATACTGAAATCTCCCAAAATTACATGATTGGGTGAGTGGATATTAAAATGTGCTATGAACAATTGTAAAGTAAGAAATGATTGTGTAATCAGAGGAGTTATACTAAAGCAAAATCAACAGAACTGGACTATTTTAATCGAAATGTCAACAATTCTAAAGGGGATTTGGCTGAGAAGGAAAGGGGATGGGTGGAGAGAGAACATAAGAACATAAGAAGTTGCCTCCGCTGAGGCAGACCAGAGGTCCATCTCGCCCAGCGGTCCGCTCCCGCGGTGGCCCATCAGGCCCATTGCCTGAGCAATGGTCCCAGACTATCCCTATAACCTACCGCTACTCCTATCTGTACCCCTCAATTCCTTTATCCTCTAGGAACCTATCCAAACCTTCTTACATAAATTACTGCAAGACCACCACCTCTTCTCGATGATCGATGAGTATATAAAAAAGTGTATCCGGATGGTGATGCCTGATGTAAATAGAATAATTCGTTATTATGCAGCCATGTTTTGGTCAGACATAGGCTGCCTATTTTTAGGGTTAGAATCAGATCACATACTAGATATTGTTTAAATCGAATCTAAAAACCTTTTTATTTAAAGATGCCTTTTTATAGATTCCTTTCTAATTCTTAAATCAGATGGACCCCATCCCTAGTGTTTTTACCCTTTTTTCTGTCTCTCTTTCTTATCAACGATGTAGCTCTACCCTTCCACCATCTGTGTCTGTTTTGTTTTTATGTATCCCTAATTATTTTAACAATGTACACTGCTTAAAAAATTGATAAGCGGATTATCAAATTTTAAATAAAACTTGGAAACTTGGAAAACTATATCTTAAAGGGCGAATGTTCAAAAGAGCTATATTTAATGAGGATCTTTCTGGATAATGTAAGATAGAAGTAGGTTGATTAACAGGTACAGACGTTAAATAATTCAAGTTCCTTCCCTGAGGTGATGGTAATGACAATAAGGGCAGGTACTAATTACATAGGAAAATGTGAGAGGGAGCCAAATTTAGGGCTCCTTTTACGAAGCTGCATTAGGGCATTAATGCGCGGAATAGTGCGCGCCACATTGCCTTGCACGCTAGACATTAATTCCAGCATCGAGCTGGCGTTAGTTCTAGCCGCGTGGCATGCGGTAATATCCTGCATGCGCTAAAAACGCTAGCGCACCTTAGTAAAAGGAGCCCCTAGGCTCTTAGGTAGAAAGCTGAAATCCAGATCTTCCAGGTTAGCATTTTCAAAAATGCTCCCAGTTCCATGCACAGGACACAAGAGTCAGGCAGAGCTCCAAAATCTCAATTCATGGCTGAAACAATGGTGCAGGGATTAGGGATTTAGATTTGTTAGGAACTGGGCAACCTTCTGGGAAATGGGGAGTTTATTCCAAAAGGATGTACTCGGTGGTGATCTGGATCAGGGGCAGGCAGACTCACAGCATTGGCACCCTGTCAATACATCAGCCAGGGCAGCTAAAGACAAGCTAGCTGGGCCTAGGAAACCAAGGCAAAGCAGACAGGGAAAGCCTGCAGTAGAACCAAAGCCCATCCCCCCTCTACAGGCTGAAGGGGAGTGGCTTTGAGCTGGTTAAAGGCAGGCTGAAGCAAGCAGTAAGGGAAGGAGAGAGTGACGAGGCTGAAACTCCCCAGCAGCACAGAACAAGGCAGAAGCCTTGGAAGGAGGAAGCAGACTCTGAGGTCCCAGTTTGGACAATGCAAGTGGAAGAAAGTCTTCCCACTTCTGACTTTCAGATTCCAGAGTGTGTTGAGGGAATGGAAGTTCAGGAAGCTGGCCATATTCCAGAGAACCAGGCAGAGCTTATGGACATAAAAAAACCCAAACAGTGAGTAGCTGGGTAGCAGCTGGTGTTTTTTTCTAAGCAAGAAATGCTTCCTCCCTTAATCCCACTATCTTATAACTCCTTGACCCGCCCAAAGGTATAAACTATCCTTCCCCTCTCTACACGGTATTCGCTATGCAGGCAAACTGGGAAAATCCCTTCTCTTCAGAATCACAGGTCTTTGGAACGACCTTACTACCCCGCTGCGGAACCTGGGCTCCCTCCAATTATTCCACAAGCAACTGAAAACCTGGCTTTTCACTAAAATGTAATTCTATTCCCCCTTACTCTTCTTTTCTATATATAAGTTCATGTAAACCTTTTTTTTCCTTCTCTTCCTATATTTTAAGTTCGTGTAAACCGTGCCGAGCTCCACATCCGTGGAGATGATGCGGTATATAAACTTAAGGTTTAGTTTATTTTTTTGTTGCTTCTTGCCCTTCGGCTAAACATTCTCTTGACTAAGAAGTTTACTTACCTGAGGGTTGATAGCCTGCCACCTTTATGTGAAGTATGGGCTAAAGCCCATGGGAGCTGTATGAATGGTTTTCAGTTTAAAAAAACCTTACTGTGTGTGCCGTTGCTGGTAGTACAATTACAAGATCTCTCTCGGCTGTGCTGCTTTCCAAGAGGTAGCTACAGCATTAGTGATCCCTATGCAAGCTGATCTTGACTTTATATGAATGCTGTGAATATCTCTTTCATGCCTCTAAAACAATTGCACACCATCAATTCACAACGGCAGATAATAAATTTCAAAGTGCCTAATTTATAAGTGATCTTTTTTTCAGATAATACATTTCTAAGTACCTCTATGGTCTTCAGTTCCAGCCAACCACCAGCCAATTTATTTGAAGGCTTGTTTCTCTTTCTGGCTTTTATTCATCATCAGACCTTAGTTTTTTTTTTAAAGTGGTTGTGCTCTATATTTTAAATTTTGTGCAAATCGATAAACTTTTCTTATACAACTTTAAAACTTTTGTACTTAGCTTTAGCTATTTCTTCATTGAAGTAACAGGAATTGTCCTATGTTGGTTTAGGGAATTATGACTCTCAGAACTTATAGAGTAAAAATGACTAATGTTTAGTGATGTCGCCGTTGCTCTTCAATCTTTTTCTATATTCGTAAGTTCAAATTTTTTATTAAATTGTGTGATATTATCAAGAACATAAGCAGTACAGAGAGTACAATCAATGAATCGTGACAAGAAAAGTAGCAAACATATAGCGTTCATCTCACCTCTCAAGTCTATATTCACAAAATCCTAATAAACCGAACAATGATATAATAGACTGATATGAAAAAAGTAAATAGGAAGAAATTTATTTTGTTTAGATAATATTGGTTTCTTTCTATATAGTTATGCCAATGACATCGTGGTTTTTTCAGGATCAAGAAAAGAACAGACTTGTTCACTGTATTCATATTTTAGAAACATGAATGGCAAAGCATAAGTTAAAACTAAATACTAATAAAGATACTTCGGTCGCTAAACTATCCAAATCTATTGAAATCAATCGAGTGGAATATTTGTTTTTGCCAGTAATAAAGAATTTAGGAAGATTGATTGATTCCACACTTTCTTTAGAACCACAAGTAAATCATCTGATATCAAAATCTTTTTATATATTACATAAATTATGTTTCATTCAAAAAAAACCTTTCACTTGGAGCTTTTGGTATAAGCTTTCATTCTTTCCCAATTGGATTATTGTAACCTTATTTAGCTGAATTGCTCCAAAACTCAATTGAAAAAACTTCAGTCAATATACAATACAGCTGTGTGTTTAATTTTTTCATTGAAGAATTATTTTATCCAATTATTTTATCCTATTGAAGTTGGCCTGTTTTATATTAAGAATACAGTATTAGAGAAGACAGTGCCATCATATGGTTTGGTTTTTTTTTTACCCTTCTCGTATTAACTATGGCAAGCAGAAAAATCCAACTTTATTTCAATTTCCAACACGAAGGGCTCCTGTTATTAAGCTGCGATAGCGGTTTTAGCACACACAGAATTGCCGCGTGCGCTAGATGCTAATGCCAGCATTGAGCTGGCGTTAGTTCTAGCCGTGTAGCATGGGTTTAGCGCGCGCTAAAATTCTGCGTGCGCTAAAAACACTATCGCAGCTTAGTAAAGGGAGCCCTAAAAGGAAGAAAGCGTTTTAAACAGATTGTTCTCTAGGTTTTCAAATAGCAAATTGCTGGAGGAACTATTTCTTTATTTTTCAGTCACCTTTTCCGTATATGAAGTTTTGTAAAAGGCTCAAAACAACATTATTCAGTAAATTCATACTTAACTATGATTCTACTATAGTAGGTTTTGTTCTCTTCCAGCTAAACTGAGAATTGTTATTTTATTTTACTTCGATCTTAAGCGATTCTGAAATGATATACTACTACTTTGCAAATTCCAGGTATTGCTCCTGTCTTCTTTAACCTTTTCCTATCGTGTTTCCCAGATGACAGGACATTCCAAAAATGTTGTTGCCATCGTGGATAAGCAGTCTGTATGGACTAATAAAGAAACAGGAACACAAAATATTTGAATTTACAGACTTATGACATTATGACAAAGAAATAAAAACACTACTGTTCAAAAAATATCTCCCATCACTCTAACCACCACCCAATGAGTTCCCAACCAACGACTTCGGAAACACCTATCAATACTATCTCTTTGTCTGTGACCTAATAAGTACTGTAACTCTTCTACATTACACCCGATTTAAACGATCGAGTTGCCATGTATTACCTCCGCAAAATGCATTATCTTCTGTTATATGTAATAATCTTCTATGATAAGTATTATCTTCTGTGAACTTGAAGTATCATAACTCTTTACTGTTACTGTAATACACTCCTATCCTGAGATGTAATTCTACTGGAACTACCCAGATATCTTCTATAATGTAATCCGCCTAGAACCGCAAGGCACAGGCGGAATAGAAATCCCTAATGTAATGTAATGTAATGTAAATTATGTTTACAATAGCCGTAAATGATAATGGTGAATAATACAAAACTTTGCTAAAATAATTATGATTGGAACCAGCGTAACGTAAAATTTATTACGATAGGAAAAGGTTAAATTGTGAACCACTTAGATCTTAAAAGGTTTATAAGAGGTTTGTAAGACACTATGACCTGGATTCTATAAACAGCGCCTAACTTAAGTTGAAAATGCTGTTTAAAAATGACTGAAAGGGGTTTTTAAACAAAAATGCAGGCGCCTATAAAAATGGCACTGGAATCATACCTACAGAGGCATTTTATACCACCTAACTCCACTGTAGGTGTAGCTAACGCCAGAAGTGGCGTTAGGAATCATAAAGCACCTCTATAAGCATGATTCACGACAAAGGTAAATGTGAGAAATGTAGGCCTTGAAAACTCTGGTCTACATTTCCAGCGCCTACCTTTGACAAAGACACAGTTCTACAAATGGTGCCATCGCATGATTAACACGCGATTGGCGGCTGCTTTTAAGGTGGCCGCTGACAACAGTGCCATCTTGCGGTGTCCCTCAGGGATCACCCCTATCTCCTATTCTCTTTAACATCTATATGTCCTCCCTGATACTCCTCCAATTATCCCCCCTTGAAACAATCTACACATACGCTGATGACATCCTTTTTCTCCTTGAGACAGACCAGAACCTCACCAACTTCCACGAGAACATTACAGCTTGCATAATGAGACTCCATTCCTGGTCCTTCTCGGTACAGATGAAATTGAATGAATCAAAAACAAAATTACTCTGGCTTGGCCCATAATTAGAAAACCTGCCCACCCTCTTCACACTACCCTCAGGCGCTGCGCTGCACTGCAGCTTGAGTTCTCAAGCAAGATCCTTGGCATCATTAACGATTCTTCTCTCTCCTTCAATGACCACCTCAACTCCTTGGCTAAATCATGCTTTTTCAGCCTCCAGATGCTGAGGAAAGTAAGATCCTATTTTCGCCAACAACATTTCGCCGTCCTTGTCCAATCCATCATCCTCTCCAAACTAGACTATTGCAATGCCATCTATTTAAGCCTAACAAAAAAAGTCTTCAAAGACTCCAGCTAATCCAGAATACTGCAGCCAAGTTGATCTTTGCAAAACGCAAGTCTGACCATGTCTCCCCACTCCTAGCCAAACTTCACTGGCTCCCAGTGATTTCCAGAATCCATTTCAAATGCTCCTGCCTGGCTTTTAAGATCATTCACAGCATCATTCCTCCCTTAATCCCACTATCTTATAACTCCTCGAGTTTTCCTTCTCTTCCTATATTTTAAGTTCTTGTAAACCGTGCCGAGCTCCATAAAATCCGTGGAGATGATGCAGTATATAAACTTATGGTTTAGTTTAGTTTAGTTAATAGAATCTGGGCCTATGTTATGCTACTTGTTTCCTAGGATACCTTGGGGATGCGTCTATCAATGTCTCAATCAACAAATTATGATTCTCGTTACTCCCTGCCAAATGTGAGACAGCATTTAACTAGAAAGAAGACAGACATGCAAGTCTGCAGAAATTGTTAAGTAACACAAGAGATAAAGGTCATGTTCAAAGCATTTAGACACACAAAGTACCATACTAACCTATGGTACTTTGTGTGTCTAAGTGCTTTGAAAATCAGCCCCTATACTGTACACCAAGATAAGACAATACACAGGGGAGTTATTTTTAAACTGGCAACCTTCTTTGCCTTATTTAAATATTAAGTGGGTTGCTTCAAACTTGGAAGAGTTTTTTTTTTCCACATAAACCAGAAAATCTATAACCTGGCTTCTCATCTCAGTATTCCCTACTGGGCATCGTTCAAAGAATCAGAATCTCAGAGTGGAGAGACATGATCCAATAAAGCAAGTGTATGAAGATTTCCCCATTAGAGCAATGAACAGCTTCTTCATACTGTTTGCTCCAATTTGCTTGGAACGAACTACATTAAAAGCAGCATTTAAGCTAGATGTATTATACATAGACAATTTATGTAGTAGATAAAAGACTATGCCAACTGGGGGGGGGGGGGAACAGAACTGCTTCAGCCAAACCAAAGAGAATTGACAGCTACATTAACCAAAGACCCACCAGCACAATTACTTTACCTAAAGGAATGGTGGGTAATTGTCCTCATTATGTGTATATGCTATGGGGTTCATAATCGAAAGAGAAAAATGTCCAAAAACCGACCTAAGTCGGCACTTGGACGAACATTTCTCAAAAACGTCCAAGTGCCGATAATAAAAATGGGTTTTGGACGTATTTCTAAACGACCTAGGCCTTCATAGTGCCGCTCAACGTCCAAAGCTAAACGGGGCGTTTCGGAAGGTGTGTCGAGGGCGGGAGTTGGCTGGCTTAGACTTAGTTGTACAGCATGTATAACCAAAAGTTTTACAACAGAGCCTAGACAGAACTTGGACGTTGTGACTTAGACCATGTAAAACATGGTCTAAGTGAGGGGTAGGTGAGGGGTAGGGAACCCTGGTCCTCGAGAACCGTTTTCCAGTTGGGTTTTCAGGATTTCCCCAATGAATATGCATTGAAAGCAGTGCATGCAAATAGATCTCATGCATATTCATTGGGGAAATCCTGAAAACCCAATAGGAATACGGCTCTCGAGGACCGGAGTTCCCTAACCCTGGTCTAAGTCACAAAAAACCACCTAAAGTCACCAGATAAGCACTTCAAACACATAACACAGACCCCCGCACACTACCCCAGTGATCACCAACCCCCCCCACCCCCATAAAAATTTTAATCATAACTTTAAAATTCAGCCTCCAGACCATCAACTGGCCACCAGGCATAGGAAAGCCTAGTCGTCCAGCACAGAGGCAGCTTAAGTCATCTTGAGGGTGGGTTAGGGACCCATAGAGAGGAGGACCCATGCCCATAAGCCCCTGTAATCACTCATTGATACTTTAACATGTGCACTGCCCTATACACCCCCAAAACCCTTTTGCACTGGCATATAAGTGGCTCCTGCAGCCATAAGGGCTATTGGGGTGGAAGATAAGGGGTCTAGGGGATTATGGAGGTGGTTTGGGGGGGCTCATCTTGACCTATAAGGGAGCTGTAGGGAGAAGAAGGCATGGCGTCCTTTTTGTGAAGTTCACATCAATGCCTTGTAAGATGCCCCACTATTTAGGTGACATGTCTGGGTGTGCAGTCCATCACTTTGCAGGCCCCTCCCACGTCCAACAGGGCTTGTTCTAGGCGTTTTGGACTTGGACGGAAAGTTGGACAGAAATATGTTATAAAGATAGACGATTTAGTGGCTTGGATGATCAGATCGGCAGGACGTATAATTAGACGATTTTTGAAACAAAAAAAAAATTGGACGTATCTTTTGAAAATGTGTCTTAAGCTGTTTTTTACTTTGGACGACTTGCGAGACGGACGTAAAAGGACTTAGACGTCCCTTTCGATTATGCCCCTCCACATTTACAGTAGTTTCAAGTTTATTAATATTTTGATATACTGACAATCACAAGTATCTGGTCAGTTTACAATAATAAAAAGTAAAAAAAATTATTTAAAATATTAACGTTATGTATAACAACAAAAAAAGTCTAAATTAAAATAGGGGGATTGAGATCAAAACAAAGACTTGATTACAATGGGTATGGGACAAAAGGAAAGAAAGGGGAAGGGAAAGTATTTTTAATTACATTGTATAAATGAAAATAAAAGGAAGGATAAAACAAGAGGAAATAATGGGGTATCGCTTCCTAAAAGTGTTTTTATTTTTCTGTTTTTATTTAGGAGCCCAGTTGGAATTTTGATAAGCGTCTTTAAAGAGGAATGTCTTAAGGTGTGTTTTAAACTTGTTTAGGGAATTTTCAGAGCAAAGGTTCGATGGCATTGCATTCCAGAGTGGGCGCGACAACAGAGAAAATTGTGTTTCTAGTATAATATAAATCCTTGATTGAAGGGACTGTTAATAAATTGTGGTTAGTGGACCTGAGGGCCCTGGAAGGGGTATGTGGGATGAGATATTTACCTAGGAAGACTTGCAGATAAGAAATGTTGATCTTAAAAACTAAGAGAAGAATCTTATAAGTTGTTCTATGTGCACATTTTAAAAACAAATATTTTGAAGTATGGTATCCAATTATTCATTTTTACAGAATCATTCTGGGATGGAGAGGTGTTAGTGATCATAATTCTTGAACTCTCAGGAGGTGGATGCAAAGCTGAAGGATCACTTAAAAGTGGCTCATACATGTGCAGCCATGTTGTAGAGGCATCCAAGCACAAACTTGTCTGTTTCTAAACTCTTTTGTGGCAGTTCAAGTCTGCTTTATTTTGGTTTGGTTTGGACTCCTTGTATTATGGTCACATACTGTTTTTTAAAAATGTCCTTCCCCAAGTACATCCTTAAACTATTCTGGCAATATTCACACTTTTCATGCATTAATATGATGTCCCATAGGGGATTCTAATAAGGATCAGCAAAAGCAGTAACTTGATTTAATTAGATTCATAATAGTGGAAATGTAAGTAAATGGTGCTTTCAAAATGTTAAATACCAGTAGTTCCTCAGGGATCAAAGCACAGCAAAAGAATTCATTATGATTTTAGACCTTCTTTTGGGTCTCTGTATCTATAACTGCGCCGTTATTCGAAAGCTGTTCTTCTGCTCGAGTCCTTTGCGTATTATCCTCCCACATTGAATTTGACTCTGACCTTTTCAGTATCCTGTATTATTTGCACTTATATCCTCACCTAGAATTCCCTTAGTTTTACCTCACCATTACTGCATTTGATTCTGACCAAATCTTGATTCTATGTTATTTGTTCTTATATCATTACATTACATTACATTAGTGACTTTTATTCCGCCATTACCTTGCGGTTCAAGGCAGATTACATAAGAGGTTATCTGGACATTTCCAGAAGAGTTACATAGTTGAATGGGTTACTTCGGGGGACTGAAGAGCTTCCTGTGGTGTTAGTTTATTTTGAAGGATTTCTTGAATAGCAGGGTTTTTATTTCTTTTCTGAAAGTTTTGTAGTCTGGAGTCGTGGTATCCTCTCCTCATATGTACAGTCCAGGTCATCCAAGGGACTTTCCCGTGGATTGCCAGCACTAGGAAGAATTCTACTTGGCAAAAGCTACTACTATTAATTATTTCTATAGAGATACCAGACGTTTGCAGCACTGTACAGAGTCACAAAGAAGACAGTCCTTGCTCAAAAGAGCTTACAATCTAAACAAACAAGACAAAAAACAGGATGTCATGGATACAGTTAAGGTTAACCTGCTGGCTAGGTTAGAGGGCAGATGGGCATACAGGACAATCAAGCCATTGTGACATCACTGATGAGGTTGGCTCCTAGGCATTGGTGGAATGAGGCATTATGACATCACAATCTCTGCTCTGCTTCCCAAAGACTGAAAGTTTTCACACTACTACTACTATGAATTATTTCTGTAGAGCTACCAGACATACACAGCGCTGTACAAAGTCACAAAGAAGACAGTCTCTGCTCGACAAAGTTTACAATCTATTCTAAACAGACAAGACAGACAAACAGGATGTCATGGATGCAGTTAAGGGGAACGGTTAACCTGCTGGTTATGTTGTAGGGCAGATGGGCATACAGGACAAGCAAGCCATTGTGACATCACTGATGAGGTTGGCTCCTAGGCATTGGTGGAATGAGGCATTATGACATCACAATCTCAGTTTTGCTTCCCAAAGACTGAAAGTTTTCACACTACTACTACTATGAATTATTTCTGTAGAGCTACCAGACATACACAGCGCTGTACAAAGTCACAAAGAAGACAGTCTCTGCTCGACAAAGTTTACAATCTATTCTAAACAGACAAGACAGACAAACAGGATGTCATGGATACACTTAAGGGGAACGGTTAATCTGCTGGCTGGGTTGGTGGGCAGTGGGGAGTAGAGTTATGGATTGAAGGCTATATCAAAAAGGTGGGGTTTCAGTTTGCTTTTAAACAAGGAAAGGGGCTTGGCGAACAAATTCGGGTAATTTATTCCAGGCATATGGGGCAGCTAGTTTGAAGGAATGAAATCTGAAATTGGCAGTGGAGGAGAAGGATACAGCTAAGAGTGGCTGATCTGAGGAACGGAGTTCTCTGAGAGGTGATAGACGAGAGGGGCAGAAAGTACTCCATTGGTAACAAATGACATCAAAACAATTATCATTTCATGGTGTACAGCTTTTATTTATGTGCTTGTAGGTAATAACGTAAGCTTGAATTGCATTTCTTCCAGTTCTCCTTTACTTTAGAACAGCTTTCCAGATGTGCCCATTGCTACACCAGGGGAATCAGAAAGTGCACCTTGGTGATCCTGAAAATCTAACTGGAGGACACCAATTGCCCCCCCCCCCCCCCCAATCTGGCTTTTACCAAGTCAGCAAGGTCTTTGAACTGTATGCGCATTCATGTTGCACCACCTTTCTAGCCAGAGGAGGTAACTAGAAAGGCAGAAGACTGGATTGCTGAGAAAAAAATAATGGCACAGGGTCTGGGTCTAGTAAAGTACACTACTGTTCAAATAAGAACTATCTAGAGCAGTGGTCTCAAACTCGCGGCCCGCCAGGTCCTATTTTGAGGCTCTCGGTATATTTATCATAATCACAAAAGTAAAATAAAACCTTCCCCCGAACCAGCAGGGGACGACTTTTGCTACTTCAAAACCAAAGCCAGGACCTCAACATTTCCTTCTGAGTTTATTCTATATTTCACTCTGCTCATAGACTTACCTTTTCCGCAATCTCTCTAGCTTACATGCCCTGAATTTGTAATCATTCATAAGCCTCCCCTCTGCACTCTAGCCTACATACCCCGTGTCTGTATCCGCCCTTGGCCTACCCACTTTACCCTTTATTCTCTGCTCTCTTCCTCTTCCCAGGCCTGTTGCTTCACCTAGCTGCCCCTCCCTAAACCTCTCCCCTAGCCCTCCTCTTCCCCCAACACCCCTCAATCTCCCCCTTGCGAACCCAGCTTTGGCCTCCCCTTCACACTAGCCTCCCAGATTGTCCCCCCCTCTGATTCTTCCTCCCCCCTCCCGACCAGGCCAACATTTCCAACATGACCAGCATCACTCATAATCTCCCCGCCTTTCTCCTCCTCTATTTGCTTAGCACAAGAGGCTGGATTACAAATGTTCTAGCATTTGAACCTATTTCAACCTACACCACTTGGAATAGAATCCCTGGTCCTGACAAATTCCTCCGCCCTCTTCGACTTTTACACGATTGCACAGAAGCAGGTCCTTTCCCAATTCCTGTGATCAACACCATTCGCCACCCTCCTAGACCAACTCCTAAAAGAAAGCGATCTCTAAAATATTTGCAACGTACGATACCCTCCTGCTCCCCACAACAATCCATTCTTCCTTGTGCCTACTTGAACATCCGCTCAGCTAGAAATAAGGCCCAGCTCATCAAAGACTGGCTGGAAGAAACTCGCTTAGACATTGTCCTCCTAACCGAAACATGGCTCATTTCCGACCAGGACCCCATCATAGGGAACATTCTCCCTCCACACTACAAAATTATCACTCTCTCAAGAAACTCAAAAAGAGGAGGTGGCCTCGCTATCATTCTCCATAATCACCTTCACTTCCATGTCCTAGACTCTAAATCAACCAAGGACCTGGAAATCCTCACCTGCAAAATTTCCAAAACAGACTGTATAGATAACCTAATCGTCACGCTATTCTATATACCCCCTAATAAATGGAATCAAGCAAAAGATGATTTCTACGAGCACCTTCTTACGAACTCGTCAGCAGGCACCTACAATCTCTTAGCAGGAGACATCAACCTACACCTAGAACAGAAAGAGAACTCAAATGTCGCAGACCTTCTCTCCTTCCTCACGTCACTAGGCTTCTCCAATCCCCCTCAAACCACAACCCATAACAAAGATCACCACCTCGACCTCATCAACTTTCTCTCCAATACCAACACCACTCCCAATATAAGTCTCTCAGACCAAACCTGGTCAAATACCCCCTGGTCTGACCACCTCCTGTGCAATTTTGAAGCCTGGCACAAAAAACAACCTGACAAAAAGCCTAACCCCATCCATACAAAGCAATTCATCTGGATAAGAGAACATCTAAATCCAGCAGACTTCTGGTCATACTACACTCTCATCTCCAACTCCGACGTAGACCCCAACTTCCACCTAAATTGGGAAAAATTTAGCGACCAGGTTCTTAACACCATTGTCCCTCTTAAACTTCGCCCGAAAACTCTTCGCCCCTCAAACAGCTGGTTTGACGCGGACCTCCTGACCATAAAACGAGAAGTCCGGAAACTTGAAAGAATCTGGTGTAAATCAATGACAGATTTAGACAGACTTACCTGGCGACTGAAAGTCAAAGAATACAAAAAACAGATCTTCGATAAGCGCAGTAAGCACTACTCCCAACTAATAAACTCCCCTTCTCTAAACAACAAAGCACTTTTTAGACTAGTTAACTCCCTGTTCGACATAGATTCTCACAAACGCCCTACCTCCGACCTCCCTCCCTCCGCAATCACTCTAGCTGACCACTTCACGAACAAAATCCACACTCTAAAACTGTCTCTTGCAGCTCACAGCCCCGAACCCCCACTCAACCTACACGCAGCAGATACAGAAGGTTCAATAGCCGACATGTCCTGGACCTCCTTTGAAAATCCTGACTGGAATCTATTCCTCGAACTTTATTCTAAATACGCCAACTCCAACTGCCTATTAGACACTTGTCCTCCCACCATCATGAAATGCGCCCCCCCCATCATTCAAAGCAGAACTCTTCAATTGGGTATCTCTATGCCTGTCCACTGGACACTTGCCGTCCTAACATGGCCACATCCTCATTTCCCCTATCCCTAAACAACCCAAGGATCCAATCTCTTCCATCACCAACTACAGACCCATCGCCAACATACCACTCTTCCAAAAACTCATGGAAGGTCTTGTCAACAACAACCTTACGAATTACCTTGACAAGTTCAATATTCTTCATGACTCCCAGTCCGGTTTCCGCCCAAATCATAGCACCGTCCTAGCTGCCCTGACAAATTACCTCCTCCACCTGTTCTCACTGGGCAAAAGCGCCCTGATACTTCAATTCGATCTGAGCAGTGCCTTCGACCTGGTCGACCACGACATTATGCTCAACTGCCTTGACTCCATCGGCATCTCCGGACAGGTAATAGACTGGTTCACAGGCTTCCTAACCAACCGTACCTACCAGGTCCACAGTAATGGAGCCTTCTCCCACCACTGGCGTAACCCTTGTGGAGTCCCACAAGGCTCTCCCCTATCCCCCTCCCTATTCAATATTTACTTGACCCCTCTGGCACGAAGCCTAGCAAACTCAAACCTAAAATCGTTCATATATGCAGATGACATCACCATCATTGTTCCCACTACCTCACTCACTCTAGAAACGGAAAAACTCATCTCATCTATCCTCACCAAGTTAGAACTGTGGACCTCAAAACTCAAATTAAAATTGAACTCTGAAAAAACCAAAATCTTCCTAGCGAGTCCCAACCATAAATTAACAAACACTTCCCTCAAATTGAATGGGCTAGATTACCCTATCCTACCCACCATAAAAATCCTTAGAGTCATCCTGGACCGCACCCTGACCTTCGATGACCATACCAGTGCCCAGGTGAAAAAATGTTTCTGTACCCTCTAGAAACTGCGCACCATCAAACATTACTTCAACCACCAAGCCTTCCGCCTACTTGTTCAATCTCTGGTATTAAGCATATTAGACTACTGCAACATTATTTACCTGGGATCCTATAAAAATACCATCAAACGTCTTAGAACAGTCCAAAATGCAGCCGTCCGCCTCATCTATGATCTCAAAAAATACGACCATGTTAGCCCCTACTACACCAAACTCCATTGGCTCCCAGTAGAGGCAAGGATCATCTTTAAGTTCGCCTGCCTCTGTTTCAAAACTCTAACAGGATCTTCCCCAATCTACTTGTCTGAGCACCTTGAAATAGCAGGCCCCTCTCGCACATGAAACGACCACTTATTCACCTTTCCCTCCCTAAAAGGCTGCCTCTACAAGAGATTCATTGATAGAACCCTAGCATTCCAAGCGGGCAAATGGAACAATTGCCTTACCGTCCTCATCTCCAACTCCCCACCCTACCACCTGTTTAGGAAGTCACTAAAAACCTACCTCTTTGACAAATTCCGCTAACACTGCCTTCCCTCCTTCCCTGCACCCTCCTGACCTCGATATGCCTCCATTCCCACTGACTTCGCCCCCCTCCCAAGCCACTATGGCCTCTCTTACTCAATCTCTGTCTTATCTAATTGCCCTGCCTTTTCATAGCCTCATATTTAACATCTCTGTAAATGTATCACCGCTATAACATGTAACATCGCTGTATACGTACAGTCTCTTCTTTAGTATATGCCTTTTTATTACTGCCATTTATGTAACATCTCTGTAAATGTAACAACACTGTAATATGTATCATCGCTGTAAATGTACAGTCTCTTCTATTGTTAACCGCACAGAACTTCCATGGTATTGCGGTATACAAGAATAAAGTTATTATTATTATATGTCTCTTTACCTATAAATTACAATATTATTATTAAGACTTAGCCTTAAGAAAAGATTTATAAACTATAAAGAGTTTTACCTTATGCAAAATTGTCATTTCTGTAATAAGAAGAAATTAACTATTCTTTCTGCGGCCCTCCAAGTACCTACAAATCCAAAATGTGGCCCTGCAAAGGGTTTGAGTTTGAGACCACTGGTCTAGGGGGTGTAAAAAAAACATTCCATGACTTAACTGGTAAAAATGTTATACCATGTGTATACAGTATATATATTTTTTCAGGTACAATGTTATAAGAAATGCTGCATATCAAAGTTTTACCTTATTGCCTTGTCCCTTACTACTGATGCTACCTCCATCCATAAGATTACCTAAATGGCCAAAGCAACTAATATTGGGAAAATAGAACTGTGCTAATTATAGACAGGCAAACAAGTACTGTACAATATACTTCAGCATCTGGGATCTTCCACTTACAACTGTACTATTTCTTTGCTGGTGTCTCCCTCTAGTGGCAAATAACTTTAAACATATTTGTAAATGATGAAGAGTCAATACACATAGTACTTAGAATTGATCAGTTGATTTTCCTCAATATTATTTAGAAACAATAATATTGAGGAAAATCAACTGAACAAATCTTAGTACTCTGTGTATTGACTCATCATTTACAAATATGTTTGAAATTATTTGCCAACCCTGGGCTGGGAGTCCTTAGCCCACATACGCTGCAAAGATAAGTCTTTTGAACAGTCTACTATTAACTGTTAACTGCTAACCGCTAACTTTCAGCTAACAACTGTGAGTATTACTAACAGTGACACTTCTGACACTCCACTGAACATTTGCTTACCAGCTGTAACACAAGCCAAAGGAGGTTTTTATGCCCATGACATAATTTACCCTCTCTAGTTAGAGGAGGGTTCCTTCCCTAATAGAGTTCTTAGGCTTTTCCTCCTTTTTGGCAGAGTGTTGTATGATGTTATTTCATCTTTTGAAACTGATCTGCAGCTTATATTTTTGCTTGAAATAGTAGGGTTCCCCAGGGATCTATGCCGAAACCACTTTTTTAAAACACATTTATAAATGATCTAGAGATGGGAATAACTAGTGAGGTAATTAAATTTTCTGATGACATATAATTATTCAAAGTTGTTAAATCACAAGAAGGTTGAGAAACATTGCAAGAGGACCTTAAGAGACTGGGCATTAGAGAATGACACGGTGACAAAATTCATCACCGTTCCCGTCCCCGCGGATAACCGCGGGAAACCATCTTCATGTCATTCTTTAAGGAAAGAGGGAAGAATCAGAGTATGAATGGACACAACCACAGATCCGCAAGCTTTGCTTTGAATAATGCTGGTGTAAAAGGACAGAGGATGAAATAGACACTAGAAAATGACATGGGTTTATTTCCCGCGGTTATCCGCGGGGACAGGAACGGTGATAAATTTTGTCACCGTGTCATTCTCTACTGGGCATCCCAATGGCAGATGACATTTAATGAGAGCAAGTGCAAAATGATGCAAGGTTCCATATTAGGAGTTATCACCCGGGAAAAAGATCAAGGAGTCATTGTTGATTATATGTTGAAACCCTCTGCTCAGTGTCCAGCGGCAGCTAAGAAAAGAAATAGAATACTAGGAATTATTAAGAAAGGAATGAAAAACAATAATGAGAAAGTTATACATTTTTTATCATTCTATGGTGTGACTGCACCTCAAATATTGTGTGCATAGAAACAGAAAAAAGGTAATTGGGCTATTAATAGGGAAAATTTGACAAACAGTAGACCACATATTACTCCAATAACCTTGAATAAACACACAATATTGCAATCCAACGGTCTCCTGTCCTTGAATAAAGCTGAGTGTTCGTTATTACACTTCTCCCTCCGTATTCACGGTGATTGGGGATGAACTGACCTGCGAATATGGAAAAACCACAAATAACTTTCTCATATATTATTTGCAGTTTTCTGTTAAAAAGCCTCGAGAACATGATAAAACTGTGAACAACATTTGAGAGTTATTTGCCTCCTCTTCCACCTGCCCAGAAAAACCGCAAATAACTTAAAGGCAACAGTGCATCCCCCCAAGCTTTGTCCCTTATGGTCTGCTTTGAAGCGCAAGCTCCTCTGTCGCCCCGCGCCGTTTCAAAATACGTCTGCAGCCGTTGGAGCGACAGCGAGGGGTGGTGAGCCAGAAGCGGCAGCGGCTGACAGGGTTCTTTTGGAGAGAAGGGTAAACTGTGGTTCGTTGTTCTTAGCAACAAGGTAAGACAGACATACTGTAAACGGGGAAAAGTGCCCGCTCAGCAATTCTGCACACTGAAGAAAGTGCTGGGATGATGTCATTCTGGGGGAGGAACCAACATGGTAAAAACCGCGAATAACCAAAATTGCGAGTGATAAAACCGTGAATACGGAGGGAGAACTCTAAACACTAATTTCTTTGGCTATTAAGGTGGTCTTGGGCTCATGGAAGGATCTTAAGAATGTACATTATGGTCATTGGCGGTACCATATAGGTGCTGAAACACTGGCCATGTTGAGTCAATTGTACTTTGTTGTATGATCAGTGGAAACATCTACCTCCTTTTATTTTGTTGGAATTTAATTTGTAGTACCACATATAGGTTTGAGTTATATCTTGCTAAAATATTGAAGTATCCACCTAAACATAAATCTAAATGGTTAATATTAACATCATATTAATTGTTCTTCTAGAGCTTCCACATTATCCTCGTAATGTGTTTTCATGTTTACGGTACACTTTTCCTTTTCTTGTATATTTTGCTGGTTATATGGCTATGTAATGTGTTTATGCCATTTCTCAAAAATTTAATAAAGATACATAGACTTAAAATAAAAAGCAGAAAAAGAAAATGAAGACAGATAAAGATCATATGGGCTATCTAGTCTGCCTAACCCTGCCATCTATTATCCCCTTCCTCTCCCTTAGAGAATCAACATACTTGTCCCAAGTTTTCTTGAATTCAGCAATTCTGGTCACTGCATTACAAAAAATATATAGCGATATTAGAAAAGGTACAGAGAAGGGCAATGAAAATGAGAAAGGGGATGGGATGACTTCCCTATGAGGAAAGGCTAAAGTGGCTAGGCCTATTCAACATAGAAAAGAAACCAATGAGGGAGATGTGATAGAGCAGTGGTTCTCGACCTTCCTAATGCCATGACTCCCAACCATAAAATTATTTTCGTTGCTACTTCATAACTGTAATTTTGCTACTGTTATGAATCATAATGTAAATATCTGATTTGCAGGATGTATTTTCATTGTTACAAATTGAACATAATTAAAGCATAGTGATTAATCACAAAATTAATATGTAATTATATATTATGAAATATTTATTTCTAATTACAAATAAATGTATGTGGGTGTATCTGCATGTGAGCGGACCCGCCTGGAGGAGCGGTGTCTCGGTTCCTAAGACCAGTGTCCTTCAACTTTTTGACACTTATGGACCCGCGGGAAATAAAATAATTATTTTGTGGACCAGCAGTTGAAAAACACTGAGCTAAGTCGTGCCCATCTCCACTCAATCTCCGCCCCAGACCCTGCCTCCATAATAGTACTAATTTTAATATCATTTTTTCCATTCATTTTTCATATATACACACAATATAATTATATTAACACCACATAATGGTTAACCACAAAATTAAAATACACAAACACACTGTATGCTTTTTAACATTCATTCCTACCAGAAAACAAATAACCCCATGCAAATGCAGGACCAAAAACTAAAAGTACTAATATTTACAAACAAACTCTAAGATGCAAGACTCTGCAAGCAGAGGAAAAGAAACAAATGCATTTCTTCCTAAACAGACAAATCAATCACTAAATTATTATTATTATTTTTTTTTTTTTTTAAAAGCATTTCCGTTGTTCTGCGGACCAGCGGTTGAAGAGCACTGCCTAAGACCATCAGAAATATGTGTTTTCCGATGATCTTAGGCAACCCCTGTGAAAGGGTCATTCGACCCCCAAAAGAGTCGCTACCCACAGGTTGAGAACCACTGATTTAGACTGATATGATCATCTTGAGGAGGGACACCTAGCCGCAAGTACATTATTGATTGGGAGACGGGAACCATAGTGAGGACTCTTCTCTCAATTTCCATGCAGTTAGGTTGAGGCTCGCTAGGTTGGGATGAAGAACTCAACTATTTTGCTACATGAGAAGGGAGGAGTGGGTCTCAAGACAGTTTAGTGGAGCTTGGAGAAGGCAGCCCCAATTTGAAGAACAAACAAATATCAACATTCTGAAATAACCAATTGGTCAGATTTATCTAATTGCAATATCTCCTTTAAATACCTACGAAACAGTATCGCAGAACACAAAAGATGACATATGGGAAATTCAATATATGCAATGTTTTTGTGTAGCTGGCTTTTTAAGTGGTGGGGAATCCGCAGGCTGAGGGTCCTTCTAAGCTGGATGTTTGGATGGGGTCTTTGAAGAAATTTTTGTGACAGGAGGAGGAGCAACTTTGAGGCCTTTTGAAGATAAAAGCTGCTTGTGCATGGGAGGAGAGGGCTGCGAGGCTGAACTTGGGCCCGGGGGAGCCTTTCCTGTTGTTTGCCACCGGCACAGTGCTGAAGCAGTTTGCAGGATGCCTTCCAATGCCAATGCGGTGCTTCTCAGAGGTTAAGGAGTAGAACCTCTGGTGGCCCCTGATCATGCTTGGCCCCATGTTGATCCAGAAGACCCTTCCTTTCTTGTTTCTGGATTAAGAGTATTAGTGAGAAAATTTTAAAGATTTTTAAAGAACTATAAGTAAGATAAATAGATTAACAAGTATTTCAGAAATAAATGAAGAAAAAAGAAATAAAAGGGCTTTTTGCCACTCTCTTGTAATTGTTACTGGATTATTTTGTTATTGCTACTGGTTAATCTAACTCTCTGTATCTTCGCTGTAAATGTACAGTCTCTTCTGTAAACCGCTCTGAACTGGTTTTGTGGTATTGCGGTATACAAAAATAAAGTTATTATTATTATTATGAGCCAAAATTGGCATTTTTACTGAATCATGTGACATGGATCAACTGTGTAGGAGGCTCTGTATTCTGAGGCTATTTTCCCCTTAGATTAAATTAAAACTTAACTAAATCAAATTAATTAAACTAATAAAAATTGAAATACTGTTAAATCTGCCTTGGAGTAAATCAATAAGGAACAAACTGCTCACTAGTGGAGTTATATATTTTGATTAGATATTATTCACTGGACTAGGTCAGACACCATATTAACTTATACAATTAAAAGCATGTCATACCATCACACCTGTCTCCTGGTCAGACCACCAAATAATCTCCTACCTCCCAACCACCTCCAAGCTCACTCTTAACAAAGACCACTCTCCCTAGTCAAGAAAACTCTCAACCTGGACTCAGTCAATCTACAGAGCTTCTCTGCCAGCATCCACAAGCTAGGAGAGACCTATGACCCACATGAGCATAAAATCCCTCTATGAAAACCTAGCCCTCAACAAAACATCAAGACCACCCTCTCACAATTTCTCCTCCCCCTGGTTGATTGATGAACTAAGATCCCAAAAAAGAGACTTGAGGAAAGCAGAGAGGTGAAGGGCTAAATGCCTTCATACTTTCCCATATGGATTACTACAACTCATTGTTTGTCTCACAGCACAAAACCTAAATCAACTGCCACGGGTGCAAATGCAGCAATTCGCCTCTTAAAGAACCTCAGCATCCAAGAATGCGTCTCTCCTGCCCTACATTCAAGCACACTGGTTGCCCATCAGCAAGCACTTGCCTTCAAAAGCCTCTTACTGGCCTAATAAAACTTCCACCACAAGGCATCAAGATATGTATCAGACAAACTGCAGCCTTACATTCCTAACCATTCCCTTCACTCAGAAAACAAGCAGCAGCTCAGCATACCGCCCCCACCCCCACCCCAGAAGATCCCTCCTTCTAGAAACAGCATGCAAGTGCTTCTATTCCCACTTCATCTCTAAAACTATGGAACTTGCTGCCCACGCAGATCAGATCTCTAGACAGCCTGATGGACTTCAGGAAAGCAGTAAAAACCTTCCTATTCCAATGACCCAACCAAAGTCCTGGTACTCTATATGTGGACTAATGACCAATATGTGAACTGGCTCAGTATGCAAGTATTCCCCATCATCTTCCAATGTATGTGGCCTGTCTCACCTTTTGTGCTCTGCTCCTGTGTGTTGTAGATAGGCTGCCTTCTGTTTATTGATACTTGGTATGTTTCTATATGTTGAATAGGTTCCCTCTTTTGAATCTATGTATGTCCCTATGTGCTGTAGCTAGCTCTCTTTATTGAAACTTTGTATGTTCCTTTGTAACTCGTACTGAGCTTTCTTGGAGGACGGAATATACAGTAAATCAATATAAATAAATAAATGCCTACCTCCCTTCATCCAAAGTTCATGCCTCCTACTTTCTTTCTGTATCCCAACGCGCTCCATTCCTCTCTCCATTGTGTTCCAAGTTCATGCTCCCTCCCTACCATGTCCCAATATGCCCCCCACCATTCTGTATCCCCCAAGTTCCTGCCTCCCCCCCCCCCCAAATGCAGTGTGTACCTGTCTCCTGATGGCCTCCTCCTGCCTTCCAGGCAGCCACATGTGTTTCTTCATAAATCCGCAGGCAGCAGTTCCAACACGCTGCCCACTGCTGATGTAGAAGCCTTCCATCTGACATGAGGAAAACGTCACAGGGAAGGCTTCTGGGTAAGCCACAGGCAGCGTGTTGGAACTACTGCCTGTGCCTTTGTGAAGAAACATGTATGGTTGCCTGGGAGGCAGCCACCAGGAGAAAGGTACACATTGTGGGAGCGACGCAAGAGGTGCTTCCATCCTCACAGGATTCCCGTAATCCCAGGGGGGATCCCCATGGGCCCAGGGGGGGAACCTCACAGGATCCCAGCAAGATTCTGTGGATTCCTGTCAGTCTGTTCTCATGCAGCTACTTTACATCTGATATATTCATTGGTGGGAGAGGGGGGGAAAGACTGTATTTTTATTTTTTTTTTATTGTAAAATCCACTGGCTTCCTATGCCAGCCAGAATTTAGTTTAAATTGTATTTTTTAGCAATAAAGCACAGTTACTTACCGTAACAGGTGTTATCCAGGGACAGCAGGCAGATATTCTTAACGCATGGGTGACGTCACTGACGGAGCCCCGGTACGGACACTTTTAACTAGAAAGTTCTAGTTGGCCGCACCGCGCATGCGCGGGTGCCTTCCCGCTCGACGGAGGAGAGCATGGTCCCCAGTTAAGATAAGCCAGCTAAGAAGCCAACCCGGGGAGGAGGGTGGGTCATAAGAATATCTGCCTGCTGTCCCTGGATAACACCTGTTACGGTAAGTAACTGTGCTTTATCCCAGGACAAGCAGGCAGCATATTCTTAACGCATGGGTGACCTCCAAGCTAACAGAGAGGGAGGAGGGATGGTTGGCCATTAGGAAAACAAATTTTGTAACACAGATTGGCCGAAGTGCCCATCCCGTCTGGAGAAGGCATCCAGACAGTAGTGAGAAGTGAATGTGTGAACTGAGGACCAAGTGGCAGCTTTGCAGATCTCCTCGATGGGCGTGGAGCGGAGGAAAGCCACAGAAGCAGCCATAGCTCTGACCCTGTGGGCCATGACAGCACCTTCCAGTGAGAGACCGGCCCGAGCATAACAGAACGCAATGCAGGCAGCAAGCCAGTTAGAAAGCGTCCGTTTAGAGACAGGGCGACCTAGACGGTTAGGGTCGAAGGACAAAAAGAGCTGAGGGGACGAGTGGTGAGCCCTGGTACGGTCAAGGTAGTATGCAAGGGCACGCTTACAGTCCAGCGTGTGTAATGCCTGTTCCCCAGGATGAGAATGGGGCTTAGGGAAAAAGACAGGTAACACAATGGATTGGTTGAGGTGGAAGTCCGAGACCACCTTGGGAAGAAATTTAGGATGGGTACGCAGAACTACCTTGTCATGGTGAAAAACCGTGAAAGGTGGGTCAGCGACCAGTGCATGTAGCTCACTAACCCTCCTGGCAGAGGTGATGGCAATGAGGAAAAGCACCTTCCATGTCAGAAATTTGAGTGAAGTTGTGGCAAGAGGCTCAAATGGAGGTTTCATGAGGGCTGAGAGAACCACGTTCAGGTCCCAGACGACTGGAGGAGGCTTCAGCGGTGGTTTAACATTGAAGAGGCCTCTCATGAACCGGGAAACCAGGGGATGAGCCGTGAGAGGTTTTCCGAGGATAGGCTCATGAAACGCAGTGATGGCACTGAGGTGGACTCTGATTGAGGTAGACTTGAGGCCAGCGTCGGAGAGAGAAAGCAAATAGTCCAGTACAGGTTCTACTGCCAATGAGGCGGGATCGTGATGATGAAGTAGACACCAAGAGGAAAATCGGGTCCACTTCTGATGGTAACATTGGAGGGTGGCCGGTTTCCTGGAGGCATCCAAAATACGACAGACAGGCTGAGACAGGTTCTCTGGAGAGGTCAGCCCGAGAGAAACCAAGCTGTCATGTGGAGCGAGGACAGATTGGGATGCAGTAGAGACTGATGCTGCTGTGTAAGTAGAGTAGGAAACACAGGAAGAGGAATGGGCTCCCTGGAGCTGAGCTGGAGCAGGAGGGTGAACCAGTGTTGGTGAGGCCACCGAGGAGCGATGAGAATCATGGTGGCTCTGTCCCTGCGGAGTTTGAACAATGTCCGCAACATCAGAGGTAGTGGAGGAAAGGCATAGAGGAACCAATCCGTCCAGTCGAGCAGGAATGCATCCGGGGCCAGACGGTGAGGAGAGAAGAGTCTGGAACAGAACTGGGGCAGCTGATGGTTGTGAGGAGCTGCAAAGAGGTCCACTTGCGGAGTGCCCCAGCGCGCAAAGATGGAGCGCAGCGTGGGAGGATCCAGAGTCCACTCGTGAGGTTGAAGGATGCGGCTGAGATTGTCGGCCAGGGAGTTCTGTTCGCCCTGGATATATACAGCCTTGAGGAAGAGACTGTGGGCCATGGCCCAGGACCAGATGCGGATGGCCTCCTGACAGAGGAGGGGAGATCCGGTGCCGCCTTGCTTGTTTATGTAGTACATGGCGACCTGGTTGTCTGTGCACAGGAGAAGGACCTGAGGGTAGAGAAGATGCTGGAAGGCTTTGAGAGCATAGAACATGGCTCTGAGTTCCAGGAAATTGATGTGATGTAGACGCTCCTGAGGGGTCCAGAGACCCTGAGTGCGAAGATCTCCCAGGTGAGCTCCCCACGCATAGGGGGAGGCATCCGTGGTGATGGTCATGGAGTGAGGGGGCAGATGAAAGAGTAGACCCCTGGAAAGATTTGAGGAGTTCAACCACCATTGAAGAGATTGCTGAAGAGACGATGTCACAGAGATGGGATGAGAAAGAGGATCCGAGGTCTGTGACCATTGGTTGGCTAGAGTCCACTGAGGTGTCCTGAGGTGGAGTCGTGCCAGAGGAAGTACATGGACCATCGAGGCCATGTGGCCCAGGAGGACCATCATCTGCCGAGCTGGGATGGAGTGATGAAGGAGCACCTGACGACAGAGATGGAGCAGGGTCCGTTGTCGGTCGGCGGGAAGAAACGCCCTCATCAGAGTGGTGTCGAGAACTGCTCCAATGAATTGAAGTCGCTGTGTGGGAAGCAGATGCGACTTGGGGTAGTTGATCTCGAACCCCAGGAGATGGAGGAAAGAGATGGTGTGTTGTGTGGCTTGTAGCACAAGCGGAGATGAAGGAGCTTTCACCAACCAATCGTCCAAGTACGGGAACACCTGGAGGTTGTGAAACCTGAGGAAGGCCGCCACCACAATAAGGCACTTGGTGAACACCCTGGGTGATGATGCGAGGCCAAAGGGTAGCACTTTGTACTGATAGTGGCGGTGCTGTACCTGAAATCGGAGGTAGCGACGTGAAGTCAGATGGATTGGAATGTGAGTGTAGGCCTCTTTGAGGTCTAGGGAACATAGCCAGTCGTGTTGAGAGAGAAGCGGGTAAAGCGTGGCAAGGGAGAGCATTCTGAACTTTTCCTTGACCAGACACTTGTTGAGGTTCCGGAGATCGAGGATGGGACGGAGGTCTCCTGTCTTCTTGGGAACCAGGAAGTAGCGGGAGTAGAATCCCCGACCCCTTTGGTCTAGGGGTACCTCTTCGATGGCATTGAGAAGAAGGAGGGATTGGACCTCCCTCAGGAGGAGGGGGGATTGAGAGGAGTGAGAAACAGACTCTATGGGAGGATTGTCCGGTGAAAGAGTCTGGAAATTGAGAGAGTAGCCGTGGCGAATGATGTTGAGGACCCACAGGTCTGATGTGATGACCTCCCAACGGTTGAGGAAGAGTTGAAGACGTCCTCCTATCGGCTGAGGAAGAGGCAAGGATGGTGGGAGACTGGCTATGCCCTGGAGAAAAGAGTCAAAAGGGCTGAGATGGTTTTGACTGCGGGAGAGGCTTGGTCGGTGGGTGAGACTGTGAACGTGCCTGAGTCTGGTGCTGCTGACGAGGCCGGCAAGACTGTTGTTGTTGAGGCTGGTTGAGAGGTCTGGCCGAGAACCTGCGTTGATAGGAAGACTGCTGTTTGTAGGGGCGAGCAGGAGGAGTTTTCTTCTTAGGTTTGATCAGGGTATCCCACCTGGTCTCGTGTGCCGAGAGTTTCTGGGTAGTTGAGTCCAGGGACTCCCCAAAGAGTTCATCACCAAGACAAGGTGCGTTGGCTAGGCGGTCTTGGTGATTAATATCGAGGTCAGAAACTCTCAGCCAGGCCAAGTGCCTCATGGCAACAGCCATGGCAGATGCTCGAGAGGTCAGCTCAAAAGAGTCATAAATGGAGCGCACCATAAATTTCCTGAGTTGGAGCAAACTGGAAAGTTGTTGTTGAAAAACCGGGACCTTGCGTTCAGGGATGTACTTTTGGAAGGAGGAGAGTTGTTGCACCAAATGCTTCATATAGAAGGAGAAGTGGAAGGTGTAATTATTAGCTCTGTTGGCAAGCATGGAATTCTGATAAAGGCGCTTGCCAAATTTATCCATCGTTCTGCCCTCTCTGCCAGGAGGAGTAGAGGCATAAACACTGGAGCCCTGGGTTTTCTTTAAAGTGGACTCCACTAGAAGGGATTCATGGGGTAGTTGAGGTTTGTCGAACCCCGGGATAGGAATGACCCTATATAAACTATCCAGTTTTCGAGGTGCACCCTGTACCATGAGAGGGTTTTCCCAATTTTTGTAAAAAGTTTCCCGTAAGATGTCGTGGACGGGTAACTTTAAAAATTCTTTGGGGGGTTGTTCGAAGTCCAGGGTGTCAAGGAAAGCCTGGGACTTCTTAGAGTCGGACTCCAAAGGGATAGACAGAGCTGCCGACATTTCTCGTAGAAATTTTGTGAATGAAGACTGTTCAGGTTTGGAACTGGTATCGACCATCGATGGTTCCTCGTCCGTTGATGAAGCCTCATCATCGGTACCGGGTGGGGATTCTTCCCATAAGTCCGGGTCCCTGATGTCGGTATGCGCGGGACGGGACGGTGGTGCGGATGGCTCAGTATGGCGAGTCTTAGAGAGAGATTTGTCAGAGCGCATCAAGACGGTACCGGGGGAGGAAGATCGGTGCCGGTCCTGGTCTCGGGGGGACTGGTGTCGGTCTCGATGTCGGGGAGGGTCGGCATCAGAGCGTGGTTGCACCGGAGGATGAAGTGGTTCAGCCGCGAGTACCGGCATGGAGGTGTTCAATGGTACCGATGGTGTCGACACCGGTGGTGTGGTGCGAGGCTCGGGCCGGTCCGGCACCGAAAGGAGTGGGGCCAACAGTGTGGGCAACAAGTGCTGGAGTTGTTGTTGTAGTTGCTCCTGCAGTTGGGTTTGGAGTATGGCCGCAATGCGGTCGTCCAGAGGGGGCACCGGTACCGCTTTTTCTTTTTCGGTACCATAGGTGCCGCTCCATGCCCCAGCGATGAGGAGGCCGATGACGAGGCACTCACCGAAATCGGGGCGGAGCGTTTGCGGGGTCGGCGTGATGCCGGGAGGACCGGCGTTGCCGGTGTGGCAGGAGGGCGCTCAAGGGAAGTGGAAGGCTTCTTAGCCGGCTTACCTGGTGCCAGCGACCCCGAGGAAGGATCAGGCGGTGTCGAAGTAGTCGGTGCCGACTTTTGCGATGCCGTTGACGGCGCGGCTGATTCCATGGCAGATCCGGTGCCGAAAAGAATATTTTGTTGGATCTGTCTATTTTTTAATGTACGTTTTTTAAGAGTAGCACAGCGGGTGCAGGTGTCAGCCCAATGCTCTGAACCCAGGCACTGTAGGCACCAATTGTGCGGGTCAGTGAGAGATATCGGGCGTGCACACCGCTGGCACTTCTTAAAGCCCGGCTGAGGGGGCATGAAGGGAAACACGGCCTCCACAAAATCAAAACCGGTGGCCTGTAGGTGACAACAGGCCCCGCTGGGGCCGGTTCGAAAAATAAAGAGAATACAAGGTTTGTTTGTTTGTTTTTTTAATTTAAAACGAAAAAGAAACCCGAAGGTAAAAGAGAAAAAGGAAGACAAAAACGCGAGCGGGAAGGCAAAATCCGATATTTCAACGGCCGTTGAAAAATACATGCGTCTTCTTCGCTCCACGGAAACGAAGAAACTGGGGACCACGCTCTCCTCCGTCGAGCAGGAAGGCACCCGCGCATGCGCGGTGCGGCCAACTAGAACTTTCTAGTTAAAAGTGTCCGTACCGGGGCTCCGTCGGTGACGTCACCCATGCGTTAAGAATATGCTGCCTGCTTGTCCTGGGATAAAGAGTTATATGTAGTGGCACACTATCTAAACAAAAATGTTATGCTAGCAGCTCTGGTTTGATCCCTTCTAGCATGTGTATCCATTTACCTTTCCCTTGCTGAGGGGTAAGAAGAGATTGAAACAAGTGGACACTTTCAGGCTGCTAAGTTGGATAAGGAAATTTCTGTAATGTTATTAATGCTCATCTATTATAAACATTTTAAACATCAGCTTAAGACATTATTGCTTAGGAAATTTTTGCTGAGAATTAAAATTGATTAGTTAATTACAGTTTATGCAGTTTTTGGGTACACTGCGTATTTATTTGCTGTAATTCCTGGGTTTTGGCTAATTTTTCTTATTGTTATCTGCGTTGGACTGGAAGGTATATTGTGGAATATAAAATAAACTCTTATTTCCATAAGCCCACCTCCTCCTTAGGAACAATATCTTGCAACACAAGCTGTTTTAAATTCCCTATTGCAAGCACGATACCATAAGATGGCCACTATTCATAAATATCGCCTGTGGCAGTTTGGTAACAAGCCTGGGAGGCTATTGGCCAGAATAGTGGATACCTGGCAAGGTCACAGCCCCATACTTTCAATTTGAAATTCGAATAGTGATTTATTATCCCAGGCAGAGAAGGTGGTCCAGTGTTTCTGCGATTTCTTTGGAGAGATGTACAGAGCGGAGGTGCTGGTTTCTTCAGGACCGATCACAGATTATCTTCATTCTTCTGGTATGTTCAGGTTACCCCCAGAGTTCTTGGAGAGTTTGAATGCCCCAATACAAGCTAAGGAATTGTTGAGGGCCATAAAACTCACTAAAAACCAAAAGGCTCACGGCCCAGATGGACACACTGGAGAATTCTACAAACTTTTCAATACTCAGCTTTGCGGCCCTTTGTTATCTTATTTTGACGCAGCCATTAAACAGGGAACATTCTCATACTTTGCTAATGAGGCACAGAGCACATTAATTTTGAAGCCTGGTAGCACGCAGATGCCCCAGATTCATACAGACCAATTTTTCTGATTAATGTAGATCTCAAGTTATTGGTTCGTATTCTGATAGATTGTCTTGCTCCATACATTCCAGATATAGTGAGAGTGGACCAAGTGGGCTTTGTTCAAGGTAGATAATATGTCAGTAATATGCAGAAGAAACTACTTGCCTTAGCCCAGGGGTAGGCAATTCCGGTCCTCGAGAGCCGGAGCCAGGTCAGGTTTTCAGGATATCCACCATAAATATGCATGAGATAGATTTGCATCTCAAGGAAGCAGTGCATGCAAATCCATCTCATACATTTTCATGGTGGAGATCCTGAAAACCTGACCTGGCTCCGGCTCTCGAAGACCGGAAATGCCTACCGCTGCCTTAGCCCATTGTCAGCATTCCTGCATTCTAGTACTGATGGACCTTTGGTCTATCCCAGTATGGCAACACTTATGTTCTTATGATATATGCCTTTGCTGCTCCTCTGAAGCTGCTGCCTTATGTGAGCACCTAGTTTGCCAGTTCATAGACAAAATCGCGGAAGACAAAGGCGCGCGCTGACAACTGAGCGCAAGACGGAGGCGCGCGCCAAAGAAAATGAGTTTTTAGGGGCTCCGACGGGGGGTTTTGTTGGGGAGCCCCCCCCCCCCACTTTACTTAATACAGATCGCGGCGGCATTGTGGGGAGTTTGGGGGGTTGTAACCCCCTCATTATACTGTAAACTTAACTTTTTCCCTGTTTTTAGGGAAAAAGTGAAGTTTTCAGTAAAATGTGGGGGGTTACAATCCCCCAAACCCCCCACAACGCGGCGCGATCTGTATAAAGTAAAGTGGGGGGTTCCCCCACACACACCCCCCCGTCGGAGCCCCTAAAAACAGTTATTTTCTTCGGCGCGCACCTCCGCACTGCGCTCAGTTGTCGGCGCGTGCCTTTGTCTTCCGCAGTTTTGACCTGACACCAGTTTGCCTAATGGTTGGGCCATGGCTGCTAGTGTGTTTAAATAACCAGTGGCTTATTACAGACTTTTCTACCATTTGTTAACCTTGGCCCACACTACCTATTGTGATGTATGGACTCATCAAATTGATTAACGTAGGCTACTGTCCTGGGTGCTGTGTATGACAGACAGACTACATTTATGATAAATAAACACACATATCAATCTCTCAAATGTGCACTCTGCTTAAGACTCCCATAAACTCATCTCTAATTCAGAATGTAGCTTAATTTATGTGTCAACACACAATGGTTATATTTATGCCCAGCCATACATACTACAATTTATAAAACAATAGTACTGAAAGCTGTAAATGGTTTATATGACTTAAAACTTGTATTTTTCTGTATAGACTTGCTCCCTTGGATGGATTCAAGTAGATAGCCTTAAACCTGCTTAAGAAACAAGCGATTCTTGGGGCTAGAAATTAGCTACAAAAGACAAACAGTGAATAATAAGCATCCCTTTATTTGCTGACACCATTACAAAAAATGATTAAATTAGCAAAAGAAAAGGAGTGTTTACTTGAGGCTGAAGTCAGAGGCAGCTACTCCCAAAATATATTTAAGTAAAACAGTGTGCATCAGTATTAAAGATTACATTTCTTACATTATTCTCTTTACCACGTTTCATTCCTCTGAATAAATTTTATTGAGCAAAATAAGATTAATTACATTTTTGTTGTATCTTCAGGAACATAAAGATTGTAAGTAACCTAACAGATTTTCTTAGAAAACTAAACTCCCAAGCCATCTGTAAAGTTGTGTCCTTTGTTTTATTTTTTTTATATTTTAAAATCAGTAGTCTAATAAGGATTAGAAAAAAGACAAAGTTCTGCACAGTGTCTGACAAAGTAGAAAGGGTGAAAACATAAATAAGGCTTCAATTTGGCAAAATATAATACAGTGCCTTCTGCTACCCTCAAAATTAATCCTTGGTGACTTTATCCTGCAAAAGAATAAAAAAAAAATGAATAGAATTTCTTAAGTATTACCAAGTGAACAAATATTCTGGCTCTACCTTAACAGTAATTAACATGGTTTGACCCAAAAGAGGAATAGTTATCTGACAGACTGCAACTCCAGAGAAGTAGAAGAGAAAACGACAATACAGTACTTAGATCTCAGTCAGACTAGAATATAAGAACATTTAAAATACAAAATTTTTAAATGGTACTGTATATGCAAGACAAGAGATATATTGTATTTTTTTTTAGTTATTTTGATGTCCTCACTATCCACTGCAATACTGACTACATTTTCAACAAACATTATTCATAGCTAAAATCTTGTCTCAGCTACATCTGATTTTGTTCAGTTTTGCAAAATTCTTTTAACACTGATCTCACATACATTCTTCCAACCATACATATGATCACAGCAGAATCTGAAACAATACCATTAACTTTAGGTAAACAGGAGATGAGCTATGTTTCATCTTTCATTAAATACTTCTGACCAAGTACCCAAGTAAACACAGATGCTAAAGTGAGTCATTATTGTTACCTGAAAGATTAAATTGGTTCTGTCAGAGAACTGAAAGTGCCTATTCAAAACTGAGGAGTACAAACAAACATTTTGTGATATTTAAAAGATTTAGATTTAACAAACACGTTTGGTTGATGGCTAATTTGCATAGCTGGTTATCCTGCACGCCAGTTCATGAGCTTTCAAGGACCAGAATTTGACAACAAAGTTCAAAGATTAGAGCCCTATATTTAGAAGTATATTTATTCTTTAAACTGATTGATGGTTTATAGTATGTTTCATTTTATTTAATATCCTGCCAATCTTGAACAACTGAAGTTCTAAAAACAGAAGAGGGCAACTCAGGAAGGACAAACTGTCACATTAAGATCAAACTGGGAATGGAGGTTTATAACTTTTGTTTCAGTTAAAATAGGGAATTTATGACTGTTCTCCGATTCTCAAATTAAAGAGTGATAAATCACCTGGACCAGATGGTATACATCTCAGGGTACTGAAAGAAATGAAACATAAAATTGCTGATCTGTTGTTAGTGATCTGTAACCTGTCACTAAAATCATCTGTAGTACCTGAAGATTGGAGGGTGGCCAATGTTACACCAATTTTTTAAAAGGGTTCAAAGGGAGATCCTGGAAATTACAGACCAGTAAGCCCAACCTCAGTGCTGGGCAAAATAGTGGAAACAATTATAAAAAAATAAAATTGTAGAACATGAAGACAAACATAATTGAGTCAGCATGGGTTCAGGCGAGGGATGACTTGCGTCACCAAATTCCTTGACTTCTTTGAAGGTGTGAATAAGCTTGTGGTTAAAGGTGAGCCGGTTAACGCAGTGTATCTAGATTTCCAGAAAGCTTTTGATACAGTTCCTCATGAGAGACTCCCAAGAAAATTAAAGTCATGGGATAGGAGGCAATGTTCAATTATGGATTAAGAGTTGGTTATCAGACAGAACATAAGAATTGTCGCTGCTGGGTCACACCAGTGGTCCATCGTACCCAGCAGTCCACTCCCGTGGCAGCCCTTAGGTCAAAGACCAATGCTCTAACTGAGTCTAGCCTTACCTGTGTACATTCTGGTTTAGCAGGAACTTGTCTAACTTTGTCTTGAATCCCTGGATGGTGTTTTCCCCTATAACAGCCTCCGGAAGAGCATTCCATTTTTCTACCACTCTCTGGGTGAAGAAGAACTTCCTTATGTTTGTACAGAATCTATCCCCTTTTAACTTTAGAGAGTGCCCTCTCATTCTCTCTACCTTGGAGAGGGTGAACAATCTTTCTTTTTCAATCAGTTTCCTCTTTTCAAGGAAAAGAGGCCCAGTTTCTCTAATCTCTCACTGTATGGCAACTCCTCCAGCCCCTTAACCATTTTAATCGCTCTTCTCTGGACCCTTTCGAGTAGTACTGTGTCCCTTCTTCATGTATGGTGACCAGTGCTGGACGCAGCATTCCAGGTGGGTTAAATGGCCATTTTTCTCAATGGAGGATGGTAAATAGTGGTGTGCCATAGTGATCTGTCCTGGGACTGGTGATATTTAACTTGTTTACAAATTATCTGGAAAATGTAACTATGAGTAAGGTGATTAAATTTGCAGATGACACTAAACTGTTCAAAGTTGTTAAAACACATGCAGACTGTGAAAAACTGCATGCAGACTAGGAAATTGGAAGACTATGCGTCCAATGGCAGATGAAATTTAATGTGGGCAAATGCAAAGTTTGCACATTGGGAAGAATAATCCAAATCATAGTTAATGGATGCTAGGGTCCACCTTGGGGGTCAGCACTTAAGAAAAAGATTTGGATGTCATCCTGGACAATATGCTGAAACCTTCCGCCTAATGTGCAGCAGCAGCCAAGAAATCAAACAAGATGCTAGGAATTATTAGAAAAGGGATGGTAAACAAGGCTAAGAATGTTATAATGCGACCTCACCTTGAGTAATGGTTTCCTTATCTGAAAAAAGATATAGCGGCACTAGAAAAGGTTCAAAGAGCAAACAAGATGATAAAGGGGATGAAACTCCACTCTTATGAGGAAAGATGAAAGAGCTTAGGGCGCCTCAGCTTGGAAAAGAGATGGCTGAGGGGAAATATGATCAAAGTCTACAAAATCCTGAGTGGTGTAGAACAGGTACAAGTAGATAGATTTTTTACAGCATCAAGATTTACAAAGACTAGGGGACACTCGAAGTTACAAAATAATACTTTTAATAACAATAGGAGGAAATATTTTTTTCACTCAGAGAATAATTAAGTTCTGGAATGCATTGCCAGAGGATGTGGTAAGAGCAGTTAATGTAGCTGTTTTTAAAAAGGTTTGGACAAGTTCTTGGAGAAAAAGTCCATAAACTACTGTTGAAACAGACTGGGAGAAGCCACTACTTGGCCTGGTTCGATGACATGGAATGCTGCTACTATTTGGTTCTTTGCCAGGTACTTGTGACTTGGATTGGCCTCTGAAGATGGGATACTGGGCTAGATGGACCATTGGTCTGACCCAGTAAGGTTATTCTTATGTTCTTATCAACTATTTTTACTTTATTCCTAACAGATGACTGCTTTCTTACCTACTGTTTGATAGTGTTCATGTCCTTTTGTAAGTTGCTGGTTCACTGCCTGAAGCAGCTGTTGTAACTGAATCACAGTCTGATTCAAACTTGCTGACACCTTCTCTTTTCTCTCAGATTCCTGCAGGAAATGCACATGATGAAAACTAACACAAAAAAGCCATACATTAATTTACACTGCAAAGGAAAATCCTATTGCAGAATCATCAAACAGCTGAAAGGAATCTCAGCACTGTAATACCATAACTGGGCTTTCATTATTGTAATTGTTGCTATAAAAATAATTTGCCGAGTAATCTGCTAAGTTATACAATAGAGAATGACATGGGTATGGGTTCCTGCGATAAATCGCAGGAATGGGAGCAAGGATTTTTACTGCCCCATGGGAGCAGTAAAAAGCCTTGATCCCACAGTAAAAAAAAAATAAATCTTGCCCAGGTTGGCATCTCCTCCTCAGCTCTCTTTATGCCTATTTTACCTTCAGGAGCTGAAGCCTCAGCCACACCATACAGAAGAATCTTCTGAGGCCTGCACCAAAGCTTTCCTTCTGCTGACGAGTCCCTCCTTGATATAACTTCCCTTTGTGGAGAAAGGAAGCTGAAGCACAAGGAAAGCTTCTGGGCTGCCAAAGACAGCATGTTTACCTTACTTATACTGTTGGTGGCCCGAAGAGTGAAAGAGTAGCTACCAGGAAGGAGAAGCATTGGATCCCTTGCAGTGGGGTGGGGTTGGAATCCGGTCTGCAGCGCAGGCCGCGAGCCGCCACTGGCTCACAGGCTAGAGAATGACACGGTGGCGGTTTACCCGTGGCCACCGGGTTTAGCCACGGGTAACCCGCCAAAACGGGGAACGAAAACTAGCAGTCGCTGCGGGGACGGGGACAAGGCCATTCACCGCCCCGTGGAGCGATGAATGGTCTTGTCCCTGCAATGAGGCATGAAGGATCGCGCGGTCCCCGCAGCCCACACCCGCCTGCCCAATCGATCCTAGTGATTAGCCAGCTCTCTCCCTTCTCCTCACCTTAGTTTGTAGGTTTTCTTTTTCGGCGACCCGCACGCTATCAAAGAGCCGCACACCCACTGCTGCTCAGTTTCGATCTTCTGCTCTAACGCAACCGGAAACAGGAAGTTGCAGCAGAGCAGAAGATTGAACACTGAGCAGCCGCGCATGCGCGGCTCTTTGGGAAAGCGTGCAGGTCGCCGAAAAACAAAACCTACAAACTAAGGTGAGGAGAAGGGAGAGAGCTGGCTAAACACTAGGATCGATTGGGCAGGCGGGTGGGGGCTGCGGGGATCGTGCGATCGCCCGTGTTCCCGGCTCAAACTGGAAGGAGGGAGTGAAAGGGAAAAGGATTCTGGGCCAAGGGGATGAAGATGGAAAGAAAAACCCACAGCAGGAAAGAAAGGGAAGGACAGGCAGGTGAGCCAGATGCTAGAAGCAGGGGGGGAGGAAGAAAGAGGGAAAAAAGCTAGATAGGGTTGAAAAGAAGAGACACACTGGTATAGAAGAGGAAGATAGGGGAAATCTGGACACAGGAAGGTAACAGAAAGAGGGGAAATTATGTGCATGGGGCATAGGGACAGAGACATAAAGGGGACATGCCATGGGGATGGTATATGGACACAGGGGGGGGGGGCGCAATGGCAGATACATAGGGGAGATATTAGAAATGGGGAAAATAGGAGCACAGAAGCGAGATGATTTGTGGGGATGGGACAGGGACCGAGCTCGCAGGCTCCAGTGGCTTGCACAAATTACATTGTAACGTGCCATGAAAATAAGAGGGAGGAAGGTAGATAGATAGGCCACGCGAGAGGAGCTGAAGAGTGGTAGAAAGGAACAGATGGTAAAGGAGGGAGGAAAGGGTGGTGGTGGAAAGGAATAAGACAGACATTGAAGGAGGGTGGAGAGGAACAGACCCTGAAGGGAAATGTGGAAGACAGAATGGGAAGAAGACAGATGCCAGACTATGGGGGAGCGGAGGGAAGAAGATGGGTGCTAGACCAATTGGGAGGGGGGGGGGGGTGAAGGGAGAGGCACAGTAACAGCAAATGGAAGACGCAGAGAGAAGACACACAGTGGATGGAAGGAATTGAATGAGAAGATGTGGAAAGCAGAAACCAGACAACAAAGGTAGAAAAAAAATTCTATTTATTTATTTTTTGCTTTAGGATAAAGTAGTATATTAGTTGTGTTGATAAAAATTTATAAACAAAGCCCTGCCAGCTGAACATCTCTTTCTCTAGTTCAGCAACAGGAACTTTGATTTATAAGAAAGGAATAAGCTAAATATTACAGTACTAAGGCTTATATGGATGCAGCGTGGACGGTGACGGGGCGGTGAATGGGATGGCAGTGGCGGTGACGGGGCGGTGAATGGGATGGCAGTGGCGGTGACGGGGCAGTAAAAGGGATGGCGGTGGCGGTGACGGGGCGGTGAAGGGAACAGCGGTGACGGGGCGGTGCAAAAGATGGTGGGCCGGGGACAGGGCGGTGACGGGGACAGATTTTTTCCCCGTGTCATTCTCTATCACAGGCCTTGCAATGAAAACCACTGCCTTCCAGATTAAATTTTAATAGATAATGAGCTAAAGAACAAAGTAATGGAAGATTAGGTTCTTATTTTTGGTAATTTTCTTTCTGCAAGTCCCTTACAGAATCAATATTAAAGGGTGTTTCACCCCAACCCGTAAACCAGGTCTTACAGAAATCCACACATTTTTCTCTCCATTGCTCCTCCCACTTGACTAAAGAACACAGAGGCCCCTGTAGTCGAGTCCAAAAGCTACAGAAAATCACTTGACTAAAACAGACAGAAAAGGGGCGCGGGGAATCACCCCTCTATACAACAGCGTTCTGCTCTGCTCTGCAAGATAAAAGAACAATTAATGAACAGGCAACAAGAAACATAGGCAAGAACATGGTAACAACATGGAACCAACCTGCCATGTGCAACAAGCACAAACTGGAAACCTGCCTTCAATAGAGATATGGATTCGTTCATACAGAATTCCCCATAGAGCATGTCTGCTGGCTGGAAGATACTAAAGCCTAAAAGGAGAAACTTCCAAGGCAGAAATAGGCAGGCGATACTGATATAGACAGAGTAGACAAAGGGTGGGCTGTATTGATTCCATAAGGAACTTACAGAAAGAAAATTACCAAAGGCAAGAACCTAATCTTCCATTCTTGTACAATCCCACTTTATTCCGGGACCAGTGGTTTATTTCCGTCCACCCACCAGGATCTGTAGGAAGCCTCACAACTTCAGAGGTTTTTGCCCCCTCCACCTCATACCTCATCACTGAGCATGCTCCCCTGCTCACCAGTTCTTCCTACAGGCCAGGCTGTAGGAGTTTATCTTTTCTGCTCGTGTTTAATTTCGTGGTATTTCAGTATTTTTCGTTCGCAGTTTTCACCCTCATGCTGTGAAGGTTCCCTGCGGGGACATCCTTGACTGTGGGAAATCACAGACCTCTAGAAAAAGTCTACTTCTGGGGGATTTCCCTGCTTGTCAGTAAGCTCCCTGGACAACCTACACATTAGATCGATACTCCGGGACTGTTCCCTTGGGAGCTTGCTCACCCCAGATTTGTCCTCTAGTGGGTAGAATGCATTCCTCTGACAGGCATCTGTGCAGCATGTCCAAGAGTAGCAGAGGTCTCTGGCCATGGTGGTCAGGCCAGTGGGGCAGTCAGAAGACTTGAAATTCAGATTTCCATTTCACTGAGGCAAAGGATCCACCGGTGAGCTGTTTTCAGCTCTAGCTGCAGTTTCTCTCATTCAGCACATTTCACAGTGAGTACATTGCTCGTAAGCATTCTACAGAAGATGTCAGTCACAGTTTTTCAGCACCTCCTCCTTCTCCCCCATCTCTGCTGCCCTCTTCAGTTCATACCAAAGTCGGTAGCAGCTCTATAGGAAGAGACAGGAGGAGGAGGAAGAGTACAGGGAACTCCCCGAAACCAAGTGTCTAATCTGCTCAGATAAATGTAAAATAATTGCTGAACAAACAGTAATATAAATAAAACAATAACAAGCCTCTGAGAGGAAACATGTTAAACAAGAACATAAAAGCCTGAACATTTATGGCGCTCAAACATTCCACCCTTTTTTCATAATCCCATAGTCTGACTGACAGGAAAATTTTTAACTGTGAAGCTGACCATGACGCTTAAGACAGAAAGCAGGTGTATCAGATAACTGCTGAGTGGGGGGTTCAGTATACCATTCCTATCTACTGGAAACGATATTATCAAGGTAAGAACCTAATCTCTTTTTACAGTACAAAAGGAATTGTATGCTGAACTGTAGGGACGTACCCTAAGCAGTCCCCAAACTTTTGGGTAGAAAAGAGGAGTCTGCACATAAGACTGAGGACCCAAGAGTGGCATCCTCCCATGCTGCTATGTTCACCCTGTAGAATTTGGTTCAAGTATGAAGGGAAGACCAAGTAGCTAAATCTCCTCAGAAAGAATTGCCCGAGCTTCTGCTCAAGAGGAGGCCACTTCCCTTGTCAAATGTGCTTTTAAGGAGACAAGTGACTGTTTGCAGTAACTGATGCAGCCAAAGGATATAGCTCTATGAATCAATCTAGAGATGGTAGCCTTGGAGGTGGGTCTGACTTGTCTCACCTGATTAGTTAACACAAAAAGATGGTCTGAGAGATGACACTCATTGGTTACTTCCAGGTAATGCAATAGTATTGTTCTGATGTCCAAAATCTTTAAGGCCTTGTCCTTTTTCTTGGATCCTGTGGGGTGAAATGCTGGCAGTAACGAAATGCTGCCGAAATGATCTTCAGTAGAAAGCAAGAAACTGTCCACAAAGTCACTCCCACTTCCATGATCTGGAAAGATGGATCTCTGCACGACCGGGCCTGAAATTCTGAGACTCTCCTAGCAGAAGTAATTGTCACCAGAAAGACTGCTTAACTATCAGATCCATAAGAGAAACTTCCTGTAAGGATTCTTACAGGGCTCTGCTGTGTCCCTGTAAGACTACATTAAGATTTCAGGATGGAAATGGTGCTCAAATCGGAGGTCATAGTCTCAATGCAACCTTCGTGAATCTGACTACGTCCAGGTGGACTGCTAGCGAAGCTCTTTTCTTTCAGCCTCGAAAGCAGGAGACTCCTACACCTGAATCCTAAGGGATGCCATCACCATTCCTTGTCAAGGCCAACCTGCAGAAACGCAAGTACGAATGAGAGCATTGCCCGGCTCTAGCTTCTCTTTCCTGCACCAGCGTTGAAATATCTCCAAATGTCTTAGCATATACTGAAACCATTGTCGGTTTTTTGGCTTTAAGCAGAGTAGCAATGTCTACTTCTGAGTACCCTTTGTGGACTAGTACTGCACACTCAAGAGCCATACTATAAGATCAAAGCATCCTGGATCTTCTAGGGCAATCGACCTGTGAAAGAAAGTCTGGATGTACCTGGAGATTAAGATTTGGCTCCTTTTGTAGGCATATGAGAGCCAAATACCATGGGTGCCTTGGCCAATACACCGCTATGGGAACCTCTGGTTCCATATGATAAGCTATGTGGTGGATCATCAGGCCTATCATGAGCCAAGGAGGAAACACATACAACATCTCGGTCTCTGGCCATGATTGTACCAGGGCATTAGACCTGCACTTCCATGCTCTTATTTTCAACTAAAGAACCTTTCTGCCTTCTTGGTTTTTTTGCAGTTGCCCATGAGGTCGAACGTCGGTTGACCCCCATCTGCTCACAATAGCCTGGAAGGCTTGCACAGACAACATCTACTCCCCTGGATACAATGTTTGCCTGCTGAGATAATCCACTTGAACATTGTACATTCCAGCCACATGCATTGCCGAGATCACCTGCAGGTGAGTTTCTGCCCAACAGAACAACCTTTTTGTCTCCCTGTTGTACTGGAGCGCTCCTGAGAGCCAACAGCCAATCTTCAGAGGGAGTGTCGTGAGAGTTGGCATCATTGTGGTTTTTTGGCGGGCACTGCAGAGTGGGATCTTGAACCTTGGTTCCTCCTGAACCCAGAAAATCTCTGTCTGGAACCTGGAAAGGCTCTCTGAGTGGAGGCTGCAATGGAATATTAATGAGAGTGCCGTGAAAGGACCCCCTGGCTCTGGCCTCTAGGTGCTCGTGGTCTGCTTGCTGTCAGGTATAGATTTTGGCCTGTGATCCTTCTGGCCCTGAGATCATCTAGACCCTTGCCAAACAGCATCTGTTCTCTAAAAGGGAGTCTGCTCAACATCACCCACTGTCTGATCCAAAGCATACAACAGGCGGTGATTGAAAAGGCTGATACTTTCCCCATGACTCTAATAATGTCATAGAGGGCATCCACTATGTAGTCTATGTCTGCCAGCACAAGCTGAGGCAGGGGCTCTGAGTCCATCAGGCTCTGGTTTCTTAGTCTAGAGTGTGAGGTCCGTGCCACGAACAAGGCCATGGCTGCAGCTTTGACTCCTAAGTCAAAGCCTCAAACTACCTCTTGAGGACCATATTTATTCATTTAAAACCATCCCTCCCTCATTGAATAGGGCAGAGTGTTTGGTCACCTGGGCTACCAGGGAGTCTACACTAGGCATAGTAAACATTTGCCGGAATTCTTGATCCATGGGATACAGTTTAGCCATGGTTTTTGCCATTCTCGGGGAGCCTTCAGGGATCTCCCAAGGCTCTGTGATTAAGACCCTCATGTCCGGGTACCATAGAAAAGACATGGGTTGAACCCAAACCCTGCTGAGTAAAAAATACTATGAAGACAGTGTTTAAAGAGGGTCTATTTTTAGTTCTCAGAGTGACTTAGTAATGATCCCAATTAGCTTCAAGGATCTAAAAAGTTGGCAGACAGAGGTATCTTCCTGATCCACAGCCAAAAACTCTTGGTCCTCTGGGAGGTTGTCACCCATCAGGGACAGTAAAGGGATCATACCTGACCCTTCGTCCTCTGAGTCCCTATCTGAAGGATCATTTATGGAGGAAGTGCTTTGCTTTTATGGAGGAAGTGCTTTGAAACTCCAGTGAGGTCTGAGTGATAGTCTACTCACTTGCAGACTGAACCAATGGACTTCTGCCTTGTGCATAAGCCTTCAGAGGAGATTAATAAATTATGGGGTAAAGACCTGAGAGACCAAGTCTCCTTGCCTTTAGGGTGGAACAGGCATCTTTTCTTGGGCTACAAAGCTTCTACGCCCTTGTGATGCAGAGGTGCTGTCTCGGGAGTTTGGAATATATTTTACTCCCCAACGGGCTCATCCGCCTCTTTCCACCCTAGAGGTCTACGTAAGGGCTAAACCCGAAGCTCCCGCCCTTACTTTTCATGCCACACAGTATATGGCACACAGATGTTCTTCAGTTGCCCATCCAGCACAAATAAGGCATGATATAGGGGTATTAGGGTCTGAGGACTCATCAATTTTGAGGCAAATTGAGGTGTTTTAAGAAAGTTTGAGAACTTAGAAAAAAAAAATTGGGAAATCCATGATGGCCACTGCGGCGCATTTAAAATGCTTCAGGGCCGATCAAAAATCACTCAATAGGATTTGGGGGGAGAGGGGAGAACAAGGCTAACTGTTAAAATAGTCAAATCACAGTTTTTCAGACCCCCCCTCCCCCCCGCACACACACTTGATTTTCTCCATAGGCTATCACAGTCTGTATTCACAGAACATATAAAAAATTGGTTAAAAACCGAAAACCTAGACTGTCTCTTCCTCACAGAAACCTGGTTAATCTCAGACACAGACCCCAGAATAACAGAGGTATGCCCGCAGGGGTACAAAATAACAGTGACCTGCAGAGAGAAAAAAAGAGGAGGAGGACTAGCAATAATATTCAAAGACTCCCTAACCCTAAATATACAAGAAAAAACATCCACCACACAAATGGACTTCCTTGCCTGTCATCTCACAAGCTCCACACTAAAAAACTCACTAGCATGCATGCTCTGTTACATAACACCGGGAAATTGGACCACAACGAGACCTGAATTTGAAAACTTCATCTACCAAAACTCCTTAACAGCAGAATATAACCTTATCCTAGGAGACCTAAACCTCCACCTAGAAGACCCAAAATCCACACCAGCAAAAAACTGTCTAGCATTTCTCAATGCCTTATCCTTCCAAATCCTAGACCCACAAACCACTCATGAAAAAGGACATCAACTAGACATTGCAGCCTTCATGACCCACCAATCAACCACCCAAGTAATTCAAACACCCAATGGAACCTGGTCCCCATCCCTCTGGTCAGACCACTACACCTACAATTTCAGCATTAACTGGACCAAGAACAAAACCACACCTAAATCCCAAAAAATAACATACACCTCACGCAAACATATCGAGCCAACTGTATTCTGGAAAAAAATAGACGAAACACTCCAGGACTGCGACCCAAAAGACTTCATCTCTCACTGGAATTTTCTAGCCACCAACACCCAGGACGAACTAGCCCCACTACAAACCAAAACTAGAACCAGTAGAAGATCAGACCAATGGTTTGACAATGATCTGCTCCAACTTAAAAGACAATGCAGAAGATTAGAAAGAAAATGGAGAAAAACAAACCTAGATCAAACGAAAACCGCCTGGAAAAAAACTAACAAACAATATAAAATCCTACTAAAAGACAAGAGAAAAACTCACTACACAAACCTTATAGGCACAGAAACCCAAGATACCAAAAAACTATTCAAAATATTAAAAGACCTAACGGACACCAAACCCTACACGACCACTAACAACAACCCAACCCCCTCAGCCACCCTTCTAGCAGACTATTTCAAGAACAAAATCACTAACGCCAGAGCCACCCTCAACTTTACCCCATCCCACCTAAACGAAATCACAACCCAACCCACGGATAAAGAATCTACTACAGCGGACAGAACATGGTCTCAATTCCCCAACATACAATGGTCCGAATTCAATAAACTCTACAAAAAATACAGCCACGCCTCCTGTGACCTCAACCACTGCCCAGCATATCTCCTTACCACCTCCAGTATAAAATTCCGTACTCTACTTCTGCAATGGATACAAACAACACTCACAGATGGCTTTTTCCCTACTGACTTCAGCGAAATTATCATCACCCCAATTCAAAAAGACCCAAAAGGACCAACAGACCAACCATCCAACTTCAGACCCATTGCCTCTATACCGCTATATGTCAAAATTACAGAAGGCCTAGTAGCCAAACTCCTCACAAACTATCTAGATGACCATAACCTACTCCACCCCATGCAATCAGGATTCAGAACTAACTTCAGCACAGAGACACTCCTGGGCTCCCTTATGGACACAGCCAGACAACACCTCAGCACAGGAAAAAAAATGCTTCTCATACAACTGGACCTAACTGCAGCATTCGACCTAGTTGATCATAACATCCTTCTCCAAATCTTGGATGCAATAGGTATCTCAGATACAGTATATTCTTGGTTTGAAGGCTTCCTAAAATCCAGAACCTACAGAGTAAAATCAAACAAAGAAAAATCAGATCCTTGGTCAAACCCTTGCGGCGTACCACAGGGATCCCCACTATCCCCTACTCTCTTCAACCTATACACTGCCTCTCTCGGGGCATACCTGGATAACCTAGGCATTACCACCTATAGTTATGCGGATGACATCACCATCCTCATACCATATGATCAGCCAAAGACCACCATGACAAACATAATACACCAAACAATAGAAACAGTTACAACCTGGATGAAAGAACACAAACTAAAACTCAACCCAGATAAAACTAAATTCATCCTCCTCGAAAATGACAAAGTCCCAACTATAACCAATTTAGATCTTAACTCAATCAACTATCCAATCCAAACCACCATAAAACTACTAGGAGTGACAATAGACAGATGCTGCACCATGCAACTGCAAATAAATAAAACCATACAGAAATCCTTTGCAATAATGAGAAACCTGAGACAAGTCCGGAAATTCTTTGAAAGATCACAATTCCAGCTCATAGTGCAATCCCTAATCCTAGGATTGCTAGACTACTGCAACATCCTCTACCTCCCCTGCCCTGCCACGATGACCAAGCAACTACAAACAATCCAAAATACTGCTCTGAGACTCATCTACTCACTGAGGAAACATGATCATATCACAGAAGCCTACATCAACTCACACTGGCTACCAATCCAAGAAAGAATACTATTTAAATTCTACTGCATGATATTCAAAACCCTAAATGGATACAGCCCAGCCTACCTAAACAATCGCCTCATCCAAGCAACCTCAACCAGACATAGAAAAACGCACTCCCCTTTCACACCTCCCCCGATCAAGGAAGTAAAACGGTCAAAACAATACGACGGCCTCCTAGCCACTCAAGCTGCAAGAATGGATAACCAAATCTCCAACCTACTGTTAACCACCCCAGACTACAAGATTTTCAGAAAACAAATAAAAACTATACTCTTCAAGAAAGCCCTGAAACAGTCCTAACCACACCCACTCTTAAAACCTCTTACTCTTAACAACACATTTACCTATCAAATGCTATCTAAAACCCATAATTTCACCATATTCTTACCTCCTAAAGACCTCCACTTCCCTTTGGTAACTCTTTATCCAATGTTTATTACCTAAAAAAATTCTATATCATCGCTTATTCTATTCCTTTAATTTGTATGTAATTCCTGTTTTTTAGTTGGAATGTAATCCGCCTTGAACCGCAAGGTAATGGCGGAATAGAAATCACTAATGTAATGTAATGTAATGTAATGTAATATGAAGAAAAAGGTGCTGCAGCCTGCCTCAGCTCCTTGAGAGTAGCTGGATCTGGAGGGATTTTCTGCCTCAATCCTCCAGTCAGCTATCACGCTGAGAACATTGAGCTGCCAGTCGGATCTCAGTCAGACTGAGCCTCCACCCTCCAGGTTGTAGCAACCTACAAAAAGAGAAAGGGAGAGAAACCACAGCCAGCAAAATGAGCACCCCAAAGGATGCTATTCATGCCTAACAGCCTGAGCTCAAGCTCCTGACCAAGTCAAGGAAGCAAGCAAATGCTGAGGGCCCAGAACCCTGAGCGCCACAAATATTCAACAGGTTGGCTGAACAGGCCCCCAAAGACACAGCCTGTCCTGGAGCTGCGTAAAAAATGCAAACAACCAAAAATGACAGCAAAAATAAAGAAAGGGAGCAGTTCAGAGCACCACCTTCCTGCAAAAGGAAGAACTGAAGAGGGCAGCAGAGACTGGGAAGGAAGATAAGCTGAAAAGCTGTGATTGACATCTTCACAATGCTCACAAGCAGGCATGGACAACCCTACGCCATTCCTATTGCACTGGAAACATGATTTTAATTTAAGTAAATATGTGAAATGAACCACAAAAGAGATTAAAAACCAGAGAAAACCAAACTAAAAATCTTTGTCCTTTGCACATATCCTCATAATCTTTCGTCAACATAGACAGGGCAGGGACGGAGAAGAGACAAACTTTGTCCCTGTATCATTTTCTAGGAGAGATATGCTGGACCTGCAAAAGGGGGGGGGGTGACTGGAGTTGGAGGGAATGTGCTGGACCCATGTGGGATATGGGGGGGGGGGAGACTGGAGCTGGAAGAAAGGGAGACATATGTTGGACCTGCAGGAAGGAGGAGAGAGAAGGGAAGGGAAAGAGATATATTGTTGAAGCAAGGGGATGAAGAAAGAGGAAGTTAAATACTTAACTGAACACAGCAAAGGGAGGAAGGAAAGAGAGAGGGCAAGAGACACATTGGTGTAAGGAAGTAAGAGGGGAGAAGCTAAACACAGAGATAAGCAAAAAAAGGAGAGATGGCGTTTATGGATGGGAGTATAGAGATACAAAGGGGAATGCTGAATAGGGGTGGTAAATGGACAATGGACAGAGGGGCAATGCCAGACATGGGAGGGTATATGGACACAGAGAGAAGATGGCTAGATATGGGAGAGAATAGGAACAGAGAAGGGAGAAGATGGACTTGGGAGGGCACAGGGACACAGAGGAGTGATGCTGGACACAGGGGGAGGCGATGATTATAATGATGATGAAGGCAGGGAGATGGACACCTCATTTCTTAGTTGAACAGAGAGTCTAAAAAGAGAGACTCACCATCTCAGAGGAAACACTGCTGTTCGCAATAACACTGGAGTCTCCAGCAGCTTTCACTATTTCTGACTGAATAAGATCCAGTGACTGCTGAGCCTGTACAGAGAGAACAGCAGAACAAAAAAGATCAAACAAAGAAAATTATGACAGATTCGTACCTGCTCAGTTCTGCAAACCATCCGTTTACTATAAAGAAGTATTTCCTTATAGAGAATGACACGGGGACAAATTTTTCCCTGTCCTCGTGGGAACTCATTTTCCCGTCCCAGTGAGTTTTTTTTCCTGCTCTCGCCCCTGCCCTATTCCTGCAAGCTCTGTCCTCATTTGCACAAGCCTCAAACACTTTAAAATCATAAGTGTTCAAGGCTTGTGCGATTAAGGTAGAGCTTACAGGAATGGGACAGAGACAGGGACAAAACTCACGGGAAAAGGATGGCGGGGGTGGGGGGCAAATTTGTCCCTGTGTCATTCTCTCTGTTTCCTTAGATTATTCCCATTTATTCTTTCACCCACCTCATATAACTCTGTTTCAGAGCCTCCTTTCCACTGAAAGAGGCCCACCTTGGAGTTATTTAGATGTCTATTATATGTCTGCATTTTACCTGTCCACTAGGGCAGAGGTTCTTAACACGCGGTACATGTACCCCAGGGGATACGTGGCACAGGCACTGTATGTCTCCTTACTTCCATCTACCGTCGTATACCTCCCACCTTCCTCTTTTTTTTTATTTCTCTCTGGAAAAGAAAGTGATGTAATTACAGGTAAACAACAAAAATTTCCTTGATTTACTCATGAAACAAAAGATAGCCACAAAAATGTGTATTCTGAGGAATAAATTAGGACATCCCCACATATCCTCACTCAAATCACACATCAGATGCACATGATTAGAACATCATTACTCAGCATTTTGAAGGAGGTTTTCCCTACTTAAACCTCAAAAATTTAGTATGATGTGCTCATGACTGCTGCAGTGAGAGTGAACACCATGGTGAGATTAAAAGAGCTGTCTGAGGCCTTCCAAAAGAAGATTGTAGCAGTTTTAAGTCTGGTAAGGGATTTAAAAATATCTAGAAAGAATTAGACATTAGCCATTCCAAAGACCAGAAAATAATATACAAGTGGATGACTTTCCAAACAACTGCCAACAGCACAGGTGTGGCCCCCAGAGCAGACCGCAATATGCTAAAAGAAGTCTCCAAAACCCCTAAAATGTCATCACGGGACCTACAGCATGTTCTTGCTACTGGTGATGTGAAAGTGCATACCTCTACAATTAGAAAGAGACTGCACAAATTTAACTTACATGGGAGATGTGCAAGGAGGAAACCTTTGCTCTCTAAGAGAAACATCAAGGCCAGACTGAAGTTTGCCAGAGAGAACATAGACAAACACCAGGACTTCTAGAATAGTGTTCAATGGACAGATGAGTCTAAAATTGAATTATAGACATCATAAAAGAGGACATGTTTGGCGTACACCAAATACAGCATTCCAGGAAAAGAACTTCATACCAACTGTGAAGCATGGAGGTGGAAGTGTCATGGTTTGGAGATCCTTTCCTGCAGCAGGACCTGGCCAGCTTACCATCATAAAATCCACCATGAATTCTACCATGTATCAGAGGGTGCTTGAGGAACATGTGAGACCATCTATAAGAAAATTAAAGCTGAAGCAGAACTGGACCAACACGACAATGACCCAAAACATACCAGTAAATCTACCAAAGACTGGCTAAAAGCTAAGAAATGGAGAGTCCAGGAGTGGCCAAGTCAAAGCCCTGATCTTAATCCCATTGAGATGCTGTGGGGTGATTTGAAAAGGGCTGTACATGCAAGAAACCCCTTAAACATCTCACAGCTGAAAGAATTTTGCATTGAGGAGTGGGCCAAACATTCCTCAGACCGATGTCAGAGACTGGTAGATGGCTACAAGAAGCATCTCACTGCAGTTATTTCAGCCAAAGGGGGTAACACTAGCTATTAGGGTGTAAGGCATCCTCGTTTATTCCTCAGTTAGAATACACATTTTTGTGGATATCTTTTGTTTCATGAGTAAATCAAGGAAAATTTTTGTTGTTTACCTGTAATTACATCACTATTCTTTTCCAAAGATAAATAAAAAAAGATTTTTCATCGATATGTGAACATTTCTTAAGAAAGAACTGAATATTTCATGGAGTGTCCTAATTTTTTCACAGGACTATAAATTACTTCTCAGACTCACAGACTACCAGCTAGCAGAAGAGTATGCACATGAGCTAACGGCATGCACTTTGCTGAAGGGCATACCCACGGGCTGAATCTAAGTGGAACACACAGATATGCTTGTAAAATTACACATTTCCATCATTTATGCACATAAATGTTAACAACTAAATACAGGCACTTCAACAATTGGCTCACACAGGGCTGTGGAGTTGATACACCAAACCTTCAACTCAGACTCCTTTATCTACTAACTCTAACTCCTACTGGTATGACTTTCTTTTCAAAGAACATGAGGGAGAACGATGTTTTCTTTTCAAATCAGGTGAGGGAGAACGATGCTTTCTTTTTGAACCATGTGAGGAAGAACGATGCATACTGATCTTTGAGCATCAAGAGAAGGAAGAGGAATAATGATATTCGAAGAACTGTATCAATGCCTCGATGGAGAACTGGACCTGTAATGTCTAGGCGTGAAGCATCAATTCCATTCCAAAGAAGTAGTTGCAGTACTGCTGGATCTAAAAGGGCTTAAGCTGATGCTGGGCTGGTACCGAGGGAGTCGATACTGGGATAAGCAATTTGAAAGCATCACCCAACTTCACTTGGAAAAGAGCAATGAGCTTTTCACAAAAGGAAAGCACCAGTACCTCTGGCATATCTGCTGGTACCATTGGTGCTGTGGCTTGCCTCGGAGAGGTTGACCTCGATGAGGATGCACACCTCGATGTTGAGGTAAGCCGTAAAGGTGGTCATCGCTGCTTGGCCTGCATCAAGGGACTCGATGCAAGATTGACCTGCGACACCGATTGGAAAGCTGGTGGTTTCTTAGCTGGCTTACCAGACGGAGCGAGGTCTCCCAATGCCAGTGTCGATATCGATGTCTTTGATGTCAAAGGTTGTGATGTCTTGTCGATGTCCATGCTTGTCCCGAATAACTTCTGCTGAAGTTTGCGGCTATTGATGAAACGTTTCTGTAGGGTAGATCAACGAGCAAAGGATTCTACCCGGTGTTCAGGCCAAGGCACTGCAAGCACCAACTAAGTGGGTCAATGATAGAAATTGGCCTTTGGCAACTGCAACACTTTTTGAAGCCCGTTAACAGCCTGGACATGGACGAATAGACCACATCAGCCAAGTCAAACTCAAACAAAACTCTCAACGGCAAAAGTCACGAGGAAAAGAAAGAAAAGAAAAGAATCTTCTCTTTTTTAATTTTTTTAGAAGAAATATAAAGAAATATTTATTTATTTATTCAATTTTCTAAACTGTTCTCCCAAGGGAGCTCAGAACGGTTTACATGAATTTATTCAGGTACTCAAGCATGTTTCCCTGTCTGTACTGGTGGGCTCACAATCTATCTAATGTACCTGGGGCAATGATGGGATTAAGTGACTTGCCTAGAGTCATAAGGAGCAGCATGGATTTAAACCCATAACCTCAGGGTGCTGGGGCTGTAGTTTTAACCACTGCATCACACGCTTGAGTGGGAAGGCAAATGGCAAAAAATTGAACAATGTTCAGAGACATGACTTCTTAGCTCCGTGGAAAACTAAGAACTGAGGAACCGCGAGCCTATGTCGGGCAGGAAGGCACTCATGCATACGCAGTGCGAGCAGTTCGCAAATGTTCTCAAGTTCTTAAAGTGGCAATACACTTTTAAACTTGTTCATACCGTGGCTCTGTGGATGACATCACCCACATGTGAGAATATGCTGCCTGCTTGTCCTGGGAGAGTGTGGCGCAGTGGTTAAAGCTACAGCTTCAGCACGCTGAAATTGTAGGTTCAAACCCATGCTGCTTCTTGTGACCCTGGGCAAGTCACTTAATCCCCCCATTGCCCCATGTACATTAGAGAGATTGTGAGCCTGCCGGGACAGACAGCGAAAACTGCTTGAGTACCCGAATAAATGCATGTAAACCATTCTGAGCTCCCCTGGGCAAATGGTATAGAAAATTGAATAAATAAATAAATAAAAAATAGTTATCCTAGTCAGTGACTGAATATTTAGTAAAACAGATCATTAATAAAAATAGTAGTTTGCCATGTTTCTTCTTACCTGATACAAGTCACCAGCTACTTTCTGTCGTTCACTCTGCTCACCTTCCAGTTTCATTAGTGTTTCATTTAATTGGGTTTTAAGCTGTAGAACACAAAAAAGAAAAGTTGCTAACAATTATACAAGTAAGCAGTACCATCTAGGTGCCAGATTGTCATTCATAATCGCCAATCATTAAAACCGAAGTGTGATGCCCACCTCACAACTCAAATTACTTTGCCATCTAAGTCAGGCAAAGAGAGGCTAAAATTATTTGAATATTCTATGATTCTCATCACTTCCGTAGGGGATAATGGGTGCTTCGTGGTGAATGTCATATTTATATGCACTTAAATTGGAAATCATCAATGTATCAAATCTCCCAATTTGTGGAGATCTTTATTTTTTGAGGAATTGGGGTCAATTGTCTCTCTCAGAAAATAACAGCTTTTTAGCGCTACACAGATACTAAACTATAATTTGTTTTGGATCCCAATCTTGACTGGGTATTAAAAGTTCTTGTCAAGATACCCTGTTCCTGAATTGTAAAATCAGGGCATTTCCTATAGTTAAGACCACTCTGAAAAGGCATCAACAATTTTTGATGTTAAGACTGCGATTGCTTCAACTGAGAAGTCTTTTTTTTTTTTTGTTTAAATTTTTCCCCTGTAAATGTGCCATTTTAATTGAAATATATTAAGTATATTTTTTATGATCCTGAACATATGAATATGTCTAACTCCGCTGATACCATCTACATCTATTCTATAGTTTGATACAGTTGGCTAAGTTCTCCCTCTCACTATTTTAGTTTATTAAAGAAGTTTTTTTCCATATTTTGTGCCTAGTTTTTATAGAGTGGTGGTTTAATTCAGCCATGGTTATTTCTTTTGTTGCTGTAATTTATTATACCATCTTTTCCTGTAACAAGAGTTAGCTTCTTGGATTGTAATTATAAATTCTTACAAATAAAAAAGAAACTGAACAGTTTTGACAATTAAACAGTTTTAACATTTTTTTCTTCCAAGTGCAACAAAATAATTATATTTTGGAACATAGTTGACATGATAAAATATTGTTGGTTTTTTCCATTAAGTGCTATGCTGGTCTCTGGAATTTTTGTCTCAAGCATCTTACTTGTATCAAGTCCTAGCATCAATCACTGCAGAAGACTATTGCAACAGTCACCTCAAATAAAACTCTGCCTGTTCAATTTCTACCTTTTTTTTTTTTTTTTTTTTACAACTTTGATTAATCCACTTTTACTCAAAGAGAATATGCCTATTCAATTAGGACATCTGTTAAAGGGATCAAATGTGGACCCTCTAGACTTTGTGCTAATTAAAGACCAGAGGCCAATATCCCCCTCAAAGCAAACATGGTTGAGGCAACAGTGAGCATTCAATTGCAGAATTATCTGTTCTAGGATCAGTTTTTGAATACAAATCAATCCGGATTCTGTTCCCATCATAGTACACAAACAGTTTTGCTGGCTTTGATGACTACCTTGAGAACCAATTTAGACAAAGGCGTATCAACTTTAGTGATGCAGTTGGATCTCTCAGCTACCTTTGATCTTGTTAACCATGATATTTTATTAGAGAAATTAGCTAGCTATGGAATTTCAGAGACAGTTCTAAAGTGATTTTTTTGGATTTAAAAAAAAAATTAAACTCTCAACCTTATCAGGAATAAATACCAGTCTAATCCCTGGCATATGGACTTTGGTGTGCCATAGGATTCACCCCTGTCACCCATTCTCTTTAATGTGTATCTGAGTTAAATGTTCTCAGTTTTGAAGGATTAAAAGATTCTCTATTCTGCAGACGCTATTATTTCCAGTAGCTCAGAATATTCAAGAAATGATGTAGCTAATGAGAATAGTGGTTGTAAAAATCTCAGACTGGATGCTTCTGAATGGGTTAAAAAAGTTAGCCCGGAAAAGACCAATGTACTCTGGGTAGCAAATAAGGAGGTTGAATGTCTGCAGATAAATATAAAATTAGCTTCAGCAGAAGTCACTTTGCAGACTGATACTAAGATTCTAGGAGTGAGTCTAGATTCCAACTTGATGACAGAAAAAAACAAATAAGGTAGCAAGAAAAGCTCTCTTTCAATTAAAACATCTCAAACAAATTAAGCCAAATTAGAAGCATCACAATTTAGAACAGCGTGTTACAATCTATGGTACTGTCTCAGATTGACTATTATAATGCCACTTTGCTGGGTCTACCAAACCAACAATTTTGTTGAGTCCAAATAATTCATAATACAGCAGCTACATAGGAATGGAGAAAAACATTTCTTTCATTAAGAAAAAAGACTATTAAAATGGGGGTGACCTTTTTGCTGGCACACGCATGTAAATGCCTGGTTCGGTATGCAGGATCTAAATATACCTTTTATTCCCCAGAATAATTGAAGGACTTTCTGGATCTAAAAAAAAAATTATTAAAGACTAATTTTGGGGATTAGAAGTTAATGAAGGGGGGTCACACTAGGCCAGTTGTCTCAAACTCGAGGCCCACAGGTCGCATGCGGCACACCAGGTACTATTTTGAGGCCCTCGGTATTATAAAGAATGATTCTTTATGGAAAACCTGTGCCTTAAGTGTCCAGCGGTCACATCCAGCGGTTGCTGTAACCTCATGCAAGCACTTTCCTGCGTCTGTACGTGATTGTGAAGTGGAGTGGAGAGGACAATCGCGTACAAATGCAGGAAAGCACTAGCGTGAGGTTAAGCAGTGAGGTGGGCAACGCTCCAGAATGTAAGGTAACCACTGGAGGCAGTACAGCTTGTATGTGTGTCCGGTGCTGGAGGAGGTGAAAGCTGAAGGCGGTTGTGGACGCGACCACTGGACACTTAAAGCATAAGTTTTCCATAAAGAATCATTCTTTATAATACTGAGGGCCTCAAAATAGTTGGTTCAAAATCTTGTCTCTTGCAGTTGATACTTTGATAGTTTTTCACTTTCTGCATGTTGCACTGCTTTCAACTGTGTATAGCTGAAATTATCAGAAGCAATTAAGGAAAGATTTATAAACTATAACGAGTTTTACCTCATGCAAAGTTGTCATTTCTTTAATAAGACATTAACTATTTTTTCTGCAGCCCTCCAAGTACCTACAAATCCAAAATGTGGCCCTGCAAAGGGTTCGAGTTTGATTTTCCTTTAGTCTGAATACTTTTAAACTCCATTAATTCATTTGTTCACTCCCCACAAATTGGTCTAAGGAAGGGCAAAATTTAAAATTCCTTGAGGAAATAAAGTTTCTTATAAGATGGCTTGTTTCTGAGTTTCATGTGACAAGAATTTTGTCTTGTGAATTTTTTTTTGAAATGGTAATAATAATAATAAAAAGAAAGCAAGAACACAGAGATTCGCTAGCTCTATGAAAATTTGGCAACTACAAAGAACTACAAGCCCACAAGAAGAAACTTCTTCTCTTCATGGTTCAATCTGAATCTTAGGATATTGAAAAGGAAAGTACGAAAAGCAGAGAGAACCTAGTGTAAGACTAAGACCCAAATTCTATACATGGTGCCGGCGGCCACCTTAACAATGGCTGCCAATCGTGTGTCAATCACGCGACAGCGCTGTTTATAGAAATGGTAGGTGCTGGAAATGTAGGCCAGGGTTTTCAAAACTTACATTTCTGGAGCCTACCTTTCACGTGAATTTCCCCAAAGGAGACACTTTAGGACGCCTAAAGCCACTTCCAGTGTTAGCCATGTCTACAGTGGCATTAGGCATAGTAAAGCACCTCTTTAGGCATGATGCAGGTGCCATCTTTTTAGGCGCCAGTAGGCATCTTGAATTTTTTTTTTCTTTTAAACCACTGAAAGGTGCACGCATTGTACATTTTGACATTTATAGATGGTCCCTACTCGGAAAAGCTTACAATCTAACTTGGACAGACAGACATGACATATAGGGTTGGGGATGCAGAACCCAAGGTGAGAGCAGTTAGGAGTTAAAAGCACTCTCAAAGAGGTGGGTTTTTAATTGACCCTTGAACATTGCTAGAGATCGAGTCTACCGTAGGGATTTGGGCAGCTTGTTCCAAGCATATGGTACAGAAAGGCAGAAGGAACATGCTAACTGTGGATGCAACCCATTCTGAGCTTTCGGAGAGGATGGGCTATAAAACTAAAGTAAATAAATAAATAAATAAAACATCACTTCAAGCAGGGGACCCTGGTAATACACTACTATTGGACAGTACTAATGGAGCAGGCATTAATTTGACGTGGTTCTCATGGGGTATTTCCAGTAGCAGCTAATGTTGGACACCATTGCCAGGAACTCCTCCATTACTGCTACTTCGGCAGGAGCCCCTGGCAAGGTAGAGTTCCATTTTCCCCAAGACTATTTATCAAACCCATGGAAGAACACCATGCTGCTATATAAAAGCACTCCAGAATTGCTCCAAACTTAAGTGGAAATATTTCAGATTAACTGACAGCCTGCAGCCTAGCTGTATTTTGAAAGATTTAGTCTGTGTATTATGAATGAAGATCAAAACAACTGAAAATATATTAGATATGGTTGATATATGTAGTATTAGTCAAAGCAGCTAACACTTTTGAAAGGAAAGTGAAGTAATACACAAACTGAAAAAAATCATTATTCAACTGAAACAGCAACATATAAAATGTTATCAAACAGAAGTGGTTAGCAGATAGCGCTAAAGTCTTCTTTCTCCACATGTCAACATAATGCAGTCACAGCCTTCCTTATTCACTGTGGAGCAAATGCTTCTTACCAAATTTAGTTCTTCATTCTGTCTTACTGCTTCAGAATATGAATCATCAAGTTTTTTCTGCAATTCAGTCAATAGTTCTTTGAGCTGAAACAAAGTTTTACAGTTTGAGGTTTATCTCTTTTTCACTGTTCTGGTTTCTCTCTCTCTCTCAGCTATTCATTTACCAATCACCACACTATGAAGTTCAGTACAAGCACAAACGTTTAATTAGAGGAAGGGCTGTGGTTCACTGGTTCAGCTGCTGCCTCTGCACCCAGAGGTTATGAGATCAAATCCCAGTGCTGCGCCTTAGTCACTTAGTGAAATGCCAAAGCAACAAAAAGGTGGTATACAAGTCTCTATTCCCCTTTCCCTTTAAAGTAGCACTTCAAGCACGGGGCACTAATGCTCAAAAGCTAAGATACAATAAATTCCTGGAAGCTCTTCAACTTTGTCTTAATTAAAACAAAAACAGTACTCAATAGTGACACCCATCCCCCATTTTACTTTCAAACTATTTTTTATTGATGACATCTGATTTCAGAAACAACAGTAGTCTTGAGTTCCAATAAGTTATACAAACCTTCTGCAACAGCAAAGTCAACAGGAATAAATATCTAGTCATCAAACTTTTTTAAACATTAACAAACCTCTACCCACCCTCCCTCATGTCAACCCCTCCTCTACACGATATCAAGGAGAGATAGGGCCCTGGATTCTTATGGGCCCTGAATAACAACGTACTGGAGGACCCTTCCCCCATTTTAATGCTAAAGAAAAAAATTGAAGGTGTCTCCATGTTTACCTCTCTGACTTCTGAGACATATGTGGTACGCTCAAGTTCAGCCTTCTCAAGCTCAGTTTCCAAATGTTCTCTCTCTCTCTTAAACTGGAAATAAAAGTATATACAAAAACAGTAAAACACTAATGGAGAAGATATCATATAGAAGTCTTGAGAAAATCAACTTCTGCTATGCTCGCTCACCTGGGAAACCTACTCTGAATGTTCTATTCAGTCTTTACTCACAGTAACAATACTCATTTCTGACCTTTCAACTTCATCCCAGAGGCCAAAACCACAGTCCTGACAATGAGCTAACAGTCTTAAGTCACTTCCTTGGAGAGCATCATAAATGATTCTACACTCATTGAAAAACAGACTCCAAATTACTTTTGTTTTACATGAAGGTGCTTCATGGGAACAGATGAGATGACGACTCGTACTCAAATACTTTATCACCATGATAAAATGACAATCTCTATTACTAGCATAAGATATAAAATTTAATGACATGAACCAAATAAGCCTTTGTTCTTTATAAAAGAGGAAAATAAACTTTCTTCCATTTAACTTTTGGGACCTGTTCTCAGTACCACATTAATACTTTAGTTCCACTCCTATGTTCTTGCTGGAGAACATGGTGGTGGTCCTAACTGTGATGTAATGTGTCTGACTATTTCAATATTGCAGTACGCTACCAGATGAAGGTCTCCCCACCTCCTTTGTAACTAGGAGATATGTTCCTGGATAGATCTCAATTGAGTTTCAAATGATTCCCATTAATCGAATTTTAGAATGCTAGGTAAGTAGCTTAAGATGGTTTATATGACCCTATAACCTACATTTTCAGTTTCTTTGTTTCCTCGTCTCAGTTTCATAATCTCCTGTTCCAGGGAATGAACTGAAGACTGCATCTGCAATTATTAAAATACAAATGAAACTATTTAAGACACCACAATTTGTTAATACAGATATATTAACCACAATGTTTGATCCAGGTTTCATACACATAACACAACACACACTGTCACTATATTTGACTTCTCTTGAAACCTGTTTTTTTTTGTTTTGTTTTGGTTTTTTTTAAGCAATGGCTATGCTATTTGTTTTTCCTGTGATTGACATAAAAATTTATAAACTGCTGAAAGCCATTGCAGAACGGAAACAGGATCCATGTGGTTCATGTATGGTTTCATTTATCAACTTTGATTTAGTAAATATGACTCCTACAAACACCAAATAGGAAACAAATAGAGTACCTAATGTTTTCACTATAAATGAGCTGTAAGCGAGCATTCTGCTTTATTAAAAGGCATCTTTAATTGTCACATGCTTTTAATCCAATGTCTGAACAGCTGTTATCCAGGGTCCTTTAAAGCAGTGTTCTTCAACCTTTTTACCCCTATGGACCAGTGGAAATAAAATAATTATTTTGTGGGCCAGCAAACTACTAAGACTGAAATTTAAAAACCCATCTCCGCTCCAGCCCCGCAGCTCGGTCCCCGTCCCTGTGAGCTCGGTCCCCGTCTCCATCCCATGTACAGGGAGTGAAGAGAGAGAGATCCATGGTGCATTTCTCTCACTCCCTCTACTGCCATATCCAACATTTTTCCCTCTCTCATCCCCCAGATCACTATTGCCCACCAGCTCCATGCCCAACATTTCTCCTTCTAGCACCTCTCTCCATCACTATGTCCAACATTCATCCCCCTTGTATCCCCTTCAATCTGTCCCTCTGTTCCCTCTCCACCACCATATCCAACATTTCTTCCACTCATCCTTCTCTTCCCCATGTATCTCTACCTCACTACTCTCTCTCTCCGTCCAACAATTTTCCTTTCTTCCTTTCCCCATGTGCATAATCTTTCCCTCTCACTTACACACTCATTCCCAACAATACTCCCTTTCTATCCCCTCCCTTGTGTCTCAAATTCATGCCCCTCCCATGTCCCAACATGGTCCTCTCCCCCACTTTCTCCCTTCTCCCATGTTATCCCTTCTCTCCCTTACTTGTTCAGGGACATCCAGCTGGGCATGCACCCCTCTGACGAAGCCAGATCAGCACTGGCAGCTCCCCCTGCGCTTGCAGCTGCCTGTGAATCCAGCAGGCACCCTCCTTCCCTATCGCCTGCAAGTCCAGCAGTCCCCCACCCTCGCATCAGGCCCCCCTCCGCCGAAGCCGACTGAAAGGCTTCCCTCTGATGTCAGAGCTGACGTCAGAGGGAAGCCTTTCTGGTCAGCCAGGGATCCCAGGCAGTTACCTCGACCGATCACCATCTTCCTTCCAGCTTGGTTGCTCCTTATCTTCAGTGCCAGCTGCACTTGTTTGCTGGGACAGCACATAGCGGCTCTTGCAGCAGCGTGCAAGAGCCACTGTGCGCTGTCCCGGCAAACAAGTGCAGCTGGCACTGAAGATAAGGAGCAGCCAAGCCGGAAGGAAGACGATGTCCAATGGTCGAGGTAATTGCCTGGAGGGGCAGTTACCTTGTTTGCTTGTGCTAACTTCTTCCCGGACCGGCAGGAAATTTTTGAGTACCGGCACCGGTCTGTGGACTACCAGTTGCTTGTGCTAACTTATTCACTGACCGACACAGGTCCACGGACCACCGGTTGAAGAACACTGCTTTAAAGCATAAAGTGAATGCCTGTTTTCATTATGGTTCATAACTAAATCACACAGCACAGTTTTAGATATTCTAAGGCTTATATGGCCAATATAAAAGTTGACAGAACTTTGATCCACTGTACCTCTTGTAACTCCTTCTGAGATTCTTCAATTTTTAGGCTCCATCTGCTCTCTTCCTCTTCCACACTACGTTGCAGCCGCTGTAAAATACCCTCCTGCAGGCAAAAGAATTTCAGTTTTCTCAGTAAGAGGAGCCAATCAGCAAAACAAAGAGAAAACAGTGGAAGAAGAAACAGCATACGTTTGTACCGTTTCAGCAAGGACAGACTTGTACTTCTCACATTCCTTCTGCAGCACCGTGTGCACTTCCTCTGCCTCCTTCAACCTTTGCTGCATGAGCTATCAAAGAAAACAGAGGTTTTACTATTTACTGCCACCAAGTACAGATCTAGGGTGTTCACATAGTCAATTCAGCACAACACTTCATTACCTAAAAAAAGCGTTTTCCAGGCAAGAAATTCTGAATACAATGAATTTTCTTTTAAATAACTGAGTTGACCGTTAAAATCATTAAGATTCTTTTCTGTCTCATTTTCATTCTTTATGTCAAAATAAACTGGGCTTTAACACTTTGGAAATTATTTCTAGACTTTACTGCCTTTTCAGCTACATTAAAAAAAAAAAAAAAATACATGCCCAAACAAAAACACGATCAACAAATTAAAACAAAGAAAGAATAATGGCTATTTAAAAGTTATCATTTAGCCACTCCATCACCAGAAAATAAGGATGTTGCTACAATTACACTAATAAGAAATTCATAAATATTTTTTACATTTCTATTCATAGATAACTAAAAAGAGGACTCCCGGAAAGAGATTTAAAAAACAAACAAACCAGGAAGCGCAATCATTACAGAAGATGAACATCACATTTCACAGACAGCAACATAGAATAAAATAAAGCAACATAAAATAAATAAAGGAGAGAACATACTAAAACCGTAGCACTCTTTGTGCTATTATAGCTGGACTTTGCAACTTGCACTGACCTTCATCTCTGCAGACCCTGCAATTTCATTCAGCTTTGCTTGTGCTAACTTCTCAAATTCCTGCATCCACTCACCATGTTTCTGCATAAAGGGACAGAAAAGAGAAAGAGATTAGGTTCTTACCTTGCTAATATCTTTTGTAGTAGATAGGTGCAGTAGCATAGCAAGGGTGAGAGGCACCCAGGGTGGTGGCACACCTCCCCTGCCCTCTTCTCTGCCCCCAAACCTCACACGCTCTTTCCCTACCCCCTCCTGCCATGCGCATTCCGCTTCCCTTGTACCTATGTAAAGTTCCTGGTGCGAGCAGCAACTGCCAACCTGCTGTCGCACCAGTGTCAGCTCTTCCTCTGAAGTCACTTCTTAGGTGCAGGTTCAGGAAGTGATGTCAGAGGAAGAGCCAACACTGGCACAACAGAAGGTTAGGGGTTACTGCTTGCACCAGGAATGTTACAGAGATATGGGGGAAGGGAAGCGGCACAAACAAGTGGCATGGGGGGGCGACAAGGGGCAAGGGGCAAAGAGAAAGACAGGTGCCTGCACCCTCACCATGATGGCTCCCAGCCCCCCCATTCCATTTTACTACGCCACTGATAGGTGTGTCATTCTGCACAGAAGGGCATTCTTCCCATGCTTGGGAGCCATGCAGAAGGAATCCACTCCAGATTTTCAACTCCTCCTCCTTCTACTGAGGGCTCTGCTGCCCCTTCACCTTGTACGAAAGCAGGTGACAGCCCTATACAGACATAAGAAGGAGGGGTATGGAGAGACTCCTCAAAATACAGTGCTGTTCTGCTCTGAAAGTATAACAAATATGTTAAACATTGCAATGGAACTATCCAAACTTCAAATAACCATACAAATCATTTATGTAATTCAAACATTCCCCAATGTACTTTAGCAAAATTGTTCTTCATACCCTTGAGGACTGAATGAGATCAAAATCTCAGTTTTGACCTGAACCATCTAATTGAGAGAGTAGGCATGTGGAGATATAACTGACAAGGTAAGGCTCCAGAATGACATATCTATCTACTGAAAAGATATTAGAAAAGTAAAACCTAATTTATTTTTCTAGTGCAATAGATGTGTCATTCTGTACAGTAAAGATGTACAAAAGCAGTCCCAGAAACCTACAGTTGGATCTCAGCGCCTACTCGTAACACTGAGGACCCAAAATACGGTGTCCTCCTGTGCTGCCACATCCACTCTACAGAACCTGGAAAATGTATGCAGTGTGGACCTATAAATCTCCTCGGGCAAAATTGCCCAAGCTTCTGCCTACAAAGAAGCCATGCTTCTTGTCAAATATGCTTCCAAGGAGACCAGCAATTGCTTGCCACAGCCAATATATGCTGACAAGATGGCCATGGAAATCCATCTTGAACTGGTAGACTAGAACACTGGTCTACTGCATCTAGTCTGACTGGTGAGTACAAACAGATGGTCAGACAATCAGAACTCATTGATGACCTCTAGATATAACGTAGTACTCTCTTTACATCCAGCTTTCTCAAAGTCTGATCATTTTTCTTTGACCTTGTGGTCTAGAATGGCTTGCTATTCTGTAGAGAATCCGTCCTATCATGGGTCATGGAAGAAAAACATAAAAAAGCTTGCTCTTTGGTCATGGCTGAACTAGTGCATCCAGGCCTTTGCTTCCTGATTCAGATCTTTGACTGAAGAAATGGTCCACTTTATTTTCTTCACCGTAGCCTCAGATTGAAAGTTGGCCAACCCTATCAAAGAATGATGGACTAGAACGCTGTTGCAGATAACACCCATTCTCCCAGGTCTAAGGTCTGCCTGCTGAGGTAATCGGCCTGGACATTGACCGATCCTGCTACATGTACTGTAGAGACTGCCTGTAGGTGTCTCTCTGCCCACCAGAACAATAAGTGAACCCTCAGACTCAGCTGTTCACTCTTGGAATTGCCTTGGTGACTGACATATGCCAAATTGTAACATTGTCCAAGAAGACTTGGATGGCCTAGCCTTCCAGAATCTTCTCCAGCTTCTACAATGCTAACCAAATGGCCCGAAGTTCAAGTCTGCTGATGGACCACGTTCTCCGAGAGGCCAACCACTTGCCCTGTAAAAACAACTGTGAACGAAGCCACTAACTCATACTGCTGTGGAAATCCAGACACTACGGGAGTGTCAATTGAAGGGTATCCGATTGTGGGGGCCACCACGACAGCAGTGCACTCTGGAGAGGCCGCATATTAACCTTCGCCCACAGAACTACCTCTATAGTGGCTGCCATGGACCCTATCACTTGGGAGTAGTTCCACGCTGACGTTTGTCCATCACATCATTGGCTTGACCATCATGTCCAAAATCTGAGTGCAAAACTTCTTTCTGTTCACTTTTAGAAGATAGACAAGGCCTTCCGCAGTTTTGAATAGAACTCCCAGGTATTACAGTGATTGGGGCAGAACCAGTTGGTTCTTTCGACAATTTACAATCCAGTCCAGGCTCTGTAAGACCTGGACCATTTGAGTCACTGCCTGTTCTCCTTCTGAGAATGATGAAGCTCTGATCAACCTGTCATCCAAGTACTTCCAATCTTTGCCCTTCGGAGAAGCACTGCTACCACCACCATCACCTTGGAAAACGTGCGGGGTGCTACTGCCAGACCAACAGGGAGCATCAAGAACTGATAATGGCTCTCCAGAACCTGGACTCTGAGGAACCTCCTGATCTGAAACATGAGAATGTGCTGGCAGGTTTCCGTTAAGTTTAGGGAAGCTAGAAATTCCCTCAGAACTATTGCTATGCTTACCTTGTCTCCAGGGCCTAACTGACATGTGTTGAGGATCTAGGTTGGGTTTCCAATCTTCTGAACCTATCTTGGACACTATGACATATATGGAGAATCTGCCCAAGCCCAATTTTTCTGGTGGCATGGGTTCTATGGCTTGAATTTCTACAAGTCTATGTACTGTTGCTAAGATACTGCATGCCTTTTCTGGGCATCTCACCAGGAAAGCCCAGTATATTAAGGAATGGGTGAACTCGAGTTTGTACTCCCCCGAATAATCTCCAGCACCCTGCAATCTGATGAGATCTGCGCCCAGAGCTCCACATATGCAGAAAGCCTTCTGTCTAACCTCAGGAGAAAGGCTTCATCCCTGGCATCATTGTGCTTACTTGGAGGTTGAAGCAGGATGAGAACTGGAGGTTTGACTTTACCTAGGTGCTATGAATCTCTGTCATGATCCCTGATAGGATCTCTGAGCTGAGTCTCCTCCTGAATACTGTCAAAAGCACCTGGAATTACGAACATTAGACCACCCAGAACCTCTAGAGGTTCACAATCTGATGGTCACCTTAGCAGCATTTTAGCACCAACAACAGCTCAAAAACAACTTATCCAAAAGAAAACAAGACCATAAAACAGGATTTTCAGGACCACAAAACAATACTGAAAATAATAAAGAAATATACAGAGCAAATCAGAAAAACACCTTCTGACTCACGTGAAAGAAAAACTGAAAGGGGCAGCAGAGCCCTCGGTAGGATGAGCTGTTGAAAACCTGGAGTGGATTCCTTCATTACAGCTCGCGAGCATAGGGAGAACACCCTACTGTCCAGAATGGCACACCTACTGCACTAGAAGAACCTGTATCTCCTTCTTTGTTCAAGTAGTACATGGCTACTTGGTTGTCTGTCCAATTAAATACTACTTGATTGATGAAGTGATCTTGGAATGTGTATCTCTATACATTGCAGATTGCTTTAAGATATTTATGTAGAGAGTTTTCTCATGAGGTTTCCAGCTGCTTTCAGTATATAAGGCCATTGAAGTGGGCTCCCCAACCAAAGCATCAGTTGTTTATACCTTTTGATGTGGTTTAGTATGGAATAGAAGGCTCCTGGACAGATTGGCCTATGATAACCAACTCTGAAGGGACTGATGAAGATCTGAAGTCACTCTTTTTTTTTTTTTTTTTTTTTTTTAATTCTTTATTTAAATTTTTAACTACAATTCACAAGAGTAATCTTTTTCCATGCAACATAGAGAAAGAAACAATCTTCACCAGTTATTGGAAAAATAAAATAATATCCAAGTAAAACATTTATCCCTTCCTTAGACCACAATAAAGAGGGGGTGTGATAATCAAATAATATTGGATTTCTCAAGCCAAAACAAACAGATACAGGAAGATATACAGCAGCTTCAAATGTTTAAAACTGTAATAATTAAAGATAATTCATCTATACATAGAAAACTGGAACAATTTGAAAATTATAATAGGAGATTGAATCTTCGTATTTTGAATTTCCCAATTTCACCTGGTATTCCGCCTATTGATTTCTTCAAAAGATATTTGATTGAGAACTTGGGAATTTCATCTGACAATATTCCTCCTTTAAATAAGATTTACTACTTGCCGAATAAAAAGATTCCTCAAAAGAATATGGAGAAAAATAATGGACAAGAGGAACAGATTGATTTTGCTAATATTACTGCACTTCTAGAACAAACTCTGAATCCTGATACTGAGAGAACTACGCTTCTAATATCTTTTGTTTTTGAGCAAGACTTAAATATTTTAAAAATTCTCAAAAACTATTTGGAGCACAACGTATCTGGATTTATCCAGATGTTTCTAAAGTGACTCAAGAGCGAAGGAAAGATTTTCTTTCCTGAAGTCACTCATAAGCATCAGGAAACTGCTCTGGTGGCTTGAAACCATTGGGTTGAGTGTGTCCACTGAGGTTCCCTGAGATGTAGACAGGCAAATGGAGTCATGTGAACAGTGGATGCCATGTGGTCAAGATGATGCAGCATTTGACGTGCAGTTATGCGCTGGAGACTGGAGACCTTCTGGAGTAGTGTGTGGAACCTTTGTTGTGGCAGAAAGGCACAAGCCTGAATTGTGTCCAGAAGTGCTCCAATGAACTATATAATTTGGGTGGTTTGGGGATGGGATTTTTCATACTTGATTGCAAATCCAAGAAGCTCTAGTAGACATACTGTTGAATTCACTGCCTGTTGAGCTTAATGAGGTGTTGGAGCCTTGATCAACCAGTCATCTAGGTAATGGAACACATGGAAACCACATGAATGGAGGGTTGCAACCATTACTACTGAACATTTTGTGATGCTAGTCCAAATGAGAGCACCTTGAAGTAGCATGTTCCCACTCGAAAGTGAAGTTATGCCTTGTGAGCTGGGAGGATGGGAATGTGTGTGTAGACTTCTTTGAGATCTAAAGAGCAGAGCCAGTTGTTCTTCAACAGTGGTAATAGGATTCCCAGAGAAACCATTTGAAATTTCTCCTTCATCAAGTACTTGTTAAGAGCCCAGAAGTGTAAAATTGGACAAGTTCCACCAGTCTTTTTCAGTATGAGGAAGTACTCTGAGTAGGAACTTCGGCCCCTCTCTACTACACTGGCCTGGAGGAAGGCTAAGAGCTCTTGGTGAAGGAGGATTTTCTGATGGGAGTTGAAAGAGGTCTCTCTTAGAGGATGGTCTGGAAGTCTTTTTTGTAAATGAAGGGCATATCCCTGCTTCAATATTTGAAGGACCCAGTAGTCAAAAGTTATGGACCAGCGATAGTAGTAGTGTTCAATTCAACCTCCTTTGGGAAGAGTTTACAAAGAGGTTGGGAACCACTGGCTAGGCTCTGTAAGACAGAGTCAAAAAGACTGTTGCTGTTTGGACTGTGGCTGTGATTGAGGGTTTTGCATTCTCTGGTGCCTGGGTTATCTCTGAGTAGAAACTCAAGAAGACATGGTTGTTTGGCTGTATCTACACGGTGTAATATGAAGGGCGCCTGAGTTTGAATGGACTTAGAAGAGGATAAAGTAGTTATGCAATCCTCATGTTTTTTAAAATCTTTTGTGTAGCCTTCTCTATACAGTCTCCAAAGAGGTCATCTCCAATGCAGGGGATGTTAGAAAGGCAATACCGCACACTGACATCTAAGTCAGAGATTCAAAAACCACACATGTTGATGCAAGGCATTGGATACTGTTGATGTTCTAGAGACTATATTAAAAGCGTCAAATGTGGAACACACCGTGTATTTCTTTGTCTCCATGAAGTCATTGAAAAGATGTTGGTAGAAGCTTAGATCTTCTGTGGGAATATATTGCTCATAGAGAGATTTTCTATACAAGAGATTTCATGTAAAATGTCATATAAAAGTTGTAATTAAGTATTCTGTTGGCTAACATGATCCTTAGAATATTCTACATCTGAATTTTTCAAGAGTTCTACCTTCTCTTCCTGGTAGAATGTTGACATAAGTGCTAGAACTATTTGCTCCTTCAATACTGACTTCACAACCAAACAATGGTGCTGTAATTATGGTTTGTCAAAGCCCAAGCAAGATTAGATCCTGTATAACAGGGGTGTCAAAGTCCCTCCTTGTGGGCCACAATCCAGTTGGGCTCTCAGGATTTCCTCAATGAATATGCATGAAATCTATTAGCATACAATGAAAGCAGTGCATGCAAATAGATCTCATGCATATTCATTGGGGAAATCCTGAAAACCCGACTGAATTGCGGCCCTCGAGGAGGGACTTTGACACCCCTGCTGTATAAGGAATCTAACTTGTGTGAGGCTACTGGGACAAAGTGGTTGTTCCCAATTCTTAAATAAGGCCTCATAGAAACATAGAAATAGACGGCAGATAAGGGCCCACGGCCCATCTAGTCTGCCCACCTTAATGTCCCTCCCCTACCTTTGCCCTGTGAATAGATCCCATGTGCCGATCCCATTTGGCCTTAAAATCAGGCACGCTGCTGGCCTCAATCACCTGTAGTGGAAGACTATTCCAGCGATCAACCACTCTTTCAGTGAAAAAGAATTTCCTGGTGTCACCTCGTAGTTTCCCGCCCCTGATTTTCAACGGATGCCCTCTTGTTGTCGTGGGACCCTTGAAAAAGAAGATATCTTCCTCCGCCTCGATGCGGCCCGTAAGATACTTGAACGTCTCGATCATGTTCCCCCTCTCTCTGCGCTCCTCGAGCGAGTATAGCTGTAATTTGTCAAGCCGTTTTTCGTATGGTAGATCCTTGAGTCCCGAGACCATCTGGGTGGCCATTCTTTGCACCGACTCCAGTCTCAGCACATCCTTGCGATAATGCGGCCTCCAGAATTGCACACAGTATTCCAGGTGGGGCCTCACCATGGATCTATACAATGGCATAATGACTTCCGCCTTACGACTGACGAAACCCCTTCGTATGCAGCCCATGATTTGTCTTGCCTTGGACGAAGCCTGCTCCACTTGATTGGCAGACTTCATGTCCTCACTGACGATTACCCCCAAGTCTCGTTCTGCTACCGTTTTTGCTAGGATCTCGCCATTAAGGGTATAAGACTTGCATGGATTCTGGCTGCCCAGGTGCATAACTTTGCATTTTTTGGCATTGAAGTTGAGTTGCCATGTCCTAGACCATCGCTCCAGTAGGAGTAGGTCGTGCATCATGTTGTCGGGCACTGAATCTTCGTCTGTTGTGCATTTGCCTCCTTCGTTAAATTATGAAGAAGTAACTTTACACAATCTTTAGGCCACTCCTCATAGTCCAGAGCTTTTATTAGCTCTGCTCTAGGCTCTGTCTCTGATTCCATGTTTATAGGAAGAGCTTGCTTCATCTGTCTGATGAATTTTGTGAAAGATAAGGTTTCTGGTGGGGATCTTCTGTGAGGTGGTGGAAGAGATGGGTTTGAATATTCCATAGGACTCTTCTGTAGAAAATTCTGGTTAATTAGACGATACATGAAATGATAAATCAGAATCATACTCTTCGATGTTATAACTCAGAGATTTAAAGCATCGAAGTGAGCATCGAGGAGAGCCGAAGAGAGTGTTGAGCTGAGAGCTGAGGAGAAAGTCCAGGACTGCCTCGAGGTGAACGTCAATATGATCTCCAAGAAGAATGTCAAGAAGGTGAGAAAGAACTATTCCCTAGAGAAAGAAGATTGGCTGGAGTAAGTCTTAACAGAGATTTCGGCAGTTGGAACCCAAGCACAGTACTGGGTAAAGCTAAGAAGAAAAAATTAAAAAATTTAAATTGAATCAGGTTGGGCAGACTGGATGGACCATTCGGGTCTTTATCTGCTGTCATCTACTATGTTACTATGTTCTTCTTGAAGAGGATCGTCAATTGTGTGGAGTCCGACCATGGTCCCTCAATGAATCTTCAGATGTTGCTCAGACTAGATTAGATTGTTTGTGCTGGAGCAGGTATTCGCACTGTGTGCGAATGCAGCATCTGAGCTATCTCCTTCTGCAGCAGCTCTCTTAACTGAATCTTCAGAGACAGCACCAGTGCCAGTGTCAGTAAAGAAGGTGCAGGCAACGTCAGGTGTTGAGGAATTGGTGACTTCGATGTTGAGGCATGCCTTAGAGACAAACAGTTGCAGAGATAGTGATCTTGACTCTGTTCGTATATACTTCAAATTTGTTGATGGAGTCGATGCCTGAAAATCAGATGCCTGCCTGGAGGGGGAAAAGTGTTTATGCTTCTTAGCTTTTATATAAGTGTCACCCAAGGGAGGCAGCACTGACAAAGCAGATGCGAAATGAGATATTGATTCCATTTTCAGTCCTTGTTCCCGTGTAGGATATTGCGTTTTCCAGATACAGGGAGCCATTGCTACGCTGTTAAAAACAGTAACATTTGTATATTTCTTTTGGAGACACTAGACATCAAGTCACTCAATTAATAGACTCCTGAGGCAGGCCCGATTGGGCCGAAACACGATCGTGTCGAGTCATGATATATTAATAAAAAGGCACTGAGCACCAGAGTCTTCCTTCACTGTTTGTTTTTTACTTTCCAAGCTCTGGGAAGTGATCATCTCCTGTTCTCTTGTGGTTGATTCCACTGGTGCAGGTGTCAATGCAGGATTTTGAGAGTAGGTGTGTCTGAGAGTATCCAAAACATTTTTCGTACTGCAACTGTCTTGCCTTGCAGTATAAAGCAAAGCCGGCAAGAAATATCACAGTGCTCTGAACCTAGACACTGGACACACCAACTATGTGGGTCTGTAACCAAAATTGTCTTATGGCACCGGGTGCACCACTTGAAGTTGCTTGGAGGCTTGGACATCAAGTGGAACATCGCTGACACAAGATTGAAAGACTCTATGGTCCTGGGAGATCGAGTACATAGTAATCTGAAAAAGGCTCGATGCTCCTGGACTGAAATCAGGCTAAGAAAAGCCCAAAGACCCCAAAAATAAATCTAGTCAAAACCCAAAAATTTTACAACACAAAAGTAAAATAATAAAAATGAAAAAAAAATATATATATATATATGAAGAAAAACACAAAACAGGAAGGCACAAAGTAATAAAGTTTTTCATGCTTGAAGAAAACTCTAAAAAAACAAAACACCCCAGCTTCTCAGGTCCATGGAAAACTGAGAAGTGAAGGTCCTGCTAGCCAATGATGGGCAGGAAGTCACTGGCACATTTGCAGTAAGTCAAAAGGCAAAGTGACTACATATTTTTGATGACTGTTCGTACCGGGGCTCCGTGGATGATGTTACCCACAAGTGAGAATATGCTGCTTGCTTGTCCTCAGATAAATAATGGGATCTTGTTATTTAAAGAATTCCACTTTTTACTAGTCTGTGCATAGAACATTATCCAAAAAGGACTGGGGATCAGCCAGGTGCGTTTATGTAAATGTAAGAAAAAAATTGATGTTACTCTTGGATAGCAGCAGTTTCCACTGTGCTACAGTCCAATGAATCCCATTCTTGTCCAGTTTCTTTCTTATTATGAAATCATGAGCACTGAGATCTAGAGCTTTAGAAATGGTTTTGTAACCCTTTCCAGACCGATATATTTCGGCAACGTTTTTTCTACTCTCTCCTGGACTTTCTTCTGATCATGGCATAGCATTCTTGTAGAAACTTTGTAGTAACAATTTCACTCTCATTGTGAGGTTCAGATTCAACAAGGCTGGCTGCAATCAAGGCTGTCTGTGTTCAATCAGCTGAATCTAATTATCAATTAAATTTGGTCAATTGGTTGAGTAACTATGGGGCAGCTACTTTATCATAGGGGGTTAACTTAGAAGTAATGTCAGCAAGTATGGTACTTTTTCAAATAGAGAGTGGTGGATGCCTAGAATGGAATCAAACCAAAATTTAGTGATTCTTAAGACAGTAACTCCAGTAATTAGGAAATAAGGCCAATACCAGGCAGACTTTTACTGTCTGTACTCTGATTATAGCTAGATAGATCTACATGAATTGGAATGTGCTTCGATGGAAACTCCAGTAATTGGGAGGAATGTCCAGTGCTGAGCAGACTTCTACAGTCTGTGCCCTAAAATGGCAAGGACAAATCAAGATCGGTAATATGTTATATTGCATCATATGCTATGAGTTTATCTTATTGGGCAGACTGGTTGGATCGTGCAGGTTTTTATCTGCCGTCATCTACTATGTTACTATATATGTGTTGGATAACTGTTTCTTAAATAAAAGAAGTAATCATTTAAAAACTGTGTTGTGTGTTTACTCAGGTTCCCTTTTCCTAACATTACATTTTTGTTTTAAAAATCAGAGATCATTTAGTGCAACATATATATAATAAGAAGAAATAAGGAGGGGGCAGAAATATTTTCCACATCACTGTAGTACTATAGGTACTGTACTACTTTTTTGATGCACATAAGATTTCTTTTATCAAGACAGCTCAGATGCATGGGCCAGAAAATCTCAAATGTTGGAGGATTCATCACCAATCTGAATACCATAGCCAACTTGTTCTTACCAAACTAGATGAAACAGACACCTGAGGAAACAGCTTCTCCAATCTCTTTCTCTCGTCAATCTCAAAAGCTTGCAAATACTGTTCTCTCTCCTAGATCAAGAGATTAGTAAACAATAAATAAGTGTTCAACTATAGAATTCCATTTACTGATACATGGCAATATTCTTTGGAACTTTGAAAGACAATAGAAAAATTGTATGACTCGTGGCATGCAGACAAAAATTACTTTACCTCATCAGTACATTTTATGTTTCTTTTTCAGACACTAGATACCTATTTTTCCTTGCAGAAACTTAAAATTGTAAGGTCTCCCTTCTCTTTTATTATAACATTGGCACACATGACAATTTACTTTTCTATAGTAGACAACTTATGTAAAGATCAATGAATAGCACTACTAAAGGAGAAATCAAATATTACATCCTTTTAGTGCTTCAGTCTTATATTTAGAAGCTTTTATAAAAAGGTCATAGACAGACTATGGCCTAATTGTTAGAGCAAAAGGCTGAGAATCAAGGAAGCATTTTTCTATTAATTATACACCACTTAGTATTGGGTGGGGGGAGGGTTTCAAGTATATGATCTTATAATGATTTATGGGCTTTGAGGGAGGGTAGGGGGGTTACATTTGTATTTATAGGTTATAATGATAAGATGTTCAAGTGGTTAAATTAATTATGTTTATTATGAATTTTTGTACACTTGATGAAAGTTTAAAAATGAATAAAGAATTTAAAAAAAAAAAAAAAAAAAGGAAGCAAATGCTCAAATCCCATGCCTGTCAGTGACCTGGACTAGCTACTGTGGAAAACAGAATACAGTGGTACCTTGGATTACGAGCATAATCCATTCCAGGAGCATGCTCATAATCCAAAAAGCTCGTTTATCAAAGCGAGTTTCCCCATAGGAAATAATGGAAACTCACTTTGATACGTTCCCACCCCCCGAGGCCAGCGGCGCTGCTCTATCCCCCCTCCACGAGAACCGGCAATGCTACCCCCGAAGGCCACCCCTGTGATCCGGCACCCTCCCCCCGCCGTGATTGGGCACCCTCCCGCCGCTAGTACTGGGCTAGACAGACAATTTGTCTGACCCAGTATGGCTATTCTTATGTTTTTATGACATACTTTGTGACACTGGGCAAGTCACTATCTCCAGCTGCTTGTACATTGTTTATGTCCTTTACATTCTATACCAGGGGTAGGGAACTCCGGTCCTCGAGAGCCGTATTCCAGTCGGGTTTTCAGGATTTCCCTAATGAATATGCATTGAAAGCAGTGCATGCAAATAGATCTCATGCATATTTATTGAGGAAATCCTGAAAACCCGACTGGAATACGGCTCTAGAGGACCGGAGTTACCTACCCCTGTTCTATATCAACATATCATCTTTGCAGCAAACTGTGCTACTGACACAGGGCGCTGAGCTCTCATTTGTACAAACAGGCTTATCAGTGGACAACCACTTAGCATAGAAGTAAAAAGAAAAAACTATGTGCAATTATATTTGAGGAGTGTGGGAGAAAATTAACCATTTATGGCAAAAATTAGCACACAAAGAGGTATTTCAACCTAGCCAACAACTTTTTAATATATTATTATTTTCAACCATTTTATATAACACAAATCACAAAAATTGCTGCAATGCAGTTCACAATGATAAAATTTAAGAGAAGTAAAAAGACAAAACCCCACACTCATTTGGTATTTCATACTTTATGATCTGCTTCTGAAACTGTAGAATGTTGTACTTTTAGAAGAGAATACCAGCAGGCAGGATTTCAACCAAGCAGAATTGGCTAGGGTGAACTGCATCTTTAAAAAGCGCCATGTGTCAATGAACCAGGCCAAGAAAGTAATATTTGCAAAATATTCCTGTATAGAATGATTTTAAAGAAATGAAAATTAAGCTATTATCCTAAATACTGTTAGCAAGCAGTGGAAATGAAGGGAAAGGATGAAGCCATGCAAATCAGCAAAAAATGAAAAATATGTTCAAGAAGAAATCAAGAGACATATGAATGATCAGACAGAGCAACTTGCATTGAAATTGCAGTAAACATTAAATGCTTGGATTGAGTTTAAAAGCTGCAGATTTCATTCTGGTTCAATGCACTGTTTACAACATTTCGCATTACAACCTTAGCAGTCTTGTTCATTTTCTCTTGCAGCATTTTTTCAGTTGATGCCAATGCTTCCATGGCTTTCCAGTTTTTCGCTCGAAGGTCCTAATTATTTTTAGAAAGAATTGGTTTCAGTTCAGCCAAATATTCAAACTTTTCTGTGGTTTATTTCAGAAATGAATTTTTAATGTACACATTCAGTAATTTGCATTTAAATGCAGCTTGCTGCGAGGTGATCTAACTGAATAGAGAGATGGGTTCTGGTGCAAAATCATAGTTGTCAAGAGAGAAGAGTGGTGATCAAGGGCCCTGTTCAGCAAGGAATGTGTCCTGTCTTATGGCCTTAGAAAACTTATTAGTAAATTGGCACCTACATTTAAATGGAGGAGGAAGAATGCCAATTTTTCCCGTATTGTTAAAAAAAAAAAAAGGTCCCCAAATGTTATCCTTCAAGTAGTCACACTGCACTTTTGAAAAGGAGAAAGAAGGTATTGGAAGAAGAAGAGACAAAAACATCTACCGTATTTTCACGCATATAACGCGCGCGTTATACGCGTTTTTACCTACCGCGCATACCCCTCGCGCGTTATATGCGTGAGCGCGGTATACAACTTTTTTTTTCAATCCGATCGGCATCCCTCCTACGAACCGGTATCCTCCCCCCCCCCCGCTCACCCCTCCCCCGCGATCCTACATCCCCCCCCAGCACCGCAAAACATGCCTTACCCGATTGGGCACCGGCACCAGCACCAATGCACAGGATGTGCCAGTGCCAGTGCCCGAAGATCCTCCCTCGTTGGTTTGGGTTGGTTTGGGCTGGGCGGTGCGGTGCAGGAGAGATCCTCCTTCTTCCTGCGCCGGGCTGGACTAGGCTTTGAGCATTTGCGCATGCTCAAAGCCTTCTGGTCTCGCTCTCTCCGAGATTTCGAGAGAGCGAGACCAGAAGGCTTTGAGCATGCGCAAATGCTCAAAGCCTAGTCCAGCCCGGCGCAGGAAGAAGGAGGATCTCTCCTGCACCGCACCGCCCAGCTCAGCCCAGCCCAAACCAACCCAAACCAACAAGGGAGGATCTTCGGGCACTGGCACTGGCACATCCTGTGCATTGGTGCTGGTGCCGGTGCCCAATCGGGTAAGACATGTTTTGCGGTGCTGGGGGGGGATGTAGGATCGCGGGGGAGGGGTGTGTGACGTGAGCGGGGGGGGAGGATGCCGGTTCGTAGGGGGATGCCGGATCGGATTGAAAAAAAAAAGTTGTAAAACGCGGGTAAGCTAGCGGGGGGGAGGATGTTGGTTCGGAGTAGGCGGGAGAGGTTTTAGCATGCGCGGTATACGCGTGTGCGCGCTATATTAAATTTTTTTTACATAGATTTGTGTTCCCCGCGCGCTATACCCGTGTGCGCGTTTTACACGGGTGCGCGTTATATCCGCGAAAATACGGTAATTCTCAGGTTACAGACAGAACGTCAAAAAAGTTGTAAAATTCAAGACATGAAGCAAAATACACAGATGATGTACAAGCTTGGTTTACAGCATTATTAAGAGTGCAAGAGTTATGGCATGGATCAGAAACAAGCACTTGGCCTTCATATTTACCCATGCTTTGGGTTTTGTCAGCAAAACATAATGAACAAATAATGAACAGATCTGCCCTGGAATTTGTAGTTTTGCTGTGCTCCTACAGAACTCTTTCTTGGCAAGGTTAACAAGCATGCTTTATAAGATTGCATTATAAAAATTTGTACCAATGAGGTTTAAGGCATGGTTTTAATGTAGTCTGGTGGTAAAAGTATTCACATCTCTGAAGACTGGCAATATGTTCAGGACATGGAAGTAAGCCTCAAGTAAAATCATCCAGTAGAGATGAAATGCCAGTTTCCAAACCATGTGAATCATCATGCTGTAAAAGTGAGCCTCATCACTGAATTCAAAACCTATTGTGTGTTTCACACAGCAGTAAACAAACTGCACTGCTTGATCTCTTTAAATCCTTTTAAACAAATTGAACTGCTTGATCTCTTTAAACCAGTGCTTTGGATTTTGGCTTGATCTCACATTTTAGCCTGTGGACATTTTCACACACATACATATACAAAACACACACAGGTTTTCAGTTCTGATTTACTTTGGAGATCTGGAGTTTTAGAACCAGATGATCTTAACATATGCCCATGTCTCAAACATATGTCCATGTCTCGGACACATTTTCTATTTTCTCAGTATACTTTTCTTGGATATATTTCTTGGACATACTCTGGATCCTATGAGGATGGTTTGAAAAGTTTGTTAAAAAAGCAAGTTAAACAATGTAGTTCTCCTTCGAGGGCTTTACACAGTCCAGCAAGTTTCCAGTTTTTTCAAAAGCTATTTTTCCTCCCTCGACTTGTTTTTACCAAACTTTTCAAACCACCCTTATATTACTTTCTTCCTCAGCAGTTGGTTAAAGATATTTCAGTAATCCTAGTTATATGGTCAGATCACAGTAAAATAGAGTTTATTCTCTCCTTTCAGGGAGAATCCTCCTCTAGGAAAAGATCAATTTACTGGATATTGGAATAAGGGTAAATTTGATCAAACTATTTTTCTTGTTCTATGGACCAGGCCATCATACAGTCATTTCCTTTAACTTTATACTTAAGACAGTAGGATCTTAAACAGATTGATACATATATATTTTTGGAGGGGAGGGAAGGGGTGTGGAGTAATAGGAACAAAGGCCTGTGTGGTTTGGGTGAGACACAGGTAGACAGAACACAGTGACCTTCTTTGCAGAAAATGCTATGCAGAGGAGAGAGGTCTTGAATACCCTTACTCAAGCTATAAGGGCTCTGGGATGGATTCTGTGTTTGTTCCCTTTAAGGGTAATTTATTAGTGGTCCCATCAGTAAGAGTGATGAGGAAAACTATACGATGGTTGAGGACTTTCTGATAGTAGTCCCCAAAGGTTTTAAGAAACCCCCAGTTGGTTCACAAGAGATTTTCAAACTGGTACTGCATAGAAAATACTTGAAAGCATTTTAATTCCCAATTGTTTTAGTGGAAATTAGTGCTGCCCGATTCAGGGAAAAAAATTTCGATTCGATTTGATTCAGCCTACTGAATTAGTTTTTCGATTCGATTTTCCTGCCCAATTGGGTGTTTTTATAAAACATCCTGGTGGGCTTATTTTATAGTGACTCACTACTTCACAAGCAATGGTATCAAGTGCCAAAAAAAATCAAAGGTAAACCACAATCAGACTTGCTAACACTTGGTATGCAAATGAAGCCCTCAGATACCTGTGCTACACAGTGATCACAGAAGTCACACTGAAGCGGCTATGTACAGGTTTGCAAGTTATCTTTCATTGGGCATTCATGCAATTCTTTTTTTATAATTTTTTTGACTAAAGTAGAACACTGCATACATTTAGGACACAAATTTAATGATTTGAGGTGTTTTTGCAAAGAGAGAGTAGAAATGTTACCAAGAGGAGGGAATAGACAAAGGAGACTTCATCAAAAGGAGTGCAGATGGATTTTCACTCTTGACACAATAAAACCGGCAGGCCTGAACAGTTCTATTGACTGGCATGCATTCTTTTGAATGCCTGCCGTCTGTGAGTTATAAGAAAAGAAAAATTTTATTATTAGAAAACTTTGCTCCTCGGGTAATTAAGGTAAAATGTAGCTTGATGATGTCATTGAATTTTAAAATAAAATGCATGCGCTCAATCAGCAGTTTGCCAACGCCATTTTCAGCTCTGCAAAGGCAGATCGGGCTGTACGCGGTGAGTACCGTTACCTGTTAGTAAACTTGGTTATAATTTTGCTGTTATTTTTTAATTATTGCACTTTATTATTATAGCTCTAACAGACCCCTGAAGAAGCCCTAACCGGTGAAATGGGTTCTGTTGGGCCGCTTGTTCAAGCTCAGCAAGCAAGCGATTCACTAAAAGATAAGTGTCGCTGGTCAATTTAGCTGTTTACTTGCACAAAAGTTTAGCACATTAGTCAAAAAAATTATAAAAAAAAGAATTGCATGAATGCCCGATGAAAGATAACTTGCAAACCTGTACATAGCCGCTTCAGTGTGACTTCTGTGATCACTGTGCAGCACAGGTATCTGAGGGCTTCATGTGCATACCTTTGGGCTTATTTTATAGCCTCTTCACCCCCTTTGCCTTCTCCTAACCACACTGGCGCTGTGGTGTAAACAAAATAAACAAACAAAAAAGACTCTTCCTCTCTCTGTTAAATCCTAGCTCACGTTTGCGGTCCAACACCAGCTCTGGCAGGATACAAGTTTCAAATCTGACATATTGTAATTACAAAATGGAAAATAAAATTAGTTTTTCTACCTTTTGTTGTCTGGTCATTATTCAAATCTTGTTTGTCCCAGGCTCTGGTTGTCTTCTGATAAATTGCTTGCCAGGGTCGTCTTCTTTCTTCTTTCTCCGTTCTAACCATCCATCTGCCATTTCTGTCCTCCCCTTCCATTTCCCTTCCCTCCTCCAGAGGTCTGGCATCTTTCTTTTTTTTCTTCTCCTCCATCCACAGATCCACCTTTTCTTAACTACCCTTTCATCCAGCATCTCTTCCTCCTTCCACACCACCCCAGGTTCTACCATCTCTCCCTTTCTTTTCCCAACTACCCTCCTATCCAGTACCTCTATCCCCCCTCCACACCATCCCTTGTGTGTAACTTCTCTCCCTTTCTGTTCCTTCCCTCCCTAAATCCCATTGTCCATCATCTCTCTCCCTCTCCTCTATTTTTAGACCCATTATTTCTTCCCCCCAAAGTCTGGCATATGCACATCTCTTTGAACCCCCCCCTTCCCTCCCTCCGTGTACTTCTACACCAGGGCCCACCTCCCCATAAGGTCTGTCCCCACCGAAGGCTGCACCTCCCCCCTGAAGGCCTGTACCACCATCCCTGAAGGCCTGCCCCCCTTGAAGGCCTGCCTGTCCTCCCTGAAGGCCTATGCCACCATCCCTGGCCTGTCACTGCCTGTTCCCCCCTTAAAGGCCTGTTCCCCCCTTGAAGGTCTGCACCTCCCAAGGCCTGTCCCACCCCCTGAAGGACTGCCCCCCCCAGGCCTGCCTGTCCCCCTGTAGGCCTATGCCACCATCCGTGGCCTCTCCCCCCTCCCTTAAAGGCCTGTTCCCCCCTTAAAGGCCTGTCCCACCCCTGAAGGACTGCCCCCTCCGAAGGACTGCCCCCCCCAAGCCTGCCTGTACCCCCTGTAGGCTTATGCCACCATCCCTGGCCTCTCCCCCCCCCCCTTAAAGGCTTGTCCCATCCTCTGAAGGACTGCCACCCCCAGGCCTGCCTGTCCCCCCTGTAGGCCTATGCCACCATCCCTGGCCTCTCCCCCCCCCTTAAACGCCTGTTCACCCCTTGAAGGCCTGCACCCCCCTCCCCCCTAAGGCCTGTCCCACCCCCTGAAGGACTGGCCTCCTCCGAAGGATTGCCCCCACTCCCCCCCGGAAGGCCTCCATGTTCCCCCTGGCCTTCCCAAACTGTTTACCTTACAGCTTCAGCCGAAGATCGTGGTTACAGCTCTTTGCACTGCAGTGCTTTGAGCTGTTTCCTCTGCTGTGGTCCCCCCCTCCTCCGACGTCAGTTTTTAAAGAGATCGTTTTCATTGCTGTTGCTGCTACTCTCTAAGGCTAAGTTCTTGTTTTGCGGTTTTATTTGAAACCTTATCCACCTGGGACCACTGATGAAGGCGTGTTTACCAAAACACGGACTGTGTCGGGTCCTTTGGTTTGGTACAAGGTGGTAACATTAACCGCATTCATGATTTTGGTTTAATTAATTTAGCCTGTATCTTTGTACATCTGTCTGCAGTTCTCTTTGTTTTGGCTTGTGCTCTTCTCACTGCAGATTGTGTTGGATTTCTTCCTCTTTTGTTAGTAACCATAAGATGTCACAATACATCTTGTATTTATATGAAATAAGGTATAAGAACAATACAAAAATTGGAATACAAATATCCAACTGAGGAATAAAATCTTTTCAGTAAAGTAATTTGTTGATGCTCATTCTAAGGCAGCACTAAATTGAAATTGTCATCTTCTAACTAATGTTTAAAGAAGATCCTTTGATATAAGTCAATGGAATCTTTTTCACTAGATTTTATCTTATATTACAACAGCAGATCACAAATCCTTGAGAAATCCTTTTCTTCAAAAGTTTATTTTTCTGCTACTCACAAGATTATTCGTATGGTATAATGTATATAATCATGGATTAAATAAGGGAAAATTATGTTTCTTACCTGACCAGTTCAGAACAAATGTGTTATATCCATCTACCAGTAGATGGAGACAGAGGAAAAAATAATCCCAAGAGCTTTACCCTTTAAGGTTATCATGCAGCCTGGAATGTCCAGTATTTTGAATAGCCAAACAATGGCGCTCACAAGATGTATAGCTGACAACTAGAAAATACTAAAGACAATATACCACAGAAGCTATAATGTTAACATTATAGAATGAGGCTCATACTCAACTGGCATACAGGCATTTCACCAAGTTAGGAGATGTAAAGCATTCGTGTGAAGAAAATGAAAAGCAGAAGCTATTAGTATAAGGAGAAAATTCTTAAAAGAAAACCAAAGAGGGAAGGCTTCTGGAAAAAAAAATTATCAGATGAAAGAAACAACATTCCCCTTTCATTACATCTGCCAGACCAATCCAGAAAGAATGGAATGTTGCAAAGCAAAAATCAGAGAAGGAGCAAACTGCAGCATCAGAAAGTCTATCAAAGAGTAAGCCTACTCTACGGAAGCGCTGCAGGTATTGATGAAGCCATTAATTAGGACAGTAGTCCCCAATGTGCAGCCCTCAAACAATTGGCTAAAATGTTTCGCAAATCCTGTAAACATGTTAATTTCAATCTTGCCCACTCAGTGCATTAACTACCTTAAAAAGGATTGCTGTAGGGTAGGTGTAGTCAAGTCTGAACAAGTAGGTCAGGGCAATTTACAAAATTAGTAACATGTGTAAGCTTGAAATCTTTTGGTGGCCCTCAGAGCTTTCTTGTATTCACTCTGTGGTCCTTTATACAAAAAAGGTTGGATATCACTGATATAGGACAATGAAGATGACTAGAGCAGAAATTTTCATCAAATATATTATATATCCAGAAGGCATGAACCAATGGATGAAGAAATGATACACAGGGAAAAGCAGAAACATGACAATAGGCTCAAAATAACCAGCACGGCTCCAGTTTGTGGACACAGTAGACATGAAAAGGTGAAAGTTCATGACTCATTGAGGAGCCACACTAAACTACCAAGCCTCAAACACCTCCAAAAGATCAGGTCTGAACATAAAAACATAAAAATTGCCGCTGTTGGGTCAGACCAGTGATCCATCATGACCAGCAGTCCACTCATGCGGCGGCCCTTAAGTCAAAGACCAGTGCCCTAACTGAGACTAGCCTTACCTGTGTACATTCTGGATCAGCAGGAACTTGTCTAACTTTGTCTTGAATCCCTGGAGAGTGTTTTCCCCTATAACAGCCTCCGGAAGAGCGTTCCAGTTTTCTACCACTCTCTGGGTGAAGAACTTCCTTACATTTGTACGGAATCTATCCCCTTTCAACTTTACAGAGTTCCCTCTCGTTCTCTCTACCTTGGAGAGGGTGAACAATCTGTCTTTATCAACTAAGTCTATTCCTTTCATTATCTTGAATGTTTCGATCATGTCCCCTCTCAGTCTCCGCTTTTCAAGGTAGAAGAGTTCCAGTTTCTCTAATCTCTCACTGTACGGCAATTCTTCCAGCCCTTTAATCATTTTAGGTCGCTCTTCTCTGGACCCTTTCGAGTAGTACTGTGTCCTTCTTCATGTACAGCGACCAGTTCTGGAAGAAGTATTCCAGGTGAAGGCGTACCATGGCCCGGTACAGCGGCATGATAACCTTCTTCGACTAAAGTAAGTGTGCTCATTAAACAAGCTGCAGAAGAAGAGATACAAGGTGCTACTGTAGGAGGTACCATTGAGAGCTAGAACGAAGCTGGAAGGTTGCTGAGCTAGCATCATAGAAGCAGTATAGATGAAGCTATGCAGACCATAGCTGAAGCTGACCTGAAACATACAGTAGTTGAGACATCAAGGCAGCAAAAATGATTCCTGGAATTGTACATCCATGCAACCAGTGTTCCTGAGAGTGCATAATAAGCTGTCAGAGCAAAAAAATGCCACAACTGAAAATCAGCTCACCACTGTTAGACGAATAGGTTGTGGCAACTGGCACCATACAGAAGACTAATCAGGATGTAGAACTGTATAGGCTGCAGCCAAGGCCACTCCTGTAAACTCGACTGCTCAGGTATTCTTGTGGCCCACACATATACAGTCACTTCACAGCTCCTGTACGTGAAGGCATCTGTAGTTCGCTGTCTCTAAAGCCACATTTGTGGTCAATACCAATGACGCCATGCATGCAGACCTCACATGCCAGTCACACCTATATGCCACCTCTGAAGCTACAGTGTGGTAGAACTGAGACATGTTCAATTCTCACAAGAAGATGGAAAAGCATGAAGCCATGTGTTAGGAGAGCACTTGTAACCCAAATAGCTCTCTGTTGCATAGGTGTGCTATGATAAGATACTGAATCTATGTCCTCCTAGAATGTCAGCAGCTAATCTCTGAGCTGACGAGTAAATCATACTGCATCCAAACAAAAGAGCAACAAAAGAAACTGTTGCTAAAAGGACACAGGAAACTCCAAGAAAGCCATGCTGGAACACGCCAAAGGCAAAAAATAACTGCGAGCAGACCTGCAGTGAAAGTCCTCATAAAACAGAAGAGGAAGAGTCCACTGAGTGAGTGGTAAACTGCAAAACAGGAGGCTGGGCCATTACTGAGTACAGAAGAAAGTTGGAACTACATAGTAGAGGCAGACATCTCATCTTAGATAAAGATGCTGCTGTCAAGTAAGAAGCAAATGAAAACACTGATACTGTTCAAAAGATAAGGTGCCAAAACTGCATATGAAAAATGAGATGTTCCTGTACAGCCCAATAGGAAGTTGCAGAGGAGGAAGCCAAGTGCCATCAGTATGCTTCCTTTGGATTGCCATTGTGTATCTTCTGAGGCTGCTAGTATTCCTGTGAAAATGGCACAACATAGAACAAGAAATTGGAACTGCAGAGTTCATAAAGGCACTGGCACAGAAAAAGGAAGGCGACACTGAACTGCATAATAATGGCTGTTGTATAGTGGTGCAAGTTGAACTGGCATTGTATAGCATGTAAAAAAAGGCTCCCACCATTGTGGAGTCTATGAGGCTACAGACAATGTTCAGCCTATCGCCAATGAATAGCATAGAAGGCTGTCAGTACCGTATTGCAGATAAGGGTGCTGAACTGACCTCACTGAAAAGTTTCTGCCACAATGAAGCATATAATTATGCTTGCACCATGCAACAGATAAGAAGGATGCTGTCCCTGTGTAGAATATAAGGAAGTTAGCACTGTGTATCACATTGAAGCCGCATACAAAAGAGCCTGTCACTAGCAGTACAAAAAGGAGGTTGCTAACTTGCAGCATATCAAGACAATAATATTGTGCTATATATAGTGCATCCACAGATACTACTATCATAGATCATAGATCATAAAATAACTCTGTATTGTGTAGCTTCTAAGGATGCTGCCTGCATGCACACAAACTAAGCATGCTACCACTATGCAGAATGCTATCCCTAAACTTTAGCTACCATGACACTTAGTAACATAGTAACATAGTAGATGACGGCAGATAAAGACCCGAATGGTCCATCCAGTCTGCCCAACCTGATTCAATTTTTAAAAATTTTTTTATTTTATTTTAATTTTTTTTAATTTTTCTTCTTAGCTATTTCTGGGCAAGAATCCAAAGCTTTACCAAAGCTGTGCTTGGGTTCCAACTGCCAAAATCTCTGTTAAGACTTACTCCAGCCCATCTACACCCTCCCAGCCATTGAAGCCCTCCCCTGCCCATCCTTCACCAAACGGCCATACACCGACACAGACCGTGCAAGTCTGCCCAGTAACTGGCCTAGTTCAATATTTAATATTATTTTCTGATTCTAAATCTTCTGTGTTCATCCCACGCTTCTTTGAACTCAGTCACAGTTTTACTCTCCACCACCTCTCTCGGGAGCGCATTCCAGGCATCCACTACCCTCTCCGTAAAGTAGAATTTCCTAACATTGCCCCTGAATCTACCACCCCTCAACCTCAAATTATGTCCTCTGGTTTTACCATTTTCCTTTCTCTGGAAAAGATTTTGTTCTACGTTAATACCCTTCAAGTATTTGAACGTCTGAATCATATCTCCCCTGTCTCTCCTTTCCTCTAGGGTATACATATTCAGGGCTTCCAGTCTCTCCTCATACGTCTTCTGGTGCAAGCCTCCTATCATTTTCGTCACCCTCCTCTGGACCGCCTCAAGTCTTCTTACGTCTTTCGCCAGATACGGTCTCCAAAACTGAACACAATACTCCAAGTGGGGCCTCACCAATGACCTGTACAGGGGCATCAACACCTTCTTCCTTCTACTGACTACGCCTCTCTTTATACAGCCCAGCATCCTTCTGGCAGCAACCACTGCCTTGTCACACTGTTTTTTCGCCTTTAGATCTTCGGACACTATCACCCCAAGGTCCCTCTTCCCGTCCGTGCATATCAGCTTCTCTCCTCCCAGCATATATGGTTCCTTCCTATTATTAATCCCCAAATGCATTACTTTGCATTTCTTTGCATTGAATTTTAGTTGCCAGACATTAGACCATTCCTCTGACTTTTGCAGATCCTTTTTCATATTTTCCACTCCCTCTTCGGTGTCTACTCTTACAAATCTTGGTATCATCTGCAAAAAGGCACACTTTTCCTTCTAACCCTTCAGCAATGTCACTCACATACATATTGAACAGGATTGGCCCCAGCACCGAACCCTGAGCGACTCCACTAGTCACCTTTCCTTCCTTCGAGCGACTTCCATTAACCACCACCCTCTGGCGTCTGTCCGACAGCCAGTTTCTGACCCAGTTCACCACTTTTGGTCCTAACTTCAGCCCTTCAAGTTTGTTCAACAGTCTCCTATGAGGAACTGTATCAAAGGCTTTGCTGAAATCCAAGTAAATTACATCTAGCATATGTCCTCGATCCAGCTCTCTGGTCACCCAATCAAAAAATTCAATCAGATTCGTTTGGCACGATTTACCTTTTGTAAAGCCATGTTGCCTCGGATCCTGCAACCCATTAGATTCAAGGAAGTACACTATCCTTTCTTTCAGCAACACTTCCATTATTTTTCCAACAACTGAAGTGAGGCTCACCGGCTTGTAGTTTCCTGCTTCATCCCTGTGACCACTTTTATGAATAGGGACCACATCCGCTATCCTCCAATCCCCAGGAATCACTCCCGTCTCCAAAGATTTGTTGAACAAATCTTTAATAGGACTCGCCAGAACCTCTCTGAGCTCCCTTAGTATCCTGGGATGGATCCCGTCTGGTCCCATCGCTTTGTCCACCTTCAGTTTTTCAAGTTGCTCATAAACACCCTCCTCCATGAACAGCGCAGAATCTACTGCATTTTCTCGTGTAACTTTGCCAGACAATCTCGGTCCTTCTCCAGGATTTTCTTCTGTGAACACAGAACATTAGTATTTGTTTAGCACATTTGCTTTTTCCTCATCACTCTCCACATATTTGTTCCCAGCATCTTTTAGCCTAGCAATTCCATTTTTTATCTTCCTCCTTTCACTAATATATCTGAAAAAATTTTATCTCCCTTTTTTACATTTTTAGCCATTTGTTCTTCCGCCTGTGCTTTCGCCAAACGTATCTCTCTCTTGGCTTCTTTCAGTTTCACCCTGTAGTCCTTTCTGCTCTCCTCTTCTTGGGTTTTTTTATATTTCATGAATGCCAACTCTTTCGCCTTTATTTTCTCAGCCACTAGGTTGGAGAACCATATCGGCTTCCTTTTTCTCTTGTTTTTATTGATTTTCTTCACATAAAGGTCCATAGCCATTTTTATCGCTCCTTTCAGCTTAGACCACTGTCTTTCCACTTCTCTTATGTCCTCCCATCCTAACAGCTCGTTCTTCAGGTACTTTTCCATTGCATTAACTGTACGTTTGAAATCTAGGACTTTAAGTATCGTGCGGCCGCTCTCCACTTTAGCCGTTATATCAAACCAAACCGTTTGATGATCGCTACTACCCAGGTGAGCACCCACTCGAACATTAGAGATACTATCTCCATTTGTGAGGACCAGATCCAATATTGCTTTTTCCCTTGTGGGTTCCGTCACCATTTGTCTGAGCAGAGCCTCTTGAAAGGCATCCACAATCTCCCTACTTCTTTCCGATTCCGCAGACGGAACATTCCAGTCCGCATCCGGCAGATTGAAATCTCCCAACAGCAGAACCTCCTCTTTCCTTCCAAACTTTTGGATATCCACAATCAGATCTTTATCAATTTGCTGCTATTGAGTCGGAGGTCTGTAGACTACACCCACGTAGATAGAAGTTCCATCTTCTCTTTTCAGAGCAATCCATATTGCTTCTTCCTCTCCCCAGGTCCCTTGCATTTCGGTCGCTTGGATATTGATCTTTACATAGAGAGCTACTCCTCCACTGCACGGCCGCGAGCGGAGGCAGGAGACAGTAGCCGGTGGGAGAAGCAGGAGTTTTTTCTTTTTCTGTTTCACTTTCAGCAGGGTCAGCGGCGGCAGAGAGGAGCGGGTAGCGGCGAGAGAAAGCTCCGCCCACCCCCTCCACGTCATCAGCGTCATCGCCCTGACTCCCCCTTAACAGGAAGGGAGCCAGGGCGCAAGAGACCACTGCACGGCCGCGAGCGGAGGCAGGAGACAGTAGCCGGTGGGAGAAGCAGGAGTTTTTTCTTTTTCTGTTTCACTTTCAGCAGGGTCAGCGGCGGCAGAGAGGAGCGGGTAGCGGCGAGAGAAAGCTCCGCCCACCCCCTCCATGTCATCAGCGTCATCGCCCTGACTCCCCCTTAACAGGAAGGGAGCCAACGGCGCGCAGCCGTTCGGCGCGCGGCGAAGGCGAGCGGCAAAGGCGCTCGCCTTAGCGAGAGCGCCTTTGCGAAGGGCCTTGAGAAGGGTCGAGCAAAGACAGCAAAGGACTCCAGAACACCAGGTAAGGAAGAAGCGAGCACGCATGTAGGGAGAGCACACGCACAAGAAGAAAACACACAATAAGACACACACAAGACAGGGAAGGATAAAGAAGCAGCAGGCTTTGGGGACAAGAAAGAGGCCCAAGGGAGGGCAACAGACCCACCAAGACAAAAGCGGCAGAAGAAGAAGACAGGAAAGAACCAAGCACAGGAGAGAGCACAGCGCCTGCACACATAAAGACATAAGACAAGGGAGAGGACATCTAGTGGACGCCGAAGAAAGAGAAATGGAAGCAGCAGGAACCCGGAGGAGCTTCCCAGTGTACTGCACAGAGTGTCATATGTATGACTACCTTCCCTCGGGAAGGCAGGCATACATATGCAGTCGGTGTCAGGAACTGGAAAGCCTGAAGAAGGAAGTTGGTCGACTGCAGTGCAGGGTTCAAGAGCTGGAGGGACTCCACATCTCAGAAGCACCTTTCGAGACAACTGAAGACACTGCAGGAGAAAGCCACATCAAGGAGCAAGTAAGGGAGCTCGAAAGATTCATCGAGGAGGCCTACAGGCAGGCAGAAGAGCAGGAGCATCAGCAGCGCTGGAGCGAGGAAGCTACGGCTACACAAGATGGAGGACATGGGCCAACAGATGGAAGACAGGGGCCAACGGACGCCGAGGATGAAGGATCACATGGAAGATTCGTGCAGGCAGAGAGGGCGAAGACTGACGGGTACCCTGAAAGAGAAGGACTGAACCACGCCGAGGATACAGATTTGAGACCAGTGAGGAAGCTGAAGAAGGAGAAATCTGCAGTCGTCGTGGGAGACTCAATCCTGAGAGAAGTGGACAGTCACGTAGCAGGAGGGAGAGAGGATCGGCTAGTGACCTGTCTCCCAGGAGCAAGAACGAAGGACATCTCCGACAGAATCGAGAGGATCCTGGATGGCGCGGAAACAGAAGAGACAGCAGTGATAATCCACGTGGGAACAAATGATGTCAACAGGAGAAATTACAGCAGGACTACGCTAATTGAACAGTTCAAGATCCTAGGAAGGAAACTGAAGCTGAGGACACAGAAGATAGCTTTCTCAGAGATTCTGCCAGTACCGAGGGCAGACGTGAAGAGGTAGACCGAGCTACAAGCAATAAACGCTTGGTTGAGGAGATGGTGTGAAGAAGAAGGATTCCTTTTTGTAAGAAACTGGACAACTTTTTGGGGGAAGAACAAGCTCTTCAGGAGGGACGGACTACACCTGAGCAAGGCAGGAACGAGACTGCTAGCAAACAACGTCAAGAGAGGAATTGAGCAGGCTTTAAACTGAGAAGAAGGGGAAAGCCGATAATCGACCTGACGTCGACGGTTCGGACAAGAGTATCCAAAGAAGATACTGAGCGGGAAAAATGCTGGGAACAGGCAAGAGATGAACAACAGAAGCTGTTGACCAACAAAAAGGGCAAACAGATAAAATTAGAGGAACAGGAGAGATCAGGAAATCAGGTTGCAGACGAAAAAGATACACCAAAACATGAGGAAGAAAAAAACAGAAAAGATACACCAAAAAATGAGGAAGAAAGGAACAGAAATGAGGGTCTGGCAGCCCAACTAGGGGATGGAAAGAGGAGCAAAACACATGTAAAACCAGCAGAGAAAAAAAAAGACCAGGACTTAAATTGCTTGTACGCTAATGCAAGGAGCCTAAAGACCAAAATGGGAGAATTAGAAGCCATAGCCAACAAAGAAAACCTAGACATCATTGGAATCACGGAAACATGGTGGAATGAGGATAACCAGTGGGACGTAGTACTGCCAGGGTACAAACTCTATAGAAGAGACAGGACCCACAAGAAGGGTGGAGGAATAGCACTATACATAAAAGACACCATTCCCTCGTCCGGAGTGGATATAGAACCAAAGGCGGAAGGACTGGAGTCATTATGGGTCAAATTACCAGGAAAAAGTGGCCTTGACATAAGATTGGGTCTATACTATCGTCCACCTGGACAAACGGAAGCAAACGACAAAGATCTGGCAGCAGAACTGAGGCGGGAAGGCAACAACAAGAATGTGACAGTAAAGCACAGTTACTTACCGTAACAGGTGTTATCCAGGGACAGCAGGCATATATTCTCACATGTGGGTGACGTCATCTACGGAGCCCCAGCGCGGACAGCTTTTCAAGCAAACTTGCTAGAAGTTTCAAGTTTGCACACTGCACCACGCATGTGTCTGCTTCCTCGCCCACTAGAGGGCGCGTTCCACCTCGTGGTCCTCAGTTCCATCACTAGCAAAGAAGCCATCCCCGGGGAGGCGGGTGGGTTGTGAGAATATATGCCTGCTGTCCCTGGATAACACCTGTTACGGTAAGTAACTGTGCTTTATCCCAGGACAAGCAGGCATGATATTCTCACATGTGGGTGACCTCCAAGCCAACCAAAAAAGGGCAGGTGGGAGGATGGCAATTTATGAAAACAGATTACGTAACACCGACTGGCCAAACCGGCCATCGCTTCTGGACAAAGTGTCCAGGCAATAGTGGGAGGTGAACGTATGAACCGAAGACCAAGTGGCAGCTTTACAAATGTCCTCCATGGGAGTAGATCGGAGGAAAGCAACCGAAGCTGCCATCGCTCGGACCTTATGCCCTGTGACACGCCCCGAGAGCGGGAGACCAGCCTGAGCGTAGCAAAAAGAAATGCAAGCAGCCAACCAGTTGGACAAGGTGCGCTTGGAAACCGGATGTCCTAGACGATTAGGATCAAAGGACAAAAACAATTGAGGAACCTTCCGATGAGACTTGGTACGTTGGAGATAAAATGCCAACGCCCTCTTACAGTCAAGAGAATGGAGCGCCGTCTCGCCAGGATGGGAGTGGGGCTTAGGAAAAAACACAGGAAGGACAACGGACTGATTCAAGTGGAAATCCGATACAATCTTTGGCAAAAATTTCGGATGTGTGCGCAAAACCACCTTGTCATGATGGAACACCGTGAAAGGTGGATCCGCAACCAAAGCTTGCAACTCACTCACTCTTCGAGCCGATGTGAGAGCAATCAGAAAAACCACCTTCCAAGTAAGGAATTTGAGAAGGGATACGTCCATAGGCTCAAAGGGAGGTTTCATCAGTTGAGCCAGGACAACATTCAAATCCCAAACAACAGGAGGAGGCTTCAGAGGGGGACAAACATTGATTAGCCCCTTCATGAACCGTTGCACCATAGGGTGAAGCGAAAGAGCACGACCATCTAAGTGCCGGTGAAAAGCTGAAATGGCACTGAGATGTACCTGGACAGATGTCGTCTTCAGGCCTGATTTAGACAAATGTAACAAGTAGTCTAAAACCGAAGCCACCGGGACAGAATCAGGATTCAGATGACGCGAGGAACACCAAGATGAAAATCTGGTCCACTTCTGTGAATAACAAAGCCTGGTCGAGACCTTGCGTGAGGCTTCCAAAACCTCCCTCACTGACTGAGAAACCTGGATTGAAGTGAAGGGGAAAGGAACCAAGCAGTCAGGTGCAAGGACTGAAGATTGGGATGCAACAGCGAACCCTGACTCTGAGATAGCAGAGAGGGAAACACAGGCAGAAGCAGAGGTTCCCTGACACTTAGTTGAAGAAGCAGGGAGAACCAATGCTGACGAGGCCACCGAGGCGCAATGAGAATCATCGTGGCCGTGGATGACTTGAGACGTACCAACGTTCTCATGATCAAGGGAAAAGGAGGAAACGCATACAGGAACCTCCCCTCCCAGTCCAGAAGGAAGGCATCCGCCTCCAGACGGTCCGGGGAGTACATCCTCGAACAATATAGGGGCAGTCTGCGAGTCTCCGAGGAGGCAAACAGGTCCACTTGCGGAGTCCCCCAGCGGTCGAAGACCTCGCGCAGGACTCTGGAGTGGAGAGACCACTCGTGCGGCTGAAGAAGCCGACTGAGCTTGTCTGCCAAGCAGTTTTGGTCTCCCTGAATATAGACCGCCTGTAGGAAGATGTTTCGGGAGATTGCCCACTCCCAAAGGCGAAGCGCCTCCCTGCAGAGGGGCCAAGAGCCCGTCCCACCTTGCTTGTTGACATAGTACATCGCTACCTGGTTGTCCGTGCGAACTAGGACTACCTGATCGCGAAGAAGGTGGTCGAACGCACGAACCGCCATGTAAATGGCTCGAAGTTCCAGCACATTGATGTGACATCGACGGTCCTCCGACGACCACAGACCCTGGGTCCGCAGCCCGTCTAGATGGGCCCCCCACGCATACTCCGAAGAGTCCGTGGTCAGGACCCTGCGAAAGGGAGGGGCCAGAAACAGCAACCCCCCGGAAAGATTGGAACAGTCGGTCCACCAACGGAGCGACCGTTTCAAAGAAGGAGTGACCGTAATGAGACGGGAGACCGGATCGCAATCCTGACGCCACTGGGAGGCCAGGGTCCACTGAGAGATTCTCAGGTGCAGTCTGGCAAATGGGGTGACGTGGACCGTCGATGCCATGTGGCCCAGAAGCATCATCATGCGCTGGGCCGATACCACCTGCAGCTGCGAGACCCACCGCCCCAGCCGAACCAAGGCCGCCAAGCGAGGCTGCGGGAGGTACGCATGTCGGCGCACAGTGTCCAGCACTGCGCCTATAAATTGAAGGGACTGGGCCGGCTGCAACTGCGACTTGGGGAAATTCACCTCGAACCCCAGTCGTTGAAGGAAGGCGATAGACTGTCGGGTCGCTGAGATAACCCCCTCCCTGGTCGTGCTTTTGATCAGCCAATCGTCCAGGTAGGGGAAAACCTGAAGGCCCCGATTTCTCAGGGCCGCCGCGACCACGACCATGCACTTCGTGAAGACTCGAGGGGACGAAGCTAGGCCAAAAGGCAGGACCCTGTACTGAAGGTGCAAGTCCCCCACCTGGAACCTCAAGAACTTCCGGAAGGCAGGATGCACCGGAACATGAGTATATGCCTCCTTCAGATCGAGGGAGCACATCCAGTCCCCTTCCTCCAAGAGAGGGTATAGAACCGGGAGAGACAGCATTCGAAACTTCTCCCGGACCAGGAATTTGTTGAGCTTCCTGAGGTCCAGTATAGGGCGTAGGTCCCCGGTCTTTTTCGGGACCAGAAAGTAGCGGGAGTAAAACCCGGTCCCCCGCTGATCTGCGGGAACCGGTTCGACCGCCCGAAGCTTCAACAGGGCCCGGGCCTCGGCCAGCAAGATGGGAAGCTGGCTCCGATTGAAAGTGGAAGGTCCCGGAGGCATATCCGGTGGCACAGACAAGAAATTGAGAGAGTAGCCCTCGGAGACGGTCCGGAGCACCCAGGCGTCTGATGTAATTTCGGTCCAGGCTGGGTAAAAGGACCGAAGACGCCCCCCTATAGGCAGGGATTTCTGAGCGGTCGCGGAGGGGAACCTGCCCCATCCGCTCAGCCCGTCAAAAAGAAGGCGCGGGCTTGGAAGGGCCCTGCGCCGGGGCTTGCGTTTGTCCCCCTCTCCCCTCTGAGCCTGGCGTCTAGGTGGCGGTCTGGAAAAGGCGGGAGTAGATTTTTGGGGGTACCGCCTCGGGGGAGGGCGGAAGGGTTTCTGCGGCGGGGGTCTAGGCTTGGGCCGGACCAAGGAGGCCAACGAGCGCTCCTGCTCAGACAACCTCTTGGTCGCCGCCTCTAATGACTCGTCAAACAGTTCGGACCCCACACAAGGCAAATCTGCCAGGCGATCCTGCAGGTTTGGGTCCATGTCGAGGGTGCGAAGCCAGGCCAGACGGCGCATGGCCACCGCGAAGGCCGACACCCTCGAAACCAGCTCAAAAGCGTCGTACAAGGCGTGAAACAGGTACAACCGCAGTTGAGACAGGTTGGACATGAATGTATCAAAACCTGCCCTCTGGGAGTCCGGTAGGGAGTCACGAAACTGAGGGAGGTCCTTCACCATACCTCGAAGATAGGAGGAAAAAGTGAAGGCATAATTTAGCACCCTGGTGGCCATCAGGGAATTGGAATAAAGGCGACGGCCAAACTTGTCCAGGGTTCGGCCCTCCCTACCCGGTGGAACCGCCGCAGAAACCCGGGAAGGCTGAGACTTCTTAAGGGCAGATTCCACCAGCAAAGACTGGTGGGAGAGCTGCGCCTTGTCGAACCCCTTAGCCGGCACCGTCCTGTATTTGCCCTCCATCTTGGACGGGACTGACGTGACTGTAAGAGGGTTTGACAAATTCTTTAACCAAGTCTGCAGGAGGACCTTATTGTATGGGAGCCGAGGAGCCTCCCTAGGTGGAGTTGGAAGGTCCTGCTCCTCAAGGAACTCCTTAGAATATTGGGATCCGACCGAGAGGTCCAACCCGAGGGCCTTGGCCATGTCCTGCACAAAAACCGAAAATGAGGACGGTTTAGCAGGCGGGGAAGGAGATCTCGACTTTCTCGCCGAGGAAACCGGAGAGGCCTCGTGCGAATAATACAAGGGATCTCTCCCTGACCCCGAGCCCCACGATGTCCTCTCCACAGGCCTCGAGGGGGTAGGAGAATGAGTCCGCCTCGACGAGGCCCGGGGCGAGGACCCCGGGGTCCGGGGGACGAGAGCCCCCTCCCGTTTCCTCGGCGAGGAAGAACGGGACACCCGACGCGCCGGGGAGCGGAGAAGCTTCGGATTGTCAATGCGCAACTCCGACACCCGCAACGCCTCGCCCCCGATCGGGGAAGACCGACCGCGCCCTCGAGGCGAACCCCGTGAGCGCTTCGGCTTCCTCGGCCGGCGCCTCGACCGAGTCCGAGGCGAGGGCGAAGACCCCCGGGAGGACCTCGAGGACGACGAGGAGGAAATGCGGCGGACCCGACGCACCTTGTCCCGGGGCCGCACGCTACGCTCCGGCTGATCCCCCGCGGTCGATGGTAAGACCGAAGCCGAGGCCGAGGCGGGCGGAGCCTCGACAGCCGAGACCGAGGTCGGAGGAGCCCCGATCTCCGAGGTCGAGGGAGCCCCGGCACCCGAGGCCGAGGTCGCCGAGGCCGAGGCCACCGAGGCAACAGCCGCCGGGGTCGAAGCCCGTTGCAGCTGTTCCAGGGCCCCCGACAGCTCCGTTGATATGAGCGCTCTGAGGAGCTCCTGGAAAGCCGGGATCCCGACGAAGGTCGGGAGGTCCGAATCCGGGGCATGCTCCCTGGAGGGCGACCTCGGTCTCGAGTGTTCCCTCGGGGCTTGCACGGGCGGGGCCCGAGGCGGGGCCGAGGACGACCCACCCGCCTTGGTCGAAGCAGAGGACGGCTTCTTTGCAGACCCTGTAGGGGATGGAAAGGAGGACTTACCCGAGGTAGTCTTCGTTCCCGAGGTCGACTTGGAAGTCGAAGGGCGAGGAGAGGCCGAGGGCCCCGAGGTCGTCGAGGCCGAGGTCGAGGCCGGGGCCGAAGCCGAGGCCGACGTCGAGGCCTTCACCACGGGGTCCGCCGTAAACAACTCTGCCATTCTGGCCCTCCTGCGACGGAGAGCCCTGGGCTGAAATGTGGAACAGCGATCGCACGAGGTGGTAGGGTGTTCCGGGCCCAGACAAACGATGCACCACCGGTGGGGGTCTGTAATAGAGAGCAGCCTCTCGCACCGGCTGCACTTTTTGAAACCCGTTACAGGACGGGACATCAACGACGAAACTGGCCGGGAACGATCGACGTCCCGCGGCCACGGCTGCCGGGAGCCCCCGGAGCCCAACGAGAAGAAAAAAATTTTTTTTTTTTTTTTGAAAAGAAAAGAACAGAAAATCGAAAAGCACAGCGACCGAAATAATCAGACGCGGTGTCAGGAAGCAGCGACACAAAAAAGATTAGGAGCTCACAATCCACAGGGCTTACTGGCTCCGCGGAAAAAAATGAACTGAGGACCACGAGGTGGAACGCGCCCTCTAGTGGGCGAGGAAGCAGACACATGCGTGGTGCAGTGTGCAAACTTGAAACTTCTAGCAAGTTTGCTTGAAAAGCTGTCCGCGCTGGGGCTCCGTAGATGACGTCACCCACATGTGAGAATATCATGCCTGCTTGTCCTGGGATAATGGGAGATTTTAACTACCCCGGGATAAACTGGAATATTGGAAACTCAAACTGTGCGAGGGAAACAGAATTCTTAGAGGCTGTGAGGGACTGCTTTATGGATCAGCTTGTCAAGGAACCAACAAGAGGATATGCCACTCTTGACCTAATCCTCAACGGAATAGGGGGACCTGCAAAAGAAGTGGAAGTAGTAGGACCACTAGGAAACAGCGACCACAACATGATCCAGTACAAATTAGGAGTAAGTACAGCAAAAGGGAAAAGAACCACAGTGACAACGTTCAACTTCAAGAAAGGAAACTATGATGCTATGAGAGCAATGGTTAAAAAAAAAACTTAGAAACAGCTCAAGGAAAACAGAAACTGTAGAGCAAGCTTGGTCTCTATTCAAAGGCACAGTGCAAGAAGCACAACATATGTACATCCCCAGATTTAGAAAAGGGTGCAAAAAAAAACCGAACAAAAAACCCTGCATGGATAAACGACGAGGTGAAGAAAGCGATAGGAGACAAGAAAAAATCTTTCCGGAAATGGAAAAAGGACCAAACTGGGGAAAACTGGAATGAACACAGGAAACGCCAAAGAGAATGTCATCAAGTGGTTAGGAGAGCGAAAAGAGAATACGAAGAGAAACTGGCCAGGGAGGCAAAAAACTTCAAATCATTCTTCAGATACGTTAAGGGGAAGAAACCAGCGAGGGAGGAAGTAGGACCGTTGGATGATGGAGACAGAAAGGGAGTGATAAAGGAGCAAAAAGAGGTAGCCGACAGGTTAAACAAATTCTTCTCGCCAGTCTTCACAAGCGAGGACACATCCAGTGTACCGGAACCCGACGTGATCTTCCATGGTGATCAAGAAGAAAAACTGTCAGCAATAGAGGTGAGCCATGAGGATGTCCTCCAACAGATAGATAGATTGAAAAGCGACAAATCACCAGGCCCGGACGGAATCCACCCTAGGGTACTAAAAGAACTAAGAAATGAGATAGCGGGAATACTCCAAAGAGTTTGCAACCTATCCCTGAAAACTGGAGAGATTCCGGAGGACTGGAAGATAGCAAATGTTACACCTATCTTTAAAAAGGGGTCAAGAGGAGACCCGGGAAACTATAGGCCGGTAAGTTTGACATCGGTTCCAGGCAAGATGGTAGAAGCACTGATAAAGGACAGCATCTGTGAGCACATCGAAAAAAATGGGCTGATGAAAGCGAGCCAACATGGCTTCTGCAAGGGAAGATCGTGCCAAACAAACTTACTGCACTTCTTTGAGGGGGTAAACAGCCAGTTGGACAAAGGGGAACCTGTAGACATCATTTACCTTGACTTCCAAAAGGCCTTTGACAAGGTACCCCATGAGCGGCTGCTTAGGAAGCTATGGCACCACGGGGTGGAAGGGGACGTATACAGATGGATCAAACACTGGTTGGCAGGCAGGAGACAGAGGGTTGGAGTGAAGGGTCACTACTCGGGCTGGAGGAAAGTCACGAGCGGAGTTCCGCAGGGGTCTGTACTTGGACCGCTGCTGTTCAATATATTTATAAATGACCTGGAAACGGGGACGAAATGTGAAGTTATAAAATTTGCGGACGACACTAAACTCTGTAGAAGGGTTAGAACTACGGAAGAGTGTGAGGACCTACAAAGGGACCTAAACAAACTGGAGGAGTGGGCGAATAAATGGCAGATGAAATTCAATGTAGGGAAATGCAAAGTCATGCATATAGGGAGAAAAAACCCGATGTTCAGCTACCAAATGGGGGGATTAGTATTAGAGGGAAGTAACCTTGAAAGAGATTTGGGTGTACTGGTGGATACAACAATGAAGTCAACGGCGCAATGCGCAGCAGCCGCGAAGAAGGCAAACAGAATGTTGGGTATTATTAAAAATGGGATTATGACCAGAACAAAAGAAGTCATCCTGCCGTTGTATCGGGCAATGGTGCGCCCACACCTGGAGTACTGTGTTCAGTATTGATCACCGTACCTCAAGAAGGATATGGCAATACTTGAGAGGGTCCAGAGGAGAGCGACACGAATGATTAAGGGCATGGAAAACCTTTCATACACTGAAAGACTGGAGAGGCTAGAGCTCTTCTCCTTGGAAAAGCGGAGACTCAGAGGAGACATGATAGAAACCTACAAGATCATGAAGGGCATTGAGAGAGTAGAGAGAGATAGATTCTTCAAATTCTCAAAACATAAAAGAACAAGAGGGCATTCGGAAAAATTGGAAGGGGATAGATTCAAAACAAATGCTAGGAAGTTTTTCTTTACTCAGCGGGTGGTGGACACCTGGAATGCGCTTCCAGAGGACGTAATAGGACAGATTACGGTAATGGGGTTTAAGAAAGGATTGGACAATTTTCTGTTGGAAAAGGGGATAGAGGGGTATAGATAGAGGATTGCTGCACAGGTCCTGGACTTGTTGGGCTGCCGCGTGAGCGGACTGCTGGGCGCGATGGACCTCGGGTCTGACCCGGCAGAGGCATTGCTTATGTTCTTATGTTCTTATGTTCCACCTTTTTGACCATCTCTGTCCTTCCTAAAAAGATTATATCCCGGTATGTTTGCATCCCATCCATGTGATTCACTGAACCATGTCTCTGTGATAGCAACAATATCTAGATCTGCCTCTAATATCAGGGCTTGCAGATCATGAACTTTATTGCTTAGACTGCGAGCATTTGTGGTCATCGCTTTCCAGCTATTTTTCAGCAATAATCTCCTTTTTCGTATGGATTTTTGTGTCGTTTCACTTTCCTTTGCAATACCAAGAAATGAGTTGCTGATATTGCTTATGTTGCAGCCTTTACTACTATCACATCTTTTCTTTTGCCGGGGGTGGTCTCCATAATTGTCCTTCGTACATACACCACCCCCACCTTCTAGTTTAAATGCCTAGAAAAATATTGTCTAAATTTCTCTGCAAGGTTTCTTTTTCCTGCTGTAGTAATATGTAGCCCATCAGTGCAATATAGCTTCTTGTCCTTCCATGTATTTCCCCATCCTCCTATGTACCTGAAGCCTTCTTGATGACACCAGGCTCTGAGCCATCTATTAAAGTCCTCTGTGTTTTTCACTCTTTGCTCTCCCTTTCCATATGCAGGCAGTATTTCAGAAAAAGCTAAAGTCTTTACAAAAGGTTTCACGCCCTCACCAAGCTCCCGAAAAGCTTTCTGTGCTGCAAGTGAGGAGTTGTTGGCCAGGTCATTTGTTCCCAGATGGATAACAACATCAGTGTTAAAATCCTTAGTTTCTTCATTAATTATAGTCAGTATTTGCCTGGAACTCCTGGTAGCTGAGGATCCTGGAAGACATTTCACTATTTTGGTCTCCTTGCCCTGTGTTCCAAGGTTAATGCCTCTGATGATGGAATCTCCCATCAGTAATAGTTTTCTGTTTTTGGCTTTTTTATTTGTACTTAGGGTGCGCTTGTTCTCTTGAGTTACCTTCATTGGTTCCAGTCCCACCTCACTTCTGTTTTCCTGAGTATCGCAGTGCACTAGTGGAGCGAAGGAATTCTGTAGAGGTAATATTAGTGAAGGTGGATGTTTCTGTGTTACATGTCGCAGTCTTCCTGAGCCTACTGTGACCCATTTATTCCTGGGCTGTTTTATTCTTTGAGGTAGAGGTGGTAAGTTGGTATGATTTTGTGGAGTGATGGAAGCTGCTTTAATTGTATTCAATTCCTGTTTAAGTTTGCAGAGCTCCTCCTTAATACTGGCAAGTTGAAGACAGATGGGGCAAGCCTTAAGCCTCCAAATAGTATGTCTTAGAAGAATTCTGTGCCAACATCACATACAAGGATAAACCCACCATCCAATCGATATGGTAGCACATTATGGAGACTAAAAAAAAAAATAGCTGCCACTATACCCCACAAGAGATGGAGGCCTCTAAAGTGAGAGTGTCCCTACAGCATAAGTCTATGAAGCTAAAAGAAAGCTGATATTACGCATATAAGGAAACTGGAATATTCCAGCAAAGCTATATAGGTAAATACCATAGGAGACAAGACACCACAGGCAGACGATACCGAACAGGATCTCTGTAATGCGAGCTATAAGGCCACACAGGACAACACAGTCTCATAGCACTAGCCAAAGGCAATGAGACAAATTCAGAACATCTAAACCTCTGCCTAGGAGTTCAGCTGAAAGCCCTAAGAATGATGTTAGTAGTAAATCAAAACAGCACAAATCTGAACTAAAGACTCCAAGAGAAGGAACAGCTGCATTTGCACAACATAAAAGGGCTTAGCATAGCAGTCATATTAAGGAGGGAAATAGCAAATGTAGCTAGCTAACAAAAAGGCAGGGCAAACACACAAAGTCAAACAACATGGAAGCGTGGGAACTATGCATGTGAGACACCTTGCTGAACTGCCAGCTGCAAAACTGAAATGGATTGGCTCAGACAGATAATGTGCTCAATAAGACTTTTTTGTCAAAAAACATTAGAAGCAAACGTGCTAAGCTTGAGCCAAGAAATAAGCCAGTACCAAATAAACAATGCAAAATCACGCTCACCATAGAGCCAAAAAGAAAACTGACTGCTCAACCAAAAAGAAAACCGCCAATGCTCTAAGGCAGCTGATGGCGGGAAAAATAAAGCCAGCCCTCCTGACAACAAACACCTGGGAGGAGAAAAGAAACTGTCCATTTGGAAATATAAAAATTACTAGAAAGGGAGCAATAGCATAATTCTTTTTAATTTATAGCGACTAAACTCAAAATCCACTTAAATTACAGGTGCAAGAAACACATTGTGATTTATCTCAATGAAGTAAAACTAGAAGCAGAGAGAGTAAATACATACTTGTTCTTCAGAAGACAGTCATACACAGAAGTTCCAATAAAGTTCTGCCTCATTTCATACTCAAAAGTCACCTCAGGAAGTCAGAAGTGGAGCTGGTAGGCCAAGCTGGCGGTCATTTCAGCTCTATGAGAAATTTCAGACTATAACCTGAGCAAAGATGACCAGCATAACCTCCTGTTAAACGGTCGTCGAGAATTAACTGGGTCAGGAGTTACCAGACAAGCACCAAGACAACATGTGTCTGGCAGTGTTATAGAAATGATACGAAGTAGTAGCGGTAAGCTGCACAAGCCATCCATCATCCACTTGGAGACAGAGAAAAATACTGCACATTCCAGGGTGCATGATACTCAAAGGGCAAAGCACTTGGGACTATTTTTTCCTCTGTCTCCATCGTCTTTTAGATGGACATAATCTATTTCTTCTAGACTGGTTTGGCATAGAAGTAATATGGAAGCAGGTTTCTGTATATATTTGATTAGCTTGAAATAAATTTTGAAAAACTTGACACCCCCATTCATTAAAAAATTCCAATACTTTTCTTTTTTCTCTTGCAATAGTCAAAGCATTTTGTCTGCATTAATTTAGGAACTACCCAAAGTGCTTGTTTAAAATTCTTCATCCCTCAACTGGAATGCTTAAATTTTAACTGGATAAAGTATAAATGGACAGCAGATTAACTGGTTAACTTTAGAATGGGAAGTTGGGGGGGGCTCCTGCCTGGTACACTGCTGGGCCACAAGAACTCAAGGCAGCCATTCAGAGAAGGGCTCTGTGCAGGGCAGGAATGCGGAAAGCTCACTCCTGCCTTGTACATCGCTGGACCACTACTGATTCAAAAAGATACACAGGGGGATGTCGGGGGTGAGGTTAAAAAAATTGGCAGAGTCAGCCGGGACAGGAGACGGGAGGGATCCCTCCTGTCTCGGCCCAGCGGAGGCCTTCAACAAGTCCAGGAGGGGGGTAGGTGGGCGATGACCTGAATATAAGCCAAGACCCCCATTTGGGGCCATTTTTTTGGCCCCAAAATCTCGGTTTATATTCGAGTACATACGGTATTTTGGAAAAATCCTCAGTATAAAATTTTTCCTCTTGAATGAAATTAGGGGAATACCTGTGGGTCGCCTACAACTGTACTTCCTGAAAATCAACCAGAAGACATGAACACATTCCTCTGTCCAAGATGGATTCTACATTTTGCATTTTTCTTCGGGTAATTTACAAGAACACAAGGGAAAGGACTGTTTGGAAACACAAACCTTCCAAAAATTTATGGCGATTCCATGTATACATTTTCATTCTTCCTTGGCAGCAAACATTCAACTTGTCCTCTAAGCACTACTTAGATGTGTGCTCAAATTGCAAAAATGTTAAATAAATATTTTATCATCGGAAATTTACTTACATTGTTTTTATTTCTCTGTTGTTCAACAGCAGCCTTGGTAGATTCCAACTCAATCTGTAGTGTAGATATCTGCATTTCTTTCTCAGTAACCCTGAAGCAGCACAAGATTTTCAGAAATTTAGTTTCTAAACAATTAAAGCTGTTGACAATTTCTGTAACCCACAGAGACCTAGATCTGACAATTTATAGGCTACTAGGAGGGTACCACTGCTCCCCTTAAAGAAGTCCAGTCAATAATAGGCAGACAACAATATGCTCCTAAAAACAAACTGTTCAGTTTACAACAAATTTAAGATTTTTAAGCCACACTGACATAAGGTTGTTTGTAATATCCAGTACTGAGCTCTAGGGAAAGCAGCCCTTCAGATACAAGGCTAGTAATCTGATCAATGAGAAGCTATGTCACTACCTTAGGTTCACAGTTAAAAATATATATGATAGCAATTTATAAATGTTTAAATCTGATAGTTGTCAATTAAACATTACTATGGGCTCCTTTTACAAAGCTGCGCTAAATTGTTGCACGCTCTAGCCGCTACCGCCTCCTTTTGAGCAGGCGGTAGATTTCCGGCTAGCGCGTGCTAATCCGGTGCGTGCAATAAAACCACTAGCGCAGCTTTGCAAAAGGAGCCCTATATGTTTTATGCAATTCAAATTATACACACAAATAACTTTGTACAACAAAGAAGTCTTTCATGAAACGACTACAATAAAAGAATTTTAAAAAGGCACTAAAGTCCACCGTTTTAGGGAGCATGGTCATCACAAAAACATGAGGCTACATAAGGGGGAAAAAAAGCAGGAACCTGACACCAAATTATCATATCCCTACATATATTTGGAACAACTCCTAGTAGTCTTTCCATCTAGAAAGTGGCATAACAGAGGATTCAAAGAAATGACATATAGCATAATTTAAATTTACAGCACATTTGCAAGGAAATATTAGCTGAAATATTGCCCTCAACACCAGAACCTCTGGTATCATTGGAAGGCATTTTTTTTATTCTCTCATGTCCATTTGGAAATGTCCAGAAATATTTGTATTTTCCACCAAGAAACATTGTTAATTTGCATTGCTGAATCATGGTAACAAACTTCAACTATTACCATACAGCAAAGGTGCTTACATGTAAGCAGGTACTTCTCCAAGGACAGCAGGACAATAATCTTACATGTGGGTGACGTATAGCACAGTTACTTACCGTAACAGGTGTTATCCAGGGACAGCAGGCAGATATTCTTGACTGATGGGTGACGGCACCGACGGAGCCCCGGTACGGACAATTTTAGAGTGATTGTACTCTAAGAACTTAGAAAGTTCTAGTTAGGCCACACCGCGCGTGCGCGAGTGCCTTCCCGCCCGACGAAGGCGCGCGGTCCCCAGTTAGGATAAGCCAACTAAGAAGCCAACCCGGGGAGGTGGGAGGGACGCAAGAATATCTGCCTGCTGTCCCTGGATAACACCTGTTACGGTAAGTAACTGTGCTTTATCCCAGGACAAGCAGGCAGCATATTCTTGACTGATGGGTGACCTCCAAGCTAACAAAAAGAGGGATGGAGGGAAGGTTGGCCATTAGGAAAACAAATTTTGTAAAACAGATTGGCTGAAGTGTCCATCCCGTCTGGAGAATGCATCCAGACAATAGTGAGATGTAAAAGTATGAACTGAGGACCAAGTAGCAGCCTTGCAGATTTCCTCAATGGAAGTGGAACGGAGGAAAGCTACAGACGCTGCCATAGCTCTAACCTTGTGGCCTATGACAGAACCTTCCAGAGTCAGGCCCGACTGAGCATAACAGAATGAAACGCAAGCAGCAAGCCAATTGGATAGTGTGCGTTTAGATACAGGATGACCCAACTTGTTAGGATCAAAGGACAAAAACAGTTGAGGAGATGATCTGTGAGGTTTGGTGCGTTCAAGATAGTAAGCCAGAGCACGTTTACAGTCCAAGGTATGCAAAGCCTGTTCACCTAGATGAGAATGAGGCTTTGGAAAAAATACAGGTAGGACAATGGACTGATTAAGATGAAAGTCAGACACAACCTTAGGGAGAAACTTTGGATGTGTACGGAGGACCACCTTATCATGGTGAAAAACAGTGAAAGGTGGATCGGCCACTAGTGCATGCAGCTCACTGACCCTCCTGGCAGAAGTGAGAGCTATAAGGAAGGCCACTTTCCAAGTAAGAAATTTGAAATGCGCTGTGGCCAAAGGTTCAAAAGGAGGCTTCATTAAAGCAGAAAGAACCACATTGAGATCCCAGACTACAGGAGGGGGCTTAAGAGATGGTTTCACATTGAAAAGACCCCGCATGAACCTAGAAACCAAAGGATGAGCCGAGAGAGATTTTCCATGAATTGGCTCATGAAAGGCAGCAATGGCACTAAGATGAACTCTGATGGAAGTAGATTTGAGACCAGAGTCAGACAAGGAAAGAAGATAGTCCAACACCATTTCCACTGCCAGAGACAAGGGATTATGGTGATGTAAGAAGCACCAGGAAGAAAACCGAGACCACTTCTGTTGATATCACTGAAGCGTGGCTGGTTTCCTGGAAGCATCAATGATAGAACGGACAGGTTGGGAAAGGAGTGAGTGAGCCGAAGTCAGCCCGAGAGATACCAAGCTGTCAGGTGCAGAGACTGTAAGTTGGGATGCAGTAGGGTCTGCTGATGCTGAGTAAGTAGTGAAGGAAACAGTGGAAGAAGTATGGGTTCCCTGGAACTGAGTTGCAGTAGAAGGGAGAACCAATGTTGCCTGGGCCACCGTGGAGCGATGAGAATCATGGTGGCTTGTTCCCTCTTGAGCTTGAACAATGTCCGCATCATGAGCGGTAGAGGAGGAAATGCATATAGGAAGAGATTGGTCCAATCCAGGAGAAATGCATCGGGTGCCAGACGGTGAGGAGAGTAGAGTCTGGAGCAAAACAGGGGCAGCTGATGATTGTGAGGAGCTGCAAAAAGGTCCACATGAGGAGTGCCCCACTGAACGAAAATGGACTGGAGAGTCAAAGGGTCGAGAGTCCATTCGTGAGGTTGGAGAATTCTGCTGAGATTGTCTGCCAAGGAATTCTGTTCCCCTTGAATGTAGACAGCCTTCAGGAATAAATGACGAGCTGTCGCCCAAGACCAAATCTGTTGGGCTTCCTGACACAACAGGCGAGAGCCCGTCCCTCCCTGTTTGTTGATGTAGTACATTGCAACTTGATTGTCTGTGCAAATGAGAAGTACTTGAGGAGAGAGAAGATGTTGAAAGGCCTTGAGGGCATAAAACATCGCTCGGAGTTCCAGGAAATTGATGTGGTGTTTCTTTTCCTGGGTAGTCCAAAACCCCTGAGTTTGGAATTCGTTTAGGTGAGCTCCCCAGGCATAAGAGGATGCGTCTGTGGTGATCACAAAATGATGAGGAGGTAGATGGAACAGTAGACCTCTGGATAGATTTGAAGATGTCAACCACCAAAGAAGCGACTGTCGAAGAGACGAGGTCACAGATATGTGTTGTGAACAAGGATCTGTCGCTTGTGACCACTAAGTCGCTAGGGTCCATTGAGGAGTACGCAGGTGGAGACGTGCGAAGGGTGTGACATGTATTGTGGAGGCCATGTGTCCCAAGAGCACCATCATGTGATTTGCAGAAATGGTAGCCTGTTGAAACACCTGCTGACAGAGATGAAGGATGGTGTGAAGGCGGTTTGATGGGAGAAACGCCCTCATCAGAACAGTGTCCAGAATGGCTCCAATGAATTGAAGTCGCTGAGTTGGAATGAGGTGCGACTTGGGTAGATTGATTTCGAACCCCAACAGTCGAAGGAAGTGAATGGTCTGATTGGTGGCAAGCAGAACCGCCTGAGGTGTATGAGCCTTGATCAGCCAGTCGTCCAGATAAGGGAAGACTTGAAAGTTGTGAGAGCGGAGATAGGCCGCTACCACAATCAGACATTTGGTGAACACCCTGGGCGAGGAGGCCAGACCGAAGGGTAGCACCTTGTACTGATAATGATGTTGGTTGATGAGAAAATGTAGATATTGCCTGGACATCAGATGGATAGGAATGTGTGTGTAAGCCTCCTTGAGATCGAGGGAGCATAGCCAGTCGCCCTGAGAGAAGAGGGTAGAGGGTGGCAAGAGAGAGCATTTTGAACTTCTCCTTGACCAAACATTTGTTGAGATCTCTGAGATCTAAGATTGGTCTGAGGTCTCCGGTCTTTTTGGGTACTAGAAAGTACCGGGAGTAAAATCCCTGGCCTCGCTGATCTTGAGGAACTTCTTTGATGGCATTGAGAAGAAGGAGGGATTGAACCTCTTGAGCGAGAAGGAGGGACTGAGACTTATTGGAAGCAGACTCTTTTGGCAGGCCTAACGGCGGAGGAGTCTGAAAGTTGAGGGAGTAGCCGTGGGCTATGATAGAGAGCACCCACTGGTCGGTGGTGATTACTTCCCATCGAGAATGAAAAATGTGAAGTCGACCTCCTATGGGTTGTGGAAGAGGACAGGAGGGCGGAAAACTGGCAATGCCCTGGAGAAGGGAGTCAAAAGGGCTGTGTCGGCTTAGTTTGAGGGGCAGGCTTTACGGTAGGCGGTTGTTGCTGACGAGCCTGTTGGTGCTGTTGGCGTTGCCTCCGAGGTTGAGGAGGATGAGGCTGAGCCGGCCGAGCAGAAAACCTCCTCTGATACAATGGTTGTTGTCTAAATGGGCGAGGAGGAGGAGGTTTCTTCTTATTTTTCAACAAGGTGTCCCACCGTGTCTCATGGGCAGAAAGCTTTTGAGTGGTGGTATCCATGGATTCCCCAAACAGCTCATCCCCTAGGCAGGGCGCATTGGAAAGCCGGTCCTGGTGGTTCACATCCAGGTCTGATACTCGAAGCCATGCCAATCGTCTCATCGCTACCGACATAGCAGTGGCCCAGGATGTCAGTTCAAAAGTATCATATATGGAACGGACCATAAACTTCCTGAGTTGTAAAAGGCTGGAGGTGCATTGTTGAAACGCAGGAAGTTTGCGGTCCGGAATATACTTTTGAAAAGAGGCTACCTGTTGGATTAGATGCTTCAGGTAAAAAGAGAAGTGAAACGCGTAATTACCTGAATGGTTGGCCAACATTGCATTTTGGTAAAGTCGTTTCCCAAATTTATCCATGGTCTTGCCCTCTCTGCCAGGAGGGACAGAAGCATATACACTAGCACCCGTAGATTTCTTCAGGGTCAACTCCACCAGCAGAGACTCATGGGGAAGCTGATGTTTGTCAAACCCTGGAATAGGAATCACTTTATAAAGTGATTCCAGTTTCCTAGGGGCTCCTGGAATAGTTAGAAGAGTTTCTAAATTCTTGTAAAAAGTTTCCCTCAAGATGTCATGGAGGGGTAACTTCAAAAATTCTTTGGGAGGTTGGTCAAAATCCAAAGCATCGAGAAATGCCTTGGATTTTTTAGAGTCAGACTCTAAAGGGATTGAAAGGGTGTCCGACATCTCCTTGAGAAACTTGGTGAAGGACGAGTGCTCTGGCTTACTAGCAGGATCCTGCACCGATGGATCATCCTCATCTGACGAATAATCTTCCTCGGTACCGAGGGGATCGTCAGAGTCATCCCACAAATCAGGGTCCCGTACCGATTGGAGACGGCCCTGAGAAAGGGGAGTAGAGGATTCGGTATGCTTGGTTTTGCGTACCGATTTCCCTGAACGGGTCGATACCGTACCTGGTGACTGTACAACGGTACGGGTGTCAGAGAATGGTACCGGATCAGAAGCCGAGTAAGCAGTACGCCGAAGAGACTTCGGCTCTGCTGACAGAACAGGCATCGAGACGGAAGATATAGATTTTTGCGGTGCCGATAAGGTCGATGCCGATAAAAGAGGCTGGTCGACAATCGTCACCGAAGGCTCAGTAGGTACCGACACTGGAAGGTTCGGAGTCAGCAGAGCCGGGAGCAATTGTTGCAGTTGCTCCTTAAGTTGGACCTGTAGGATGGAGGCAATACGCTCATCAAAAGTCGGTCCCGATGGCACCGGTACCGCTTTTTTCTTGCTCGGTACCTGCGGTGCAGCTCGACGCTCAGGTGAAGTTGATGCTGATGAAGAGGCAGTAACTTCAATGGGAGCGGAGCGTTTACGGGGCCGACGCGCAGTCTGCAGGACTTGGCTCACTGCATGTTCGACTGGCGGGCCGAGAACAGTAGGGAAAGGCTTCTTAGCCGGTTTATCTACGGGGTGCGACACCGGCGATGGATCTTGCGGTGCCGACACCACCGGTGTCGACTTGGAGGAAGTTGCAGGAGTCGATACCGGTGGAACTTCCATAGCGGTACCGAAATGGATCCGCTGCTGTATTTGACGATTTTTCAAAGTTCTCTTTTGAAGAGAACTACAGCGGGTGCACGTTTCTGTCCTATGGTCCGGACCCAGACACTGCAGGCACCATTTGTGTGGGTCGGAGAGGGAAATAGGACGTGCACACTGCTGACACTTCTTAAAACCCGGTGAAGGGGGCATGAAGAGAAAAACGGCCGTAGCAAAATCGAAGCCCGAGGCTTCGATGGTGCCAACAGGCCTGAAGCTCACTGATCCTAATAGCTGAAGTGACTGTCACTAAAAACATGACTTTCCAGGTCAAGTATTTCAGTGCACAGCAATATAGTTGCTCAAAAGCCGCTTTCATCAGCTGAGTGAGGACAATGTTGAGGTCCCATGACAATGTTAGAGGTTTGATAGGAGGCTTTGTCAAAAGCAGACCTCTCATGAAATGAACAAGTAAATGTTGTCCAGAGTCAGGCTTACCCCCTACATGAGAATGATAAACACTAATCGCACTGAGGTGAACTCTTACACAGTTTGTTTTGAGACAAGACTCAGAAAAATACTCATACGGCATAAAAACAGATCTAGGGCCTTGCCCTCACATCAAATGGCAAACCTCTACCATTTAAAGAGAGTTAACACCTCTTAGTAGAATCTTTCCTGGAAGCCAAGAGAACCTTGATGACACTCTCAGAGAGTTGCAAGGAGGCAAACTGTAAGCTCTCAACATCCAGGCTGTGAGGATCAGAGACTGGGGGTTGGGATGTAGAAGTGACCTCTTGTCCTAAGTGATGGATGAGTCAGAAAACAGGCAGGTCTCCATGGTTCTTCTGATGAAAGTTACAAAAGAGGGAATCAAATCTGCCTTGCTTAATATGGCGCAAAGAGAATCATGGTTCCCCAATCCTGTTTAAATTTCAGCAAAGTCTGCCATATGAGAGGAACAGGAAGATATGCATATAGGAGACCCATCCTCCAATGCATGAGAAAGGTATTTGATGCTAGTCTGACATGTGAATTGAGCCTGTACTGAGGTACTTTATGATTGAATGGAGTGGATGTCAGACCAGCGCGAATAGAAAGGGGAGGAAGCCCCCTGGACCAACTTCTTAAGTAGAATGGAGGAGGCTGGGGTAGGAGAGAGGGGATGGGGAAGAACTTATGACGCCGAAAACAGAAGGGAAAGAAAGATAGTGGGCAACGGTGCAAAGTAGGGATGGGAGGAGAGGAGAGAGAGATATGATAGACTGCAAGGAGAGGAGAGAGATAGCAGACCACAGGAGGGGGGTAGGGAAGGAGGGAAGAAGATGAAAGATATGCCAGACTGTAGAAAGGAGAAGAGAGTGATACCAGATCAGGGGGTTGGAAAGAGATAGATGTCAGACCACAAGGGGGAGGGAAGGAGGAGAGAGAGACCACAGTAGGAGGAAGGAGGAAAAGAAAGGAATGGCTAGAGATGCCAAACTGTGGGAAGGAAAGAAAAAATATGTCAGACCATAGGAAGGGGGAAAACAGATGTCAGAAGGGGGGGAGAGAGAGGAAGAAGATGGTGTACAGAGATGAGAGGAGTGAGAAAGGGAAATGAGATGGAAGAAATGCTGTCTAGGATTGATGGAAATATGGGAAATGAAGAGGAGATGGTGCACATGTATGGAGATGAGGGGAAGACATGGAAAAATAGATTGAGAAGGTAGCAAAAAAATGGAAGAAAGTTGAATGTTAAAGGTTAATGCCAAAGAAATTTTATCATGTTACTCCTTTGCTTCAAAAAGCCCACTGGTTGCCTGTCCCACACAGGGTAATTTATAAAATCGCCCTTCTGACATTTAAAACTTTGCAGACCAATACACCAGCATTTATAGACAGACTTTTGATCCCATATGACCCTCCGAGAGCTTTAAGATCTATTTCTCAATACAATCTTAACATTCCATCTTTAAAAATAATAGGTACACGTCGTACCTCAATTTTTTCTGTGACAACCCCTATGATCTGGAATTCTCTTCTGTTACACTTAAAAATGGAAAAAAACTTAAAAAATTTTAAAAGCAATTTAAAGTGCTTTCTTTTTAAAGATGCTTTTAATTGATCAATTCTATTTTAGAAATTAACCTATTCTTGTTTTTTACATTTATTTTCCCAGTCCCTTTTTGTGTTTACCTTAAATGTTTCTCACATTTTTTTATATCGATTGTATTTCTCCCCCTCTTCCTATTCATGTTTAGGGGCCTTTGGTCCGTATTTACCTAGTATGTCATTGCTGTCAGTCTTGTAGTTTTTTATAGAAATGTATGTTTTAATTGTTAAATTTTTGTTTAAATGTTATTTTAAATCTTGTTCAACGCTTTGTAGTTTCGAAAAAGCGTTTAATCAAAAATCTGAATAAACAATAAACAATAAAGATGGATGTAGACTCAGTCAAAAAATATATAGAAGGGGTAATCAATTTAAGCAATATATACTTAAAGTTGAGTGACTAAAACGATATTGCATAGATGAAAAGTGTCACTACATCATAGTCACAAACTATGTTACTATGTTATTCAATTGACATCTGAGGGCAAGCTTTACACCACAATTCATAGGAAATCCATAGACCGTAACAACTTGCTGAGATACGAAAGTTATCATCCCAGACATCTCCGCAACAATATTCCCACTGGGCAATTTTTGCGTTTACGTCATCTGTGTTCCTCAAAAAATGATTTTGTGGAAAAATCTGAAGAGATGAAAGCTAGATTTAGAGATAGGGAGTATCCATCTTCTATTATCAAAAGAGCCTACAAGAGAGCCCTTTGGTCTAACAGAGAAGACTTGTTGTTACCTAGTCAGAGACAAGATGATACAGACATAGTGTGCGTTTTCCCATATTCTCAACACGCTTTTAAAATCAAGAAAATCATTAATCAACATTGGAACATTTTACAATACCATGACATCTTTGAAAATCCTCCAAAATTTACTTACTCCCGAGGGTGGAATTTAAAACAGCATCTCACTAAAGCTCAATATCATTCTGAGATACCATGTTCCACATTACCGGGAGTACACTCACCATGTTCTGCTTGCACCATTTGCCAATATAGTGCCAGATTAACAGACATTCATGTTCCTGAATGGGTTAAAAAGCGTAGATCTGTAAGAGCAACTAAATGTAACACAAAGGGGGTGGTGTATGTTGTTGAGTGCCCATGCCAGCTGCTGTATGTAGGTCACACTATTAGAAATATACGAACTAGAATAGGAGAACACATCAGTAGATTAGGCAACGAAGTGTTGGAAGCCCCTCTTATCCATCACTGGCTTTCAGCTAGACATCCTATATCCTCATTGCGTTTTTCTATCCTTGATGCGCCTATTCTGCCTAGAGGTGGTAATTTGAAAGCTAGGCTATACACTTCAGAACAGAAGTGGATTTATACCTTAGGCACTCTGTCTCCACAGGGATTGAATAGTGAGTTAGAGTGGAGGGCTTTCCTGTAAGTCCTTCTTCGTTATCTAAATAGGGATTTTTTTCAGTATAATGGCTCCTTAATTGTTAAATGATCATGCATTCTATGTATTTTTGGTTCCAATTTTAATGATCACATTTGCTTCGTGCTTTTAACGTAGTAAGTCAAATACATTGCATTGATTTTGGGTTATATGCTGACGTCATGTTTTGACACAAGAGGTCGAGAGGGTCAGGAGTAATATACGTAATATACGTAATATTCACATAGTCATGTTCGGTTTTTCCGACGTGCATTAGTCTTTAAATAGTCTATTCGGGGTTCTGTCCTCCATTTACACCTTTAGAGAAACAGCACTAATTGGCACAGTGAAATCGCGGTCTATTTTTCATGGTGAGGTCCTTCCTTCATAAATTGCAAAGATTTTAAAATTATATATTTAGTAACTTTTGAATTAAAGCTTGTAGTTTTAAATTTATGTTGTCTCTATTTCAGAGCTTTCACCTCCATTGTAACCACTTTTGTTGTCGGTTCCCTGACGCAGGGTCGAAACGTGGCACGTCGGAACCAGCTACATTTCCAAGTTAAGTTTTTCAAAACAAATTTTTTATATATTTATTACTTGGCTAATAGGCTAAGCATAGCTGTAGTAGCTAGCAACATAACAGTCGAAGCAAGTTTACATTTATTGAACACTGCAATGATTGGGTGGTGAGGCGGAACAAATTGCCTTCATGTCTCTGAGCAGAGCTCTATCAGATGTCAATTGAATAACATAGTAACATAGTTTGTGACTATGATGTAGTGACTTTTTTCATCTATGAAAGATGGATGTAGGGCAGAAAGTGAAGGAGAGAAAATCAGTAAATGGATAAGGTGGCCCTGGATACACAGTTAAGAGCACAGACAGAAAGATAAGAAGGTCCTGGAAATAGAGTTAAGAGCACAGAGAAAAGGAAGTGCAGCCAGAAAATGGGAAAAGATGATTAAAAAATAAAATCACCAGATAAAAAGGTAGGAAAATGATTTTATTTTCAATTCAGTGATTGAAATGTTAGTTTTGAAAATTTACATCTGTTGTCTATATTTTGCACTGTTCAGGAAGAAATTCATTTGTTCTGTTTCTCTGGTGTTGTACTGCATGTGCTAGATGTGGTGTATTTAGATTTTAGCAAAGCCTTTGACAGTGTTCCACACAGACATCAAATAAACTGAGTGCCCTCGGAATGGGCCCAAAGTGACAGACTGAGTTAGGAACTGGTTGAGTGGAAAATGACAAGAGGGTAGTGGTCAATGGAGATCGCTCTGAGGAACATGAGAATGTAAGAAGAGCCATACTGTGTCAGACCAATAGTCCATCTAACCCAGAATCCTTCTACTAAGATTAAGTATCTTAATAAAAAATTAGCCTATGTTTTAGATTTCAGTCCCTTATGTGGTTGAGTTTGACACCCCGGCTCTAATATAAAACAATATGAAAGGGAAGTAAATAGAAGTCTTCCTTACCAACATACAATCAAAAGATGACAGCACTCAGTAGTCTGACGCCTCTGCAGAAACAAGCAGCATAAGTGCCTAACCACAGCTGCAAGCTCTTTTAAGATGAACAGAGGTTGTCAGAGCAACAAAAACTAAATTAAAACCTTTTAAAAAACTAACCAACCTACAATGAATAAGATTGACTTAAAATTCCTTTAAGAGCTAAAAAGTGCAAAAAAATGACCTATGGGAACCCAACAATTTTATGAAAACTTACGAAAAAAAAAAAAAATCAGGCTCAAAACCAAATAAAAACCATATCCACTGGTATGCTCTGGGGAGTCAGAATATCTATGATTTAACTCAAAAAACCTAGGAACATTGAAAAAATGTGTTTAAAATTGCCATTTCTGTGGATATGGTTTTTATTTGGTTTTGAGCCAGTTTTTTACTGCAATTTTTCATGATATTTTCAAGTTCCCATGGGTCATTTTTTGCCACTTTTTAGCACCTAAAGGCATTTTAAGTCAATCTTATTCATCAAGGCTCTTTGTGATTTTTTGTCAATTTTTTTTAAAGGGTTTTATTTTAGTTTTTGTTGCCCTGACCCCTGACCTTTGTTAGTTATCTTAAAAGAGTTTGCTGCTATGGTCAGGCACCATCAACAAACCTTAGGTTGTCTCAATGCTCTAAATTGTGAGCTACACCTTTAGACACTATTGTCTAATTACAGCTTTATTATCCAACGTTAGTGTTACCAGTCACACTTCTTGGCAAGATCATGTAACATTAGGACCCCTGACGAAGGCAAAAGGAGCCAAAACACGGACCATGTTGGGTCCGATATGTATTTTCATCTGTAAGACATCTGTTATTATCTACATAATTGATTGATATTATTTGAACTTCAGGCACAATTTATGTTTATCATTGGACATTTGATCTCAAACTTGTATTCATTCCTGCAACATCCAAAAATTGATGTTCCATCTTTTTTGGCCTGTTGCTTCCATCTTTTGACTGTATGTTGGTAAGGACTTCTACTTACTTTCCTTTCATACTGTATTACAGAATTGTCTCTGGTTTTATTTTTAACATTTATTTATTTATTTTAGCCTTTACTTGGTTGATGTTAGTAAGAGTCCGTGATCGTGGTGCAGGAGCGTATACTCGGTAATATTCGTACAGCCTTATGGTGCCAGCATAGTGGGGGTATGCAGAAGCCTGGGAAGTGGAAGAGCGAAGAAGGCCCCGCACATGAGTCAGCTCGGCCAAGCAAGAAGTAGCGTGTCTCGAGGCAAAGGAAATTGAAAACGGGCCGCGGGGAGAGGTATGTGCCTCCACCGAAGAAGCGTGACCTCGGTGTGAGCTTCGGAGAGTCCCACTTTCGCTACCTGGAGGGCGGCCTGCGTAAAGTGCGGCCCTACTACTTCGACAACGCCGCATCCAGAGCTGGCCGCCTGCGCCTCAACGAGGAACCGGTCCAGGATCTAAACATTGTACTTAAGGCGAGTCCTTTTCTTAAATATATAGTCAGGACTAGTCTCCAATTCTACCCCCTTTACCCTTCCACAAGTCGAGTTTCTTTTAGCGCAATCTTTTCTTTCGAATCAGCCACCACCGCCCCTGAAAGCCAGCCAGTCCCCTCCAAGACAACTTGCTCTCACCCCCAAGTCTGTACCCTAGTAAGGCAGTCAGCCCACTTGCAGCCTGTACTCCAGTGAACCAGTCATCTCATCCACCAAGCCAATCACTGACCTTCCTTCATCTTTTAGCCCACTCCCTCACAATTAGTTTATACACATCCCCCAGGCCCCTTGCCTTTGCAAACTAGTCAGTCCTTAGTGCACCCTACAAGCTTCCTGCTCTGCTTGAATCCATGTGGTGCAGGAACTCTTACATTGCTCTTGGCTTCTCAAGTCTCAGGAGATCAGCCTGAGAGTTTCTGTACTATTTATGCATTTATTTATTTAGCCTGTCCTCCCAAAGGAGCCCAGAACGGGTTACAAAATACATCCACAATATAATCGAAACAGGACAGAGATGACATAATTTACAATATAGACATGACAATAAAACATATACACTAAGTAGCATGTGGTGAGAGTAGGTGGCGAAGGTGCTTTGACTCTTGAGTGGCATTTCGACCACAGACTACAAAACCTTCAAAAAAGAAACAAAACCCTACTCTTCAAAAAATACATAAAACCAATATAACACAATCAAACATGTTCCGAACACCTTCTGCAATTCCAACTACTCCTTAGCAAATTAGAAAATTTTCAACCTATTCCTTAAGTACTTCTTAATATTTTAACAATATGTACCTCTTATCTTCGCAACAATTCTTATGTAATCCGCCTTGAACTGCAAGGTAAAGGCGGAATAGAAATCACAAATGTAATGTAATGTAATGATGCAGCCTCTAGACACATAACCTGAGTATGTACCCTCATTTTGCCTTTTTATCCCAGATAATATTTGCCTGATTAAGAATCTTTTTTTTTTTTTTTTTAATCACAGCTTAACTTTTAGTATGTTTAGACCTCTGCACATATACTTTCTAGTTGTAGCTTTTATGTGCATTTTAGAGATTAGGTAGTTCCTATAGTTTTGGTTTTGTTTTTTATATATATGGTTTTTCTTTTTGTTTAAGCAAATGCATTTAATTTGGTTTTAACTATGTCTTATTATTATGATTTTATTAATTTTACTTTGTTATTTTTTTATAGTTCTGCTAACCCCTGATGCAGTGCTTAATTAGGCGAAACATGGCCTGTGTTGTGTTTTATTTTTTGGTGGGGAGGGGGTTATGTCTGCACTATAATAAATTGTCCTTTATTGTCCTATAATAAACTATCTTTTCCCTCGTTAAAAGGTGTCATGTATGCAGGTAAATTAGGGAAATCCCTTTTCTTCAAATTCACTGAGCTTTGGAATAATCTCCCTGCACCACTGCGGAACCTAGGCTCATTCCAATTATTCTGAAAGCATCTGAAAACCTGGCTTTTCTCCAAAACGTAAAGCTATCTATTTAAAATGGAAAGCTAGCTATCATCTTAATAACCTCTAATTTCTTATTATGGCTTTCTCTCATTTACTGAATTACCTGTAAACCGTGTCGCACTCTATCTTTATGGAGATGATGCGGTATACAAACTTAAGGTTTAGTTAAGTCCTTGGTTATTACATTTTGGTTGAACTGCTGTTTTAACCACCATTTTGGATTTTGCAGACCGCCTGACCTGTTGTTTTCTAGCCATCTCCTTGGCAAAAGATAGAAAGTCTCTGAGGTGGTGATCATCTTATTTCCTCAGGAAGAGAGGGGTCTACTGGTATTCCATACAACTCCTCCTCCAAGAAGCAATGTGGAACTTCATCAGACTCCCATAAATGGTACAAATTGGTATCAACAAAAACAACTTCATGGGAGGGCCGATATGTGTCTTAACTTGGTCTTGAGAAACTATGTCCTGTGCCAGAATGACACCAAGAAGTAGATTCCCATTTTGACTCCAGTGAAGCTTCCTCTACTGATATCATCCACCTGGACTGGTGCTGACACCAACACCACAGTAGGTGCCAATGCTGAAGACTAAATCACAGGCTGAGGCCCTTGCGGGATATGCTGAACAGACACTATGGCTGATAAAAGCACCCTTGAAGACAATGAAGTCAGCAAGGCCAACAGCCCTGCTAGGTGCTCCTAGAGCATTGCCCAAATAGGTATCAACTCAGGTATCTGCACATAGGCACCCCTTGAATGGAGGGGGAGAATTTCTCCCGACGTTGACACTTCTTGGGTGCTACATCCCATAGTGTTGCAAGACTCCCGGCACTGCGTTGAGGAAGACTGATGGATGTGCTTCTTGGTCTCCTGACAAACAGCATCGATGTCTCTCGATGCTGACAAAGATGATGTCAAATCCTCACATCTCCTCGGTGTCAGGTCTAATACTGACTGGTCCCAGTGACCCTCTCAATCACCAGCATCAAGGCAGGTGGAGACTAACTCGATGCATGATAACTCCCAGTGTTGGATACTGGCTGATGCCAAAACCAATGCCAATGATTTGGACCTGTTTCTGAGTCTCTCTGGATTTCTGTATTCTTTTCTGCATATGTAACCAAAGAAGACAGTTTAAGTGATTATGTTCTGGCCTCAAACCCTGAATTCACCAGGAATGGGTGTCACAAGCAGAGATGGTCATAGTAACATAGTAGATGACGGCAGATAAAGACCCGAATGGTCCATCCAGTCTGCCCAACCTGATTCAATTTAATTTTTTTTTATTTTTTTCTTCTTAGCTATTTCTGGGCAAGAATCCAAAGCTTTACCCGGTACTGTGCTTGGGTTCCAACTGCCGAAATCTCTGTTAAGACTTACTCCAGCCTATTTACACCCTCCCAGCCATTGAAACCCTCCCCTGCCCATCCTCCACCAAACGGCCATACACAGACACAGACCGTGCATTGTATTGGGCGTAACGCTTGAAGCTACTGGGTACCTTTGATGACACAGAATGAAAAACGGCTATGGCTAAATCAAAAGACTCGATGGTGAAAAAGGGAACTCACCATACAAAAAAGGGGCGTTCCCAATCAATGCTCAAGCCTAAGAGGGCCTGTGAACCACGAAAAAAAAAAAAAAAAATTGGAGAAAAGGTCTAAAGCTATAGAAGCAGAAAAAAATGAACCCAAAGGTTAAATTAAGGAAAAAATTCCCCAGGGAAGGCATCACTCAATGAAATTTGTTGAAAAATGAAAACAAGGCTAAGAGAAGCTATCGTTTTCTCACTGCTGATAGAAAGAGACTTCTGGCCCCATGCTCCTAAAGCTAGCAGGAAGGCACAAGCACATGTGCAGTGGGACGTTACTTTGGAGTTTTTAAAGATATATGCATGCTTTTTCACATGTTCATAACTTGGCCTGCTTGTACTCAAAGAACACCTATTATCTATAACACAGGAAAAAGAAATGGCATTTATTCCATTTATCACTTACACGTTCAATAAGTCTTCATTTTGTACTGCAGAAGACACCTACATACAAAAAATAAATTTTGTTTAAGTATATTTTTAAAAATTCAACACTCATCTGTTTACTAATCAGTTATATTTAGTTATACAATTTGCCTTATGTCTGCAAGATCAGAGAATTAAGATGCATTTTGGAAGGTAAATTTTCCCTTTGCAATTTGATTCAGGAAAAGCACAAGTGTATAGTTGCATATGCAATTTCTAAAGGTAAATTATCACTAAGTATACTTTTCATCCAGTCCTGCTCCTTCATATGTGGGTATTAATATGTGCATACAGACTATACAATGCAAAACTGCACTCACTAATGTGGTGGGTAACTTTAAAAACGCCTCATGCCACATAGAAAAACCCTGTAATTTATTTGAAAATTGTCTTCTTAATCCAATACAATAGCATTTAACTTTAAAAAGGGATAACATGAGAATGGTAAAAAAGAAACTTAAGAGGAGCAGCTGCAAAGGTCAGACCAGCCCAGACCAGATATATTCCATGTATTAAAAAAAGGAGGAAGGACATCCAAATGGCAGCCAGCATGGTTAATGAGCGAGGTGAAGGAAGCTATTAGAGCTTCAGAAAAGTGGAAGGAGGATCTAACTGAAAATAATTGTAGAACTAAAGAACAATCAATCCCACTTACAGTTGAAGGGTCATTCAGTAGTTATCATTTCTCATTAATCACTCGTATTCATAGGGAAAAAAGCCTCAGAGCTAGGAGCAATACGCACAGTATGCAACTTTACCGTATTTCAAGCACTTTTTTGCTCAATACAGTCATCGGCAAAAACCCTCTAATAGTCTTACTTTTTTCTTTCTTTTTAACTTTTTTTTAAGTTCTTTTCAATTTTTGAAACTTCTCTTGACTGGTCTTATATGTATTGTCGTTTCACTAATCAAAATCTCCCTCAACTTAGAAACACCAACAGACTTCTTTTCAAATTTAAAAGTACAGAGCACTTATCTCAAATAATTTAGTCTGTTCAATCTTAATCATGTTGTGCCATTCACAGCAAAGCCAAACAAAGAAGAAAAAAAAGTAAGACTATTAGAGGTTTTTGCCGACGACTGCATTAAGGAGCAAAAAAGTGCTTGAAATACGCTAAAGTTTCATACTGTGCGTATAGTTCCTAGCTCTGAGGCTTTTTTCCCTATGAATATGAGTGATTAATGAGAAATGATAACTACTGAATGACCCTTCAACTGTAAATGGGATTGATTGTTCTTTAGTTCTGTAATTTTGGACCACTTGGTCAGATATTTTTTGTTTAGTGCTTTTGCATAATGAAAATAATTGTAAACACAAGGACTGGCAAGTCAAATGCAAGGCGCTGATAAGAAAGATTAAAGAGAGACCTTGAAAAGAAGACTGCAATGGAAGCAAAAGTATACAGTAAAAACATTTTTAGATATATTTAAAGCAAGAAGCCAGGAAAATAATCAGTTGGACCACTAAACGACCGCGGGGTAAAATGGGTGCTCAGAGAAGACAAGACCAGATCATAGTGGAAAAATTAAATGAATTCTTTGCTCCGGTCTTCACCTAAGAAGATGTAGGGGAGATACTGGTGCCAGAAATGGTATTCAGTGCTGATGAGCCATAGATACTGACACAAATCTTTAACACTGGAAGATGTAATGGGTCAACTGTTCTGTATCCTGTGTGTGTCTGTCATAATTAAATTGTAAGTTCTTTTGAGCAGGGACCGTCTCTTGCATGATTAATGTACAGCGCAGCATGCATCTGGTAGCACTATAGAAACAATAAATAGTAGTAATAGTAGTAGTAATTTGACAAATTGAACAGTAGTAAATCGCCAGGACAGAATGGTGTACATCCCAGAGTGCTGAGAGAATTTAAAAATGAACTTGCAGAGATTGTTAGTAATTTGTAATTTATCTTTAAAATTCAGCATAGTGCTGGAAAACTAGAGGGAGGCCAACATAAAGCTGATTTTTAAAAAGGCGATCCAGAAAATTATAGACCAGTGAATCTCACTGGTGCCGTTCAAACTGGTAGAGACTATTTTATAAAGAACAAAAAGATAAGAATATATACTAAGTATGGCTTGAGACAAAACCAACATGGATTTAGTCAAGGGAAATTTTGCCTTGTCAATCTATTACATTTCTTTGACAGGATGAACGAACATGTGTATAAAGGTGAGCCTGTCAATACTGTGTATTTGGATTTTCAAAAGTACCTTATGAAAGACTTCTGAGGAAACTTAGAAAGTTATGAGATAAGAGATAATGTCCTATTATGGATTAATAACTGGTTAAAAGATAGAAAATAGGGTTAAATATTCAATATTCTCAATGGAGAAGGGTATATAGTGGGGTTCAAGCACCCAAAGATCTAGCAGGTAGAGAGATAATGATTAATCCAAACACACAAACAAGAGTAAATAGGGGGGTTCCCCATGGATCTGTGCTGGGACCGCTGCTTTTCAACATATTTATCAATGATCTAGAGATGGGAATAACTAGTGAGATAATTAGATTTGCTGGTGACACAAAGATGTTCTAAGTTATTTTGTCACAAGAGGACCTGGTGAGGCTGGAAGACTGGGCATCAAAATGGCAGATGATGATTAATGTGAGCAAGGGCAAAGTGATGCACGTGAGAATGAGGAATCTGTGATGCAGGGTTCCACGTTAGGAGTCACCCCCAGGAAAAGGATCTAGGTGTTATCATTGAAACCTTCAGCACAGTGTGTGGCAGCGGCTAAAAAAGCAAAGTATGTTAGGAATTATCAGGAAAGGAATGGAAAACAAAGTTGAAAATGTTATGCCTTTGTATTACCATGGTATGACCGCACCTCAAATACTGTGTGCAATTCTGGTCACCGTATCTCAAAGAGATATAGCAGAATTAGAAAACGTACAGAGATGGGTGATAAAAATGATAAAAGGAATGGAACAACTTCCCTACGAGGAAAGGCTAAAGTGGCTAGGGCTCTTCAGCTTGAAGAAGGAATGGCTCAAGGGTAGAGGTCTATAAAATGATAGAGGTCTATAAAATACTGAGTGGAGTGGAAAGGGTAGATATGAATCACTTGTTTACTCTTTCCAAAAATAGCAGGACTAGGGCTGGAATCCAGTCGGGTTTTCCGGATTTTCCCAGTGAATATGCATGAGATCTATTTGCATGCACTGCTTTCAATGCATATTCATTGGGAAAATCCTGAAAACCTGACTGGAATCCGGCCCTCGAGGACCAGTTGCCCACCCCTGGACAGCACAGTTACTTACCGTAACAGGTGTTATCCAGGGACAGCAGGCAGATATTCTTGACTGATGGGTGACGGCACCGACAGAGCCCCGGTACGGACAATTTTAGAGTGATTGCACTCTAAGAACTTGGAAAGTTCTAGCAGGCCACACCGCGCACGCGCGAGTGCCTTCCCGCCCGACGGAGGCGTGCGGTCCCCAGTTAGGATAAGCCAGCTAAGAAGCCAACCCGGGGAGGTGGGTGGGACGCAAGAATATCTGCCTGCTGTCCCTGGATAACACCTGTTACGGTAAGTAACTGTGCTTTATCCCAGGACAAGCAGGCAGCATATTCTTGACTGATGGGTGACCTCCAAGCTAACAAAAAGAGGGATGGTGGGAAGGTTGGCCATTAGGAAAACAAATTTTGCAAAACAGATTGGCCGAAGTGTCCATCCCGTCTGGAGAAAGCATCCAGACAATAATGAGATGTAAAAGTATGAACTGAGGACCAAGTAGCAGCCTTGCAGATTTCCTGAATAGGCGTGGAGCGGAGGAAAGCCACAGATGCTGCCATAGCTCGAACTCTATGGGCCGTGGCGAAGCGAAAGAAATGAAGAAAAAAACGAAAGTTTATTTTTTTTTTTTTTTAACTAAAGAAGAGAAATAAAGAAAACTTTATTTCCAAAAGGGGTTTACGCGAGCGAGAAGGGCGATTACAAAAAACTCTTTCAACGGCTGTTGAAAGAAACGTGTCTTCTTAGCTCCGCGGAAACTAAGAAACTGGGGACCGCGCGCCTCCGTCGGGCGGGAAGGCACTCACGCGTGCGCGGTGCGGCCTGCTAGAACTTTCCAAGTTCTTAGAGTGCAATCACTCTAAAATTGTCCGTACCGGGGCTCCGTCCGTGCCGTCACCCATCAGTCAAGAATATGCTGCCTGCTTGTCTTGGAATAGGGGGTATGCAATAAAACTACTAAGTAATAGATTTAAAACAAACCAGAGAAAATATTTCTTCACTCAATGTGTAATTAAACTCTGGAATTTGTTGCCAGAGAATGTGGTAAAAGCAGTTATCTTAGCAGGGTTTATATAAGGTTCGAATAATTTCCTAAGACAAAAGCCCATAAGCCATTATTGAGATGGCTTGGGGAAATCCACTGCTTATTCCTAGGATAAGCAGCATAAAATCTGTTTTACTCCTTGGGATATTGCCAGGTACTTGTTTCCTGGGTTGGCCCCTTTTGGAAACAAGATACTGGGTTTGATGGACCTTCGGTCTGTCCCAGTATGGCAACTCTTATGTTCTTATGGAACGAACGGAATAGAAGTTTTAAATCAGTGAGCAACTTGCAACTGTTATACAACAAATTTCCAAACATTTATTGAGAGATGTCAGTTATCATACCTGTTGTATGTATTGATGATTTTGCTGCTGCTGCAACTCTTGAACATTATTTTTCAAAATTTCATTTTGTTTCTCTAGATCCTGTTAATTAAAAGTAAGCTTTTATAAGATAACAGAAGCTCTGGATAATTAACATATAAAACCCACTAATTTGCAGATAATAAACATTCTCCTGGATAAAAGAATAGCCTATGACATGTTTTGGAAAGTGGAAATTGTCAGATAAAGAAACTCTGAATATAATGCCCTATTGTAATGACTAATCTGATTACACAAGGCTTGGGTTACCAGATACCCAGCCTGTATTCTGTACCTGCTTCCAGTTCATGATTCTTAGCTTCTCTATGCCAGAGAAACCTGAGGCCATGTGGTAACTTTGTCTAGGATTAACAGTTTGAACCATATGCTGTTCTCCGGTGAATCTAAATCAGTTTGCAGTTTATCATCACTAGTCATGCGAGAAGTGATTTTGCAAGAAGAAGATAGGATCTGATAAGTAGACCTCTGATGCATATGGTTGTATTCTACTTGGTATCAATAAGATGTGTATGGATTGATCTTTTGCCAGACAGGTACACAAGCAAAAATGCTTTAGCTAGAGCACCCCAGAATGATTTATTAAGCTTGGCTCAAAGATTATTTTAGGATCTAGCCTTTGATCCTAGAAAGTCTAGATTCAAGATATCACCCAAGTTTTTGGGGTAATCATCACAATCTTACTTATACATTTCTGACATCTTATGTCATCTCAAAACTTACACCACCACTTAAATTCATTCAGTACTATGTATGAATACAAGTTACGTTTTGATCTTGAAGGGATACTTTAACTAAAGCTCAGTGTGTGGTTACGTGGCATTTAGTGCATGCTATGTCCATTAGCAAGCACTAAGCTTTAGTTATTAGCAATATAAATACATAGATTTATTTTTATACATACATACACAAATTCCCTATGTATAGGGATGCTATGTTATATTTTTAAACAGGACAGTCATGTGAAAAAATTAGGACACCCCATGAAATATTCAGTTCTTTTGGAAATGTTCATATATCGATGTCAAATCTTTTTTTTTTTTTTTTTTTTAAATCTCTGGAACAGAAAGTGATGTAATTGCACATAACAACAAAAGCTTTTCTTAATTTACTCATGAACAAAATATATCCACAAAAATGTGTATTCTAACTAAGGAATAAATTAGGACACTCTACACCCTAATAGCTAGTGTTATTCCCTTTGGCTGAAACAAATCTACTTTTCCATGTCTTACCTTCCCTTCCTATGTACATCGAGGAAACGGAGAGAAGAGAAGCACTCCCCCCAGTCTTCTGCCCAGAAAGCAGGAAGGAAGAGAGACTGGTTGATATGAAAGGTTGATACCACCTTAGGCAGAAATGATAGTACGTTCTGAACTGACACTCCAGAATCCATAAACCACAAAAAAGATCCTTGCAGGACAATGCTTACAACTCAGAGACCCGGCGGGCTGAAGCCATTGCCACCAGAAACACAGTTTTCAATGTCACATCCTTTAAAGTTGCTTTAGGCAAACGCTCAAATGGGGCCTTCTGTAACCCCCCCCCAAGGACTACTTTAAGACTCCACTCTGGACAGGGCTTCTTAACAGGTGGACAAATAAGCTGTACACCTTCCAGGAATCAAACTACATCAGGCTGAGAAGCAATAGAAGAGTGAGAAAAACCGCCCCTGTAACAAGGAATGGCTGCCACTTGAACTTTAAGGGAATTATAGGCCAACCCCTTGGCAACGCCATCTTGTAGAAAAGAAAGAATGTTAGACAGAGAAGCCTTGAAGGGCAAAATACCCTGAGCACCACGCCAAGAATCGAAAACCCTCCAGACTCTAGCATACGATGTAGACGTAGATCTCTTTTTCACCTGGAGAAGAGTCAAAATAATCTGCTCCGAATATCCCTTACGCCTCAGCCGCGACCTTTCAAGAGCCAGGCTGTAAGACCAAAGTGGGCCGGATTTTCCATGTTGATCAGACCCTGGAGTAAATCCTGTGTCACTGGAAACCGCAATGGATCGCCCATCGAAAGGCCCATCAGATCTGCATACCATGGCTTGCGTGGCCAATCCGGAGCTATTAGTATCACCAAGCCCTGAAAGTGAGCTACATGATGCTGTAAATGACCTATCATCGGCCAAGGCCTTGAAGCCAAGAAAGAGCCAACGCATCTACCCACTTTGATTCCTGCTCCCTGTGTCTACTGAAGAACCGAGGAAGCTTTGTACTTCGAGACGAGGCCATGATGTCCATTTCTGGGAGATCCCACCTCTGCACCACCAGCTGGAACGCCTGAGTGGACAGTTCCCATTCTCCATGATCTAAAATATTTCTCCTGAGGAAGTCTGCTTGAACATTTGCTTGTCCTGCAATGTGAGCCACTGAGAGAAGAGGAAGAGGAGCTTCTGCCCATTGAAGCAGAATCATTGTCTCACTCGCCAATTGAGGACTTTGTGTAACTCCCTGTCTGTTGATATATGCCACCACCGTGACACTGTTCAAAAAGACCCTGGTCGGCCAATTCTGAATCAAGATCTGAAACGCCAGAAGCGGTAGCCGGATTGCATGCAACTCCAGAAGATTGATGGACCACTGAGCCTCTTCTGGAGACCAGACTCCCTGCGCTGAGGACTGAAGGCACTGAGCCCCCCATCCCAACAGACTGGACTGGCATCCGTAGTAATTATGATCCAGTCCGGCGATGCTAGTGGCATTCCTTTGAACAAATTGATCTCACTGAGCCACCAATTCATGCTGAGTGATGCTTGCGGAGTCCAGTGAAGACAACCCCTGTCTCACTGAAAAGGACCATCAACAGAAGACTAGACGACCACGGACAACCGCTTGCTGGGAGATAGAGCATACTGAAGCTGCAGGAGATGCTCCATCCAAGACAACCACCTACTAATCAGTTCTCTATCTCCACCTGCTGGTCGATGTGTGCTATCCCACTAGTCTCTGGATTCATCTGCTGTTGCTGCTGCTTAGGAAACAATGGTTCAGGACCACTAGACACAGTGCAATGGAATTTTCAATCTGTAAACTTTTTCTGGTACAACTTTCAAAGTTAAAGAATGTATTTGCTTCCTCTCTGAAAATCTGGGAAAGAATACACTAACTTATGTGGGTATTTCTTTTAAGTCAAAATACATGCATAACTTTTGAAAATTCAGAAGTATGGTCATAGCTCCAAACCTGTCCCAATCCCTTCCTCAAGAATGCCTCCCCCTGTAGCAGGTACACTACGCATATACTTTTACCCACAGATAAGGCAAGCAATTTTATCAGCACCTACTTTTATGGGTGATGCAATTTGGTCTGCAAAAGCAGTTTCTAAAATTATTCTGTCAATGACTAAGTAATCTGCTAATGCATTTTAGACAGTTCTCCCAAGAGAAGCCAATAACTTTCTGCTCATGGACGAGTTAGTTGTTTTTCAAGGTCAGTGAAGTTAGCAGAAGTTATATTTTTAGAAATATTAAGGATTTGACTCACATTATACTTATGTATTTTAACAAAGGGAGTCAACTCTCAGGTTATCACTTGCCTTTATGCAGCCATCTCTGTCAGCAATATCATGCTCCTTCTCATCTAGTTTTGCCGCCATTATCTTCAATTCTACTTCTTGTTCCATTGCGCTGTAAAATAATACAAATATAGGATTATTATATTTAACCAATTAGAGGAAAATGACAGCAATGGAAATGAGGCAGTGTTGAGAAGGTTAACACTAGAGAGCTGAACGGGGATGACGGGAATCCCGCGGGACCCGCGGGTTCCCCCTTCGGGTCACGGGGATCCCGTGGGGACGCCCCCTAGGGTCGCGGGGTTCCTGCGGGGCTGGATGTACTCAGTCGTGCAGCTCTTCTTCTCCCTACCTGCTCTGCTTGCTTAAACAAAGCCCTCCCTCCCTCCGACGTCAGCGCTGACGTCGGAAAGACTTCCGTTCGGCTCTGTGCTGCAGGCAGGGCAGGTAAAGAGAAGGAAAGTAGCCTCGCAGCTCGAGTGGCTACCAAAGGAGGGGGGCAGTCTGCCCCGGGTGCAGCACAGCCGGCCAGGTCCCTTACTTTTGTGGCGCTTCCCCGACCGACCGACAACAGCCCCAGTCCGACACACCTCCCTGCCCTTAACCGCGAATCTAAATTACCTTCTTACAGCTGCTGTAAGAAGGTCTTTTAGATTTGCGGCTACAGGGTAGGGAGGTTTGTCGGACCGGGGCTGTTGTCGGTCGGTCGGGGAAGCGCCACAAAAGTAAGGGGACCTGGACAGCTATGCTGCATCTGGGGCGGGAGAGAAGGAGGGGGGAGAAGGACGCTGAAAGCACTGGGGAAGACAAAAGGGTGGAGAAGGACACTGAAAGACCATGGGAAGACAAAGGGGTGAAGGACGCTGAAAGGACATGGGGAAGACGGGGGGGGTGGAGAAGGACACTGAAAGGCCATGGTTAAGACAGACAGGAAGAAGGACGCTGAAACATGGGGAAGACAGAGGGGGGAGAAGGACACTGAAAGCACATGTGGAAGACAGAGGGGGAGACGGACGTTGACAGGACATGGGGAAGATGGGGGGGAGAAGGACCCTGAAAGGAAATGGGGAAGAGAGAGTGGGGAGAAGACGCTGGCAGGGAAGAAGACAGAGATGCCAGACTATGGGGGGAGCGGAGGGAAGAAGATGGGTGCCAGAACAATTTGGAAGGGGGGAGAAAGGGAGAGGCACAGTAACAGAGCAAATGGAAGACGCAGAAGGAAGAGAGACCGTGGATGGAAGGAATTGAATGAGAACATGAGGAAAGCAGAAACCAGGCAACAAAGGTAGGAAAAGAATTCTATTTCTTTTTTTTTTTGCTTCAGGATAAAGTAGTATATTAGTTGTGTTGATAAAAATTTATAAACATTAGAGGCTCTGGTAGAAACCCGTTTACAAAGTATGTATTCTTCCCAATTAATATTTCCAAATTAATAAAGTCTTTTTGCTTATTTGTAAATGGGTTTCTACCAGAGCCTTTAATTCAGTAGCATAATTAAATGAAATAACTATTTCTGAAGTTTATAGGGACGGGTGGGGACGGAGGGGATTCCTCACGGGGACGGGAGGGGACGGAGGGGATTCCTCGCGGGGACGGGTGGGGACGGAGGGATTCCTTACGGGGACGGGTGGGGACGGAGGGATTCCTCATGGGGACGGGTGGGGACGGAGGGATTCCTCACGGGGACGGGTGGGGACGGAAGGATTCCTCACGGGGACGGGTGGGATTTCTGTCCCCGTGCAACTCTCTAGTTAACACTTTAGCATGATATGCATCCATCAAGCCATCTATTAGTTATGACTGACCATGTCAAGAAACAAAGAGAGAAAACAGGACACTAATCAAATGTTGCTGTTAACAGCTAGACCCAGGGAGGCCAGGCTGCAAGACATCATGTTTGTAATAAGCAACTCAAGTTTATAATCTCATCATACTCAAATTTAATGAGTAGAGGAGTAAATAACTTAATGGTTACAGCAGAGGGCTGAGAACCAAGGAAGTCTAATTCAAATACCATTGAAACTCCTTGTGATCTAGAAAAGTGGTCTCAAACACGCGGCCCGGGGGCCACATGCGGCCCACCAGGTACTATTTTGAGGCCCTCGCTATGTTTATCATAATCACAAAAGTAAAATAAAGCAGGTTCTTGATCATATGTCTCTTTAGCTATAAATTACAATATTATTATTAAGACTTAGCCAAAAGGAAATATTTATAAACTATAAAGAGTTTTATGTCATGCAAAATTATCATTTCTTTAATAAGACATCAACTATTTTTTCTGAGGCCCTCCAAGTACCTAGAAACCCAAAATGTGGCCCTGCAAAGGGTTTGAGTTTGAGACCACTGATCTAGAACAAATCATTTAACCCTGCCTTGCCTCAGGTAGAAAACTCAGATTTTAAGCTCTCCAGGGAAGAAACATACCTAACTATACCTGAATGTATACCGCTTCAAAAGCTTTTGGGCTTCCAAGCAGTATATAACAAATAAATAAATTGTCAAATATAGCTGGTGTCCAAGTATCACATAATTTGTCATCAGATAACTTGAGTAAACTTCTTCAAAACGGCAGTAAATAAATCCTAATAAATAAAAATAAAATAAATAAATCAAACCAAGATTTGTGTATTGGTCGTTACTGCCCAAATATTTCTGGTTTTAGGGCTTTTAAAGATGATCTGTACACTAAACTGGAGGACATACGCTTGTGCCAACCTTTTCAGTCAAGTGGTCAACAACAGTTCATACTATCAATGACCACTACACCACATGATCGGGCGAGCCGCTCACAGTCTGATAAGTGGCTAAGGGTCAAGAAAAGCTCTGAAAGAAGATCAGTAGGTATCTATAAGTCAGACAATGTGAGCAGGCAGAAGAATCAGGACACAGACTGTGCAAACAGCCTGCCTTGGGCAGCCCACAGGAATTATGGAAAGTGTAGTTTAAAGCCCTGGATTCCTGCAGGTGGCTGGAGGGGTTAATTAGTGTTTTCAGAACTTGCCATTTTTCTCAATGGAGGAGGGTTAATAGTCGAGTGCTGCAAGGATCAGTGCTGGGGCCTGTATTGGGATTGGTGCTATTTAATTTAACACATTTATAAAGGATCTGGAAATTGGAACAAGTAAGGTGATTAAATCTGCAGTGATGCTGAGTGAAGATCTGTTAGGGGAAGAAAAACTCCACTGGACTATCTTACCTGCTGGCATTCAAACTTGGGATTCAGTAAATTTTATTTCATTGTCCATCTCTTACTTTTTTAGCTCAGTACTTTGCTTTATCAGCAAAATCAGTTTAGGGAATAGAGTAGCCTTTAGAGCAGTGGCCTCAAACTCAAACCTTTTGCAGAGCCACATTTTGGATTTGAAGGTACTTGGAGGGCCTCAGAAAAAAAATAGTTAATGTCTCATTAAAGAAATAATTTTGCATGAGGTCTTTATAGTTTAGAAATCTTTCCTTTTGGCTAAGTCTTAATAATAATATTGTAATTTATAACTAAAGAGACATATGATCAAGAAACTGTTTTATTTTACTTTTGTGATTATGATAAATATACCGAGAAACTCAAAATAGTACCTGGTAGGCCGCATGTGGCCCCCGGGCCGTGAGTTTGAGATCACTGCTTTAGAGTCTCTGTTAGGATTTTATACAAAACGTGTTTTTGTCTAGATTAATATTTTAAATTGCATTTCAGAGAATAAAATAAGATCAGATTACTTAGCAGTTGAAGAAAGTCTGCTTAATGTTTAATTCCCTCCCACCCTCCCTAGTACCACCCATTCCAAGGCTGATCTTTTGATTTATAGGCTCTTCAATCAATTAGGATGGGCATTGCTTTGGCAGGATTTTTTTCTGCTTTTTACATAAGAAAATAAAAATTGCCATACTTGGACAGACCGAAGGTCCATCAAGCCCAGTATCCTGTTTCCAACAGTGGCCAACCCAGATTAGAGAGCTGCACGGGAACGGGGATGACGGGATCCCGTGGGGACGCCTCCGAGGGTCGCGGGGTTCCTGCGGGGTTGGATCGCAGTGCACTCGAGCCGCGAGGGTAGTCTCCTTCTCCTTACCTGCCCTGTCGCAGCACACAGCCGAACGGAAATCTTCCCGATGTCAGCGCTGACGTCGGAGGGAGGGCTTAAGCAAAGCCCTCCCTTCCTCCGACGTCAGCGCTGACATCAGGAAGGCTTCCGGTCGGCTGTGTGCGGCAGGGCAGGTAGGGAGAAGGCAATGGCGTACGAAAGAGGGGGGAGGGGGCGGTCCGCCCCGAAGAATGTGCACAGCCGGTCAGGTCCCCCGATCGACCGACAACAGGCCCGGCCGACAAACCTCCCTGCCCTGTAGCCGCGAATCTAAATTACCTCTTACAGCAGCTTCACTACTCCAGCTGCTGTAAGAAGGTAATTTAGATTCACGGCTACAGGACAGGGAGATTTGTCCGACCGGGCCTGTTCTGTTGTCGGTCCGGTGCAAAAGCGCCACAAAGGTGGAGGCAGGGAGGGAGGAAAGGTGGAGTGGAGAAGAAAAGACGCTTAAGGGGGGAGAAGGCCGCTGAAAGCACTGGGGAAGACAAAGGGGTGGAAAAGAACGCTGAAAGGACATGGGGTAAACGGGAGGAAGGGGGGGGGGAAGGACCCTGAAAGCACTGGGGAAGACAAAGGGGTGGAGAATGCCACTGAAAGGACATGGGGAAAACAGGGGTGGAGAAGGCCGCTGAAAGGACATGGGGAAGACAGAGGGGGGAGAAGGCCGCTGAAAGGACATGGGGAAGACAGAGGGGGGAGAAGGCCGCTGAAAGGACATGGGGAAGGCAGAGGGGGGAGAAGGACACTGAAAGGACATGGGGAAGAGGGAATGGGAAGAAGACACTGGCAGGGAAGAAGACAGAGGTGCCAGACTATGGGGGGAGCGGAGGGAAAAAGATGGGTGCCAGACCAATTTGGGAGGGGGGGAGAAAGGGAGAGGCACAGTAACAGAGCAAATGGAAGACACAGAGAGAAGAGAGGCAGTGGATGGAAGGAATTGAATGAGAACATGAAGAAAGCAGAAACCAGGCAATAAAGGTAGGAAAAAAATTCTTTTTTTTTTGCTTAAGGATAAAGTAGTATATTAGTTGTGTTGATAAAAATTTATAAACATTAGAGGTTCTGGTAGAAACCCGTTTACAAAGTATGTATTCTTCCCAATTAATATTTCCAAATTAATAAAGTATTTTTGCTTATTTTTAAATGGGTTTCTACCAGAGCCTTTAATTCAGTAGCATAATTAAATGAAATAACTATTTCTGTAGTTTATAGGGACAGGCGGGGACGTAGGGGATTCCTTGCAGGGACAGGCGGGGACGGAGGGGATTCCTCGCGGGGACGGGTGGGGACGGAGGGATTCCTTGCGGGGACGGGTGGGGACGGGTGGGAGTCTTCACGGGGACGGGTGGGGACGGGTGGGACTTTGGCGGGGACGGGTGGGGACGGGTGGGATTTCTGTCCCCGCGCAACTCTCTAACCCAGATCCCAAGTACCAAGCTAGATCCCAAATATGAACAAACACTAGATCTCCCCAAACCATCCCAATAATGGCCTATGGACTTCTCTTTTAGGAAATTATCCGAACCTTTTTTAAACCCTGCTAAGCTGATTTCACCACATTCTTAGGCAACAAATTCCAGAGTTTAATTACACATTTTGTGAAGAAATATTTTCTCTAATTTGTTTTAAATCTATTACTGAGTAGCTTCATTGCATCCCCCTAGTCCTAGGATTTTTGGACAGAGTAAACAAGCAATTCACATCTACCCTTTCCACTCCACTCCTGCAACTACAGTATGGCTGGGAAAGATCATGCCACCAAAGCTGTTGTTCAGGTTACAGCTTCCATTTCTGTGCAGACAGAAAATGTTACCCAAGCAGAGGGAGTGGTTCCACGTGCAAGCTTGTTTTCAGTCTGGGATTTCACTCTGCTACGTTACTGATGATATCATCAGTAAAGCAGCAGAGTGAAATCCCCGATAGACAAGGCCAAGCAGGCTGTTAGAGTGCTGCGGCCCGATGCTGCTTCAGATGAAGGTAGGGGTTCAGCTACATGGTGAGGGTGGGGGAGGGGAGGTGCTCAAGGTTCTGCTGCACAACGGATGGGAGGGAAGGATAGATAGAAGCTGGGCAAGGGTTATGCTGCATGAGCGAGGGGAGGGAAGGAAAGATAGAAGCTGGGCAAGGCTGCACGAGGGATGGGATAGAGGGAAGGATAAAACCTGGGCAAACTTCTGATGCACAGGGGGATGGGAGGGAGGGAGGGGAGGAAAGATGCTGCACATGTGGGGGAGAGAAAGGAAAGAGGAAGAATTGGAGTGAAGGAGAGGGAAAGATGATCACGTGCATACCCCAAAAATAAGACCTAGGGCCTTTTTTGGGCCCCAAATGAATATAAGACACTGTCTTATTTTTTTTTTTTGGGGGGGGGGGAACACAGTAGTAGGCTGCTCAACAATGTGACAATTCTGTAAGGTCCTAGAAAAATCCTGAAATTAGGAATTACACTTGTGTGCCCAATTCCATTCAGTTTTTTGACTTAGAAAGCAAAGTTCCTTACCTGTAAAAGAGGTTCTCTGTGTGCCTGATTAATCCCACCTACATCCTAAGAGTTGAAGGGATTGATGTATACCAAAAGGCCCACCCACATACACAACTTAATGCCAATTTCTGTGCTTGTAAGAGCTTTTCCAGTGTTCTCAGATGTCATCCTCTTATGTGCTATCTGAGAAAATATGTTATAAAGTAAGCAACCTTGCTTTTAACTTCAACACGTCTGACATATCTAGCGTCAGTGTTTGATGCTCTTTCCTCTCATGAACTCTCATGAACACTCAAATAGCAGCCAGTTTCTTCTTCAATATATGCATATACTCAAAGTGCAACAATTGAAGCCAATAAGCACTACTTGCAAGAAAAGTAGTATAAGTCAATACCTTCTCAAATCAGACTGTCAATCTCTCACATCATCTCAAAACATATTACACAACTTATTTGCTGATTTTTGCTTTTACATTTCCAGCTTAATACAATTCTCACAATTTTTTATTCTTTGGTGTGTAATAAAACAAAACATGGTTATGTTCTTATTTTTCATTTAATTATAAGAACATAAGATGCATCATGCAGGATCAGACCAAAAATCCAACATCCTTCTTCAAGGACACAAGTACCCAGCAGGATCCTTAACAGTAAGATTCCTTGTTGCTCATACTCAAGAACAAGTTTTATCCTTTCAAACTGCACTAAGATAACGGGACGTAAAAAGAAACAATACATCTGAAATAAACTGAAGGTAATACATAAACTGAAGGAAATAAAAAGAAGGTAATACATCTGAAATAAACTGGAAAAAAGCATTTTTTCACTCAATGTGCAAAACTGTTAAGGTGTTGTAGGATGTGGTATAGGTAGTTAGCATAGATGCGAATATACAAATCCTGGAGGAAAAGGCCTTAAAATTAATCATACTTATTCCCTGTTTACCTGTCTCACCCTACTTATGGTTGTTCTTCTTATCAAGAGGACCTAGCAAAACTGTATATTATTATACTAAGCCTTTTATCATATCTATTATCAACTATCTTTTGAATAATCTTAGCTATTTAATCTTTCTTCATAGGGATTCCATGCCATCTTCTGTAATTTTGGTTGCAAATATGATTATCTCACTTATGGTTTTCTTTTCCAGATCATATATGAATTTTACAAAGCACCAGTTCCACTGCAGATCACTGGGACACTGCAATGAGAAAATTCACCTTTTAATCCTATTCTCTGCTTCCTTGCTTTAGTTACCAATCCACAATAGGACACTTCCTTCTGTCCCATGACTTTTTAATTTCACAGTGAGTTCTCCAATAAAGGCCTTTATCAAATGTCTTCTGAAAATTCTGATACACTATACCAACTGGTTTGTTTGTTTTTATTCAAGTTTATATTAAATCTGTCAAATTTTTGTCAATGTTAATACTTACAAATTCTGGAGATCTTGTGATACCTAAAGGGAAAAAAACATTGGAAACTGTTATACTTTTGAATTAAACATACTATTTAACAGACAAAGACATAACAAAGGAACTGATATTTTTTTAAGAAGCCCATTTTCACCTACCAGATCAGAAATCATCATCTATACATAGAATATTTTTTCTTAAACATACATGCAAGCCACTGTGTCCAAATTAAACAAAATAAGAACACCATAAAGCTTAAAGAAATGTTTAATAAAAAAAACAAAAACCTATATTGCTCTACCTTTCAGTCAACTAATTCATCAGTAGTTATCCCTAGTCAGGAAAATATTTTAATTACTATAAACTTGAGAAAACAAGATTGAAGATGATCAGCAAGTGTTCAAAAAGCAGGTATTTGGGGGGGGAAGTCTAGCATTCTTTCAGAAGGGCAAGCAAAAACAGCCTCGAAGTAAAGCTATGTTTCATTAGCTGTTATGCAAACTAAAAGTTTCACGTCTTTGAATATTAAAATAGAAGTTTTGGCAGAGTTCCTGGCCTGATATCACAAAAGCTATCATGACATCATGAAGTATCTGACCAATCAGCTTCTGAATCAGTTGCTAAGCAATTAGATAAAACTGTACCAGCCACCTGCTCAAAAATCTCGCTGTTTCTCTTGTTGAAAAGAGCTCTCCTCCTCAACACACGTGTAAAACAAGTGATTCTGGCTGCTATCTCCTAAATTAATATTTTACTTCAGACTTGCCTATTAACTAAAAAAAAAAAAACACAACAATTTTCAGAAATTATAATACTAAATATTATAAACTTCAAATTTACAGCCAATTAAATCTATGAAAGCTGCACCATTCATTACTAATGCTCTGTTGACAGGCTTAACATAAGATAAAAAATATTTTTGATAAAAACAAGTGGTGGAACCACCACTTACCACTAAACATTATTGTGGTGATATTGTGCATGTACTTTTCTATCCTTTTCTCATGGTTGTTACTGATGAGTGGTTTCATCCAACTTTGTTTTATTGTAAGTTGCTTAGATAAATTATTTGTTATGGAAATATCAAGTGAATAAACGTTGACTAAACTACTGATATCAGCTAAACACAAAACAGCAATGTTTTCACATTCCAAGACAGAAAGGAAGCTCAAAACAAACCAAGACCTGTTGTATCTGTTCTAAGTGCTGTCGTTCGGCCACTTCAATAGTGCCTTTAAGAAATTCATTTTCTTTCAATAAAACCTTTGGAAGAAATAAACAAAATGTAAATGTACATAAAGTATACAATAAACATTTATGACACAATGTGCAATTTTCTGTGGATATTAAATGAATTTTACCTGTAGCTCTTTATCTTTGTGTGCATTATCTTTCACCCTCTCCTCTAATTTCACTTCTGTCACTTTCATTTGCTCTCCCTGACCTTTCAATCTGTAAAATAAAGTGGTTTAGAAAAATCATGTTTAAGCACAAAACAAAATGTGGTTAAAAGACCAATACCTAATTCTGAGAGAGTTTTAGCATAGCATGGAAGATTAGGTTCTTACCTGGACAATCTTCTTTCTGCTAAAACACATAGGAGTACTCTAGATGAATATCATCTGGTCATGAACTGTTTACAGAAGGATGTCAATCACATCTTTCAGCTCCTCCTCCCTCACCATTGGAGTATAGTGCCCTCTTCAGTTTGTACCAAAGCAATCAATAACAGAAGAAAGTAGAAGGAGTGGCATGGGGAACTTCCCCGAAACAATAGTACATATCTGTTTTGATCTGTAATTCATGAAAAAACAACAATAGTTAGTATGAACGCAAAACATATTTATACCAATGAGCCATCCTGCTATGTGCAAGAGACAAAAACACTTATGGAGCACAGAAACTCAACACATTTATGGCGTTATTAGCTAGATGATTACATGTACTGTCAACTGATAGGAGAAAAACTCCAGTTCTGGACTATAGATTTATCCAAGGCAGAAAGCAAGTGCATTGAAAACTGACAGGGCGGGCCGTACAGATTCCTATGTATATTAACAGAAAAAAGATTATCCAGGTAAGAACTTAATTTTCCATTCTGATACATAAAGGAGTATACTCTAGGTTATGTACCAAAGCAGTTACAGACACCTAGGGTGTGACAAATGAGCCTTCCCGCAAAACTGAGGACCTAAAAAGCGGCATCCTCCCGAGCTGCCATATCCACTGTAGAATCTGGTAAATGTATGGAGAGTAGACCAAATAGCTGCTATATAGATCTCTTTGGGCAGTACTGCCCTGGTCTCTGCCCAAGAAGCTGCCACCTTTCTAGACGAATGAGCTTTGAGAGAAATAGGCGGCTGTTTGTCACAGGCAATATATGTTGGCGAGATTGCCATATAAATCAATCTGGCTATAGATGCCTTGGAAGCTGGTCTGCCTCATCTTGACTAACTAGTTAAAACTAAACGACGATTGGAAAGATGAAAGTCATTGGTCCATTCCAAACAGTAGAGTAAAACTCTCCATACATCCAGTCTCTGCAATAGTTTAGCCTCCTTGCCAAACCCATAGACTAAAACATGGGTAGACGGACCTCTTGGTTGGTGTGAAAGCCCAAACAGCCTTCGGTAGAAAGGAAGGTACCGTGGGTAGGATAATTCCTGCCTCTGTAATCCTGAGGTATGGTTCTCTGCACAAGAGTGCCTGCAATTCCAAGACTCTTCTCACTAAGACAATTGCCACCAGAAACACTGTCTTTTCATCATGAGATCCAGCAGGCATGCATCTTGAATGGGCTCGTATGAAGGCTTACAAAGTCCCTTCAGGATGTTAAGATTCCAAATTGAAAAAGGCAGGCATGACGGAGGCAGCAATCTGAGCACTCCTTTCAAAAATCTGGTCACATCTGGATGAGATGCCAGTGAAACCTTTCCCACTCAGACTCAAAAGCAAGAGAGGCCTGCCACCTGTACCTTGAGAGATGCCACTTCAAGGCCTTTCTTTAGTACAGCCTGCAGAAAGTCAAGAATCACCGGAACTAAAGCCTTGAACGGCTCCACATCATTTTGGAAGCACCAGAGTTGAAAAGCCTTCCAGGTCTTAGTGCAGCCTTCAATAGTTGAAGACTTCTTTGCTCGGAGGAGAATAGAAATGATTACCTCCAAATATCCACTGTATATTAATGCAGAGTGCTCAACAGCCATGCCAGAAGACCAATGTAATCTGGGTTTCCATGTGGATTGGACCCTGAGCAACCATGAATGAACCAATAGCTTGATAATTTGGTCCCATTGGAGCTATACTAGATCTACATACTAGAAAATGACACAGGGACAAATTTGTCCCCGTCCCGGCAGGAACTCAATTTCCCTGCCCCATCCCTGCAGGCTTTGTCACTATTCCTGTCCCATTGCTGTAAGCTCTACCATAACTGCACAAGCCTCAACCACTTATGATTTTAAAGCATTTGAGGCTTGTGCAGATGAGGACAGAGCTTGGAGAAATGGGGCAGGGACAGAAAAAGGACTTGTGGGGCGAGAAAATGAGTTCCCGCAGGGATAGGGAAAAGTTTGTTCCCGTGTCATTCCCTACTGCATACCATGGCCAGCAAGGTCAATCTGGGGCTACCATGGTGGCGGGATCACATAAAGCAGCCTGTCTTCCGGCCAGGACTGAACCAATGCATCCAACCCTGCACTTCCTGGTTGGTCTGTTTGGCTATAGAAGCGAGTCACCTTCGTGTTCTTGGCTAAAGCCATCAAGACCATCAACAGAGTTGCACAATGAGATCAAGTCCATCCCCAGCATTGCATAATGAAATCAAACGTTCTTCTAGACAGTGACCATTCTCCCGGGACTAACGTGTGTCTACTTAGAAAGTCAGTCTGTACATTTTCTACTTCTATTACATGGACTGCAGAGAGTGCCTGAAGGCTAGCTTCCACCCACCTGAACATCATCTGAGCCTCCAAACATAACAGAGCACTCTTGGTGCCTCCTTGCCTATTCACATATGCTACCATAGTGGCACTATCCAAGAACATTCTGACTGCCTTGCCTTCTAAATCTTTCTCTTTTGACCTTAAGGATAGCCGAATGGTTTGCAATTCTAGATGATTTATGGACCATTTTCTTTGAAGGAGAGACCATTGACCCTGTATCGGATGCCCACTACAATGGACCCCCCAGCCTGACGGGCTGGCATCATTTGTGAGGATCGCCCATGAGAGGATTTAGGGCAGGATGCCCCTCAATAAGAAGTCTACTCTGAGCCAATAGTGCAAGCTGTCCCTCGCTTCCACAGACCAGGGAAGCTGCATCTGGAAGGAATGATATCTGGGGAACCTCCTGGAGAGGAGTAACTTCTGCAAGAGATGTATATGAGCTCTCACCCAGGGAACCACTTCCATGATGGCTGCCAGAATCCAGGACCTGAAGGTAATGCCAGGCAGTGGGGCTCTGCATTGCTGGGATATCTGCAATCTGCTTCCTGAGCTTGTTTGTGTAGCTTGGAAAGAAAGACACACCTTGTTGAAGCACACTGCTAAATATTCCAAGCACTGGGGCCGCTCTAGAAGACTCTTCTTGATGATATAGCCCAGATCTACAACTTGCCACACCACCTGCTCTCCCTCCACCTTTGATGGAGCTCTGACCATCCAATAGTCCAACTAAGGATGCACCTGAATTCCCATCTTGCAGAGATGAGCTGCAACCATACCATCACCTTGGTGAAGGTGCGTGGAGCTATTGTTAACCTGAAGGGTAGAACCACAAACTGGAAATGTCTTTGCATAAGAACATAAGAAGCGCCATCTCCGGATCAGACCTTCGGTCCATCAAGTCTGGCGATCCGCACACGCGGAGGCCCTGCCAGGCGTACACCTGGCGTAATTTTTAGTCACCCATATCCTTCTATGCCTCTCGTAAGGAGATGTGCATCTAGTTTGCTTTTGAATCCTAGGCGATCGATTCCGCAATAACCTCCTCTGGAAGAGCATTCCAGGTGTCAACCATTCTCTGCGTGAAGCAGAACTTCCTGATATTTGTCTTGAACTTGTCCCCCCTTAGCTTCATTCTGTGTCCTCTTGTCCGTGTCAAATTGGACAATGTAAATAATTTTTTCTGCTCTATTTTGTCGATTCCTTTCAGTATTTTGAAGGTCTCGATCATATCCCCTCACAGTCTCCTTTTCTCAAGGGAGAACAATCCCAGTCTCTTAAGTTGATCCTCGTATTCCAGTTTCTCCATACCATTTACTAGTTTCATTGCTCGTTTCTGCACCCTCTCCAGCAGTTTTATATCTTTCTTTAGGTTGGGAGACCAATGTTGGACGCAGTATTCCAAGTGGGGTCTGACCATTGCTCTATAAAGCGGCATTATGACCCTCTCCGATCTATTCGTGATTCCATTCTTTATCATGCCCAACATCCTATTTGCTTTCTTTGCCGCCGCCGCCGCACATTGTGCTGATGGTTTCAGGGTCCTATCTATCAGTACACCCAGGTCCTTTTCTTGTTCGCTCTAACCCAGAGTTGCATCTGACATTCTGTACTCGTATTTCTTGTTTTTTCTGCCTAAATGCATTACTTTGCATTTCTCCACATTAAACTTCATCTGCCATTTCTCCGCCCATTTTTCTAAATGACACAAGTCGCTCTGAAGTTCCTCGCTATCCTTCTGCGATCTGATCGCCCGGCATAGTTGGTGTTATCTGCAAACTTGATGATCTCACTGGATGTTCCTTCTTCTAGGTCATTGATATAAATATTAAATAAGATCGGCCCAAGTACCGAGCCCTGGGGTACACCACTAGTCACTTTCTCCCAATCGGAGAACTTCCCATTTATGCCCACACTCTGTTTTCTGTTCTCCAGCCATTTGCCTATCCATCTTTGTATATCCCCCTCTATTCCATGGCTTTGTAGTTTCTTGAGAAGTCTTACGTGTGGAACTTTGTCGAAAGTTTTCTGGAAGTCTAAGTTTATTATGTCCACCAGTTCTCCACTATCAATTTGTTCATTCACAGTCTCAAAAAATTGAAGTAAATTCGTTAAACATGATTTCCCTTTCCTGAAGCCATGTTGACTGGCTTTCATCAGGTCGTGTGTATCCAAGTGCCAGACTATGCTATCTTTAATCAGAGCTTCAACCATTTTTCCAGAGACAGACGTAAGGCTCACAGGTCTGTAGTTGCCCGGTTCTCCTCTCGATCCTTTTTTGGAAAATTGATATTTGCTATCTTCCAGTCGTCCGGTATCTGCCCAGTTTTAATTGTTAGGTTGGCAAGTTTTTGCAATAGCTCTCCGATTTCAACCTTCAATTCTTTTAGGACTCTCGGGTGAATTCCATCCAGTCCAGGGGATTTGTCACTTTTAAGTTTGTCGATCTGGTAGTATATCTGATCCAGGTCCACTTCTACTGTGGTGAGGCTGTCTTCTATTACTCCTTTAAACACTTCCACTGCTTCTGGTATCATTGCAGTGTCCTCCTTTGTAAAGACGGACACGAAGAAGGAATTTAGCCTGTCTGCAATCTGTTTGTCTTCCTTGATGTACCCTTTTCTTCCCTGGTCGTCCAGCGGTCCCATCGCCTCTTTTGTGAGTTTTTTTCCTTTTACGTATCTAAAGAAGGGCTTGAAGTTTTTGGCCTCTTGCACTATTTTCTCCTTATAGTCCTTTTTGGCATCCCTCACCGCCTTGTGACATTTCTTTTGATCATCTTTAAGTTTGTTCCAAGCTTCGGTTGTTTTCGTGTGTTTCCACTTTTTAAAAGAGTCCTTCTTTTCTTTTATGGCTTCCTTCACCTGTCTAGTAAGCCATGCCGGTTCTCCTTTGCCTTTAGTTCTCCTTTCTTTGGAAATCCACGGAATGTAGAGATTTTGTGCTTCCGTGATAGTATTTTTCCGTGACAGTAGGAACCATGTCCATCTTTTTCGTGAACTGTTGTTTTACCATGGCTCTCATGCGTTTGTATTTACCCTTTTTAAAGTTTAAGGTCGTGGTTAAGGTTTTCCTGTCCCGATGTCAAGTTTAAAGTTGATCATGTTGTGATCGCTCGTCCCCAGCGGGACCGTGATTTCTACTTCTTTTGTCAGTCCCGCGAGGCCATTTAGGACCAAGTCCAAGGTGGCATTGCCTCTTGTCGGTTCTCTTACCATTTGTTCCAGGAAGCAATCCCCTAGCGCCTCCAGGAACTTGGCCTCCTGCCGCAGTTGGAGGTTCCCAGGTTCCAGTCTATCCCCGGGAAATTGAAGTCTCCCAGGATTATTACATTGCCTGCCTTGCATTCTTGTTTGAATTCCTCTATCATTTCTGAGTCTGTTTCCTCCGTCTGTCCTGGGGGTCGATAGTACAGGCCAATTTTTCTGTCTGCGTCATTTCTACTAGGAATCTTGGAGCTGCGAAGATGGGAATATGAAGGTACGCTTCCATCAGATCTAGAGAGGCTAAGAATTTGCTCATACCACTGCCGTAATTACTAACCGGACCATCTCCATATGGAACCGTGGTACTTTCCAGGCCGCATTCACAGATTTCAGGTCCAGAATCAGTTTCCAGCCTTCAATGCCTTTTGGGGGGACTAAGAAGTATATAGAGTATCTATGAAGTATACAGAGTATCTGCCAGAGCCCGATTCTTCATCTGGAATTGGTTCTACGGCCTGAATGTCTAGAAGCCTTTGCATTCTCACTTCTTTTCCAGACGTCCAGCTGTAAAATCCACAAACAGATCTGGAGAAAGGATGATAGAACTCAATCTTGTGACCCTCCCAAATAAGATCTAGAACCAAGTGGTCCAAGGAAATTTGCTCCTATGCCTTCCAGAATGCTGACAGTCTCCTGGCAGTGTGAAGGAGTGCGGCTGCTGCCTTGGTGTCATTGCGTCTTCTTGGAGGCCAGGCTGGCACAAGACCCCAAAGGTTGCTGGCACCTGGAGCTGTCAAATCTCTGTCTGGATCCCTGGTATGATCTTTAATCAGAGGCACCAGTGTAGTACTGGCAGGTGTGTCATGAGAAACTAAAATTGTCTCTGCCTCCCCCAGCAGAGACATCTAAAAGCACATTTCTTTTCAAATGGCTCTCTCGAATTGAATAATGGAATGGGGACCACAATCTGCATTAATTTGTATTAGTTTGTATTGATTCGTGTTGATTCATATAACAGTTTTAATGGATATGTTTTAGAAATGTTAATTTCTTTCCTTTTTTTTCTTTCCTTTCCTATTTTCTAATGGAGTTCCTTTCTTAAATATGATTAAGTTGTGATGTAAACCGCTTTGATCCTTTTTGGTTTTATAAGCGGTATAGAAAGATTTTAATAAACATAGGAGGACAACAGCTTCAGTACAGAATTCAAATTCTTTGCAACAGAAATATAATTATGCATAATGAAAGTGCACATACTAATAGTTTAGTTTGGGCAGAGCTGTGATCTACCCATATATTTTATAAAATATTTATATACACGTTTACATACTTATACCATCTTCAGAGCAGATGTAAATATGGGCAATGTTGGGACTGGTTCTGAATGTCTATTTTAAAGGCACATAAATATCTATGCTATAAAGCAAACAACCTAAAACATTTCAAAATACACAAAATAGATTTTAGACATTTCTTTTTCTTGAAAAAAATTCTACTTTAAGTATCTACAAATCATATGCATTTTTAATATTCCATAAAATATTCCAAAACAGGCAGGAATGCCTAAACATCAATGTGAGGTCTCATAAATAAGCACAGCCACAATGAATCTAACTTCTGATCGTATTCAAGCTATGTTTCTATAACCAAGTACTGATGTTTGCTGGCAATATTTACTAGACAAGAGTATTTTTTTTCCACATATTGTGGGACTTGTGAGAAAATTCAACATTTTTGGTACTCTGTTTCCCAAGTTATGAAGAAGAACTTAAGCGCCTCTATTTTGCTGGACCCATTTGTCTATTAGGCCTCCATAACTAAAGAGGACACAAGTGGCAAGTCCACTTTAGGAAACTATGCTTTTCAGCTGCTAAATGTATTATTGTATTAAAATGGAAACAACCAAGTGGTCCCACATTGTAGGACTGGCACTTGAAGATGACCGCTTTAATAGCTCTGGAACAATTGACTGATAAACATCATGGATGTTTTGATCCCACTCACAAACTTTGGGTATGTTTGGACACGATTATACATGGCTCAGTTGAAATTTGATAGGGTTACATTGCTGCTTTATTTTCTTTATATTACAGAATTTCTGTTTTATAACTCACTGACTTACACTGTTGAACTTCATATATACTGATAAGGGAGGGGGATGGGGGAATTAGGTGAATATGTATAAGCTATGCACTGTATATTTTGAATTTGTCAGATTTTTTGTGGTTTCCCTGAGTCAGTGCTGTTTTCGACCCAGCTACACAATTGCAGGATCTGCAGGGCAAAGAAGAGGCACTGTGGATCAATTTGGAAAGAGAGAATGCTAAATATATTTACATTGGTGTGATATACAGTCCTCCTTCACAGACAGAAGAAGTGAACAGAGATTTAATAGTAGACATTCAGAATATATCTATAAAAGGGGAAGTTTTACTACGGTAATAGGTGATTTTAACATGCCGGCTGTTGATTAGGGTATCTCTATTGCAGGGTCTTCTAGAAGTAGGGAGATCCTGGATTCTCTACAAGGAGAACTGTTCCAGCAGTTGGTAATGGAACCCATGCGGGATGGGGTCATACTGGACTTAGAGCTTATACAAACAGGGAAAGTGTTTCTGATGTTATAGTGGGTGATCATCTGGCATCCAGTGATCACTGCATGGTACGATTTAATATTAAGATGGGTATAGAGAGGGCTCATTCAAAAGTAAAGGTTCTAGACTTTAGAAAAACTAACTTTGTTGAGATGGGGGATTACGTCAAGAAATTGTCTGGATGGGAATGTCTGGAAGTAGTAGAAATGCAGTGGGCAAATCTGAAAGGAGTTATTGTAAGGGTAACAAACCTTTTTCTGAGGCAAGTAAGGAAAAGAAGGCCACTTTGGTTCTCAAAAGTAGTAGCTGAGAAGGTAAGGAATAAGAGGTCAGCTTTCATAAACTACAAAAGATCGCAGAAAGAGGAAGACAGGCAAAAGTATCTGGAAATGTTAAGAGAGGCTGATCGAACAGTCAGGAAAGCAAAGATGCAAATGGAAGAAAAAATAGCTGACATGGTAAAACGGGGAGGCAAGATTTTTTTACATACATCATTAAAAGGAAGAAGTGAAAAAGTGGCATTGTGGGACTCAAAAGTGAAGGAGAAAAATCTGTAGAAGCTGATAAAGAAAAGGCTGAATTGCTTAACAAATATTTCAGTTCTGTATTCACGGTTGAAGTGCCATGAGCGGGACCACAAAAGACAAACGCGAACAGGAATGGAGTAGTGGTAGACCCTGATCGATTTTCAGAGGGTTGTGTTAGTGAGGAGCTAGTTAAATTAAAGGTAGGCAAAGTGATAGGGCCGGATGGTGTACATCTGAGGGTGCTAAAGAAACTTAGGGAAGTTCTGGTGAACATAAGAATTGCCGCTGCTGGGTCAGACCAGTGGTCCATCATGCCCAGCAGTCCGCTCACACAGCGGCCCTCTGGTCAAAAACCAGTGCCCTGACTGAGACTATCCCTATCAGACTGAGACTATCCCTATCAGACTGATCTTTTCAATGCTTCTCTAGAGTTGAAAAGGTACCGAAGGACTGTAGAACGGTGGATGTGATCCCTTTACAGACATATGGTGCAGCAAAGTAGAAGGGACAGAGTCTGAAGTTGGCCATAGAAGAGAAGAGTACAAATAAGAGAGACTTGCCCAATGAGCTGAGTGCCCGGGGGGAGAGTGGAATAGATGAAAGAGGAGAGATACTGAAGAGTTGCAGAGCGAATACATTTGTAGGTCATTAAGAGGAGTTTGAAATGTATGCAGAAACAGATAGGGAGCAATGAAGTAACTTGAGGAGAGGGGTAATATGGGCATAGCAACACTGGCGGAATATGAGGCGTGCAGCAGAGTTCTGTACAGATTGAAGGGGAGAGAAATTGTTTAGGAGAAGGCCAGAGAGAAGCAGATTGCAGTAGTCTAGGCGAGAGGTGATGAGGGTCTTAGCATTGCGCTCAGAAAGAAAGGGTCTGATTTTAGCAATGTTAGCCATATTGTAGAGAAAGAAACGAAAGGAGAGAGATGAGTCAAAGATTATCCCAAGGTTGCGAGCTAACGAGACAGGAAGGATGAAGGCAATGTTCACAGAAATAGAGAATGGGAGAAGAGGAGAGGCAGGTTTAGGTGAAAAGCTCAGCCTTGGCCATGCTTAAGTTTAAATGGTGGTGACACATCCAGGTAGCAATGTCTGACAAGCAGGTTGAAACCCATGACTGAATGTCTTTCAAGATTTTAGGTGTAGCTAGATCTCTGATCAGCATAGAGGTGATACTGAAAGCCATGGGAGGAGATCAGAGCACCAAGAGAAGAAGTGTAGATGGAAAAAAGTGGTCCCAGGACAGAGCCTTGAGGTACACTGACTGACAGTGGGATGGCAGTTGAGGAGGATCCACCATAGCATACACTAAAGGTGCAATGGGAAAAGTAGGAAGAAAACTATGAGATAACAGCCCTGAAATTCAAGCAAGGACAGCGTATCAATGAGTAGGTGGTGATTTACTGTGTCAAAAGCTGCAGTCTCAAAGTCAGAAGAAGGTTCCCAAAAGCTTCTTTAAATTTTTATAGGTTTTGTTTGTAATCTACACTTTATTTCAAACATTTGTTGTTCTATTTCAAATCTTCTAAGTTATGCTGGTTCTATTTTGGGTAGGCTTCTTGCTTACTATTGGAAAGCAGTGAACTAAATCCAAATAAATAAAACTGTAATTTTTCACTTTGGACTGAAGAAAATACAATGAAAGGAGGGATGACAGAAAATGAATCATCTTAGTAAGTCAGGGCAACAACCGGATATCGGGATGGTCATTTTCCTATCCCAATTCCATAGTTATCCAAACTTATAGTTTACTTTCAAGTGGAGTATGCAAATAGGAATTTATAGTTTTCCAAAACTTCTCTAAAATTAACGTCACAAGCAAGTTTGTGAACATAAAGATCTCTGTGCCCCAGTAGTAGTAACTAAGCACAAGTGAAACTTTTTCTTTGCCTACCGATTATTCCTATTTTTAAAATACTTACTGATTTTGAAGCTCCTGCACCAAAGAAGCAGTTGACACCTTAAACCAACAAAAATAAATTATGTTCTTCACATGTCAAAACTGAAGCTTAACCTATTTAACACGAACATTCTACAGAAACCATAGAGGGTATTATTTTCATAATATATTTAAGACAAGTCCAAAATACACTAAGGAGTGTTGATCAAAAGGGAAGATTAGGATCTTACCTAGACAATCTTCTTTCTGGTAGAATGGTATAGTATCTTTGAATGCTTGGGTTATGCCCTTCTTTAATTGTGACACTGCAGAAGGCATCTTTTAACGGTTCCACGTCCTTCCCCAGTGGGCTGTGCTATAGCTCTTCAGTTTATACCAAAACAATCACCAATCGCTAGGAAAAGAAATAAGGAGGGGTACGGCGAATCTCCCCAATAACATTCTGTTCTATAACAATCAGTGAAACAAAACATATTAAGACCAATAAAAACTTGATATAAAACAAGGTGGATCAAACTAGCCACCTATCTGAGTGCAGTCTGCCTTAATAGTTATGGAGATATCACACTTTCCCTCTTTCTAGTTTGCAATGGAATATCTTGTCATTCTTCAACCTGCCACAAAAATTACGCTGATCAGATCACCTGAGAGCTTGTGGCCTACTGTCTGGCAAAGATTTAGGGTGATGATCTGCCCCAATGGCCATGAAATTGTCCAATCCTTTAACAAACAGCATCTTCCCCTTAAAGGAAAGCCTGGTCAGTGTGGCCTTAGAAGATGAATTACCCGCCCACTGCCTGTCCCAAAGCATTCTTAAGGCAGGGATAGAATAAGCATGACCCTGAAAATGTCATGCAGAGCATCTGCCACATAATCCAAGCCCACGATAATCAACTGGGAGAAAGCATAGTTTTCTACCACCGGGGTTCAAAACACTATTATGTCATGCACATGCAACATAAGACACCGTTGCTGCCACTTTTAGTCGCAATGCCAAAGCCTCAGTTGACTATTGAGGACCAAATCTATCTTGCAGTCCTGCAAATCCTTTGAAATCACTCCCTCTTCACTGTGCACGGTGATCTGAGCTACCAACAAATCTACTTTAGGTGGTACAAGTAGCTGCTAAAAATACAGAGCCATCAAGTACAACCTTCGCCATGGTCTTGCCTACCCACAAAGAACCCTCCGAGGCATCCCAATGCTCCGTGAGCATAACTGTAAAATCTAGATATGAGGGAAAACATATAGTCTAGCCTTAGTGCCACTCATAACCGAGCATTGAGCAACAGAGGACTGTGGTGGCTCCAGTTTCAATTCCTGAAGTGCCGCCTCAGCAAAACTTTGCAATAAAGCTATCGGCTTAAAGAGGCAACACAGTCAGGTCATCCCACAAGGCCCAGGGCCACTAACAGCCCTAGCCCGAGACTCTGGTTCCTCCAAAACTGAAGAAACACTGAGATAGCAAAGGCATAGACTCCGATCCCCCGTCTTCTCAGTCTCCTTCTGATTGGACCTCTGATTCTTGAGCAAGGATTTGTTTGGGGAAGCTTTGCTCTCAGAAGGCAAGTCCCCCACTGCAAAACCAATGATTCTCCAGATGGAGCAGATAGACCTCAATAATTTAGATAGGGTTCAAACATCAAACTCTCAAAGCAGGGGTAAAGCCCTATGCAGGATGCCCCAAGGACCCCTACAGGGACTCCCTGTATCGTCTCTTAGGCCTAGAGCAGGGGTGTCAAAGTCCCTCCTCAAGGGCCACAATCCAGTCAGGTTTTCAGGATTTCTCCAATGAATATGCATGAGATCTATTTTCATGCACTGCTTTCATTGTATGCTAATAGATCTCATGCATATTCATTGAGGAAATCCTGAAAACCTGACTGGATTGCAGCCCTCAAGAAGGGACTTTGACACCCCTGGCCTAGAGGTATGTGCATAGTAGCACTTCGATGTAGCCAACATGTCGCTGTTTTAGGGCTCTAGATGGACCTTTTGACCCACAAACCGAGCAACCTGTAACTCCACCACTTTAGAGGGATCAGAGAAGGCTAAGCCTGAGACTCCTCCCACTCCTACCCACACACAATGCCCTGTGGCATAAGAAACACAATGCTCCTCAGCCAGCCATCCAGCACAAATATGAATAATACAGGGGTAAAACATTTCTAATGATTTTAATTAAAATAGAGATGTTTTTGAGACAGATTGAGAAATACAAGATGGCCACCGAATTCATGCCAAAAACGGCCCGGGGAGCAATATTGAAAGTTAAAAAAAAAATTCAGAAAATGGTATTTTGAGGTAGGGGACCTAAATTCTGGCCACAGAAACCCCCAAAATGTTGATTTTCAGATTCCTTCCCCCCCCCCCCCCTCCCGATTTCTCTCATAGGCTACAATAGCCTGTACTCACTGTGCCTTGCTGGTGCTGGGAATTGCTGAGCTGCCACTGCAGCTGACAAACTGAGAAAACATCTGCCTCATACAAGGTCCAGATGCCTGTATCTTCGGGTTGCCAGTCAGACTGAAGTCTGGATTGAGTCCTCAGACCCCCATGCTCTGCATGTATCAATAGGAGGAAGAAAAATGCATGGCTACACAGCCTGCACACAAGCTCTTGATAAATCAAGGGCAAGCCATGTTTCAAAGGAAACAGTCCCTCAGCCTCCAAATCTATTAATGCAGGCTGGCTGACAGGTGCCCTGTACAAAGGGTATCCTGCTAGCTACAGACTTCTACACTGAGAGCCTGTATCTTCTCACAGTGAGAGCAGTCCCAGGCCCTCTGGAAACCTCCAAATCCAGTTTAAAATCCTGAAAATAATAAAATGATCTCAGATCAGAAAGACACCTTCTAACTTGCTTTCAGAAAGAAAGACTAAAGAGCTATTGCACAGTCCATTGGGGAAGGAGGCTGTGCCAAAAAAACGATAACTTCTGTAGTCTCACAATTAAAGAGGGACATAACCCAAGCATTCAAGACTACTATATCCTTTACACCAGAACTGAAATTTCTGGAAGGAAGAAGTATTATCTTTCACATCAGTACATGAAGACTGTATGCTTTGGTTCTCATCCCCAGTTTTACCTTCTACTCAAGTTTACTGCAATTTCCATAACATTAACATATATAACAACGAAAGGTAGACTGTATCTGAATTCAAGAGGGCCTGGGATAGGCACGTGGAATCTCTGAGAGATAGAAAGAAGTAATGGTTTCTGCGGATGGGCAGACTAGATGGGCCATTTGGTCTTTATCTGCCGTCATGTTTCTATGTTTTAGCCATTAAAAAGATGGATTCCCTAAAAGTATTCTGACATCCAAATTACATTATTAGTATTTGGACATGTCAGCTTCTGCTTTAATCAAAAAACTTAAACTACTATGAAAATGAAAACTAAAGAGCAACAAGCATTTGCACTATCCTTAACTCATCAGTACAATGCTGGTATTAGATTTTCCTCTTTAATGAACATTTAAGTTGATGTGCATGGAAGTTGATCAAGAACACAGCCTTACTAGACATGGCAAGAAAAGAGGAAGGGGCTACTCATTTGTACTGCTTATGAGAACCACTAAGAAAGCAGAAGATACACACTGGACAATCCAAAAGACACAGGAACTGGTGTTTTTAGAGAAGCCAAAAGCACTGGAATAAATGTACTGCAAATCTCTCTGCCATCTATTGACCTTAATAGATGTTTACCTGTAAAGTCTTTTCGCATTGGATATTTCTTACGTCTTCGTTCAAACACTCTATTTCCTGTAGTAAGGCCTTTGCAATGAAAACAGATTGGACAATGGGAACATGTACATTAACACCAAAATGGATATTATGATATTTAGCATCATGATATGCAACACAGAAAACAATGATTAGAATCTAATGGAGCTAATAGATGAAGCAGGGCTATTATATTAGTTACCTGAACAGTTTGCTCCTTGTTTGCAGTTTTAAGGTATTCTGCTTGTAGCTGTTCTTCCACAGACTTAATCTTTCCATCCTTTTCATGAATTCTAACATTAAAAAAAGTCTATTGTAATAAAGGACTACACAATTAAACAAGCCTCATCAGGTAAGTTATGGATTATTCTACTTTTACTCCAGCATAGAAAGGAAAAAAGTTCATTTGGGGGCCAATTTACAAAACAATGGCTTTAGCATACCCTTACAAGGTCATCCCTTATGCTTAGGCCATTTTTGTCACTAGAGTAAAATGGCTGATTTTCTGAATTTTTCAAAAATGACCATGCACTAATGTTCACATTAGCACATGAGCCCCTACCGTCTCCTATTTATCCAACACCCATATAGCACAGTTACTTACCGTAACAGGTGTTATCCAGGGACAGCAGGCAGCTATTCTCATGTATGGGTGACGTCATCCGACAGAGCCCCGATGCGGACGCCTCACAAGCAGACTTGCTTGAAGAAACTATAAGTTTCGAGTCGCCTGCACCGCACATGTGCGAATGCCTTCCCGCCCAATGCACAGGGCGCGTCTCCTCAGTTCAGATAGCTAGCAGAGAAGCCAACCAGGGGAGGTGGGTGGGTTGTGAGAATAGCTGCATGCTGTCCCTGGATAACACCTGTTACAGTAAGTAACTGTGCTTTATCCCAGGACAAGCAGGCAGGTATTCTCACGTATGGGTGACCTCCAAGCTAACCAGAATGGGATGGTGGGAGTGCTGGCAACTTAGGAGAATAAATTTTGTAATACTGTTTGGCCAAACTGTCCATCTCGTCTGGAGAAAGTATCCAGACAATAATGAGAAGTGAAGGTATGAACCGAGGACCAAGTAGCAGCCTTGCAAATCTCCTCAATCAGTGTCAATCTGAGGAAAGCTACAGAAGCTGCCATTGCTCTGACTTTATGGGCTGTGACTTTACTGTGAAGTGGTAATCCAGCCTGGGCATAGCAGAAAGAGATACAAGCCACCATCCAATTGGAGATGGTGCATTTAGAAATTGGATGTCCCAACTTATTTGGATCGAAAGAGACAAAAAGTTGAGGAGGAGTTCTGTGTGGTTTGGTGCATTCCAAGTAGAAGGCCAAAGCACGTTTACAGTCCAGAGTATGAAGAGCTGATTCTCCAGGGTGAGAATGAGGCTTTGGAAAAAAACACTGGAAGCACGATAGATTGGTTGAGATGAAATTCTGAGACCACTTTAGGTAGGAATTTCGAATGAGTACGAAGAACCACCTTGTCATGATGGAACACAGTGAATGGTGGATCAGTAACTAAAGCTTGGAGCTCACTGACTCGTCGAGCAGAAGTGAGGGCAATGAGAAACACCACTTTCCAAGTGAGATACTTTAGATGAGCCTTATCAATTGGTTCAAATGGAGGCTTTATGAGTTGAGAAAGGACAACATTGAGGTCCCAAACCATAGGAGGTGGTTTGAGAGGAGGTTTAAGATTGAAAAGTCCTTTCATGAATCTGGAAACCACCGGATGAGCAGAGAGGGGTTTCCCTTCAATAGGCTGATGAAAAGCTGCAATTGCACCGAGATGGACTCGTATGGATGTAGACTTGAGACCAGAATTGGATAGGTGCAAAAGATAATCTAAAAAGATAAGGAAGAATGTTGAGGCTCCTTATGATGAGAAAAACACCATGTAGAAAATCTAGTCCATTTTTGGTGATAGCATTGTCGAATGATAAGCTTTCTAGAAGCTTCTAAAACGTCTCTTACAGATCGAGAAAACTGAAGAGGTGTTATGTTGACAGGTACCAGGCTGTCAGGTGCAGAGACTGCAGGTTGGGATGAAGCAGAGATCCTTGACTCTGTGTCAGCAGAGAAGGAAAAACTGCTGCTGAGTTGAAGTAGAAGGGAGTAACAGGGTTCTCTCGGCCACCAAGGAGCAATTAGAATCATGGTGGCATGATCGTTCTTCAATTTGACTAGAGTCTTGAGAATGAGAGGGAATGGAGGAAATGCGTAGAGGAACAGATTCGTCTATTCCAGAAGAAAAGAATCTGCCTCGAGGCGGTGAGGAGAGTATATCCTGGAGCAGAACTGAGACAGTTTGTAGTTGTGGGGAGCTGCAAAGAGGTCTATCTGCGGTGTTCCCCACTGTGAGAAAATGTGATGAAGAGACGAGGAATGGAGAGTCCATTCGTGAGGTTGCAGGAGACGACTTAAGTTGTCCGCCAAGCAACTCTGAGCCCCTTGAATGTAGACAGCTTTGAGGAAGGTGCTGTGACGGATAGCTCAGTCCCAAACCTCCAGAGCTTCTTGACAGAGGGAGGCAGATCTCGTCCCTCCCTGTTTTTTGATATAATACATGGCGACTTGGTTGTCCATGCGGATGAAGACTACTGTGTCATGAAGGAGATGTTGAAAAGCATGAAGAGCTTTGAGGATCGCTCTGAGTTCCAACTGATTGATATGACACTGACGATCCGTACTGGTCCAGAGGCCTTGAGTACGGAGACTATCGAGATGAGCACCCCAAGCGTAGGTCGACGAGTCTGTCATGAGGACCTTCTGATGAGGGAGCGGTTGAAAAAGCAAGCCTCTGGAAAGAATGGAAAAGAGCATCCACCAACGGAGAGACTTCTTCAAAGAAGGAGTGACCATGATGTGTCGGGAAAGAGGATCGCAAGCTTGCGTTCATTGAGATGCCAGGGTCCACTGAGGAATTCTGAGGTGAAGTCTGGCAAAAGGAGTCACGTGCACTGTGGAGGCCATGTGACCCAGAAGCACCATCATGTGTCTCGCTGAGATGGAAGAGCGGGAAGACACAGTATGACAGAGTTGAAGAAGAGCTTCCAGGCGTTGTTGTGGAAGGAATGCTCTGAGTTGGACAGTGTCCAGAACAGCTCCAATGTAGAGTCTGTGAGGGCTGAAGTTGAGATTTGGGAAAGTTGATTTTGAATCCCACACTTTGTAGGAACCAGGTAGTCCATTGGGTCACTACAATAACCCCTTGAGATGTGGAATCTTTGATGAGCCAGTCGTCGAGGTAGGGAAATACCTGAAGACCATGATTCCATAAAGCTGCTGCTACCACTACCAGGCACTTGGTGAACACTCTGGGAGATGAGGCCAGGCCGAAGGGTAGAACCCTGTGTTGGTAGTGCAGATTCCCCACCCGAAATCTGAGGTATTGACAGGAGGTCGGATGGATGGGAATATGAGTGTAGGCCTCATTGAGATCCAGAGATCATAACCAGTCATTCTGCTCGAGAAGGGGATAAAGGGATGCCAGGGACAACATGCAAAACTTTTCTTTGACTAGAAATTTGTTGAGAGCCCTGAGATCTAGAATGGGTCGCAGATCGCCCGTCTTCTTCGGAACAAGGAAGTAACGGGAGTAGAACCCCCTGTTCTGCTGGTCCAAAGGAACTGGTTCGATGGCATGGAGACAAAGCAGAGCTTGAACTTCCTGAAGAAGAAGGGCGGTCTGAGATGGATTGGAAGGAAACTCTCTTGGAGGAAGCTCCAGTGGAACCTGAGTGAAATGAAGAGAGTATCCTTCTCTGATGATGGTCAAGACCCAGAGGTCTGATGTAATTAAGGTCCATCTGTTGTAAAAATGATGGAGACGACTTCCTATAGGGGGAAAGGGAGACAGAGAAAGAATGGTGGAGGTTATGCTCTGTTTTAAACAGTCAAAAAGGCTGAGAAGCCTTAGGTGCAGCAGAAGGTTGGGATTTCTGTTGCTTCTGAGGTGGCTGTTTTTTCAGAGGAGGGCGAGTATAAGGAGCTGGCTTCGGAGCAAAACACCTTTGATTGATAACAGCCGGGCATGCAGGCTTGGCAGGTGTCGGCTTCGGTTTAGGTCTGACAATTGAAGCAAATGACTTTTCATGGTCAGATAATTTTTTAGTGGCTGCCTCGATGGACTTGTCAAAGAGGTCATTGCCCTGACAAGGGATGTTAGCCAGGCAGTCTTGAAGATTAGGGTCCATGTCAATGGTACGAAGCCATGCAAGATGACGCATAGCATAGCCACCGAACAAGCAACCGCTCGGGCAGATAACTCAAAGGCATCGTAAGATGATTGCTGGAGATGAAGACGCAACTGAGAAAAAGATGCAATGACTTCTTGAAACTCAAAATGCATGTGATTATCCATGTAAGTCAAAAATTTCGGCAGTAGAGAAAGAAGAAATTCAAAATAAGTAATGAAATAAAAATTATAATTGAAGACTTTAGAGGACATCATAGCATTCTGGTAGATGCAACGTCCAAATTTGTCCAGAGTTTTCCCCTCCCTGCCAGGGGGGACTGTAGCATAGACCTTGGAAGGATGGTATCTTTTCAAGGAAGATTCAACTAGTAGGGATTGATGAGATAACTGTGAATTGTCAAATCCCTTATGATGTACCGTTTTATACCTCGAGTCCAATTTTCCAGGAACTGCTGGTATAGAAAATGGAGTCTCCAGGCAACGAGTAAAAGTCTGGTCCAAAAGCTTGTGAAGCGGAAGCTTCAGATTTTCTGCCGGAGGCTGAGGGAAACGCATGACTTCAAGATATTCCTTAGAATATTTGGAGCCAGTATCCAAGTGAACATCCAAATCTACAGCCATTTGTCACAGGAAAGATGAAAAAGACAACTGATCCGCTAATGCCCTGTCTCGAGAAGGACTCGAGGACATCGAGGCAGCATGTGTCGAAGAAGAAGCTTCGGCATTGAAAAAAGTCCCATAGGAACCAGGTGACTTGGTCGAGGCAATCTAAGCCGGGATATCCTCGAGGTCCGGCATCGGAGATCTGAAACGAGGAGTTGGTGGTCTGGTCGAGGTCGGAGTAGAACGAGGCTTCGAGGAAGATGGAATATCCTGCGAGGAACGATATCGTGAAGAATGCCTCGATGAAGGTCTCGAACGATGGTGAAAACTGTGTCTAGAACCAGACCTCGATGATCGAGGAGATTTTGCCTCGGAGACAGAAGCAATGTATGAATAGGACTAGAGGCTGTAGATCGAAGCTCCAGAGGCTTGGAGGAGAAACCTCGAAGCACTCGCAAAAACTCTGCTCCTTGCTGAGAGTGTGAGGAATCCTGTCGATGTACTCGCAAAGAATCTACTCCTTGCCTTTCGTGCTTAGGTGGCAGACCAGACACTCGCAGAGACTCTGCTCCCTGCAAAGAGTGCGACTCCAACCGGGGCATCGGAGGCGGCTCAACGTCACAGGGGGTTGCTGGATGCCCAGGCAGAATAATAGGAAGCAGTTTAGGGCCCATAATGGTAAGGTACTGAAGAAACTGTTTCTCTAAAATGGTCTGTAAAGAAGCCGGCAAGGTGAGATCCGCATCTGAAACCGGTCCACCTGCCTTGGCCGGAGATTCCTTCAAGGTAGTGTGAGTGTGCTTCGACTTAGGAGTCTTAGACACTTTAATCACCACCGGCGGAACCGACTGCTGAGCTATCTGACCTGAGGAAACAGGGGAAGATACAGCAGATGACGTCGAAGCAAGAGCCACTGCAAACGAGGAAGGCTTGATGAGGCTCGAGGTAGAAGCAGGAGGTGCGGAAGGAGGCTCGATGGAAGTCGAAGCCGGAGACGCCTTCGAAGTCGAGGGATCAGTCGAAGACTCCATCTCGAAGAGTTTGTCTACTTTAATGCAATGACGCTTAAAAGCACGAGGCTGAAGTGTTTGGCAAGGCAGGCACGACGTGGGATGATGTTTAGGCACCAGACACTTGAGGCAGCGTCTATGAGGGTCCGTGAGAGAGATCGCATGCTGACACTTGCTACACTTCTTAAAGCCTGTAACAGGCCGGGACATAGGCCTAAAAACAGCCGCTGCAAGGTCGAAGCTCGTGGGCTGCGGCCGAGCAGCCCGTCCCGGAGAACTGACGGAAGACGAAAAAAACTTCTTTTTTTTTTTTTTTAAACTAGATAAAACAAATAAAATAAAATAAAACAGTGATTCGTGAAGAAAGAACACCAATCGCAGTTGAGAGAAGGCAAAAGTGAACTAAGTTGAACGCAGAGAGTCAAAGACGGATTTCTCGGCTCCATGGAAAACTAAGAACTGAGGAGACGCGCCCTGTGCACTGGGCGGGAAGGCACTCACGTATGCGCGGTGCGGGCGACTTGAAACTTCTAGTTTCTTCAAGCAAGTCTGCTTGTGAGGCATCCGCATCGGGGCTCCGTCGGATGACATCACCCATACGTGAGAATACCTGCCTGCTTGTCCTGGGATAAAATTAATTACTTAAAACAAGAGTGAAAATAAAGCTTACAAGGCGGTGGAGAAAACTAATGAAGTGACAAATCACTAAATTTAAGAGTCTGACAATTACTTACACTTTTTGCAGCTCTTCTACCATAGAGTTCAAAGAAACCTAGACAGAAAATAAAATAATTTAACTTTTCCCCCATATCTACTGTACATTATCATCCTCTGAAAGTAAAGGCAAATCATTATGCCAGTCACCCTACTGATGACATCACTGAGCCCTGAGGTCTGTCTTTTATGTTGCACAGATATTCACACACCATTAAAAAGTGGATATTCAGCACTCCAGATGATAATATCAGAAAAATGACAATTGGGCATGTGTAATTAATGCAGGCCATATTCGATGGGAAAAAAAGTGATGATGCAGGGTTTGTCAAAAACATAGATGCTAGCAGGCTAGGTTTGGTACATGAATCTATTTGCCTGCCTGTGTTTTAGGTTCATAAAATGGAATCAGAATTATCATTCATTTTTAAACCCTCTATACTTTGCACCAAAATAAACACTGTAAACTCGTTTTTTGAATAAGTGTGCATAAGAATATTTAGTAAAGTTCAATAAGATTTTGCAGTTATTGTATGTTAACAGCCAAAATTTCCAGGCAGTACCTGCAAAACCTCTGCATTTAGTGCTGGGGTGTTCTCAGCAGTTTCCTAATTAGTTAGTGCAGAAGAAATGCTTGTGCAGTTCTAATGCAAGTCATTCCAGCAGGTTTTTAGGTATGATTATAAGGATGGTTTTGGAGCGAGCTATGTTTAATTTGATTTTGAAGTTTATTTTTGGTTTTCTGCAGACCTCTACCCTGATGCAGAATTTGAAACACTGGCCTTGTCAGCAGTGGGTCTAGCAGAGCTTTGTTGCAAGTTGTGTTTTTTCCATAAAGTTTATAAGGATTGCTTTATAAGATTTTGAATTTAGAGATAACATTTAAACATTTTTTTTCAAAATGTGAAAGACCAATGATGAAATTTGCCTATGAGTAGTTAATTGGAAAGACTCTGTAGAGTCCACCACAGAAGATCTACAGATCGTATGACTGATTACATTGTGGAAGCGCTACTGGATGGATGACATGTTTTGAACACATTTTTTCTGAATGACTAAAAGAATTGTGCCAGGTTTAGTCTATATTGTTTGGTTACCCCGCAATGTGAATTTAGTTGACTCATATAAAATTGTCACTTCTTATGCAAAGCACATTATTCAGATCACATTACCCTACTTCTATCTTGACTTTTACTGGTTGCAGGTCCACCTCGAAATATGCTTTGAAATAAGTTTAAGGATGAGTGGGGGGCCATTGAGAAATTATTGTAAAGAATAGTTATCATTTTTCCCTGATTTTACATAATTGAAAGTTTTGGGAGGGGGGTTGACTTTTTATTATTGGTTATGAAGAGAATGATTTTATTATATTGTATGTACTAAACGATATTAGAATGGTGGGTGGAAATGGAATAAATTTTATTTTGGGAAATTTTGTGGTATTTCAAATGATGTATTAAGTTAATCTGTTATTATTCTCTGTACACTTGATGTAAATATAAAATGAATAAAGAATATTAAAAAAAAAAAGAAATATGCTTTGAAGTTCTCTGACTTGCTCATAAGGCTTTCCATCAAGGCACCCCTTCTTATCTGTCAACCTGTACAATACCCTACACACCTACCCTATCTCTCCATTCTCGATTCCAACCATATGATTCTCCCAGCCCCTCATTTTGTCCAGCAAATGATCACTTTCTACTTCTCCCCAATGCTCTGGAACAATCTGTCTCCTAATATTCACTCAGAACAACCCCTTACTAAATTAAAATCCTTCTTTAAAACATTATACTCTGAGTAGCATTATGGCCTTCCCCTTTAGTGATCTGTGTGCCTGTTACCCTGGAGAAATTACAACATAGTATCTCCAATCCTAGCGTTCCTTTCCAACTGATTTACAATATAAAAACAAATCACATTGACCTGCAACGACAGCTGAATATTAAATATAAACCAATAATAAACAAACATCCTGTAACAATACTTGCAGTCAAGCTGATTACAGTCTCAGCCAAGACAAATTAAGCATCTAGAATGTGTGTCATATTCTGGATCTTTCTCCCTGACTGCAGCCAATGCTAGAGCATTGACAATGTCTGGAATATTTTCAAACAACTAAACAAAAACTTTTTTAAAAAATTTAGAAAGTTATTTAGAAATGAAAGACAGACACATAGAGGTAAAAATAAGCTATTGATTATAGAAAGTCTTTGTTTTCATATCCATGCAGCAGAGAAGTAGAGAAACAAACACAAAACCAAGGGACTGCAAAGATTATTGTGTAGATGGAGGGTTATACATACTCAGAACTTTATACCAGTTCTGAGCTCTGGGAGAATTGTTCTGTCCTGGCATCTTCAGCAAGATTGAATCAATCCTGCTTGCCCCTAGAACACTGCTCATCTTGCAACGGAAAACCTAGCAGGCATTTCTATAAAGGGGCACCTAAATTTAGGCTCCTAGAGGATGCCTATTTTGAGCCTATAGTATAAAGAAAGTAAATGCCTACTTTATTGAGAAAGACAAGGGGGAAGACACTGCTTGCCCTGTATCAGTAGCATGGAATATTGCTACCTTGGGTTTTGGCCAGGTACTAGTGACCTGGATTGGCCACCGTGAGAACGGGCTACTGGGCTTGATGGACCATTGGTCTGACCCAGTAAGGCTATTCTTATATTCCTTTATATCATACTAGCGTAACTGGGTATGTATTTGCGTACCTGTTAGGCATAAGCACTGATGCCAGCCATAAAGCTGGTGTGAACAGTCACACATCTAACTTCCAGTTTTCTCTAAATTATGCATGTAATTTTACGCCCCTGCCCAGATTCTACCCTTGGGTATAACCCACTAGCAAACTACACAATATGCAAGCAGTTTCAGAATAGCACATAATCAGATTTCAGGCATTTGTACATGAATGTGCACACAAGCACCTAAATCCTGGTAATCAGGTCCTTTGTGTGTGTATATGGCACCTAAACATCGGCATCTTCTTTATAGAATTACCTTACTAATGGCAAGATTTTAAACATATAATTGGAGGATAATGAAAGGAGCCTTAGACGAGAGCTCCTCACCAAAGGCCATTGCTGTGATGGTTGGACTAATAAGCTGGAGGAGGATAATGGAAGAACTAAGCCCCAAGCAGCTATGAATGAAGGCTATTGTATCCCTAGAAGCCTTAAGGAGCAGGAAGGAGACTGCCAGCCCCCCTTCCCCCAACATACATGCACAAAAAAAGTTACAGGTTTTAGATATGAGAACAATTTATATATTACCTCATTCAACTTCTGAGACAGCAAATTCTGAACTTCCTTTTGTAGGACAGAATTTTCTTGCATTAGAAACTTTTGAAAGATGAGTGGATGTAAAAAGAGAACACACAAAATTACTTGCTGTAACCTATAATAAGGTACAAGATGCATATCACCTCTTAGGTAACACTACATTTCATTTTTTTTCTCTTCTAAACCCAGTGTTTTATCATCTTCATAATAAGGGAAATGAATAAATACATTACTGTTAAACAAAGTTTTACTCAGAGCTATATTAGGCCTCATTCATAATGAAGAAATCATCTGCAGAAAATTGATGAATTTGAAGTCCATTTAATATAATACCGTGTTTCCCCGATGATAAGGCAGGGCCATCAAATAAGACAGCCCCCCCTTTTTAGAACAAATTGTAAAATAAGGCACCCCCCCCCCCCCCCCGCAAATAAGCCACCCACCGATACCTGCGCTTACCCGAATCAGGTGGTACGGTGGGTGACTCCGTGTGGTCCCTCCGTCTACCGCAGGGGTCGGCAACCCGCGGCTCCAGAGCCGCATGCGGCTCTTTTCCACCTTTGCCGTGGCTCCGGTAGTGTGTCACGCAGGCATGCAACTTACAAGTCCGGCGTCGCGGCGGGAAATAGCCATGCTGAGCAGTGAGCTCAGCACGAACACAGATGAAAGCCTTGCTTGCTGATTGGTCCGGCGGCCGTGCCGCCGGACCAATCAGCAAGCAAGGCTTTCATCTGTGTAGTGCTGAGCTCACTGCTCAGCATGGCTATTTCCCGCCGCGACGCCGGACTTGTAAGGTGCACGCCTGAAAAAGAAATCATCCTGGCCGGGGTCGGTGTCATGCTCCGGAGATCTACAGCCTTCCTATCTCCCTCTCCCTTCTACCTGCTTCTGGCCACATCCCCTGCTCCGCGGCTCTCTTCGGCAACTCAGCAGCAGCGATCGACACAAGCTTCTGACGTCGGGGCCTACCCTCTGCGAGTCCCGCTTGTTTCAACTTCCTTTTTCCACAAAGGCGGGACTCGTAGAGGGAAGGCCTCGATGTCAGTAGCTTGTCTTGATCACCGCTGCTGACAAGTTGCTGAAGAGAGCCGCGGAGCAGGGGGGTGTTGCCAGGTGCAGGTAGAAGGGAGAGGGCCAGATGCAGGACTCATGGGTGAGGGAGCAGAAGAGAGAGAGAAAGAGAGAGGGGAGGGAAACAAAAGGAAATATTTCATACTGGGCTGGGCCGGAGTGGAGGGAGGGTGGAAAGATTCTAGCTACAGGGTGCAGTAACAAAGGAAAAGGGGGGGGAAAGCTGAAAATGGAGATAGTGACAAAAGAAGAGAAAGGGTAAGCAGGACCTACTGAATAAGGATAGAGATATGGAGGGGACATGAAAGGGTAAATAAGGCATCCCCCCGAAAATAAGCCCTAGAGCATATTTTGGCCTTCCAAAAAAAATAAGACAGTGTCTTACCATCGGGGAAACACGGTATAACACATTCCTGAGTCCATGAATAGAATATTTTAGATTAATGTTCAAATTTCTAAGGTTCCAATTTTTACTGACAACCAGTTCCCTATGGCAGAAGAAATACGAAACACTGTGGGTCTGGTTCTCAAAATGGCATCTCAATTGTAGGCGGCAATAGGCGTCCTATCACCGTCTAATGGACCAATTGGGATGCACTTTTTAAAAAAAATTGATACGGCAAACTACGCCTACAATGTAGGTGACGTTCGCAAGTGTACGGAGGTGTTTAGGCCCATGTAGGCTTGACTTAGGTCAGAAGTGGCCTCAGGCATCTGTAGGCATGAGTCAGATACCTTAAATGTAGGCCTGCAAAAAGCTGGCCTACATTTAAGGCATCTGCACAAAAAATAGACGTGATTCTGGATGCAGCGCCTACCCTGAATGGCATGCGTGTCAAAGCAGCTCCTGATTGGTGAGGCCTGACTTTAATGCAGGAAGAGACGGTCAGAGCATACCGCGAGTGATTTTCTTCACTCTCCGGTGCTCCAGCTGCTCTCTCCTGTCTCCCCCGCTGAAAACCGTATTCGTGGTTTTTCAAGATTCGCAGGGGTTCCTGGAACGGAACCCCCGTGAATATCGGGGGAGTACTGTAGTCAGTCAGCATTTCTAGACAATACTAAAAATATAATTGCTTTCTGTTCTTTTGTCTTCTACTTCTAATGTCTAAATACTTTAACAGACTCATTTCTCAAATCAACAGGGAGGTGCAGTGCAAAAATATCTATTTGTATAATGGATAAGTGCTACTTGAATACAGCAAACATTCTTTCCTATGGGATCTTAACTAATTCTACCAACTACAGTGGAACCTTGGTTTACGAGCATAATTCGTTCCAGAAGCATGCTCGTAAACCAAAATACTCGTATATCAAAGCGAGTTTCCCAATAGGAATTAAGGGAAACTCGCTTGATTCGTTCCCACCCACCCCATCCCCCAAGGCCAGCAGCGCTACTCTACTCCCCCAAGAACTGGCATTGCTCCCCCCCCCCCACTCATGAAGGACCCCGCATGATCCGCCATCCCCCCCGCTCGTTTCACCCCCATCCACAAGTGATAAAACATCCCCCTGCTCGTGGCACCCCCCCCCGCGTTCCGGCACCCCCCCCAGTCACGTCGCACATCCCACCGCCGCAATCCGGCATTCCCCAGGCACCCACCCGATCACATTCCTTACCCCCATTTGGCACCGGCACCAACGCACAGGACATGCCGGTGCCCGAAGATCTGCCTTCTTCTTTGCGCTGGGCCTTGAGCATCTACGCATGCTCAAGGCCTTCGGGTTCCCGTTCTCTCCGAGATTCTAGGAGATCCGAGAATCTCAGAGAGAACGAGAACCCGAAGGCCTTGAGTATGTGCAGATGCTCAAGGCCCAGTGCGAAGAAGAAGGCAGATCTTCGGGCACCGCCATGTCCTGTGCATTGGTGCCGGTGCCAAATGGGGGTAAGGAATGTGATCGGGTGGGTGCCTGGGGCATGCCGGATCGCAGCGGGGGGGAGGGGTGCGACGCGAGCGGGGGGTGCCGGTTTGCGGGGGGGGGGGCGGATCATGGGGGGAGCGCTCGTAAATCGAGGCACGCTCGGTTTCCGAGGCGCAGATTTTGCGAATGTTTTGCTCGTCTTGCAAAACACTCGCAAACCGGTGCACTCGTAAACCAAGGTACCACTGTACTTTGAAAATCGTTTTTACAACAGAATTTTCACAATCCAAGTTTCTTAAAAGAATTATAATGAATCATTCACAAAAATGCTAATTACTTGTAGCTTCTCCTCTTTGTTAGCCACTTCTATTAGCCCAGTTTCAAGCAGTTCTTCAACAGTCTTTATCTTCTCCTCTTTTTCTTCAATACTGTGGAATAAAAAAATAAGCTAGTGTTAACATTAGGCTTCGAAGCTCAATAGGCAATTTATGTGTACCATTAATACTTTGTAAAGATATACTTATAAAACTGTGCTACAAGGCTGATCAAAAGTTAGAAAAGGACTCTTACCTTCTTTGCATGCATTCTATCAGTTCTTTATTAGCCTACAAGTAAAATAATTAGAAACTGGTCAGGTTTATAATACTAATCACATACTACAAGACTTGCAAAAGATTATTCTTGGGATACTTAGGTATAACAGTCATAGCACTTGAGTAAAAAGAACAGTATTAGTCTCTTAGACTCCAATCTTCTAATAAAATATTTTTGGGTCTTGTCTGCAGTGATAGAGGAAGCAAAAATCTAGCAAGTCTTAATGCAGATCCTGATAATGGCAACAAGCACAAATTCCTTGATGACTGGATCAGGCTTATCACATCTCAAGTTATGCCCAAACAGCTAAAACTTATCCAACAAACTGCTAAAGAGGCTTTCAGAAGATTGTGCTATCTATCCAAATTGTGGTTTCCTTATGTAATGTAATGTAATGTAATTTATTTCTTATATACCGCTACATCCGTTAGGTTCTAAGCGGTTTACAGAAAATATACATTAAGATTAGAAATAAGAAAGGTACTTGAAAAATTCCCTTACTGTCCCGAAGGCTCACAATCTAACTAAAGTACCTGGAGGGTAATAGAGAAGTGAAAAGTAGAGTTAGAGGAAAAATAAAAATAAAATAAACATTTTAACAAGACAGCATTGATCTAAATACTTTGGAAGGTAGAAGAGAGGAGAGAAAGGAATAGAAGCAGAAGGGGGAGCCGTTGCACAGTAGAATTCTGGAGAAATTTAAATGATAGAAAGGCAAAACAATAGATAAGATTAAAGATAAATCATAAGCTGGAAAGAAAAATAAAATAAAACTTTGTCTTCAATCCACGGTTTCAGCGTCAGTGATGAAGTGGAGCAAGTAAGTTTAGGAGGAGCGATTGACGTTTCCAGAAAGGGCTTCTTCAGGGAAGAGACTTGGCCGACAGTCCCATTACAAGTACTTTGCAAACTATGGGTTCCATATGTTGCAACACATCTAAAATCAAAAAAGCAAAAGCACAACAAACATAACAACATAAGAATTGCCGCTGCCGGGTCAGACCAGTGGTCCATCGTGCCCAGCAGTCCACTCACATGGCGGCCCTTAGGTCAAAGACCAGTGCCCTATTTGAGTCTATCCTTACTTGCGTATGTTCTGTTCCAGTAGGAACTTATCCAACCTTGTTTTGAATCCCTGAAGGGTGCATCCCCCAAAACAGTCTCCGGAACTTCCTTATATTTGTACGGAATCTTTTCCCTTCTAACTTTAGAGAGTGCCCTCTCGTTCTCTTCACCTTAGAGAGGGTGAACAGTCTATCTTTCTCTACTAAGTCAATTCCCTTCAATATCTTGAATGTTTCTATCATGTCCCCTTCTCAGTCTTCTCTTCTCAAGGGAAAAAAGGCCCAGTTTCTTTTTTTATTTGGAATCTCTAGTCTCTCGTTGTACGACAACTCCGCCAGTCCCTTAACCATTTTTTGTCGCTGTTCTCTGGACCATTTCGAGTAGTACTATGTCCTTTTTCATGTACGGCGACCAGTGTTGGATGCAGTATTCCAGAGGGTGTACCATGGCCTAGCATAACGGCATGATAACCTTTTCAGATCTGTTTGTGATCCCTTCTTAATCATTCCTAGCATTCTGTTTGCCCTTTTCGCCGTCGCCACACATTTCGCAGACGGTTTCACTGACTTGTCTACAAGAACTCCCAAGTCTCTTTCCTGGGGGCTCTCTCCAAGTACAGCTCCGGACATCCTGTTTTCGTTCATATGATTTTTGTTACCGACATGCATCACCTTGCACTTATCCACGTTGAATCTCATTTGCCATTTCACGGCCCATTCGAGTATATTTATGTCTCTTTGTAGGTCTTCGCAATCCTTCTGTGTCCTCACTACTCTGAATAACTTTGTATTGTCTGCAAATTTAATCACCTCACTCTCATTGTGCCAATTTCTAGGTCATTTATAAACACAGAACCAGGTACTCAAACTAAAACTGTCTTCCCCTCAAAAGCTTCCTTAAGAACACCTGGATACTACAAAATGTCATGGGATAGGAGGCAATGTTGAACTGTAGATTAAGAATTGGTTATCAGACAGAAAACAAAGGGTAGGGTTAATGGTCATTTTTTTTCAATGGAGGAGAGTAAATAGTGGTGTACTGCTGGGATCTGTACTGGGACTGGTGCTATTTAACTTATTTATAAATGATCTGGAAATTGGAACTATGAGTGAGGTGATTAAATTTGCAGATGACACTAAACTGTTCAAAATTATTAAAATACATGCGAACTGTGAAAAATTGCAGGCAGACCTTAGGAAAATGGAAGACTGGGCATCCAAATAGCAGATGAAATTTAATGTGGACAAATGCAAAGTGATGCACATTGGGAATAATAATCCAAATCATAGTTACCGGATGATAGGGTCCACCTTGGGGGGTCAGTGCTCAAGGAAAAGATCTGGGTGTCATTGTGGACAATACGCTGAAACTTTCCGCCCAATGTGCGACGGCAGCCAAAAAAGCAAACAAGATGCTAGGAATTATTAGAAAAGGGATGGTAAACAAGACTAAGAATATTATAATTCCTCTATATTGCTCAATGGTGCAACCTCATCTTGATTATTGCGTTCAGTTCTGGTCTCCTCTCAAAAAAGATATAGTGGCACTAGAAAAAGTTCAAAGAAGAGTGACAAAGATGATACAACTCCTCTCATAAAAGGAAAGACTAAAGAGGTTAGGGCTCTTCAGCTTGGAAAAGACACAGCTGAGGGGAGATATGATTGAAGTCTACAAAATCCTGAGTTGGGTAGAACAGGTACAAATGAATCAATTTTTTACTGCTTCAAGATTTACAAAGGCTAGGGGACACTCGAAGTTACAGAATAATACTTTTAAAACTAAGGGGGAAATATTTTTTCACTCAGAGAATAGTTAAGCTCTGGAATGTGTTGCCAGAGGATGTGGTGAGAGCCGTTAATGTAGCTGGTTTAAAAAAAAGGTTTGGACAAGATCCTAGAGGAAAAGCCCATAGACTACTGTTGAGACAGACTTGGGGGAAGCCACTACTTGCCCTGGATCGATGGAATGGAATGCTACTACTATTTGGGTTTTTGCCAGGTACTTGTGACTTGGATTGGCCTCCGTGAAGACGGGATACTGGACCAGATGGACCATTGGTCTGATCCAGTAATGCCATTCTTATGATCTAATGTTCTTATCTTTTGTCTAGACCCAAGAGTGGCCAATCACACATCAAGGAGCAGAAACCAGAAGTGATACTTGTTGCCAAAATCAGACTTTATTAATACACCTTTTAAGTCAAAAATTAATAATAAGGTCTGATTTTGGCAACAACTATCAATCTTTTGAGTAGTTCAGGCTTACATTCACAAAGGTAGGTTCCCATTGTGTATTTTGAGTGTAGCTCTGGTTTCAAGACTTAGACAAGGCATTTTCAATCATGCTAATAATTCTGTGACACAATATAGCCCAACTTGGCTTTTACAGAACTGTATAAGCAAACGCTGGAATTTCTAAGAATTTTTCTTCAGTTGAAAACAAGTAGAACATTAAACAATTGAGAACTGAAAGGACAAAATTTAAAACCAACAAGACTTACTGGCTGGGAACTACTGTGAATCCAGAAACAGAGGGTCGGCAATCCTCAGCAGGTGTGCCATCACATGGCATGCTTGCACATTCATTTCAACTGGCAAGCCAGCTGTTTGGTCTGCAGACTGCACTGCATCATTAGTATCATGAGCAAAATGATATAAAATCAGAGTATCTACACGTTTTGAAAATGCTCATGGTACAAACAGCAGAAGCATTTCATGAAGAATTCTTACCATTCCCCACCTCCCCCTCCCAAAAGTACATTTCTATTAGAGAATAGGACAGTAACACATGAAAACTGCTAACAGTAAAACTGACAGGTTTTTTTAGTTTGTAATTGGTTTTTGTTTGATTTTTTTCACCCCAAGTCATAAATATTGCTGATCCCTTAGTTCAAAGCCAGTGACACACAGCTGATGCATTGTTCAAGTCCTAGCAATATTTACCTGCTCAAACAACTGAGCCTGCAGTTTCTGAATTTCTGCTTGCAAAGCTGTGTTTTGATTCTGTAAAGCCTGAAACAGAAAATACAAGATACCAATGTGTTCCATTTAAAAAAACACACAAGTTTGACATGCAAACCTGGAGTAAAGCTATGACTATAAAGCATTTGTAGCAATGAAATACATAAAAGCAACTCTATCAAACAATGGTTTTTGTGAAAATACCCCTATCCAAAAAGTCCTGTCTTAACCTTACAAAGAAATGTGAAAAGGAATTTAGAAAACATTCACAGAACATGATTTTGTTTAACAATTTTCCACCAGCCATTCTATATACCAGCTACAAGATGCATAATGAAAAGGCCATCACAAGCATTGCCTCACATTATAAATTCAGACCAAAAATTGAATTCTACCAAACTTTGTGATATTCATAAAACTTATTTTGCTATGTCCCACAAAAATTTCACCACCACCACCCTGGAGAAATCAATGGAGCTACTTTACAGGCAGAAAACAAGAGCTTCTTTACCTTGTATTCTTCTACTCTGCTCGAAAGACGAAGGTGTTCATTTTGAAACTGCTCTTCCAATGTTCTTATCTTATCATCTTTTTCACCAATACTATGCAAATAGATGCAATAAACAATGTAAGACAGATACAAATGATTGCTTACCTATGTCACTGATACGAGTGGATTTCTGTGTTGGAGAGGACACTAAGATCTTGGGAAGAAAGCTTTTTTTCTTTGGGGGGAGGACATGGATATACTCTTCTACATTTTTAATATCTTCATGTATGGACATGAAAATACTTATGCAGGTGTACTTCCTCCCCAGTCAGGTACAGAAATGACAGACAGACAGATTCAACAAATGAGATTGTGTTGCCTGTGAGAGGGCTTTAAACATATTTAATGGACCTACACACAAATATATTTTGTCTATCTGACAGGGTATATTAATTCTGAGAACAGAGCTACCCTTAACTATAAAGGTATTCATGCTAGGGGCACTCAAGTTTAAGCAGGCCCAGTGGTTACTATTTCTCAGTCAGATGAGTTGAGGATAAATACTGGAAAATGAACACCCAGCCTATCATGTCAACATGGTTTGTAAAATTTTGAAATATTAAGATGGATAAATTGACTCACAACCTGTGGGTTATTATGGAGAGAGTGCGAGTACTTGGTCCCACCGTTCTCTCTAATTTGTGTGACCGAGTAACTCTTTTTTAACTGCTGCACAGAAGAACATTCCCCACAGTGGTGTAGCAAGGGAGGTTAGCGCCCAGGGCAGTTGCAGCCTGCATCATGCACCGCCTTCCTCTTCACCGCCATTTGAGCACCCCTCTACTCTTAATGCTTGAGTGCTCCCTGACACACATACCTTTCTCCCCCGCATACCTCTTGAAATGTTCACCAGCACAAGCATCTCCTTCCAGCTAAAGCTTGCACCGGCCTCGGCTCCCTTCTGACGTCACAGCCTGGTCCCGCAACCAGGAAGTGACATCAGAAGGAAGCAAAGGCCGACACGAGTAGCAAGTGGAAGATGCTGCTAGCACCAGTGAACTTTTAAAGAAGTATGCGAGGGGCGCGAAGAGGAGGGGAGGCACTGGCACTATTGCCCTCAGAAAACACAGCGTCTGGAGCAATCTTCTCCCCTCGCTCCCCCACTGATTCCCCACCTCCCTCCTGCTGTTGCTGCTTCTCCAGATGCAGGAGGTGGGATAGAAAGAGGGCAAATGCCAGGTGGGAGAGGGGGGAGAGAAAAACAATAGTAAAACAATGGGGAATAGAAAAAAGTGGAATAGGAGAGCTGAAGTGAGGGAAAGACTGAAAACTGCAAGTAGACAAAGAAAAAGAGGGAAATGAAGACTTAATAGAAAGAATTAAATATAACAAAACAGTAGGAAAATAAGGAGAGAAAAATGACAAATGGAGAGGAAATCCTGGAAAGAGAATTAAAAGAAAACAGAAACCAAAAAGTAGGACCAACAGAATTAGACAAAAAGAAAATGGACAGACAACAAAGGAAAAATAGGAAACTTTATTAACATAGCTATCAAATTGCTTTTTCCTAAAGTAAAAATAAAGATTAATAAACTAAACTAAACTAAACCTTGGGTTTATATACCGCACCATCTCCACGAATGCGGAGCTCGGCACGGTTTACAGGAAGAAAGATGAGAGAGGAACTACAGTGGAGAGATTAAAGAGTTAGGTGTAAAGGGGGAAGGTGAGAGGCCTAAGAGGGGGGAAGTGTTACAGTTTTGAGAATAGCCAGGTTTTTAGGTGTTTGCGGAAGAGTTGGAGGGAGCTTGAGGTTCGGAGAGGGGAGGGGAGGTGAGGTTATTCCAGATCTCAGTGATTCTAAAGGGGAGGGATGACCCAAGTTTGCCTACATGGGAAATACCTTTTATGGAAGGGAAGGATAGTTTAAAAATTTGGGAGGATCCGGAGGAAGTAGGGGTTGGGGAGTTCCAGGATAGAGGGATAATGGCAGGAAGGATGCCATGTAGGATCTTGTAGGCCAGACACGCACATTTGAAGTGGATCCTGGGGATTACTGGGAGCCAATGGAGCTTAGACAGGAGTGGTGAGACGTGATCAAATTTGCTTTTCGCGAAAACAAGCTTAGCTGCGGCGTTCTGAATCCGCTGAAGTCTGTGGAGGCTTTTCTTGGTTAGGCTGAGGTAGATAGAATTGCAATAATCCAATCTGGAGAGGATGATGGATTGTACTAGGACTGCGAAGTGTTTTTGGTGAAAATAGGGTCTGACTTTCCTTAGCATGTGAAGGCTGAAGAAGCATTTCTTCACCAGGGATTGGAGATGTTCGTTGAAGGATAGAGAAGAGTCTAAGGTGACACCCAGAACTTTGCTTGAGAACTCAAGCTGTAATGGGGGGCCAGAGGACAATGGGATGGAGGAAGGTAGATGGTCTAATTTTGGGCCGAGCCAAAGGAGTTTTGTTTTGGACTCGTTTAGTTTCATATGCATTGTGAATGCCCAGGATTGGAGGTTCTTTATGCATGAGGATATGTTCGTGGAGAGGTTAGTGAGGTTCGAGTCGGTCTCAAGGAGGACGAGGATGTCATCAGCGTAAGTGTAAAGAGTTTCAAGGGGGGATAGTTGGAGTAGTTTCAGGGAGGACATGTAAATGTTAAAGAGGATTGGGGAGAGGGGTGAGCCTTGTGGGACACCACAAGTCGGGGTCCAGGGGGAGGATGAGGTGCCGCTCATATTAACCATGTAAGAGCGGGAGCGCAAGAATTTGGAGAACCAATCAAGAACTATGGAGCTAATGCCTATCTCGGAGAGTTGGAAAATTAGAATGTCGTGGTGGACAACGTCAAAAGCTGCGGAGAGGTCGAATTGTAGAAGGACAGCAAACTTGTTACGAGAATGCAGTTGCTGAACCTTAGAGATTAGAGAGGCCAATAGGGATTCAGTGCAGAAGTTGGGTCTGAAGCCATATTGGTAAGGTAAGAGGATGGAGAATCTTTCTAAGTAGGAAGAGAGCTGGGTAGATATGATAGACTCGAGCAGTTTGGTGAGGAGAGGGATATTTGCTATTGGACGGTAGTTGGATGGTATGGAGGGGTCTAGGTCAGCTTTTTTCAGTAAAGGGGTCAATGCGATGTGTCCCATTTCAGTGGAGAATAGGCCTGATAATAGGGCAGAATTTATGAGTTTGGTAAGAGATGTGATGGCCTGTGCAGGGATTTTCTCAAATAGGTAGGAGGGAAATGGGTCCAGGATGCAGTTGCATGATTTTAACTTGAGGCAGAGTTTAAGGGTCTGAGAATCAGATATGAGCTCGAAGACAGTCCAGGATCTGTCGGCAGGGATGGGGTTGAGAGCAGCTAGGGTGGGGTTGGGTTCGGGGGGCACCAGAGAATTGTAGGAGATTGCGGGCGGGAAGGAGCGCCTTAAGGTAGAGATCTTATCATTGAAGAATTTTGCTAGGACCTCGGCTGAAGGAGATGAGGAAAGAAGGGTGGAGTCATTTTTAGTGGTTAGGGAGCGCCAAATGTTGAACAATGTGCCATTCTGGTTTTTGGATAAATAAATATATAGAGAAAATGGAAATAAGGTGATATCTTTTTATTAGATTAATTGTAATACTAATCCATTTTTCACTAACTGTCAGAGACCAAAATCTCCTTCCTTAGGTAAGAACAAGACACCATTACAGCAGCTTAATGTCCTAACCTAAGGAAGGAAGTTTTGGCCTCTGAAATCTAACTGGAAAATGTATCAATAGCATGGAATCTTATTTTCTATTTTTTGGTTTATTTATGTCAGTTTTTGAAATTTATATATGTCGTCTATATTTTGCATAGCATTGAGGGACATACATAACTGGGTCTTTTTTCTCTAATGTTCATGGCATGCAGAGTGTGGCTTCTTTGGGGGTTCAGTTATGGTTATTTATTCTATACTGGGCAAGGTCTATCTGTGTTTGGTATAGGTGAAGGAGTCATGGTTTTCTGTTAGCACTGATTATCTGTGCAGAATTGATATGTATTAATCTGGCTTGTTTAGTTTTCCAATATTTGTACCAATGTTCTAGGGCCCACCATAATGTTAATGATGCTGCTTTTTCCTAGGTAGGCCCTTGTTGTGTGATTTCTGTAAGTCAGTGCTATTATCCTGAGTGACATCTGCAGCATTTTGTATTACTTCATAATATGCCTGGTACTGGATTTTGGATTTGCATCATATCTCTTTCTCAGTAGTAGCTCAATGCAAGTTATATTCAGGCCCAGCGTTTACCTGTCCCTAAAAGTCTTACAATTTAAGTTTTGTACCTTAGGCAGTGGAGGGTCAAGTGACTTGTCCAAGATCTCAAGAAGTAGTAGTGGAATTTGATACCGGGCTTCCCTGGTTCTCAGTCTACTGCTCTAATTATTAGGTACAGATAATACTTATTCCAAACATGTTTGGTTACCCAACAGTAAATTAAAGACCAGCAGAGCAGAAGCCTGGTGGACATTTGGCAAGTTATCAAAAATATTGATTGGTAATTCATTTTATGATATCCAATAACCTCAGGATTTCTGTTACAGTGCTATTGAACTATTCACATGGCCAACAGGAAGATGCTGAACTGAGGAGTTAGGGCTGATTGAGATCCAAGGGTTAAAGTACCTCCATATATTTCTAGATTACTGCAAATACTATTCTATTTAATATATTGTATTATTTTGGCATGCATTACTCAAATTCTTTTGATACATAATTCTCTGAATTAAATACAGTGTGCATAATACCATTAGTACCAGGGATACTGAGGTAGGCAGCTGGTAGACAGTGAAGGAGTCCTTCCCTTTTATGATTAAAAGTGCTTCTATTGTCCTTGGTTTTGTTGTTTTGGTTGGTTAGTTTTTTTTAATAAAGAGTGGTGCTCAATTAGGGGGAGCAATGTCCCCTCTAAGCTCTGCTAAACATCCAGTAGCTGAGTAAAATTCAGAGTAGCTATAAACATGGTTAAACTACAGGTGAACAAGTAGGGAATACACACAAAGCATGGCTAATGGAATTCTTTCCAATCTATCTGAGAGTGTTCATGTGCATATGTGCACATCTGTGTATCTATAAAAAGTGTTCACAGGGTAACAACACAAATTTTTGCTCACATCAACTCGGTCCTTAAAGCGATCATTGCTTTGCCTTTACTTGTTAAATACATGAAGGCATTTAAACAAGGATTGCAGGAAGTTGAAAGAGGGGTGGAATGAAAGATGAGGAAGACAATGGAGGAATGGGGAAATGGGAAAGGTACATAAGGAAATAAAGATAATTGATACTTTGGGCATTGGGGGGATGTGAAAGCAAAGAATTATAAATTATACTTGATATGTCTTGACTTTTTCCCATTATGAGATGTTCAAATATGCTTATTGTTTACAGTTCATATTGGAACTACGGAGACTGAATGTCATGATGACTTTCCCTTTGAATGATAAAAGTGTCAAAAATATTCAGAACACAGATTTGAGGAACCCCAAATTGGGAATTTCATCTCCATTCTTAGGTCTTTCCTGGTTGATTTCTTTAAACTTCCACAAACATCTACTAAAATAAAAATTTTACTTCTCTGGAGGTAAAGTAAAAAAAAAGTCAGTGCTAAGTTGGAAGAAAAAAGTACTAAAATTTAATGCACTTTACTACATTAAAAAGGTACTTCAAATGCAGCTCAGTAGTACAAAAAGCACAGTTACTTATTGTAACAGGTGTTATCCAGGGGCAGCAGGCAGATATTCTCATATATAGGTGACATCATCCACAGAGCCCCGGTATGGACAGCTGCAAAAGTGCATCAGCACTTTAAGAACTTTAGAAAGTTCATGACTGACTACACCGAGCATGCATAAGTGCCTTTCCACCCAACATAGGCGCACAGCTCTTCAGTTCAATAAGCCAGCTAAGAAGCCAACCAAGGGAGGTGGGAGGATTGTGAGAATATCTGCCTGCTGTCCCTGTTAAGGTAAGTAACTGTGCTTTATCCCAGGACAAGCAGGCAGCATATTCTCACATCTTGGTGACCTCCAAGCTAACCAGAATGGGATGGGGGGGAAGTTGGCCTTTAGGAAAACAAATTTTGTAATACTGCTTGGCTAAAGTGCCCATCCTACCTGGAAAAAGTTTCCAGATAGTAATGAGAAGTGAAAGTATGAACCAAGGACCAAGTATCTGCTTTACAGATCTCATCAATAGTAGTAGAGCGGAGAAAAGCTACTGAAGATGCCATAGCTCAAACTTTATGGGCTGTGACTCAACTCCCCAGTTGCAGCCCAACCTGAGCATAACAGAATGAGATGCACGCAGCCAACCAATTGGAAATCATTCTCTTGGAAATAGGATGACCCAACTTCTAAGGATCACAGGAGACAAAAAATTGAGATGTTCTATGCGGCTTTGTCCTGTTGAGATAGCATGCAAATGCCCACTTAGAATCCAAAGTGTGAAGAGCTGTTTCTCCCGAATGAGAATGAGACTTAGGAAAAAATACTGGAAGAACAATTGATTGACCAAGATGAAATTTAGTGCTGACCTTAGGAAGGAACTTCAGATGAGTGCATAGCACAACCTAGTCATGGTGGAACACTGTAAATGGTGGGTCTGCTACTAATGCTTGAAGTTCACTTACTCTTCTGGCAGAAGTGAGAGAAATGAGAAAGACAACTTTACAAGTAAGGTATTTGAGATGAGCCGTAGACATTAGTTCAAATGTAGACTTCATTAACTTAGCAAGAACCACATTGAAATCCCAAAACACTGAAGGTGATTTGACATTGAAAAGTCCTTTCATGAATCTTAAGAGGTTGAGCAGTAAGAGGTTTACCATCCACTGGTTGATGAAAGGAAGTGATAGCACTGATATGGACTCTAATGGATGTGGATTTGAGACAGACAAATGAAGGCAATAATCCAAAACTGAGGAAACAGAAATGGATTTCGGATCCTGGTGACAGAGACCATTTTTGCTGATAACACTGCTGAGTGGCCGGTTTCCTGGAAGATTCCAATATGAGTCTGAAAGGCTGAGAAAGGTGAAGATCAGCTGAGCTCAGCCTGAGAGGTACTAAGCTGTCAGGTGCAAAGACCAAAGGTTGGGATGAACTGTGACTCTGCGTGAAAAGAGATGGAAAAATTGGCAGAGGTATTGGCTCTTTGATACTGAATTGAAGTAGAAGGGAAAACCAAGGTTGTCTGGGCCACCAAGGAGCTATAAGTATCATAGTGGCCAACTCCTGCTTGGCTTTGACAAGTGTCTTGAGAATGAGAGGGATGGGTGGAAAAGCATAGAAAAACTTGTGTGTCCAATCCAGATGAAAAGCAACCACCTCCAGGCGATGAGGAAAGTACAGTCTGGAGCAGAACTGGTGCAACTTGTTGTGGGGGGACGCAAACAAATCCACTTGGAGTCCCCCATTGAGGAAAAATAGGATGGAGAGCTGAATTCTGCTGAGTTTGTCTGCCAAGAAATTCTGTTCCCCCTGAATATAGATTGCCTTGAGAAAGATGTTGTGAGCAATCGCCCAAAGCCAGATCTTCTGAGCCTCCTGACAGAGAAGGAGAGAACCCGTCCCTCCTTGCTTGGCGATTTGATTGTCCCTGCAGTCTAGAAGGACATGATTGACTACTAAATGCTGAAAAGCTCTGAGAGCATAGTGAGTTCCAAAAGATTTATGTGAAAACATTCTCTTGGGGACCAGTGACCTTGAATTCGAAGGCCATTCAGATGAGCTCACCAAGCATAGGTCAACAAATCCGTGGTCAGAATTGATGAGGGGGGGAGTGAAACAAAAGAGCCCTGGAAAGATTGGAAGAGTTCATCCACCACTGGAGCGACTGTCGAAGAGACGAGGTGACAGAAATGTGTTGTGAGAGTGGGTCGAGCAACTGAGACCACTGTGAAGCCAGAGACCATTGAGGCATCCGGAGATGAAGCCTCACAAGGGGAGTCACATGGACTGTGGAAGCCATATGACCCAGAAGAACCATCATGCATCTGGCTGAAATTGACTGAAGCTGGGTGATCTGATGGTAAAGTTGGATTGGCAAAGTTGGATTTGATGGCAAAGTGTCCCGACGTTGTTGAGGAAGAAATGCCCTGAGTTGAGTGGCGTCGAGCACAGCTCCGATGAACTAGAGCTTCTGAGATGACTGAAGTTGTGATGTGGGGAAGTTGATCTCGAACCCCAAGTTCTGAAGAAATAGTATGATCTGATTTGTCGCTAAGAGTACACCTTGAGATGAAAGATCCTTGATGAGTCAGTTGTCTAGGTAGGAGAAGACTTGAAGGCCCCGAGACCTCAATGCAGCTACCACCACCACCAGGCACTTGGTGAAGATTCTGGGAGAGGAGGCCAGGCCAAAAGGTAGAACCTTGTATTGATAGTGGTGATGGGCCACTTGAAATCTGAGGTACTTTCTGTAAGCCAGGTGAATGGGGATAGGAATATAGGCTTCCTTAAGATCTAGAAAGCATAGTCAATCGTTGTGAGCCAAGAGGAGATATAGAGTGGCTAGAGACATCATCCAAAACTTTTCCTTGAGAAGAAACTTGTTGAGGGCTCTGAAATCTAAAATAAGTCGGAGATCTCCGGTCTTCTTCAGGACTAGAAAATAGCGGGAGTAAAACCCCCGGTTTTGCTGATCCATAGAAATCTTCTCGATGGCATTGAAGAAGAGAAGGGAATTGATTTCCTGAAGAAGAAGGGAGGACTGGTGAGGGTTCAAAGCTGACTTTCTCTTGGAGGAAGATCTAGAGCAGGGGTCTCAAAGTCCCTCCTTGAGGGCCGCAATCCAGTCAGGTTTTCAAGATTTCCCCAATGAATATGCATGAGATCTATGTGCATGCACTGCTTTCATTGCATATTCATTGGGGAAATCCTGAAAACCCGACTGGATTGCGGCCTCAAGGAGGGACTTTGAGATCCCTGATCTAGAGGGAAGGTGACAAAATAAAGAGTAACCCTCTCAAATGATCTGAAGAACCCAAAGGTCCGAGGTGATCAACTCCCAACGATGAAAATAAAGTTGGAGAAGACCTCCAATTGGCTGTGGGAGAGGCTGATGTAAAGGAATTGCAACTATGCTCTCGAGTAGCCTGTCAAAAAGACTGAGTTGATTTAGCAGGAGCAGACGCTTGAGGTTTCTGAGGGTGTTGTTGCTTCTGTTTCTTTTGTTGTGGCCTGGAAGGAGCAGAAGGTTTGGCAGAAAAATGCCTCTGATATGAAGAAGAGGTTTGAATGGTCTTGCTGTGGAAGGCTTGGGTTTATGTTTAACTAAAGCATCCCATTGTTTTTCATGAGTAGTGAGCTTTTGAGTGACATTTTCCATGGAGTCCCCAAAAAGCTCATCCCCCAAACTTGGGATATTTGCTAATCTGTCTTGGAGGTTAACATCCATATCAGCAACTCCGAGTCAAGCTAATCTTCTCATGGCCACAGACATAGAAGAAGCCCTGGATTTCAGCTCAAAGATATCACAAGCCAATCAAACCATGTACTTCCTCAACTGGGTGAGAGTGCTGACAATATGCTGAAAATCTTTTTTGAAGAATGCGGCTCTTAATGGTGCGCTTCGGAAGAGTACAGCAACGTGCAAAGGACTGAGCCGATGCTCTGGACCAAGGATCTGTGATGGAAATGGTCCTTTGGCACCAGCTGCACTTTTTAAAACCCGTTAATGGGCAGAACATCAACAGAAACACTCCCTCAGCCAAATTTAAATCAATGGCTGAGGCGAGAAAGAGGCCCCGCTGGTCAAACCACCGAAAGGCAATGAACGGAAAAAAACTACTCCCACAGTTTGGTTTTTTTAAAGAAAAAGAAACAAAGGAACAAAAAGAATTAAGATTAAAAAAAAAAAAAAAAGAACACGCAAGCAGGAAGGCAAAGGCCAAAAAACGAAGGTACATTTGAAAGCCCAACTTCCTAGCTCCGCAGAAAACTAAGAACTGAGGAGTTCCGTGCCTACATCGGGTGGGAAGGCACTCGCACATGCACAGTGCAGTCAGTCATGAACTTCCTAAAGTTCTTAAAGTACCGATGCACTTTTGCAGCTGTCCTTATCGGGGCTCCGTGGATGATGTCACCCATATGTGAAAATATGCTGTCTGCTTTTCCTGGAATAAAACATAAATGTATGCTAACATTAGCATAGTGCAATACTTCCCATTAAGAAAAGATTCTTTGTGTGCAAAAACCTTTACTACATCAAAAGTTATCTTAGTGCATAGAAACACTGTGCTAAAAGAAAAGTAAAATTGCTTTGTTAAGCTTAATGCAGGTCACCACAACAGCCCAACAGGGAGGAATATGCGCCTGCATACTGGAAATCTTTATACCTGGTGTATGAGCACAGAGATTTTGCTGGGGTTCAAGACAACAAACAGCAACCTAGTTATCAGAGTGCATAAACAAGCTGTCAAAAATGACATGTGCCAAAGTTTATTTAGCTAGCTAAAAGATTTTAAAAAAGGATTGGTTTTCTCCCCTAAAGAATATATGTCCGTACTTATTACTACTATTCACAGGCAATAGAATAACTTAGGATAAGCAAAAAAAAAAAAAAAAAGCACCCTATGTTTAAAACCCCTAACCCTCCCTCTCCCCCAAATAAAAACCCTCTTAATTTGTACTTAATTGCCTTACATAAATTCTGTGCTATTTTACCTTCTTTGCATCTGCTCCAGTACATGTGCAGTTGCAACCTGGATAGGAAAGATTAAGTCAGAATATCCCATATCAAGTGCACAATGTTTTTTAATCTTATATACAATATATAGTATGGCTACGGAACTATTAACTTTTGGGCTAAGTTTATAGAGCACAAGCACGTGTTTCAGTCTAACATTCACACATGTAAGTGGTGATTGAGCACTAAGTGGTATTCTACTAACATAATACTACACAACTACAAGGCAGCGTACACATAAGCAGAGCATAAGCAGGTTCCATACTTGCATGTGTAACTTAGTAAGTTCTTTTCTCAGTAATCTTCTTTCTTGTAAATGTGTCTAGTAATCCTGAACGCTAGAGTCTTGTATCTGAACCAGCAAGTTGCCTGCAGAAAACTGTAAATTATGTTTTCCAATTCCACCTCCTTCCCAGGGAGCTGCCCCCTCAGTTTCTATAAAAGCAATCAAATAGCACTGTAATAAAAGACATAACAGGAAGGAGGAAAACGGGGAAAAATCCACACTACAATTTTGTTCTGCTCTGTAACAAACACAGGAAATAACATTATAAAGTAACATTCAAACTTGTACAACCAGCACCATATTACATTACATTACATTAATGGCTTATATTCCGCCTGTACCTTGAGTTCTAAGCGGATTACATCAAAAAGATAACTGGACATTTCCAGGAAGAGAAATACAATTAAAGTCGTTGGACCTAGTACATCAAAAAGATAGCTGGACCATAGAAGTCATAGTTACTTACATAACCTGCTATCAAGCAGAAACTTAAACCAGACTGTATGGTCATGATGATTTACCTATGCATCATCATTTTTTTTTCTCAGCTCCTCTGAGAGACAGAAATTTCTTACAATCCAGACTGATTCACAGGCAGAAGGCAGGCAAAGCCCATACACAGGGTGAGGATTCAGGACCACTAGTCATCTACAAGAAAGAAGATTATCAAGGTAAGAACCTAATCTTTCTTTCTTGTGCAATGTGTCTAGTGATCCTCAACATTAGGGACGTATCAAAGCAGTCCCCAGAGTCTAGGATGGGTCTGCTATGCCTGCCTTTAAGATGGAGGCCGCGAAAGTGGTGTCCTTCCCAGCTGCTACATCCACCCTACAAAAGCTGGCAAAAGGTATGAAGGGTAAACCATATAGCCACTCTAAAAATATCCTCGGGTGAGACAGCCCAAGTCTCTGCCCACAAGGTAGCAACTCCTCTAGTGGCATGTGCTTTCAATGCAATCAGTTGTTTACCACAGCCTATGTATGCAGAAGAAATGGCCATTTTCAATCCATTTGAAAATCAAGGCTTTAGATGCCAGCCACCCTTTCTTTGACATGACTGGCAAGAACAAAAGATGATCCGAATGGCAAAACTCGTTGGTAACTTCAAGGTACCAAAGAAGCACTCACATGACATCCAGCAAATGCAACACCTCATAGGGCGAAAAGCTGGCAAGCAAATTTCCTGATGATGTGGAAGGCTGAGACTACCTTCGGTAAGAAAGATGGGACCATGTCTAAGGAAAGCTCTGTTTCCTTGAACCTAAGAAATGGCTCCCTGAAGGAAAGAGCTTGTAACTTGGAAACCTATCTCAAGGCAGCCATTCAGCGAGTGGATCAGCGTCAGGCAGGAGCAAGGAAAGGTCACTCATGCCCGGTAAACCACTAGCCTGCGAGAACTCGAGGCAGCCATTTAGGGAGAGGCTCAGCGCAGGGCAGGAGCACAGAAAGTTTGCTCTTTCCTGATGATGGGAGGGAGGTAAAAAAAAAAAATTGGCACAGTCGGCCAGGAAAAGAGACGGAAGGGATCCCTTCTGTCTCAGCCAACCCCACTAGGCCATACGGCAGGCCAAGTGGAGGCCTGCAACAAGTCCAAGAGGGGGTGGGTGGTCGATGACCTGAATATAAGCAGAGACCCCCATTTTGGGGCCATTTTTTCTGGTCCAAAAATTTCAGTTTATATTCGAGTATACTTGGCACATACACCATTTCCGAAAATCCAGATGACCCTTGCACAGTGGACCAGAAATGGAACATCCTCGCTCCACTAACAGGCGAAACAGCGACTCCTCTAAAGAAGTTATTCACCTGCAGCAGCTCTTTCGATAGGCACAGTGGGGGATACCTACTAGCCACTGCGCCTGAAGTAATCATCACCTGTTCTAAACCAAGGCCAACTTCCGGCTGAAATGGGTAAAATAGCTCTCACATGCATACCAAAACTATAAAATGCTGACCTATCCATCCTCTCAAACTATAGACCCATAGCAGGTATCCCTATACTTACCAAGTTTCTAGAAACACATGTTTGTAAGCAACTCACATCATGGAACAGTAGTCCAGCTTACATCCCTCTCAGTTTGAATTAAAACCACAGCATAGAACTGAACTCCTTCTGCTAACCCTTACCACAAAAATTAAACAGATATTAAGCGCAGGTCAAAAAGCTGCCCTTCTTCAATTTGACATCTCCGCAGCCTTCAATTCTGTAAACTACCACCTTCTAATGAAACTTACTGAAATTGGAATCACAGGCAAGCTGGTTTAACGACTTCCTTGAAAAGAGAGAATGCCTTGTACAGAAGGACAGAGTCTTGTCCAACAGCTGGAAAGCATTCTGTGGAATATCCCAGGGTTCTCCTCTTTCCCCAATACTGTTCAACCTATTCATGAGCTCTCTTGGTACCACTACTTTTGTCAACAATGAATGCTTGTTATCTTACACAGAGGACATTTTTCCTCCTCATTCCCATTACAGACAACCGACCAGATGCATAAAAATAAATTGCTGATAACATGAACAAGATACAATCATGGGTCAAAATTAAACTCAAACTGAACACAACCAAAACCCTCTGGTTCTGCATCTCTCCCCCCCTCCCAATCAGCTCCCAATAGCATTGCCCTGCCATCTGGAATTAAAACAGATATTGATGAATCCTCCATAGTACTGGGTGTTATACTGGACTCTACCCTATCCCTTGAACCTCAAATCTCTGGAAAAAACCTTCACAAGTCAGCTGAGACTCATAAGACCCATATATCCATGAACGATACTTTGCCATTCTAGTAAAAATGCTAATTTTGTCACAGCTTGACTACTTCAACTCCCTCCATCAATACAACACTGACCCACAAACTACAACTAATCCAAAACACAGCAATTAGACTTATTTTTAAGCAAAAAAAAATATGAATCAATCAACGCATATATCGAACAGTTACACTGACTACCTGTCACTACTTGAATAAAATTCAAAATCTCCTATATAATCTTCCACATCCTGCATGGAAATTCTGCCTTGCCACTCAAAACCCTATTCAATTCTTTATGGTCTTCTTTGACTTGAAATTTTAGTAAGCTCCTTTGAACTTCCTACAACAAAAGGTCTCACATACAAATGTATTTTCAACACAATGTTTATGTATATTGCCACAAAAAACATGGAACAACCTCCCAACAATCATCAGATCTGAACCAAACTACCTCATGTTCCAAAATAAACTAAAGATTTACCTCTTTGATACCATACTAAACACAGAAAAATGACCCTTGAGCCTACAAACACTTTACTACCTCAATGATACTACACACACTATCATCCACGAGACCTTGGACTAAGCTACCTCCACCTTATACCTCGCAGCACCACTCTTACACTACTACTAGTTTATTTCCTCTTGTATTGTACCTTTGCTCAATCTGTACTATAATGTACCACCTGTGATATCCATGGACTGTACTAATTTGTATTTCCTTAAATTGCATTGTAAGTCACCTTGAACCTTAATAGACATAGTGAGACTCATAAACCCTAGATTAGATTTAGGGGTAAAAAGGTCTGAGGAGTCCATCCCAGTTGATATGAGCAAAATCGAGGGGTTTTGAGGCACATGGAGGTAAAAGGGAAAAAGTTCATTTAAAATCCAAGATGGCTGCCGCTAGAAAAATCACACCAAAAAAGGCCTGTAGAGACCTTCCTGAAGGAAATAAATCACAAGGAAAGGGGTTTTGAAGAAAGGGGCTCTGGGGTCAGAATCAACTTTTAGAGACACACACCCCCCCTTAGGATTCAATAGCATGCGGAGTATGTCTCCTTCAGCATAGGATTTCAGCTGAGGTGGAGGCGTGCCAGAGGAAGCACATGGACCGTCAAGGCCATGTGGCCCAGGAGGACCATCATTTGCCGAGCAGGAATAGAGCGACAAAGGAGCACCTGATGGCAGAGATGGAGCAGGGTCCGTTGGCGGTCTGAGGGGAGATACGCCCTCATCAGAGTGGTGTCGAGGACGGCTCCAATGAACTGAAGTCACTGTGTGGGAAGCAGATGCAACTTGGGGTAGTTGATCTCGAACCCCAGGAGATGGAGGAAAGAGATGGTGTGTTGAGTGGCTTGTAGCACAAGCGGAGACGTAGGAGCTTTCACCAACCAATCGTCCAAGTATGGGAACACCTGGAGGTTGTGAGACCTGAGGAAGGCCGCCACCACAATAAGGCACTTGGTGAACACCCTGGGTGATGATGCGAGGCCAAAGGGTAGCACTTTGTACTGATAGTGGCGGTGCTGTACCTGAAATCGGAGGTAGCGACGTGAAGTCAGATGGATTGGAATGTGAGTGTATGCCTCTTTGAGGTCTAGGGAACATAGCCAGTCGTGATGAGAGAGAAGAGGGTAAAGCGTGGCAAGGGAGAGCATCCTGAACTTTTCCTTGACCAGACACTTGTTGAGGTTCCGGAGATCGAGGATGGGACGGAGGTCTCCTGTCTTCTTGGGAACCAGGAAGTAGCGGGAGTAGAATCCCTGACCCCTTTGGTCTGGGGGCACCTCTTCGATGGCATTGAGAAGAAGGAGAGATTGGACCTCCCTCAGGAGGAGGGGGGATTGAGAGGAGTGAGAAACAGACTCTATGGGAGGACTGTCTGGTGGAAGAGTCTGGAAGTCGAGAGAGTAGCCGTGGCGAATGATGTTGAGGACCCACAGGTCTGATGTGATGACCTCCCAACGGTTGAGGAAGAGTTGAAGACGTCCTCCTATCGGCTGAGGCAGAGGCAAGGATGGTGGGAGACTGGCTATGCCCTGGAGAAAAGAGTCAAAAGGGCTGAGACGGTTTTGACTGCGGGAGAGGCTTGGCAGGTTGGTGAGACTGTGAACGTGCCTGAGTGTGGTGCTGCTGACGAGGCCGGCGAGGTTGTTGTTGTTGAGGCGGGTTAAGCGGTCTGGCCGAGAACCTGCGTTGGTAGGAAGACTGCTGTTTGTAGGGACGAGCAGGTGGAGTCTTCTTTTTAGGTTTGATTAGGGTATCCCACCTGGTCTCGTGTGCCGAGAGTTTCTGGGTAGTTGAGTCCAGGGACTCCCCAAAGAGTTCATCATCAAGACAAGGTGCGTTAGCCAGGCGGTCTTAGTGATTAATATTGAGGTCAGAAACTCTCAGACAGGCCAAGCGCCTCATGGCAACAGCCATGGCAGATGCTCGAGAGGTCAGCTCAAAAGAGTCATAAATGGACCGCACCATAAATTTCCGGAGTTGGAGCAAACTGGAAATTTGTTGTTGAAAAATCGGGACCTTACGCTCAGGGATGTACTTTTGTAAGGAGGAGAGTTGTTGCACCAAATGCTTCATATAAAAGGAGAAGTGGAAGGTGTAATTATTAGCCCTGTTGGCAAGCAAGAATTTTGATAAAGGCGCTTGCCAAATTTATCCATCGTTCTGCCCTCTCTGCAAGGAGGGGTGGAGGCATAAACACTGGAGCCCTGGGTTTTCTTTAAGGTGGACTCCACTAGAAAGGATTCATGGGGTAGTTGAGGTTTGTCAAACCCCGGGATAGGGATGACCCTGTATAAACTATCCAGTTTTCGAGGGGCACCCGGTACCGTGAGAGGGTTTTCCCAATTTTTGTAAAAAGTTTCCCGTAAGATGTCGTGGACGGGCAACTTTAAAAATTCTTTGGGGGGTTGTTCGAAGTCCAGGGCGTCAAGGAAAGCCTGGGACTTCTTAGAGTCGGACTCCAAAGGGATAGACAGAACCGCCGACATTTCTCTTAGAAATTTTGTGAATGAGGACTGTTCAGGTTTGGAACTGGTATCAACCATCGAGGGTTCCTCGTCCGTTGATGAAGCCTCATCATCGGTACCGGGTGGGGATTCTTCCCATAAGTCTGGGTCCCTGATATCAGTGTGCGCACGCCGAGATGTCTGGGTGGGAGGTTCAGTGTGGCGGGTCTTAGATAGAGACTTGCCAGAGCGCATTGAGGCGGTACCGGGAGAGGAAGACCGGTGCTGATCCCGGTCCCGGGAAGAGCGGTGCCGTTCTCGGTCCCGGGGAGAGCGGTGCCCTTCCTGGTCCCGAGGAGGATCGGCCTCAGATCGGGTTGGTACCACAGGATGAGAACGGAGTGGTTCAGCCGAGAGGATTGGCATAGAAGTGTTGAGCGGCACCGAGGGGGTGGACACCGGTGGGATGGTGCGAGGCTCGGGCCGGTCCGGTACCGAAAGAAGTGGTGCCAAGAGAGTCGGTAACAGGTGCTGGAGTTGGTGCTGCAGCTGTTCCTGTAACTTGTCTTGGAGTATGGCCGCGATGCGGTCATCCAGGGGTGGCACCGGTACCGCTTTTTTCTTTTTCGGTTCCATAGGTGCTGCTCCACGCCCCGGCGATGAGGAGGCTGATGACGAGGCACTCACCGAGATCGGGGCGGAGCGTTTGCGGGGCCGGCGTGAGGTTGGGAGGACCGGCGTTGCCACTGTGACCGGTGGACGCTCAAGGGAGTAGGAAGGCTTCTTAGCCGGCTTACCTGGTGCCAGCGACCCCGAGGAAGGATCGGGCGTCGTCAAAGTAGTCGGTGCCGCCTTTTGCGGTACCGTTGACGTCGCAGCAGGTTCCATAGCAGATCCGGTACCGAAAAGGATGTTCTGCTGGATCTGCCGATTTTTTAATGTGCGTTTCTTAAGAGTGGCACAGCGGGTGCAGGTGTCAGCCCGATGCTCTGCACCCAAACACTGTAGGCACCAATTGTGTGGGTCAGTGAGAGAGATCGGGCGTGCACACCGCTGGCACTTCTTAAAGCCCGGTTGAGGGGGCATGAAGGGAAACACGGCCTCCGCAAAATCAAAACCGGAGGCCTGTATGGTGACAACAGGCCCCGCTTGGGCCGGATCCAAAAAAATAGAGAAATCGAGAGAGATTTTTTTTTTTTTTTTTTGAATTGAAGAAAAAAGAGAACCCGAAGAGGAAAAAGGAGAAAAAACAAGAAAATAACGCGAGCAGGAAGGCAAAAAGGATGTTTTCAACGGCCGTTGAAACCACATGCGTCTTCTTCGCTCCGCGGAAACTAAGAAACTGGGGACCACGCACTCCTCCGTCGGGCGGGAAGGCACTCGCGCATGCGCGGTGCGGCCAACTAGAACTTTCTAGTAAAAAGTGTCCGTACCGGGGCTCCGTCGGTGACGTCACCCATACGTTAAGAAAATGCTGCCTGCTTGTCCTGGGATAATATTCTATAAGTTATGCGCTAAGTGCAACATTTGCCTGCTAATATTTGCACTTGCATTTTACATGGAATAAGTGATAGTCCCACATGTTTTTGTATTGTGCTTCCTAGGAATTTCTAGTTCTCATCTTTGTAAACCTTAATGAACTGGAAATGGTATACAGTATAAGCCTCACAAATGGTTAGCAAAAAACCAAATTTAATTGAAAAACACAAGCAGAAAAGACTGGCTCCTACCATATCGCTGTTAGAGAGACAACTGAGGAATTAGAGGACAGCCCAGAAGGATGGAAGGCGGAGCAAGAATGCTAATGAAGCTCTCTACAAGAATTCTCATGAGAATGGATTGATTGCCTACAGGTTCAGGAATGGAGTGTGTCGCAATAGAATAGGCAGTAGCAATCAAACACTAAGGGAGCAGTTACTCAAATTTAAAGGGCCTTGGCTTGCTATTAAAAACTGTACTGGCCTATGACATTTGATATTATTGACTGGGAGGTTAATAAGTAATTGTTAAAGGGATCTTTAGCAAGCCATTTGCTGAAAAATGGATTTAAGATTCTTTTTAGATGGCACTACACTACACCCTGAGAAAGTTGCATTTAATGTTTAATCACACTTTGGATCTTTGTTGGACGGGTTGTGATGATATAGAGATGTTCAAGCATATGTGATAGACATGATAAAATAATTCCTTTTTGTAAATCAGTAAATTGATGTGTTTGTAAACTTTAATCCATAGACTTGGACAAAGATATGACTATTTGGCTACTAGACACTTACTGATCTCCTGCAGTCAGCAAATCAATTTATTCATATAGTGGCAATAGCTACCCAGCTGGGCCTGGCACAATTCTGGAAACAAGACTATCCACCAGCCTGGGAACAGGTACTGCTCAAGATCCACTACATATACTGTATGTATAAGTTGACTGCTACTAAAACGAATAAGACTGCAACTTTTAAAAAAGTGATGGAGCCATTATGAAGACTGGACTGGAGGTCCCACTGTGATTCCCTTTGACACAGTATAACTTTGCCTTGAGGGGGAACATGATCCTTATTCTCTGATTTTTCTCCTAGTTCTTCAGATTATGGCTCTAGTTAGCATTAAGGACTGGGAGATGGAGAGAGGGTTGTTGATGGCTGGTTTCTTTTGGATGCTGTGATTTGATTCAGCTGTTTTGTTTGGTTGTCTTTTTGCTTCTTATACACTAAATACATAAAGAAGACATCTTTTAAAAAACCCACAGATTTAGCCATCAATCTGCTACATTAGTTTAAAGGCCTGAATAAAACGTGGATAAAAGTGAGATAGCTGATATTTTCAGAAGGCACCTGACAAAACACCTTGTGAGAGACTCCTGAGGAAATTAAAAAGTTATTGGATAAGATACAATATCCTATTGTGGGTTGAGAACTGGTTAAAAACAGAAAATGGTAAATGGCTGATTAGGGTGGGGGTGTAACCGTACTTTCAAAATGGATGGGGGGGTGGATGAATAGGGGAAAAGAATGAGAACCATGAGATGGAAACACATGAGTTGTGTGACAGTGGAGTTAAATACTGTATATACTCGAATATATACAGAGTTTTGGGGCCAAAAAAATGGCCCATAAATGGGTGTCTCTGTTTATATTCAGGTCAGCGCCCAACCAGTCCCCTCCCCGACATCTTGCAGGCCTCCACTAGGCCTGCCATAACCCTGGTGGTACAGTGATAAGCCGAAACAGGAGGGATATCTCCCGCCTCCTGTCCCAGCCGACTCTAACAACTCTCACCTCCCTCCCACCTTCCCAATTAGTAAAAAGCATACCTTTAGAATTCCTGGTGGTCCAGGGGCAGCAGCGATCTTCTACATTCCTGCCTCATGCAGAGTCACTATCTGAATGCTGTCGCAAAGATCATAAACATGCAAGGCTGCCACAAGAACTGACGGCAGCCATTCAGAAAGTGGTTCTGCACAGGGCATGAGCATAGAAGATTGCTCATGCCCTGGTTCACTGCTGGACCATGAAGGATTTTAAAGGTATGCTTTTTACTAAACAGGGAGGCGGAAGTAAGGTGAGAATTGTTAGGCTTGGCCGGAACAGGAGGTGGGAGGGTTCCCTCCCACTGCTGGACCACAAAGGCTTATGGCAGGCCCAGTGGAGGTCTGCAAGGCATTGGGAGAGAGGGAGCACAGGGTGCAGAGCCGTGCAGAGCAGGAGAGTGAGTGAGTGAGGGGGGCTGGGTGCAGAGCCTGTCAGGGCACTTGAATATAAAACACAAACACACACCCACCCTGGTTTATATTTGAGTTAACTTTTTTAGCTCCTTTTTTTTTGGGGGGGGGAGGGAAGATTACCTCAGTTTATATTCAGTTCAGTTTATATTTGAGTATATATGGTATATAATATTGGATAAATCAAACACTTCCCACTTATATGAAAAAGTGCATAATATTATCACTTCAAAGTGACATTTATACGGGAGGAGGCCTCAGTAATGGAGCCTACGCGTAGTCGTATTCACTGACTGGGGTTATCAGCGTAGTTACTCAGCTCCTTTGCTCCAGTCATCGGCCATACTCCAGTATCTCCCTATTTTAGATAGCTTATTTCTACCCATTTTATTACTAAATAATCTAAAAATTCTACAATACATTCAGATATATTCCATATTATCTCGACCTTTTTTCCAAAATTTTCTTTTATCTTTCTGATTTTCTTTTTCTTTTGTCTATGATTCTTTACAGTCATCTGCACTAATTCATATTAATGAGACATTGCCGAACAAATTCCTTCCATTTGTAATAGTTTCATTTTCATTCAGCAAAAAAAATTTTTGATTTGACTATTACACTCAAATGTTACTGAAAAATTACTTAGCTTCAGTCAGTGCTTGTGTATCAAAAAGTACCAACGTGGCCAGCGTTTCGTGGAATTCAATTCATAACCACTGCTTCAGGGCCAACTTGTAGATGTACCAAGCCATTTTCTGTGCAAATCGGAGACTTCCACTGATTGACGACCACTTTTGAAGTGTGAATACCATTCAAAACACCTTCCATGATGTTCTCCATAAGCCACTTTCAACATTTCATAAGTTTCTGTAGCAGTCTTATCCAATTTAAGACAGAACATCATGCTGTAGCACTGCTCATTGAGATCACACATGATGAAAAATAGCCAATCACGAGGAGGATAAGGCCATAGCAGAGAGACTGAATCAATTTTTTGCTTCGGTCTTTACCAAAGAGAATGTAAGAAATCTACCTGAACCAGAAATGGTTTTCAAGGGTGATAAGACGGAGGAATCTCGGTGAACCTAGAAGATGTACTAAGACAAATTGACAAGTTAAAGAGAGATAAATCACCTGGACCGGATCATATACATCCCAGAGTACTGAAAGATGAAATTGTTGATCTGTACATGAAATTGTTGATCTGTAACCTGTCACTAAAATCATCTGTAGTACCTGAAGACTGAAGTTGCCAATGTGACGCCAATTTTTTTAAAGGGTTCCAGGGGAGATCTGGAAAATTATAGACCGGTAAGCCTGACTAGAGAATGACACAGGGACAAAATTTTCCCCAGCCCCACAAGAACTCATTTCCCCGTCCTAGCGAATTCTTTTCCTGTCCTGAAAGCTCTGTCCCCACGTGGATCACCACCGCTGTATCTTCCCCTTATGCGCCGTCGATGATCCTGTCGATGCAGCTCACTATATCTTCTACCTTGGCTCCTGGTAGGCAGATCACCAGCCGATCCTTTCTTCCTCTCGCTATGTGGCTGTCAACTTGTCTGATGATGGAGTCCCCCATGACGATCGCTGTCCTTTCTATCTTCTCTTGTCTCTCTAGCCTGAACTTCCAAAAAGGGAATTACAAAGGGATGAGAATCATGGTGGGGGCAGATTAAGAAGAAGATAAGCACTGTAAAAATGCTAGAGCAAGCATGGTCCCTTTTTAAGGACACAGTCACCGAGGTGCAAAATCTATATATACCGTGTATCAACAAGGGATCCAAGAGGAAAAAGAACAAGGAACCAGCATGGCTCACTGTAGCGGTGAAGGAAGCGATCAGAGACAAGAAGACTTCGTTTAAGGAATAGAAAATGCAAAAACGGACAAAAACTGTAAAAAGCACAAACAATATCAAAGCAGGTGCCATAAGGCAGTAAGCGGGGCCAAAAGAGACTACAAGGAAAAAATAGCCAAGGAGGCAAAAAACTTCAAGTCGTTCTTTCGATATATTAAGGGGAAACGACCTGTGAAGGAAGCAGTAGGGCTGTTATTATGATCATGGAATAAAGGGAGTACTAAAGGACAAAGCCATCGCCGACAAACTGAACACATTTTTTGCGTCTGCATTTACCGAAAAGGATATATACAATATACCAGAAGCCGACAAGCTATACGCAGGAAACGAAGATGGGAAACTGACAGGTGACAGGGTTGATGGTCAGTCTAGAAGAGGTATGCAGGCAGATCGATAGGCTTAAAAACGATAAATCTCCGGGTCCAGACTGCATCCATTTGAGGGTAATCAAGAAACTGAAAGGGGTTATAGCTGAACTGCTTCAACTAATAGACAATCTGTTGATCACATCAGGAAAGATTCTGGAAGACTGGAAAGTGGCTAATGTTACGCCGATCTTCAAAAAAGGTTTGAGGGGAGATCCGGGAAACTACAGACCAGTGAGCCTGACCTCGGTACCGGGAAAGATTGTAGAGGTGCTGATAAAGGTCCGCATAATTGATCATCTTGATGGACACAATCTGATGAGGACCAGCCAGCACGGTTTCAGCAAAGGAAGATCTTGCTTGACGAACTTGCTGCACTTCTTCGAGGGAGTAAACAGACAGATAGACAAGGGTGATCCCATCGACATTGTATATCTGGATTTTCAGAAGGCATTCGGCAAGGTCCCGCATGAACGACTACTTCAAAAAATTGCAAACCATGGAATCAAGGATGATAGGATAGACTGGCGGACAGGAAACAGAGAGTGGGGTAAATGGACAATACTTGGACTGAAAAAGCGTCACGAGTGGAGTGCCACAGGGTTCGGTGCTTGGGCCCATGCTCTTCAACATATTTATAAACGACCTGGAAATTGGTATGACGAGTGAGGTGATTAAATTTGCAGACGATACAAAGTTATTCAGAGTAGTGAAGACACAGAAGGATTGCGAAGACCTGCAATGTGATATAAACGCACTCAAGATTAAGAAGGGGATCACAAACAGATCGGGAAGGCTATCATGCCACTGTACCAGGCCATGGTACACTCCCACCTGGAATACTGCGCCCAGCACTGGTCGCTGTACATGAAGATGGACATTGTACTACTCAAAAGGGTCCAGAGAAGAGCGACTAAAACGGTTAAAGGGCTGGAGGAGTTGCCGTACAGTGAGAGATTAGAGAAACTGGGACTCTTCTCCCTTGAAAAGAGGAGACTGAAAGGGGACATGATCGAAACATTCAAGATAATGAAGGGAATAGACTTAGTAGAAAAAGATAGGTTGTTCACCCTCTCCAAGATAGAAAGAACGAGAGGGCATTCTCTAAAGTTAAAAGGGGATAGATTTCATACAAATGTAAGAAAGTTCTTCTTCATCAAGAGAATGGTAGAAACCTGGAACGTTCTTCCAGAGGCTGTTATAGAGGAAAACACCCTCCAGGGATTCAAAACAAAGTTAGACAAGGTCCTGCTGAACCAGAATATACGCAGGTAAGGCTAGACTCAATTAGGCCACTGGCCTTTGACCTAAGGGCCACCGTGTGAGCAGACTGCTGGGCTTATGTTCTTATGAACTTATGTTCTTATGCACAAGCCTCAAAAACTTTAAAATCATAAGTGTTTGAGGCTTGTATGGTTAAGGTAGAGCTTATAAGAATAGGGCAGGGACGGGGAAAAATTTGTCCCCTGTCATTCTCTAAGCCTGACCCTCAGTGCCAGGCAAAATAGTGGAAACAGATATAAAAAATAAAATTGTGGAACATATAGACAAACATGATTTAATAAGCATGGATTCAGCCGAGGGAGGTCCTGCCTCACCAATCTGCTTGACTTCTTTGAAGGTGTGGATAAACACAAGTTGGTTGATGTAGTGTATCTAGATTTCCAGAAAGCTTTTGACAAAGTTCCTCATGAGAGGGTCCTGAGAAAATTAAAGAGAGTCATGGGAAAGGAGGCAATGTTCAATTGTGGATCAAGAATTGGTTATCAGACAGAAAACAAAGGGTAGGCTTAAATGGCTATTTTTCTCAATGGAGGAAGGTAAATTGAGGTGAGCCACAGGGATCTGTACTGGGACCGGTGCTATTTAACTTATTAATAAATGATCTGGAAATTGGAACTACAAGTGAGGTGATTAAATTTGCTGATGAGACTAAACTGTTCAAAGTTGTTATGACATATATGGACTATGAAAAACTGCAGGCAGACCTTAGGAAATTGGAAGATGAAATTTAATGTGGACAAATGCAAAGTGATACACATCGAGAAGAATAATCTAAAATCATGTTACCAGATGATAGGGTCTACCTTGGGGGTCAGCGCTCAAGAAAAAGATCTGGGTGTCATTGTGGACAATACGCTGAAACATTTCTCTCAATGTGTGGCGGCAGCCAAAAAAGCAAACAAGATGCTAGGAATTACTAGAAAAGGGATAGTAAACAAGACTAAAAATGCTATAATGGCTCTGTATTACTCAATGGTGTGACCTCACCTTAAGCATTGCGTTCAGTTCTGGTCTTGTCTCAAGAAAGAATTGGCGGCACTAGAAAAGGTTCAAAGAAGAGTGACCAAGATGATAAAGGGGATAGAACTCCTCTCGTATGAGGAAAGACTAAAGAGGTTAGGGCTCTTTCAGCATGGAAAAGACATTGTTGAAGGGAGATAGGATTGAAGTCTACAAAATCCCAAGTGGTGTACAACAGTTACAAGTGGATCGATTTTTTACTGCATCAAGATTTACAAAGATTAGGGGACACTCAAAGTTACAGAGTAATTAATACAGTACTTTTAAAACAAATAGGAGGAAATATTTTTTTCACACAGAGAATAGCTAAGCTCTGGAACGCATTGCCAGAGGTTATGAGTGGTTAATGCAGCTGGTTTAAAAAAAAGGGTTGGACAAGTTCCTGGAGGAAAAGTCCATAGTCTGCTGTTGAGACAGATATGGGGGAGTCACTGCTTGCCCTGGATTACATGGAATGCTGCTCTTATTTGGGTTTTTGCTAGGTACTTGTGACTTGGATTGGTCTCCGTGAAAACAGGATACTGGGCTAGATGGACTATTTGTCTGACCCAGTAAGGCTATTCTTATGTTAGCATACTTTCACTAAAACTGCTGTAGCTCGGAGATGAAAACAGATATCAACAAACAGAAAAAGGAGGTTACTCATGAGGTTTCAAGCTACTCAATGCTGTCTAGCACTTCTCAAAAACTTCCCACTGGTATGCAATTCAAACTGTCCTGGAACAATTTGAACAGACCTCATTCTTGTAAGTCCAAGATCCATATCCCCTCCTTTTCGCCCACCCCCCTCCCTCCACTTGCAAGCCCAGGATCCATGTTCTCTCAGCCCCTCCCTCTCCCCACCGCACACACATACATTTGCAAGTCCAGGATCCATGTCCCCTCCACTCTGCTCCCTTCCCCACTTGCAAAGTCGTCCCCCCCCCCACACACACACAAACTGTCTTAGCAAGAATACCGAGTGATAACTATCTGCCACATCAGGCTTCACCCAGGCAGAAGTTAAGCTCAATTAGGGAAAAGCTCCACAAAACTGAGCCCTAAGAGCCCTAACAACAACATCTGCTCAATCCAGGACAAACCCTGCAGGTCAAGTCTTAAGGTGGCTAGTTAAACATTCTGTTGCACTAGTCCAAGACCAGACACTATTCTGCAGGAGTAGAATAATCATACATTCCAGGCCTGTACCACTTCTTGTAATAGTGATGTTGTCACCGGAAAAACAACTTCTTTTATGTCTATCTTTGGATAGGATGGCTTAAATTCGTATTACTTGGCTGGTCTAGCAGGATAAAGATAGCATATTTTTACTTTTACTTTTCTTCTCTTACAGAGACAAAAAATTAAAAACTAGTCTGCGAGCATCAACCTTTAGCATAATCCAACCCCACCAACTCAGATACAAATCTGAAACAAAAGCTGAGGTAGTCATAAAAGAACCACTAGTAATTTACTGCACATGTAGACTAGGGCCGAGTATATGACAGCATGTGAATATTTTCAAATTAGGTTCACAAAATGGGGGTTATTGGGGTGGGACTACCAAGAAGGAACTATCCATATGGATTAAATTGTGCCCACAGGTGTCTCCAAAGTGGTTATCCATATGAGAATGATGATGGGATAATTTCTGTAAACAATTCAAGAAAAACATTTTTCAGAACTTTACCTGTTCATTTTTGAGTGCCTTTAACTTCTGTAGCTCTGCTTTGAGAGATACATTCTCTCTCTGAGATGCCTAAAAAACATTTATTATGTTATTAATACCCCTCCATTTGCTATGTTACTGTCTGTAATTTTTATGTAATGCTATTGTAATTGCTTTATTGTAGTACTGTTAACCGCTTAATACATTTGTCATAGCGGTATATCAAGGATAATAAATCCAATCTGCTCTAGAACCATCTTTTACAGAATGCAAAACATGTTTAAAAAACAAACCATATCCAACTCGGATTTTCCTATAAGAAGCAAAATACAATAAATCTTGTTAGAGAAATCAAAACAAACAATAGTATTCCAAAGAGAAAACAAATTGCAAATTCTTCACTAAATTACCAATTAAATTGTGTTACTACCATTTAACTTTTGTTACTTATTTTATACCCCATTTTTCTTACAATGTTTAGGTATGGTGCCCAAAGTGAGATAGAGGCAATCCATATGCCCTTGCCAGCCAGGTCTGAGAAAAATCTCCTTAGATTTGCCAAAAATGTTGCTCGTTTAATTAGCAGTGGTTGCTACAATGGCAGCCACTAACTCTCCTTTCTCCTGGCACCAAGTATGTTACTTTAATATCACACCCAAACCCAGGAGCCAACTTGAGTGTCTTATACTTTAATGTTTGTACCTTGGGGCCAGCATTATGAATCTGGTAGAAATAAGAAGAGAGCAACCAAAAGAAAACCCAACAGATCCGCAGTCAAAGTGGTGAAACCAAGCACAAAAAAGGAGGGGGGGTGAAGACTGTGGAAAAAATGTATGTGAAGCAAGCTTTTATTCAGTTAATACTAAAGAATGACACGGGGACAAATTTTTCCCCGTCCCCGCAAGAAGGAAAAATTATGTTCTTACCTGTTAATTTTCTTTCCTTTAGTCACGGCAGATGAATCCAGAGACTAGTGGGATTACGTCCATCAACCAGCAGGTAGAGATAAAGAGAACTGAGTTGTCCTTAGCCTTCTTGGATGCACAGCCTCCTGGCCAACCAGTATAGATCATCTCAGAGCATCCAAAAACAAAACTCAACCATAAGAAACTCCTTTCCCACACATATGAAACACAAAAAAACAATACTCAAAGAACCCAAAAGGCAACTCCAGCACAAAAAACAGTGCTAAACCATGCGCAGAGCCACGAATACCGAAACAGGGCAGGGCTCTGGATTCATCTGCTGTGACTAAAGGAAAGAAAATTAACAGGTAAGAACATAATCTTTCCTTCCTTGTCATCAACAGCAGATGAATCCAGAGACTAGTGGGATGTAGCAAAGCAGTCCTAACGTAGGGAGGGAAACAAACATCACCGCAACACTGCCAACCTACCAACTGTCATGGCAAAAGAAGCTCCACACCCAGACCATCACTGTGTATATACAGAGAACCAAGAAATGGAGAAAACCGCCCCTCCAATGCCCAATCTGCAGCAGAAGATCAAGGAAAGGAAAGAGTGAAGAAACCCCACAAGCAGTCAGGGGTTAAGCTCAGAATATATGTGAGCAGGAGCAAACAGGAGCTAATAGCACAATGCTGAGGAAACCACAGCTGCCGAGACCCACTATGAACAGAAGGAGTGTAGAGTACCAAACTGAGGTGACACTTAAGGACTCCCAAACAACTACGGATGAATGAATCCGCTATGCCCGCAAGGCCCCGAGTCCACTAGAAAGCCATGACATTCATGAAAAAGCTCACTGAAACAGACCCCTGTCCCCTTGCAAGGGTGTAGAGCATGGAGTGTGGAAACACAAAGAGAGAAGGGTCACAACCCAAAGTAGAGCCATCTCAAAGTAGTAAACCAAGAGCCCTCCAAAAAGAGTCAAACTGCGGAACCATGAAAGAAGAAATCCTCACCAAAGAGAGGAAAGGACTCGCACACCCACACATAGAAAGCTACAGAAGAGGCATATTTTCCCTTCTCTGCTTACACAGAGTCAAGGATCTCTGCTTCATCCCAACCTGCAGTCTCTACACCTGACAGCCTGGTACCTCTCAACATAACCCCTCTTCAGTTTTCTCAATTTGTAAGAGACGTTTTAGAAGCTTCTAGAAAACTTACCACTAGACAATGCTATCACCAAAAATGGACTAGATTTTCTACATGGTGTTTTTCCCATCATAAGGAGCCTCAGCATTCCTCCTTATCTTCTGTTTTGGACTATCTTTTGCACTTATCCAATTCTGGCTTCAAGTCTACTTCTATACGAGTCCATCTCAGTGCAATTGCGGCTTTTCATCAGCCTATTGAAGGGAAACCCCTCTCTGCTCATCCAGTGGTTTCCAGATTCATGAAAGAACTATTCAATGTCAAACCTCCTCTCAAACCGCATCCTATAGTTTGAGACCTCAATGTTGTCCTTAATCAACTCATGAAGCCTCCCTTTGAACCAATTGATAAGGCTCATCTGAAATATCTCACTTGGAAAGTGGTGTTTCTCATTGCCCTCACTTCTGCTCGACGAGTCAGTGAGCTGCAAGCTTTGGTTACTGACCCACCATTCACTGTGTTCCATCATGACAAAGTGGTTCTTTGTACTCATCCTAAATTCCTACCTAAAGTGGTCTCAGAATTTCATCTCAACCAATCCATCGTACTTCCAAAGCTTCATTCTCACCCTGGAGAATCAGCTCTTCATACTCTGGGCCAGGGGTCTCAAAGTCCCTCCTTGAGGGCTGCAATCCAGTCGGGTTTTCAAGATTTCACCAATGAATATGCATGAGATCTATATTCATGCACTGCTTTCAATGCATATTCATTGGGGAAATCCTGAAAACCCGACTGGATTGCGGCCCTCAAGGAGGGATTTGAGATCCCTGCTCTGGACTATAAACGTGCTTTGGCCTTCTACTTGGAAAGCGCAAAACCACACAGAACTACTCCTCAACTTTTTGTCTCCTTCCATCCAAATAAGTTGGGACATCCTATTTCTAAGCGTACCATCTCCAACTGGATGGAGGCTTGTATCTCTTTCTGCTATGCCCAGGCTGGATTACCCCTTCACAGCCCATAAAGTCAGAGCTATGGCAGCTTCAGTAGCTTTCCTCAGATCTACACCTATTGAGGAAATTTGCAAGGCTGCTACTTGGTCTTCGGTTCATACCTTCACTTCTCATTATTGTCTGGATACTTTCTCCAGACGGGATGGACAGTTTGACCAAACAGCATTACAAAATTTATTCTCCTAAATTGCCAACACTCCCACCATCCCATTCTGGTTAGCTTGGAGGTCACCCATATGGGAGAATACCTGCCTGCTTGTCCTGGGATAAAGCACAGTTACTTACCGTAACAGGTGTTATCCAGGGACAGCAGGCAGCTATTCTCACAACCCACCCACCTCCCCTGGTTGGCTTCTCTGCTAGCTATCTGAACTGTGGAGACACGCCCTGTGCTGGGCGGGAAGGCACTCGCGCTCGACTCGAAACTTCGAGTTTCTTCAAGCAAGTCTGCTTGTGAGGCGTCCGCATCCGGGCTCCGTGGATGACGTCACCCATATGTGAGAATACCTGCCTGCTTGTCCTGGGATAAGCAATGGTTCTCTTGGTGACAGGAACTCTAAGTTTGTTAGGGTTGAAGGACACAAAGAGCTGAATGGTAGTTCTATTAGGCTCGGTGAGATCTAAGTAGTAAGCAAGAGCATATTTACAGTGCAAGGTGTGGAGTATTGCTTCTCCAACGTGAGAATGCATTCTTGTAAAGAAGCCTGGAAGGACTATAGGTGAAATTCAGAGATGACTTTCAGGAGGAATTTCAGATGTGCTCGGAGTACAACCCTATCATGGTAGAATCTTGTATAGTGTGGATCTGATACTAGTGCCCAAAGTTCAGACCCAGCATGCAGGCTTAATGGCTATGAGAAATATCATTTTCCAAGTAAGATGCCTGAGGGAACAAGTTGAGAGTGGTTGAAAAGGAGACTTCATCAGTATGGAAAGAACACTGAGGTCCCATGCAATTGCAGGAGGTTTGAGAGGAGGCTTGGTATGGTAAATGCCTTTCATGAATCTGGAGACCAAGGGATTCACAGTTCACAGACAATGGTTTCTTTTCCAACAGGAAATGATAAGAACTAAGATGAACTCTTACTGAAATAGATTTTAACCCAGAATAGAAAAGGTGAAGGAGAAAATCCAGAATAAACGGCAGAGGACAAGTGATAGGGGCGAGTGAGTGGAGATTTGAAACAATATCACTGTGTGGAAGGTTTTCTGGAAGCATCAATGATAGCTGACACCGGTGCAGATAAAGTGAAAACTTCTAGTCACTTGGAGAGAGATACCTGTGAGGACATAAGCCAGTGTACTAGCTTCCATCAGCCAGTGATCAATCATCAGTTTAAATAGTCCCCCATTCCACAAGGGGGGTGCAGATCAGTCTAGTGTCATTATCCAATATTAGCAAGGCAACAATCTAGTCTTTGCTTCATACCTTCTCTAAATATTACAGAGTTGACATAGCTGCTTTGTATGATGCTACCCTTGGACCATCTTTTCTCAGAGTAGTGGTTGCTGCTTCCAACTCCTCTTAAGGATTGCTTTTTAACGTCCTGCTCTTCTGGAATAGTCTGAGGACACTAAGGAAGGAGAAAGTAGGTCTCATCTGATAACCTCCTTTCCTTTATTCCTACAGACTATTTCAGAATGCCACCCTTTATGAAGAGTCATCCGGATTGTTTCTTCCATTGCCTTTCTTTCTTCACCATTTGGATTCTCTTTGCAGAGGTTCATGCTTTTTGTTTAATTTCAGCAGTTCTAGTTCTTCTAAATTCTGCAAAGAAAGATGGAGGTTATTCTTCTCACTTGTTTTCTTCATTTCACTGCTTGCTTTAAAAAAATACTCAACTGTAGAAGCTGTATACAGGTCTTATACAGCATATAACAATTCTAAGCTCTCCAGATCTACATGCTGGTCCATGGCCATAACACCCACTTTTCTGAAATAGTCTGAAGGACTAAAGAAAAGAAAATCATCATCAGGTAAGACCTAATTTCTCAACAACTGCTACTTGATTAGTACAGTTCAGTGTACTGGCATCTGTGTATAGCTTTGTATCCATTTGTATACTGACAACTTTGTATAGCTATCCATTTGTACTTTATTCCAAAAATAAAAATTACAATTGACTAGCTCTGTTTGAAGGGCAGAGCAAGTTATTAAACAATAAGCTTGTGTGTTATGATTTTTAAAAATTCATGATAAAAAAACAAGTCAACAGTAAAACAGAAACAGTAAAAAAAAAAAAAAAATCATCATGATTTTGCAAAGGACAGTTCACCGCACCTTGAGTTCTTCTTCACTGTTTGTTAAATGAGCATGTTCCTTTGCTAAGGAATCCTCCGTCTGTTTTATCTGTTTGCCTTTCTCTGCAATGCTTCAAAAATAATGAAACAATCATTGCTTATAATATACATTTTCAAAATGAAACAAATCTGATTCCTCAGACAACAGTTCAAGCATAAACCAATTAAAAGCTTGGAAAGATCAAACCCTCATCTTTAAGTAAACCAGTATAAAAACAAAGGTAGCTTACGCTTTTTGGAGTTCTTCCACAAGAACTGATGTAGAGGCCTAAAAAAGAGAGAACATTCTCAGGAGAATGTGAAGAGATATTGTTAAGAATATTTTGATTTTCAACTTTAATAATAGTCACTTTCTCTTAGTGAAATTTTGTTAAAAAAAAATCAAGTGAATAAATAAAAACATATTAAATAACCTTAGGGGAAAAAGTAAAAAATTATTAGCACTTTTCAATGGAGCCCTATGGAAAGCCTCAGCATCATCAGCTTGAGGTCACTTTCAATGTATCAAATTCCACTTTGGATTCTTCTTAAATTTTATCATGTCTATGGACATAAGAACTGAACCACTGCAAATGTGATTCCATAAGTGTTAAAAAGTACTAAACAAAATGAACTAGTTATCCATCAAAATATACAATAAAAACTATCCAAGGAAAATAATTTAGCAGCCCTGAAAGCTGCATGTTAAAACGTTTGTTAGTCTCATCTGTACTCAACAAGTGCAGAGTTATTTTTAAGACTAAAATCCTATGGTAAACTGGTACATATACAAAAAAATAACTTGACAGTACAACAAAATGAAAGACTGGAATGACTTTTATGCATTTCAATTTTTGGCTATATGTTTTATGGTTCCCTTTCTGTATTGGGTGAGGATATCCACTTAGAGGGGATATGATAGAGACTTTCAAGATCATGAAGGGCACAGAGAAAGTGGAGAGGGACAGATTCGTCAAACTTTCAAAGACTACAAGAACGAGAGGGCATTCGGAAAAATTAAAAGGGGACAGATTCAAAACCAATGCTAGGAAGTTCTTCTTCACCCAGAGGGTGGTGGACACCTAGAATGCGCTTCCAGAGGGCGTGATCGGACAGAGTACGGTTTTGGGGTTCAAGAAGGGATTGGATGATTTCCTGAAGAAAAAGGGGATAGAAGGGTATAGATAGAGGATTACTATACAGGTCCTGGACCTGATGGGCCGCCGCGTGAGCGGACTGCTGGGAATGATTGACCTCTGGTCTGACCCAGCAGAGGCATTACTTATGTTCTCAATATGTGATCGAGGTGAAGGATTCAGCTAGCATGTAGTGCAAGGGTGCTCAATGTCAGTCCTAAAGGGCTACAACTCCAGTCAAGTTCTCAGGATTTCCACAGTGAAAATGAATGAGATTTGCATACAATGGAGGTAATACATGCAAATACATCTCATGCATATTCATTGGGGAAAATATTGAAAACCTGACTAGCAGCCTCTTTTACAAGCCGCGCTAGCAGCTGCTGTGCGGCAAAAGCCCCGAAGCCCTTTAAACAAGCCTCATTGTAAAGGTCAAAATTGGGGAGGCTTAAACAGTCCTGTGCCCATCCACCCACTAAATAACTATAACAAGCTTCAGCTTGTAGCGATTCCAACAAAAGCAAGTCAATAAACAATCTAAATGGTGGCAATCTTCAACAATTTTATGGGAATGGTTTGCAAGACGTATAACCAGCGCAGGAAAATCACCATGCAGCCCCAGAAGCATCAAAGGCAAGTCATCTCAGGCCTCAAGTTGGGTCTTTGTATCCATAAGGAGTCTAGGAATATTAGCAGAATATAGCTGGAGCGTATTAACCAAGAGATATATGCCCAGGTACTGAAAGGAATCCGATGCCCAGCGTAACAGAAAGGAGTCACCCCACTGAGTGTTTAAGTCCTCTGTGGAAGGCAAAGCCTCTGATTTACAAAGGTTTAAATGAAACCCCGCAAAATCACTGTACTCCACATCTAGGCTCTGCAATATGAGCCAAAAGATCATCCGCAAAGGTGGCCAATTTAAAGCATTGGTCTCCAGTTTTTATACCTTTCACATCAGGATTTGCATGGACATCCCAGATGAGAGGATCTAAAGACAAAATAAACAACAAATGTGAAAGGGGGCATCCCTGCCTAGTGCCCTTATGGATCTCAAAGAGCAAGGATCTACAAGCATTAACCCAAAGCAGTGCTTGCCGAGAAGCATAAAGATGGCTGACCCGAAATATCCCTCAGAGCCACAGTGGTTCAGAGTAGCAAACAAGTAATCCCATCGAATCCGTCACATGCCTTCTCAGCATTGAAACTGATAAGCAGGGAAGGAAAGCCGACCTTAGTGCAGTATTCAAGAGAAGTCAAAATTTTCCTCAGATTTTATGCCTCTGAGCAGCCATGGACAAAATCCACTTGAGATTCATGGATAATTTGCAGAAAAACCCCTGCCAAATGATTGGCCAAAATTTTAGCTAAACGTTTCATTTCAAAATTAAGCAAAGAGATGGGCCGATAAGATTCCGAATGGGTAGGTTCCTTCCCCAGTTTCGGGAGAATAATTATCTGAGCCATATTTAGATGTCACTATACGGACCATTAGGTAAAGCAAAATTCAAGAGTGTGCCATGAAAAGAGAAGAGGTACCTGCCTCATTTTAATGCTCTCTTGGTACCAATTCCACCCTCTAATTTACCTTATAAAGATATAGTCTAAAGAACTTAGTAGTTAAAAGTTGTTGTTGTTTTTATGTAGATGTTAGTTAATGAAATAATTTTCAAATGAATTACATGACAAATGAAAACTGCCTATATAGATCTTTTGGGAAAAAGCTTTTATTGACTAATTAAGCTAGAGAATACTGCTCAGGAATAAGCAATTAAGATTTTTACTTTGGTTTCTCAGTGGCATGGTTAACATTACAATTTATAAAAATGTAAAGTAGAATAGAGAATAATACCTGGGTTGTCAACTGTTTGTGACAATTTTGTATCTCAACTTTCATTAGCTCATTCTGCTCCAACAGTTCCTTCAGAGTGTAAAAGCAGCAGCAAAGAAAAAAAAAGATGAAGTGAAATAAGTAACATAATTCACAAAAATGTTCCTTAGCAAGATGAAATTCAACCCTTCAGGCTTCTTGAGAAATAGTCTATTTATCATGCAGCTCCCTCAGAAGTTCAGGGAAATACAAAACATCAGGAATTTTCTCCGATTCTGAAGCAACCCTTAGCTTGCGAATCACCTACTTGTGTGACTGAATACATCCAGCTTATCAACAAAGAAAGCAGATATTCTCCACAGATGGCAGGGTTCAATCACACATACACAATCACATCTACTTCACTAACAACACTATCTTGGTGTCCTCAGGTAATACCCACTTGTGGCTGATTATTCCTGTTGTCATTGCAGAATATCTGCTATCCATAAGGAGCTTTGACTTAAGATTTTGCATATTGAACACATTTTTACAAAAAACATTAAGTTCAAAAACAACTGCTTACAAAGATAATAGAAAACTGACCATTAGAAAATGGACTGAAAAATATCACTCCACTCACTAAAAATATGTGCTTGTTGGACACGTAATATCAAAGCAGAAGGGCAGTACCTGCATCTGAATTTTGAGTGAATCTTCAGTCACCCTTGTTTGTTGATCTTCCATTATTCTTTGTTCCAGCTGCTGCTTAGATACAACTGTGTCAGTCAGTTTACTGTGTAGACTCTTGATTTCATTCTCTTTGGACAGTGACTTAGCCTGTATGTCTGCAGTGCAGATAAATGATCTTTTAAAACATTTAAAAATGGTTGCCCTTAATTCTTGTTGCACTAAAGTGAGCATTCACTACCATAAATTATTTTTACACATTACCCATAGTTTATATTCCACCTACACCAAATTTTCATTCAAGATGGACTATAAAAATCAAAGAGCCAGTAAAAAAAAAAAATTAGAAAACAAGAACTATAAATTTGAACAAATAACCAAATACATTTGGATAGAATACTTGTAATACTTAACAGAAATAACAAAGTTGTTATAAAAATTACAAGACCTTAAGATTGTAATTAGTAATAAAATACTTTTTAAATAAAATAGTTAAACACTTTTGCGAAAAGCAGTGAAATATTCCAAAATTTAGCAGCCTCATATGAAAACATTGAAGAAAAAACTTTTAAACCTTAAGCTCTTATAAGACAGAAGGGAAATTTTTTAAAAAAAACTGAGTTCTATACTTAAAGATTGAAAAATTGTCAATTAAATACATGTCAATTGGAGCCATTCCATGAATAATTTTGACTACTAAACAGTATAATTTTAAAAAGATCAGTATCTTTGGGTAGCCATGTTGTAATTAAACAAAAGGGGTAATTCTATCAAATTTCTTAAGAGAACATATCAACTGAACTGATGTACAGTAGACTCTCAGATAACCGGCACCCAAGGGGATTAATAGATGCCAGATAAATGTAGTTTCTGGTTGCTTGAGAATTACTATAAAAATAGGCCTAACTTATACTATACCCCATATTATGCTGTAACATAAACAGTTCCAGATAAACTACCAGACGTGGTAGGCAAAGCATGGACGTACTTGATTTTATTTTCATTTTTATTTAAAGTATTACAGTATTTCTTAGAATTTTTTTTCTGCTTGTGAGTTCTGGTTAATTGAGTTCTGGTTAACAGAGAGTCTACTGTATTTTGTATGGTTTATAACTTTCTTGTCAGAACCTTAGAGCACCCTAGATAAACAATATTACAATAATCTAACTTGGACAAAATCAAGGTCTGCACTCCAAATCTGAATCTGTCCCGAGTTAGATATTTCTGAATTTGTTATAGCTTAGGCATCAACAAAAACAACTTCTGACGAGAGGGTTTATATGTTTATTATTGTTAAATTCCAATGTAGAACTATGCCAAGGATCTTCAAAGACAACTCCAATCTGTAAAACAGATTATTCACTTCAAAAGAATGATCCTGATAAGCTTCTGCTTTCGATCCGATCAAAAGTAATTTCATTTTTTTCACTACCACCCCCTCCCCCTTCCCTCACCGGGATGGCCACTGCCTTGATCTTGTCTTTTTCTCCAACTGCTCTCTCTTTCTCTAATTTCTCTACCTCACTGCTCTCCATCTCTGATCATCATCTGATAACCTTCACAATTACTCATCCTCCCCTTCAGCCATGCTCAGTCACCCCCAACAGGTTTTGAAATCTTCAAGCCCTTGATCCTTCCATGCTCTCAATCACTGTTTCACCTCTCCTTGCCTCCACTATGTTATCCAAGTCTGCCCACGAAGCTATCTCACCGTATAACTCTATTCTTTCCTCTGCTCTGGACATCCTTGCTCCCCCTGTTCCTTACTTTGTTAGGCTCTGCTTGGCTTGGCTCACTCCCAGTATCCGCTACTTATGTTCCTGTACCCGCTGTGCCATGCACCTTTGGCTCAAATCTCGCACACATGCTAACTTTCTTCACTTTATGCTGACCTCCTTTAATTTTGCACTTACACAGGTCAAGCAAGACTACATCCAACTAATTAACTCCCTTTCTTCCAACCCCCATTGTCTCTCTGCCACACTGAACTCCCTCCTCAAAGTGTCCCCACTTCCAAATCACGCCTTCAGCTAATTACTTCCATGACAAGGTCCACAAGAGCGCCCTTGAATTCACTACAAAGTCACATCCTTCTCCCCTACCCATCATCCACTCTGCTGAACTTCAAACTCGCACTGCCCCTTCATCCTTCACCCCAAACAACTCAGGAAGCTCCTCTTGCCTAGTCCCAGCCTCTCAATACTCCATCAACTACTGCTGACTTTTCTTCCCTCTCTGACTTCAAACATGCAGTGATTAAGCTGCTTCTCAAAAAACCCTCACTGGACCCCACCTGTCTGTTCAACTATCGCCCTGTCTCCCTTCTTCCGTTCCTATCCAAACTACTCGAGCGTGCTGTTCTCTGGCGCTGCCTGGATTTCCTTTCAACTAAACAGATTCTTGATCCTCTACAATCTAGCTTTTGCCCCCAACACTCTACAGAGACTGCCCTCACCAATGTCTACTGTGACTATGGCCAGATCTAAGGGCCTTTACTCTATCTTCATCCTTCTTGACCTGTCTGCTGCCTTTGATACTGTTAATGACAGCTTCCTCCTTGATACACTGTCCTTGCTTGGATTCCACAATCTGTCCTCTCCTAGATTGCCTCCTACCTCTCCCAACACACCTTTAGTGTATGTGTTTGTGGGTCCACTTCTGCTGCTACCCCGCTAGCAGTTGGCATTCCCCAAGGTTCTGTCTTAGGACCTCTTCTTTTCCAAGTTTATTATTCATTTGATATACCATCTATCAGTGATTTATCTAGACAATTTACAGTCATTTAAGAAATAAAAACATATATAAAAATAAAAAATATACAGGTAAATAAATTTTACAAGGGGGGTGTCAGAACCAATAAGATTGACTGGATAGGAGAAGGGAGACATTAGGAAGTGAAAAATACATTGAGATAAAAAAAAAAGAAAAAACTGTTGAACAGGGCAAGGGCAGTAGTACACGAGGGTGGGGTTCGCATCAAAAGAAGCGTTTGGTGGTGAGCCTGGTGAGAAATTTTGAGCAGCGAGAAAGAGGCTCAAGTATTAAGTATTAAAGGCGTCCTTGAACAGGAAGGTTTTGATTTTGGACCGAAATTGTTTTTGTAAGTGCTCTTGTTTGATAAAAAGGGGAAGAGAATTCCAGAGTGAAGGCACCATCATGGAAAATATTGCTTTCCTGGTGGAATCTCAGAAAATCTCACGTGTGGAAGGGACCACCAATAGATCTTGATTATTAGAACGTAGTGTCCGAGTTATAGTATAGGGGATCAGATGTTTGTCAATAAAGGATGGGATGTTGGAGTGTTTTCTTTTCTAAGTGAGAAGTAGAATCTTGAATGTGATGTGGTGGGGGATGGGATGCCAGCATGCATCACGCAGTAGAGGAATCACATGGTCAAATTTTTTTGTATGGTATATGAGTTTAACTGCTGTATTTTGCAGAATTTGTAATCTTCGGATTTCTTTCTGAGTAATGCCCTGATACAGTGAATTGCAATGGTCAATGTGCGATATTACTAAGGAATGAATGAGAATGTTTAATAAAGGGCGGTCTAGCGGTCTAGTAATGATGTGATTGACCATATCAGTTTTAATTTATAGAAACATTTCCTGACAACTGAGCTGATTTGCTCATGATAGTTTAGATTTGATCCAAAATTATCCCTAATATTTTGACCTTTGTATCTATCTGAATCAGTGTGGAATCTATACAGATAGATAAGGATAGAACATTCTTATCTGAGGCTGAGAACAGTATGCATATTGTTTTATTAACATTTAGTGCAAGCATGTTTTGATAAAGTCATGTGCTGATTTGGATCAGTTTGGTATTGATTTCTAGGATCTCTGATTTGTTATTTGTGTTGAGGGGGTGGAGTAGTTGAATATCATCTGCGTAAGCAAATGTGGTGAATCCTATTGATTGAGCAAGTATGAGCAGAGGTGCTAAGAAAATATTGAACAGAAGTGGTGAAAGAATGGAGCCTTAAGAGACACTGTATGTTTGAGAAATGTTTGTCGATGTAGTGTTATTGAAGCTTACTTTGTATTCTCGATCCTGAAAGTAAGAAGGAAACCAATTTAAAGCTGTGCTTGCGATGCCAGTAGAATGGAGTATGTTTAAGAGGAGGTTGTGATCTACTGTGGCAAAGGCAGCTGTGAGACCTAGAGATTAATAATACTGATTTCCTATGGTCCCTGAAATAATGGATGGCAGTCCAGTCAACGAGAGTTCTGTGGAATGATGTTGGTGAAAGTCAGTTTGGTTCAGGTGGAAGGCATTAGTTTTTTCAAGAAAGGAAGAAGTCCGATTGAATACCAGTTTTCTTAAATTTTAGACACAAATGGGCGATTGGCGATAGTTTGAACATTGATCTTCTGGTAAGTTTATAGTTTTGAGCTTAGGGATGACAGTGCCAGTGTCCATAATTTTGGAATAGTTCCAGTTTGAAAGCTTTTATTAATCATTTCGTGGATAAAAGGGCCAAATATCGCAAAATGTTTTTTAAGAGTGAAAGGAGAGATGGAATCCGAAGGGTTATTTGAGATATTCATAGTTTTTATGGTTCGATAAATATCTTCGAACGATGGAGTGTGAAAATCAGTTAAGGAGCTGAAAGGAATATGGTTTGCTACAACAGAGGGGGGGGGGATAGGTGAAGATGGAGGTTGACATTGTTTGAGAGTGCTACGGACTAGTATGATTTTATTGTTAAAGAATGATGCTAAATCCTGGGCCAATGGTTTGTCTAATTGGGAGGAGCCCCTTCTAGGCTGTGATGTTAGTGATTGGACAATTGAATAGAGAACATAAGAATTGCGAGCGTTAGAGATACGTTTAGAATAATAAGATTTTTTTTGCCCTTTGAATAGAGAGTTTGTATTGAGTGGCTTTTTCTGGGTAGAGATTTAAGTCAGAGATAGAGTGGTGTCATCTCCAGCAGCGTTAGAGATTGTAATTAACTGCGGAGGAGGGCTAATTCTCTACACCTCCTTCCTTGGTGCCTTGAACTCCTCCCATGGCTTCTAGTATCACCTATATGCTAATGACTCTCAGATCTACCTCTCTAACCCAAAATTTCACCTAAAGTCCAAGGAAAAGTCTGTCTGTTTGGCTGACCTTGCTGCCTGGATGTCCTGTCGTCATTTGAAACTAATTCAAAGACTGAGCTGCTCCTCTTTCCTCCTAAAATCTCTGTTCCTCTTCCTCCATTCTCCATCTCTGTAAATAATAATCATCATTCCAATCTCCTTTGCTTGCAATCTTGGAGTTGTCTTCAATTCCAACTTCTCATTTTCTATGCACATTCAACAAACTGCTAAGGCTTGTCGCTTCTATCGCTACAACATCACCAAAATTTGCCCCTTCCTCTCTGAGCACACTACCTGGACCCTTGTCCACACTCTTGTATCTCATGCTTAGATTACTGCAATCTACTTCTAACTCATCTCCCGCAGTGCCAATTCTCCCCCCTGCAATCTGTGCAAAACTCTGCTGTACAACTCATCTACCAACTTCACTACACTCATGTCACCCCTCTCCTTAAATCACTTAACTGGCTCCCTACACTGGCACATACAGTTCAAGCTCCTACTGCTGACCTACAAGTGTTCATTCTGCTGCCCCTCAATATCTCTTTTCTCTCTCCTTATACACCTCCCAGAGAACTCCGTTCCTCAGATAAGCTGCTCTTAGCTGTACCCTTCTCCTCCACTGCCAAATCCAGACTTCATTCCTTTCATCTAGCTGTAACCTATGCCTGAAATAAATTCCATGAGTTTGTCTGCCAAGCCCCCTTTCCTTGTTTAAAAACAGACTGAAAACCCACCTTTTTGATTTAGCCATCAATCCATAATCCTACTCATTGCCCACCAATCCATACAGCAGATTAACCACTCCCCTTAACTGCATCCATGACATCCTGCTTGTCTATCTTGTCTATTTAGATTGTAAGCTCTTTTGAGCAGGGATTGTTTTCTTTGTGACTTTGTATTGCGCTGCGTATGTCTGGTAGCACTATAGAAATAATTAATAATAGTAGTGAAGCCTTGTGGCAAGGAGTTGAGAAGCATAACAGGCTTTATCCTCACTATCTCAAGAAGACATCGAATGCTTGGTTGGAACCTCACTGATAGATGGCTACACCAAAATGTATACGTATAACTATGTACGTGTTTAACCATGTTAAAGTTTTGTTATTTTCCACAATAAAGTGCAGATACTGAAGGTTCATTTAATAAAATACTGCTAGATGTTTTTGCATAAAATGTCTTTTTATGACAAGAGAAATGTTTTCCTATTCTTTTGTGGGGCTCTAAGGAATTCAACCCCACTTGTTGTTTTAATTATTTTTATTAATTTTTCAGATATACAAAATCAAGCAGTATAACAACATACCAACAACAATTAATAAGAAAAAGAGCATGAACAGTCAGGTCATTCGCTTCTTCCTTCACGAAGACCCACAAAAACCAACCCCCCCTACCCACCAGAATCTCCCACCCCACTTGTAATAAGCATATTGGAGACACTAGTGTTATTTCTATACTGATTTATTGGGGGGGGGGGTTCAATAAAATAGATGACATAAAATGTTTTTTTTATCAATACATCATTGCTGAATGTGAATACATAAGTTATAGCTATCATACCAAGAAATTTGCTCTGTATTAAGCAAAAATAATAGCAAATTTTAAGAAATATGGAGTTTTATGTAATCAGTATCTTTGAGGGACTCCAGGATGGGCTTTAAAAAAATTTTTGAAAATATTTTCTGATCAAGCACAATCAAATTTATGGGGAAAACTTCAGTTTTTCCAACTTTAGGATTTTCTGGACAGCCCTATTCTCACACGCAAGATCCTAAAATAGGTAGGTACTACATAATCTACCTTTCTCTTTTTATTTTCTTGATATCTGTTAACATTTAAGTCACTTTTTTTTTCTTGTGTGCATATTCATTTACTGTATTTATTTACCCCCCTCTTTTACAAAGCCGTGCAGCAAAAGCCTCAAAGCCCTTTAAATGCTTATGAGCTTCGGGGAAGTTAGCGCAGCTTTGTAAAAGGTGAGGTTAATCACTAAGCTCTGGTCCAATTCTCTGTTTCCAGGAAGCTCTCCCTCTTGCACTGGCTGGCTTTGTAGTCTTTAATAGCCTCCTGCAACATCGGAATTTCTTGCAGGTATTACCCTTCTTGACCTACTTTCCTGACTAACAAAATGAAAGGAAAGAAAACCCTGCCTTCCTACACCTTTGTACTGTCTCTTCACATTTATTTTTCTCTAGTTAACCCAAAATCTAATATAATTAGACAGTAAACCAAACCAAACTTTACTTCCATTAACAACTTTTTACTACCATTCTCACCCTCTCACTTTAAACTCAATCGTATAGTTACAAATATAATCACCAACCAGAATTTCCTGTCTGATGCTCTCACAGAATGTATTTTTCTACATAAATGATTTCAGTGAGCCATAGTTCAAAAAGTTAATTCAGGCCACAATTTTTGCTAGCCACACTCTCAGAATGCCAGAGACTGCACAACATTTTTAGTATTACATGAGATTTAATGGTGACAAGTTAATTCTTAGTTTCCTCTCTATCTTTCCATCAGATCATTCACTCAGCCAACTGGGAGTCACAAAAAAGATTAACTATTTTCTAAAACCACTTCTCTCCTACACATACTTTCTCTATCACCTTTTCCCAACATTACATTTTAATTTCTTCTACATTTTCTCTCACCAGAAAACCACATCCACACACAAACTCTGACTCACAGCTCCCTCCCAAATGACTAAGACAGCAGTTTAGAACTTGTTAGATCCTGCTGCTGCTAGATCATGACCATGAGAATATTATCACAAGCCATTAGTATATTCCCCTTCTTGTCCTTTCAAACAGTCTCATTCCTTTAAATAAATACTGTATATACTTGAATATAAACCGAGATTTTGGGGCCAAAACAGTGGCACAAAAATGGGAGTCCCATTTTATATTTGGGCCAGCACCCCACTCCCAGACTTATTGCAGGCCATCACCAGGCTCTGCACCCTGCCCCATCCATCGTACCTGCTCTGCCAATCCCTGGTGATCCAGAGGTGCAGTGGGCAGGAGCGAGCTTTCCGCGCTCCTGCACCACTTCTAACCCGGTCGATCAGTCACTGCTGTGGCCGACGCAGTTTCTTCAGCTGCTGAGCAGCATGAGGAGCATGCTTTGGTGCTGCTGCTCGCTAAGGGCGACATAGGAACTCTTCTACTCTGATGTACTGGCCTCCCTATACCCTCCTGTAGCCCAGACCAGCCAGTGTCACACTAAATGTGCAACTACCATGCCTGGGGCACCAATAATGTAGCCCTTATGAATCTTATTTTGGAAACCACTGAGATTTTTGGCATAGAAATTTTTTTAAATAAAATTAATAAATTGTCCTGGGACCTTCCCCAAGCCCCAGAAACCTCGGGTAAAAATACATTTTAACTCAATAAGACAACAGTAAGTACAGCCTCCCTTCATTTGCGCTATTCAATGGTCTCACGGCAAAGAACATCCATCGACTTCAGTGTGTTCTAAATGCAGCAATCAGGCTTCTAAAAAACCTCCGTGCCTGCGACCCTGTCTCCCAAGCTCTAGCGTCTGCTCACTGACTACCCGTAGCTAAACGTTGTGTTTTCAAGGGTCTGATTCTAGCATTCAAATCCTTGCATGACATGGCACCGGGCTATGTGATGGCTAAGCTTCCTCCTTATGTACCGAACCGGTCTCTCCGCTCCCAGGCTGAAATACGGCTCAAAACCCCCCCTGGTCTTGCCCTGCAAATGTAAAACCATAAAACGACATTCATACTCCCACTACATACCAAGCCATTGGAATCGGCTTCCCCTGCCGATCAGATCCCTTGAAGGATTCCTCAACTTTAGGAAAGCAATAAAAACATACCTCTTCACCTAACTCCTACCCTTGACTGATGGACTACAAAGAAATGTACATTGGTACCAGAACCCATTATGTATCATCTAAGGAAAGCAAATCCAACCTGTCTGTCTATTTGTCAATTAGGATAAAACTTGCATTGTAGAATAACCAGGGTAAATTTTAACCAGTAAACTGTATATTAGTATTAGACCCTAAATATGTGTCTAGTAGAAAAAATTTTGTATTGGAAACGTGTACTAAAATTATGGCTAATCTAGTGTAAATTGTAACCTGTTAACTATATACTATGTATGTTAAACCTGTAACCCGTTCTGGGCTCTTTGGGGACAACGGGATAGAAATCGAAATAAATAAATATTCACAAGGTTTAGGGGCACCGCCCCCTCACGAATACCAAAAAATCACAAATAACTTTAGGGCATCCACTCTGACTCCCTCCCACCTCTCAGACCCCTCCACAGCTTACCTTTAAAGCCTTGGTGGTCTAGCAGTGAAATAGGACAGGAACGATCTTCCTACGTTCTTGCCCCGTGCAAATCCACTATCAAAAATGGCTGCCTCAAGTTCCCACGTTAGTCTCGTGAGACCACAGGAACTCACAAGACCGCCGTGGGAAATTGAGGCAGCCATTTTTTACGGCAGATCTGCACAGGGCAGGAGCGTAGGAAGATCGCTCCTGCCCTGCTTCACTGCTACACCACCAGGGCTTTGAGGGTAAGCTGTGGAAGCAGGAAGGAGGCAGCTTGTTTTGAGACCTGCAAATAACCAAATTCACGAATACCAAAACCATGAATATGGAGAAAGAGCTGTATTCAGTTCTCCTATCTCTACTTGAGCAACTGTGTTTGAGAAAGTATGAAGAAATAATACTTAAGAATTACTTTTACTGAACAGATATAAAACATAAGTACCTTCATACTGTGCAGTCATTTTCCTTAAATAGGTCTCAATTTCCTCCCTTCTTCTCTCTGCTTCTTGATGTTGAGCCTTTAATTCAAAAGAAAGGGATGTGATAAAAAGGTCTTATTTAATGCAAATATGCATTTAGGATGAATTCTCTCACATAGCACTCTTGTTTTTTGCTTAATCTCTTGTGAAGTTGCTATTCTGAAACCAAATTTGATTGGAGAATTCTGAGAAATGCCAGTAATAGCTCAATGTATTTTCTTGGACTGTCACTGTATGTCAGTAGTGTACTACTAGCTTCTTACTGTTATAATTACATACTGCATCCTATTATAAAACGAGAGCAATCAGCATTCTGCATATTCCCCACCATATCTATTACATATCAATTCTAAGTTACAGAAGTTTCAGAATATACAACAAATTGAACAAACTTCTCACCAAATTTAATTTACTACCTTGTTTCCCCCAAAATAAGACACTGTCTCATATTAATTTGGGGCCCAAAAAAGGCACTAGATCTTATTTTCGGGGATGTTTTCTTTATTTTATGTAATGATCATCTCTCCCTTCCTCTCCTCCACCCCAATTCTTCCTATTTCCTTTCTCTCCCCCACATGTGCAGCATCTTTCCTCCCCTCTCACCCATCCCCTTGTGCAGTATATATCTAGGCATCCCTCCCATGCCCTGTGCAGCAGAACCATTGCAGCTTCTATCCCTCCCTTCCTCCCATCCCCCTGTGTAGCATCTTTTTAGCCCCCTCTCCGCCCACTGACCCATCTCTTCCTCCCATCTGAACCGCGAGACAGGAATACCTTATAACAAACCAGCAGCATCGGCACTCGGCATGCTGATGACATCATCAGCAGAGGAACGCCCAGGAGATAGAAGGCCGTGAAGCAGCTTGTTTAGATTGCTGCCAAGTGCTGACGCTGCCAGTTTGTTATAAGGTATTTCTGTCTCGCAGTTCGGATGGGAGGGAGAAATGTGTCAGCAGGTGGGGGGTGCACAGCGGCGGGGGAAGTGCTGCTGCTGCTGCCAGCAACTAGGGCTTATTTTCAGGGAAACATGGTATTTCAGAGGCCAATATTCAATCGTGAAATATCTAATTAAAATTAAATAGACATTTGACAACCTCCCTGCTAAAGTCCACAGCCAAGTATACCTGGTTAAATTTAACTAAATAACACATGTTGTGACGTTCAGGCCAGCTTAACAAAACTGGATTTCATAAAGGTAAACCAGTCTGTGTGTGGGGGGGAGGGGGTGATTAAAAGAGAAATTATAAATGGAAAGTTTGTCCAGGTAACTTCTTAAGTTATCTGGAGAAATCTTTTGATTAGATTATCAAAGGAGAGACAAAGGGCCAAATGCACAAAACACGGTCACTAAGACCATGCGGGTTGCAAGACCCCAAGTCAGGAATCTAACTTCTAAAGGCAGAGTGTTCCACAATGTTATACCTTGAATGGAAAGCATAGATTGTCGATGAGCTAGAAGTTTCAAATGATTTAATTTCCAAAAATTTAATATCAGAGTGCAATGAACATAAAGTATATAATACCTCTGAAATAATTAAGTCAATACAAAAGGATTGTTATTATTTAGCACTCTATAAATCAAACACAAAGTCTTGAATTCAATTCATGCATAAAAAAAGACAGCCAATATAGAACAGAAAGAACAGGAGCAATATGATCAAATTTAGACACATTTGTAATTGATCTAGCTGCAGCATTCTGAGACAACTACAGCGCCTGAACTGTACTGTTGGTAGCCCAAGATATAATGAGTTACAATAACCAAAAATTGGGAATATTATGGCAACTACAACCAACTGAAAGTTATCAGAAGATAATCCTTATGCCTCCTCAAGACTCTCAGATGAAACAAAAATTCTAGAGATCACTGCTTGTACCTGGGGCTTAAAGGACAAAGCAGTAACAAATATGCCTATATATCTACACTTATCTAGTATAGGAATGTTTACATTATCAAGAGACACCTCAGAAAGACAGATCCAAATTTGCAAAGTGTCCTAAACATAAAATCTGGGTTTTACTGATGTTCAACTTCAAATGTTTACTAACCATCCAATCATTGATTACACAAGAACAATTGCTCAAATTGATCAAGGGTATCTGAAGTTGTCCCAACAATTGTAAAAAAAATGTATATCATCTGTATGATGATAAGTTAAGACCTAACTAGGAAAGAACTTTACAAAGAGGCTGTAGACAGATATTAAATAAAACAACAGATAAGGCAGATCCTTGAGGCACCAACATTAATAGGGCACCAAGCAAAATCATCCCCCATCCACTGAATCTGACTAACTTCTTTCAGATAAAAAAAGAACAAAAATAATCCCACATTGTCACATCAATACCTAATGCTTTTAATCTCAATAGCAAGATTTGATGTTTAATGGTACAGAATTCAGCAGAAATATCCAAAAATATCATCAAAAATAATTTTCCATTATCAGAACACATCCGTAATTGTTCTAAAGTGGGCTGAAAAATTCAGTAAAGTGTACAGGAAAAAAAACTATAATTATTATCCAAAACTATATATTCATCCAAAAAACTCCTCTAACGGAATTAAGACTGCTTTTTCTAAAATTTTTGCAAGAAACCCTAAGGAAGAAATAGGACGATAGGAAATCATCTCAGGATTTTGATGACTTTTTAATACAGGGCAAACAGTAGCTTTTATCAATCTGGTAAGCACGTGTCCCTCTTACAATGAGTTATTAACAATACGTAATAAAGATGGAGCAAGGGTCTCCTTGATTGACAAATATATGTCAATCAGACAAGGATCAAGGTCACACAGGGTAGAATATCTGGCCAAGTCAAGGGCCGTCAAAGCAGCAGTTAGGGAGGCCAAATTCCACATGGAGGAATCTCTAGCAAAGAACATCCAGAAAGGAGATAAATCTTTCTTCAGGTATATCAGTGACAGAAATAAGAACTCGGGCGGGATAGTACGTCTCAGAAAACCAGACGGAGACTATGTAGAAACGGACTCGGAAAAAGCCTAACTGTTAAATAAATACTTCTGCTCAGTCTTCACCCGCGAGGCACCGGGAATCGGCCCTCAGCCACAGACAAGGGTTAAATTAGTTGACCCGTTTAGTAATTTCAAGTTTACACCCAGCAGCGTCTACTGCGAGCTGTCAAAAATCAAGGTCAACAAGGCAATGGGGCCTGACAACCTACACCCTAGGGTGCTCAGGGAGTTGGGTGATGTCCTAGCGGAACCGCTATCCGCACTCTTCAATCTCTCCCTTAGTACAGGTAACGTCCCGATGGACTGGAAGACAGCTAACGTCATTCCACTCCACAAGAAAGGCTCCAAGATGGAGATGGCAAATTACAGACCAGTGAGTCTCACATCAATAGTGAGCAAACTAATGGAAATCCTAATCAAACACCAATTGGATAGGATCATGGACGAGGAGAATCTACGGGATCCCCGCCAACATGGATTTACTAAGGGGAGATCCTGCCAATCCAACCTGATCAGCTTCTTTGACTGGGTGACGAGGAAGCTGGATGTTGGTGAGTCCTTGGACATCGTCTACCTGGATTTCAGCAAAGCATTTGATAGCGTACCACACCGCAGGTTGCTAAGCAAGATGAGGTCTTTAGGTTTGGGCGACACATTGACCAATTGGGTTGGGAACTGGCTTGGAGGTAAGCTTCAGAGGGTGGTGGTGAATGGCACCCCCTCCGAAATGTCAGAGGTGATAAATGGAGTGCCACAGGGCTCCGTCCTGGGCCCGATCTTGTTCAACATCTACATAAGAGACTTGACAGAAGGGCTCCGAGGGAGAATAACATTATTCGCCGATGATGCCAAACTAAGCAATGTAGTGAACAAAAGCACAACAGACAAAAATTCCATGGCAGACGATATGATGCATGACCTACTTCTACTGGAGCACTGGTCTAGGTCCTGGCAACTCAGTTTCAATGCCAAAAAATGCAAAGTCATGCACCTGGGAAGTCGAAATCCATGCAGGATTTACACCCTAAATGGCGAGATCTTGATAAAAACTGAAGCAGAAAGAGACTTAGGGGTGATTGTCAGGGAAGACATGAAGTCTGCAAATCAAGTAGAGCAAGCTTCATCCAAAGCAAGGCAAATCATAGGTTGCATACGCAGGAGTTTTGTCAGCCGTAAACCTGAAGTCATTATGCCACTGTATAGATCCATGGTGAGACCGCACCTGGAGTACTGTGTGCAATTTTGGAGGCCACATTACCGCAAGGATGTGCTGAGACTGGAATCGGTCCAGAGAATGGCCACCAGGATGGTCTCGGGACTCAAGAAGCTCCCATACGAGGAGCGGTTAGGGAAGTTGCAGCTCTACTCACTCGAGGAACGTAGAGAGAGGGGAGATATGATCGAGACATTCAAGTACCTCACAGGTCGCATCAAGGTGGAAGAGGATATCTTCTTTTTCAAGGGTCCCGTGGCAACAAGGGGGCATCAGTGGAAAATCAGGGGCGGGAAACTGCACGGTGACACTAGGAAATTCTTCTTCACCGAAAGGGTGGTTGATCGCTGGAATAGTCTTCCACTTCAGGTTATTGAGGCTAGCAGCGGGCCAGATTTTAAGGCCAGATGGGACAGACATGTGGGATCTATCCGCAAAGATAGATAGGGAGGGTCATTGAAGTGGGCAGACTTGATGGGCCGTGGCCCTTATCTGCCGTCTATTTCTATGTTACTGAGACTTTGAATTATCGACTCAAGATGTGTAGCAGACAATAACTGAAACTCAGTCTAAAATTGAGCAGCAGGTGGAGGAACATTTTGAAATTCACAAATATACTGTTGTCACTTTTCTGACAATCTTGAATAGTTCTGTAGAGGATAATGCTGCTTCACCTATTTTCTTATCAAACTATTCCTTTTTCGATGCTAATGTAGCTTCTTTATAATTTTCCAATTGATCCTTATATGCTTGCATAGTGAATGCATCAAGGATATTTACAACAATGGTGTTCCTTACATCGTAATTCTTGTTTTAAACTCTTCAGAAGCATTACCTCACTTTAACACCACTTTCTATAACAGAGCTAATGATTCAAAAGAATGTGACAAAGTTGCATGCCAGTTCTCTACAGCGTCAGAAAGCGCCATGTTATCTAGTCCTTCCTTCATTCATTGCCACTTGCATGACAGCAGGAATCTATTATTTTCACTCCATTTATTTTATTTTTATGGAAGACGCTTCACCATCAAACGCAATGATGAAATTCAATGGCCAAGAATCAGAATCAAAGATAGAAGGGCACACAATTATGCTAACTCAATAGATTTAATTTCACTCAGCTCTGTGTAAATGAACATTACCGTTAACTGCGTCACTGCTTGTTCTGCACTCTTCTTTTGCAGTTCTTCTTGAGCTAGTTTACTGTTCTTTTCAGCTAACTCATTCATAAGCCGTGCACAATCCTGGCGCAGTTTATTAAGTTCAGAGGACTGCCTAAAAATAAAAATATATACATAGAAAAACATATGGCATTGTAGGTAACCAAGGTTATCAAAAACAAATAAAACATTTTACCACTAAACAGTGATGGAGTAGTCATCTATTGGTTAGAACAGTGGGTTGAGAACCAGAGGAACTGTGTTCAATTCCTACTGCAACTCCTTGTGACCCTGGGCAAATCAACTAACTCTCTCCATTGTCTCAGGTACAAAATCTAGATTGTGCCTAATATGTAAACCACTTTGGTCATATCACAGAAAGGCGGTACATTACCTATGAAAGCTACACAAGAATAGTGCACAGATTATGCTCATGGATCCTGTTTGTGTTAAAATGACCGAACATCACAAAAGACCTAGAGGCTTTTGGGATGTTTTACAATGGTCCTAAAGACTGAAACTATCTGTTTTATAATAGACTGCTGCCATAAAATGTGCATTTTGGTCCTTCTACAAACAAATAATGGCTGGTGAACCGATTAACAGCTGTTATCATTAGTACAGTGGTTCTCAAACATGTCGGGTTTTCAGGATATCCACAATGAATATTCTTTACAGAGATTTTTTTATGCACTGCCTCAAAGCATGCAAATCTCTCTCATGCTGTAGATATAAAGCCACAAAACTGATTTCTAATCTGAGAGTTGAAATGTAAACTATTTAGGCAACTTGGAAAGATACATTCCAGTGGAAAACACTATGCAAAGAGATTTTGTAAAATGGAATGTCCAAACACTGTCCAGGTGAGGAGACCAACCAGTAGTGTTTAGCGAATGCACAGTTTGGCAGCCATGTCACCATTCTACAGAAATCCGTTATTGAAGTCCATCTGAGATTTTATTTATTTATTTGGTTAGTTTTATATCCCTTCCTCCCCAAGCTTAGAACAGGTAACAAGATTGACATACATAATGCATAGACAAACAAATTTTGTTTGATATGTAGCTAGGTGCCATGTTGTGTAGGGACTTGTATGTTATTACTAGGCCCTTGAAGATACAATGTTTGGTAATGCTTAGCCAGTGAGCTGATGATAGTGCTTCTGAGACAGAGTCGTGGGCATGGAGGTTTTTCAGGAATCTAATTGCTGCATTTTGTATGCACTGTAGGCACTGGAGATTTTTTTGCTATCAATCTGTTAAATAGTGCGTTACAGTAATCCATGTGGAATAGGATGAAGGCACAGAGAAGTTGGGTGAAGTCAGTTTCTGGGAAGTAGTTTCTTATTTTCTGGAGCTGTCAGAGATAGTAGAATGAGGAGGAGACTACCTGAGAGATGTGAAAAAAAAAGAGCGAAAGGTTTGCATCGAGAAGTTTTCCCAGGCTGCGTACTTGGCCTTTTGCAGTTAGGTTAGTGGTTTTCCAAATAAGAAAGGTGCAGATCCAAAGGAGTTCTGTTTTTGAGGCGATCGCGATCAATCTTTTGAGCACCCTTGTTCTAGACCAGGAGTGTCAAAGTCCCTCCTTGAGGGCCGCAATCCAGTCGGGTTTTCAGGATTTCCCCAATGAATATGCATGAGATCTATTACCATACAATGAAAGCAGTGCATGCAAATAGATCTCATGCATATTCATTGGGGAAATCCTGGAAACCCAACTGGATTGCAGCCCTCGAGGAGGGACTTTGATATCCCTATTCTAGACAATAGGGACATACAAAAGCAGTCCCCCCAAACAGCTAGGGTGGGCTTGCTGCGTCAGCCCCTAAGACCGAGGACCCAAAGACCAAGTCCTACCTTTCAACAACATCCACACTGTAAAACTTGGAAACGTGGGAAGAAAAAAACACGTTGCTGCCCCGCAAATCTCCTCAGGAGGGACAGATCTAGCTTCAGACCACAAAGAAGCCACACTCCTAGAAGAAAGCGCCTTGACGGAAACAGGGGACTGTTTTCCAGAAAGTATGTAAGCCCTATGGATCTATCTTGATATCTGGGCCCTAGAAATGGGAGCACCCTGCTTTATCACATGAGTCAGCACAAACAGATGGTCAGAGAGGCAAAACTCGTGAGTAACCTCCCATCCACTCAGGAGAACCCTGCGTACATCCAGAGGCTACAACAGGCGGTCCTGAGTCAAGGAACCTGTCAGCAGAAAGGCAGCAAACACACTGCCCGAGCAACATAAAAAGCCGAAACAATAGCCTAGAGCATCAAATCCAACAGAGAAGCATCTGAAAGAAGGCCAAAGGGAGCCTAGATAAAGCTAGACAGCACCAGGCTAAGGTTCGAGGCAGGGACAGGATGGACAACCAGCCGTCTGACATGATGAACCCTCTGCAAGAATTCAGCATCATCAGGATGAGCCGTCAAAGAGGACCAACTGTCCTGGGATCTAAGAAAGAGAGCCCGGCTACCAGGACCCACAAAGAAGCCACCGTAAAACCAGTATCTTTCCCACAGGAAGAAAGGCGAGCATCAGTGAGATCGGAGCTGAATACGGATTCACCTGGTCTCAGACGCATCAATATTGGAAGGCCTTCCACACAGTAGCGTATGCCGATCCCCTGGACGACTTGTTAGACTTTAGAAGAGCCTCAAAAACAAGGGGAGAACATTTCTTATGTTTAAAAGACACATGCTTAAGAGCCATGTCAGCAGAGCAAAAGTCCCGAACTGGCATGGTAACTGAACCTTGCATGAAAGGGTCCAAAGAAGTACTCAGCCCAAAGGCTACGACCCACACGCCTGTGCAAAGTAGCTGAAGCCACCACCATAACACGGCCAAGAAGAAGAGTGTGTGGCGCAGTGGATGGAGCTACAACCTCAGCACCCTGGGGTTGTGGGTTCAAACCCGCGCGCTGCTCCTTGTGACCCTGGGCAAGTCACTCAGTCCTCCATAGCCCCAGGTACGTTAGATAGATTGTGAGCCCACCGGGACAGACAGGGAAAATGCTTGAGTACCTGATTGTAGAACCGCTTAGATAACCTTGATAGGCGGTACATAAAAACCTAATAAACTTGAAACTTGAAAGAACCAAAATCCTCTGAAGGACAAAACCAACGGCCCAGGAGTAAAAACTGACAGGAGAAAACTCCTGCGGCCAGACCTGCACCAGCATGTCAAGTCATCCGCTTCTGGGCTCGGAACTTCAACAGAAGAAGAAAAGCACCTTCCTGTATCATGAAGTGTCCATGAGATCGACGTGTGGACTGCCCTAGCGCTCCATAATCATCTGAAATGCCTGTGGGAACCAGATCCACTCGCCTGGATTCAGAGACCATCCGCTGAGGAGGTCTGCTTGCACGTTGTCCACTCTCGCCACATGCATTGCTGTCAGCGCTGGGAGAAAATATTCCACTCAAGAAAAAGGCTGACTTCCTGAGCCAGAGGGGTGCTCTTGGTCCCTCCCTGGTGATTGACATAGACTACTGCCACCACATAGTCAGAGAAGACCTTGACCGCTCAGTTCTCTGGAGTCTTCTGCAGCCTCATCTAAGCCAAACAAATGGCCCTGAGCTCCACCAGGCAGTGGACCACTTTCTCTGTGAGGATGTCCTACCCCGAAACAGGACAATGACTGCAATAAGCACCCTAGCTCTGAAGGTTGGCATCTGCCATCACCACAATCCAGAGGGATTATGGGCCAATCCACCAGTCCATGCTTGCCTGAGTCTCTAGAGGCCATGGCAGACAAATCTGCAAGGCATCTCGGTGTGGTGCCTAGCGAGAGAGTAATGCATGCTGAAGAGGATGCATGTTCAACCTCACCCAAGAAACCACATCCAGTGTGGCAACCATGGAGCCTAGAACTTGAAGATAATACCATGCCGAAGGAGTCAGCCACTTCAAAAGTGCAGAAATCTGGGCACACAGTTTCATTCTGCGAGTCTCGGACAGGTAGATACAGCCCACAGCTGTATCGAAGAGAACTCCCAAGTATGCTAATGACTGCATGGGCTGCAGATGACTCTGAGGATGACAATCCAGCCCAAGTCCTCCAGCACCTGAAGCACCTCCAGCACCTCCAGCACCTGAAGCACTGGGAAGAGAGGTGTGCATAGTCATTTCTGCCAACAAGGAATCCACCTTGGGCTGCCCCAAAAGCTGCTGACACTCCTGCACCAGTGGATACTAGCACTCTTCAAAGTACCTTCCGGAGAGTCAAACTCATATGCGGATACCAGGGAAAGGTCGCAGAATGCAAGCACCCACTACAAAACCATGGAGAAGAAGAAATTGATGGAGCCGGCTGGGTCAGTAAATTCAATTCCTGCAAAGATTCAGTAGGAAGATAAGGCAGAGCCACAAACTTAATTAAGCACAGGACAGTAGGATCATCACCAGGATCCGGATTCCCCCAAAGGATTTGCAGATCCAACAAACAAGCCAGGATCCACCGATCCAGGAAGAGATGCACTATCAAACAATGGATAAGAGAGGTCAGGATCAGCATCTGTATCCCCCAAATCATAAGCAGGCTGAACTGCTGCTGGATAAGGCAGAGGTGAGGACATGCCTGAAGGCACCATGCCACCCAAAAATATCCTGGGGGGTAGGGAGACTGCTCAGAAGAAGAACACGCTTTTTTTTTAAACTCTGATTACAAATCCTCATGATTTTAGAGAAGGTATCTGGCTCCTGGGGCATGGAGTCACCCTTAGATGGCCTAAATTTGCATGTCTTAGGCTGCGGAAGGTCCGCAGCCAGCCTGACTGAAGAACCAGCTGTGCTGAGCCCTGAAAGTAATAGAGGCCACCCCACCGGGCTGGCTAAGCGTCTGATCACCTGCTTCTGCAGGAGGAAAGCTAAGCCAGTCGCTACAGCCTGCCCAGCTGTGCCACATGGGGCAAGGACGCTCTAAAAGCACTATATTTGCACAATCCTAACATTAATTCACAAGAGTTGATCCCAAGGATTCCATCCCAGCAGTTTTCCAGGCAAAAATCACAGTTTTGAAGAAGCAGGGAGAAGAAGAAAAAAAGATATCTAAAAATCCAAGATGGCCACCGGCATCAAATTCGCACCAAAAACATAATTTTTTTTCACACTTCCCAAAGTCCAAAAATGGCGATTTTAGGATTTTTCAGGAGGGGGAACATGCAGAAACTCAGAAAACCCAACTTTTTAAACTCCCTGATATCTCTCACAAGCTGTCAGCTTCTTGTACTTACTGTGACCTGATACACTGGACTCCACCTGCTCACAGATCTCTCTCAGTAGCTATTCACTGCCACAATGCTGATCTTTGGGCTGCCAGTCAGACTCCACTGTCTGACTATGCCTCCACCCCAGTTGACCACCGAATGCACACCAGGACGGGAGGAGGTACGAAGACGCAGCCGGCATGCTGCAGAACACCACTGAGTCTAAGCATGCCTAGCAGTCTGCACTTGACCCCTACTTAACAGATGAGCCCTGAGCTCCAAGGAAAACTATGCAGACTGGCTAACAGGTACCCATAAAGGGATCGGCCTGACAGCTACAGACCAAAGTCTATGCATTCTCAAGCAGGCAGAGCTCCAAAAATGCTTCAAATGTGAAATTATTCAAAAAAGGGACAACATTACATAGAATTTAAAATAATACAATGGGGAGAGTAGAACACACACAGCTGCAGAAATGCTTGCAGAAGGAAAGACTCTAGAGGGCGCTAAACCGATCAGTGAATTACTACAGAAGCAGAATGAAAAATCCAGAGTAGATTCCTTCTGCAGAGCATGCGAGTATGGGGAAATAACCCTATTGTCTAGAACAGTGTTCTTCAACCGCCAGTCCGTGGACCAGTGCCGGTCTGCAGAAATTTTCTGCCGGTTCACAGGGCCGGCACGTCCATCGGGCCCAAGACAGTGTTCTTCAGTCACCGGTCCACGGTGCGATCAACACGGCATCCTTGAGTGCTGCAGTGCACAAAGACGTGGGAAAAGGCTCCTACATGCGTCCTGCGCCTGAACCGGAAGCCTTCTCTCTGACGTCACAACATCAGAGGGAAGGCTTCCAGATGAGGCGCAAGGAGCCACTGCCCACAACTTTGTGTACTGCAGCACTCAGGGAGCCGGCCCGAAGACGCTGCGTTGATAGCACTGTGGAATGACCCAAAGATAGCACCAGGGGGCAGGCCAGAAGGCAAGGCACAGCATGGAAGGAGACAACAACGGTAGGGGGGAATGCTTTTATTTTTTTATTTAGTGATTGATTTATATCTGCTGTCTGTTGAGAAAGAAATGAATTTGTTTCTTTTCCTCTGGAATTGTACTGCTTGCAGAGTCTTGCATCTTAGGGTTTGTTTGTAAATATTAGTACTTTTAGTTTTTGGTCCTGCATTTACATGGGGTTATATGTTTTCTGGTAGGAATGAATGTTAAAAGCATACAGTGTGCTTTGTGTATTTTAATTTTGTGGTTAACCATTATGTGTTGTTAATACAATTATATTATGTGTATGTATATATGAAAAATGAATGGAAAAAATTGTGTTATAATTAGTACTATTATGGGGGCGGGGTCTGGGGGCAGAGATTGGATGGAGATGGGCATGACTTAGCTCAGTGTTCTTCAACTGCCAGTCTGTGGACCGGTGCCGGTCCACAAAATAATTATTTTATTTCCGCCGGTCCATTGGTGTCAAAAGATTGAAGAACACTGGTCTAGAATATCTCACCTATTGCACTAGAAATACCCTTTGAGTGTGCCCCAATTTACTGAATGGCATTTAGTGGTTTCTGGTGCTGCTTCTGTACCACCAAGAATAAAAATATATGTATACACATTCAAGGATGCACAGCACTATAAAATGTAAGCTTATTTGTTCTCTTTCCCTACTGACATTTAGAAAATAGCACCATACACTTGACCTGTGTCTTCTAAAGCCACAACACTGCATTTGATCTGTTACTGTCTTGGATTATGTATTTTTAAAAAACTATTTTTATTTAACAAAAAAAAAAAAAGAAATCTTGAACATTTTGTCTTTCAAACAAGAAATAAGAAATCCTGACCATCAACAATATAGTAAATAAGAAAGCACCCCCTAACCTCAACATATAGCGTGAGCCATAAACTACATACTTGCTTTCCATTTGATTTGTAGCTGAGCTGACAGCGTCTCGAAGGATGCCATTTTCCTGTTTCAGGTGGGTAATCTGGTTCTCCAGTTGCTCACGAACTTGTTTGAACTGAAAATATATATTTTTCAATTATTTCTAGTAAAATATTTTGAAAATATGATTAACACCCACAAACACTATAAACATGATCTCTCTTGTATGCCTCAAGCAAAGTCAATCCAGTTCCAGATAGGAAGTTTTATTTCTTACATCGGTGTATACTTTTCCTATTTTAAGGTGTTCTCAGCTCAGGTGTTTAACCTAAAAGTCCTAAAATGTTATTCCTTTGATACTAAGTAACTATTTTATGGAAATAAGAATTTCTATGCAAGAGGTTGAATATGTTGCTCTCCATTACAGACCTCTTCCAGATGCTGCTGGCACAAACCTCACTCAAGTTCAGGAACAGAGTTTTATGGGGGGTTTCTTTTTTGTCAACTGCTCATCTGAGATTGCATGGTGCTCTCTCACATTCCCCAACTGCTCCAGTTATAAAAAGCATCATGACTGGCTATGTGATATCTTCACTCATTGGGAGGGGGAGAAGACACTTTACTCCCAGCAGTTTTCAACAGGAGATACTTTTTTTCAAAACTGATGTTGAGAGTTCAACTGTTGTAATAAATTGGATGTTTAAAAGCCAACAATCAATGAATAGAAAGAAACAAATAGGGAAAAAGCATCTACTGTGGCTTATTTCATCCCAATGAATCTGATATAGTATCCAAAAGAAAGTCCCAATAGGCTCTAAAGCAGGGATGTCAACCTTTTGGCTTCCCTGGGCCACATTGGCCAAAAAAAATGTTTCTGGGGCCGCGCAAATGCTGCAGCAAGATAGAGGAGGGAGCCGGCAAGATAGTAAACACCCAGGGGCAGCAGAGGAAAACACTGCATCGCCCTCGACCGGGGCCGCACAAAATACTTCACGGGGACACCCCTGCTCTAAAGCATTCACAGAGCCACATCTCTAAGACCCCAAATTCAGAAATATAAGCAGTGGAGGTCAGTCTTTCAAAAGCCTCAAGGTAAGAGCTATAAACTCACTGGGGAAAGTCATCCTGCAAGATACAAGGCAGTCCCCGGGTTAAGAACGAATTACGTTTTTAAAGCTATTCTTAAATCAGATTTGTATATAACTGCTTACCAGATGACAAAAGGGCTCCCAGATGACAAAAGGGCCAACTGTCCCTACCAGTGTTCCCTCTAACGTATAGTATGCACAGCCACACACTGTTCTTAATGTGGTCATGCATCATTCCTGGATCTGCTACAGGAAAAGTATAGGAGTCTATGCCTCTGGAAATACTGCTCAGTGAAATCAAATGAAGACACAACCATGTTCTTAAGTATAAGTCGTACTTAAGTCAAGTGTCTGTAACTCGGGGACGTCCTGTATCTGCTAAACACTCACTCACCTAATGATACGTCAACTTTAGATGCATCAGCAAATATGTAGTGTGCCTCAATTTGAAGAAGTAAAAAACACATCTTTCTATATCTATGGCAGACTTTATGATCAAACAAAAGGATTTTGTTCTTATGAATCAGTGTACAGCAAATATACAACGTTGTTCAGAAAAAAATCACATACAAAGATTGTTTTCTGCCTATGTCAAACTTGACCAATTTCAATAAAGTTTGGAATATATCATACTGAATAAGAACAAGAAGTTGTTAGACCATAAAGGGGGAGGGAGAGATGTCAGAGCATGGAGGAGAGGGAAGAGAAGGAGACAGATACCAGATCAGGGGGAAAGGAAGGAGAAGATATGCCAGAGGTTGGAGGGGAGAGGTGGAAGGGAAGAAGAGGAGAGGAGAGAGATGCCAGGCATGAGGGAGGAAGGGAACAGATGCCAGACCATGGGGCAAAGTGAGGTTAACCGCGTCGAGCTTCCTTTGGTTGAAGACCCGATATAAGGTTAAGTTTTAGTTTAGTTAAGTTGTAAAGTGATGACTGTTAGTTTTTTCAAATTTATATCTGCTATCTTTATAATGTGCACAGTTATTAGGGGACATGTGTCATTATTTCTGTGGTGTTGCACTGTATGCAGAGTCTGGCTTCTTGGCAGCTCAGTTTAACTTTTGCTACATATTTCTATTTTTAGTTTGTGACTACTTATTTCATACTGGGTGAGGGTATATCTGTGTGTGTATGAAAAGATGGTTTTCTGATAGCGATGACTGTGCAGGATTGATCTCTATTAATCTGGCTAGTTTAGTTTTACAACTGATATACTGATGTTCTAATGCTCGCTGCAGTGTTTAAGATGCTACCTTTTCCTAGGTGCACCCTTGTTGTGTGACTCGTGGATTATTACTAAAAATATTTTTTTTTTATATAGAGGAGAGGGGTGTTAAAAAATGATCAGCCCTGGGTGTCAAATATACTAGGCACACCACTGCAAAGAACAGTTCTTCCAATTCTAAGTGTGCAGATCAATGAGAAACAATTGAACCTAGCTGACATATTCAGTCTAGATCACTGGGCCTCATCCCAGTTGTTGAGGAAACCCCAACCAGTCCAGTATTCAAAAAATGTTCACAAATGGACACATGAGATGTATTTGCATATAATAGAGGAATTGCAAACAAACATATCCCATGTATACTCATTGTGGATATCTTGGAAACCAGAATAGACAGGAAAGCTGATTTACAGAGAAAAGTATGTAAGCAAATAATGAAAATTAATAATTACAGTACATAAAAGTGACGGAAAGCTTTTCAGAAAAGAATCTCACTATTTGCCCAGTATTTTATTTATTTATTTATTCAATTTTCTATACCGTTCTCCCAGAAGAGCTCAGAGCAGTTTACATGAGTTTATTCAGGTACTCAAGCATTTTTCCCTGTCTGTCCCGGTGGGCTCACAATCTATCTAATGTACCTGGGGCAATGGGGGGATTAAGTGACTTGCCCAGGGTCACAAGGCGCAGCATTAGTTTGAACCCACAACCCCAGGGTGTTGAGGCTGTAGCTTTAACCACTGACCACACTCTATCATTTTTTGGCTTATGAGCGAGGTTCACTCTTGGAATGGATGTGAAATACTAATTCATTTCGAGAAACTAATTGAAGAGAAATGATGCTAAACATGATCATTTCTTCTTCATGTTCCTTTTTTTATTTGTTTTAAACAGGAGAGGAAGTGGCTGTTAATGCTGTACTTGGTTGTATTAAGACAGCTATTCCCTCAAATAGAATACATTATGAAATGCTATTCAAAAGGAAGAACACAATTGTAAACAGAAAGTTTGTTCACAAAACTGCTAATGTACTATGGTACAAAAATCAAACCAAATCCCTTAAAACTCAGAGCCACACACTACTTATAAAGTCTCACTGTACCTTCAACTGCATTTGTTGGGTATCCTGGTAATTGGTATGCATCTTGTTTTGTAAAGCTGATTGTTCTTTCTCTAGTGTACTGATCCGTTCTCTCACCTTAGCCTCAATCAAACTGCCTTTCTGCTTCTCTGCTAAGAGCTCCTTAAAAGAAAAAGAAGAAGAATAACACACACATGCATACAGTATATAGATTTGTTATTTAAAATATGAGTCCAAATAAGCTTTATTGACTTAAGCTGACAGACCAACATATCAAATGGAGTAGTGTACTGCAATGATATTTCACTGTAAGTGATCATATCATTCTCACTTTAAGAAAAAAATCTCTTTACACAACTTCTATTACACCCACATCTACCTTGTTTCCCCGAAAATAAGACTTACTCCGAAAATAAGCCCTAGTTAAGATTGACCCCTGAAGCCATCCCAACACTCCCCAACTCCATCCCCGACACTAGTGCTGCCCGATTTGCCAATCATCTCTTCCTTCCTCTCCTCCACTCTAATTCTTCCTCTTTCTTTTCTCTCCCCCCCCCCCCATGTAAAGCATCTTTCCTAGCCTCTCAACCATCTCCTTGTGCAGCAGCTCCCGAGGCCTCCAAACACAGCAGCAGCGCTCTGAACAGGTTGATTTGCTGCCTTCCCCGCCGGGGTCTTCCCTCTGCTGCTGTTTTGGATTCTTTTGGAGTGGAGGTATGTCAGGCTCATGGTGGGAGGGTCAGTGGGGTTCTGCTACACAGAGGAATGGGAGGGAGGGCTAGAAAGACGCTGCAGAGGAAGGCCCGTCCCCGGTGGGGAAGGCTGCAAAGCAGCCTGTTCAGAGTGCTGCTGCTGTTTTTGAAGGCCTCGGGAGCTGCTGCACAAGGGGATGGGTGAAAGGCAAGGAAAAATGCTGCACATGGGGTGGGGGGGGGGGGAGAAAGGAAAGAGGAAGAATTGGGGTGGAAGAGAGGGAGAGATGATTACATTCCCTGAAAATAAGCCCTAGGGCGTTTTTTGGAACACAAATTAATATAAGACCCTGTCTTATTTTCGGGGAAACACAGTACAACTTCGTAAATTATGAGATCTTCAAAATATCTTAGGACAAACTACCATTATATTCAAATCTGTTTTTATTGTGAAGAAAAGACAAAATATACAACCAACACAGTCTATAACAAACAATATGCAACATTTCACAAGATTTGTAACAGAGTAGACACCGAGGAGGGAGTGAAAAACATGAAAAAGGATTTGCAAAAGTTAGAGGAATGGTCTAATATCTGACATCTATAATTCAGTGCAAAGCAATGCAGAGTAATGCTTTTGGGGGATTAATAATCGGAAGGAACCGCATGTGCTGGGAGGTGAGAGGCTGATATGCACGGATGGGGAGAGGGACTTTGGGGTGATAGTGTCTGAAGATCTAAAGGTGAAAAAACAGTGTGACAAGGCGGTGGCTGCTGCCAGAAGGATGCTGGGCTATATAAAGAGAGGCGTAACCAGTAGAAGTAAAGTGGTGTTGATGCCGCTGTACAGGTCGTTGGTGAGGGCCCACCTGGAGTATTGTGTTCAGTTTTGGAAACCATATCTGGCGAAGGACATAAGAAGACTTGAAGCGGTCCAGAGGAGGGCGACAAAAATGATAGGTCTGCGCCGAAAGACGTTTGAGGAGAGACTGGAAGCCCTGAATAAGTATACCCTAGTGCACAGGTGTCAAAGTCGGTCCTCGAGGGCTGCAATCCAGTCGGGTTTTCAAGATTCCCCCAATGAATATGCATGAGATCTATTAGCATACAATGAAAGCAGTGCATGCAAATAGATCTCATGCTTACACATTAGGGAAATCCTGAAAACCAGACTGGATTGCGGCCCTCGAGAACCAACTTTGATACCCCTGCCCTAGAGGAAAAGAGGGACAGGGGAGATATGATTCAGTACTTGAAAGGTATTAACATAGAACAAAATCTTTTCCAGAGAAAGGAAAATGGTAAAAACCAGAGGGCATAATTTGAGGCTGAGGGGTGGTAGACTCAAGAGCAATGTAAGGAAATTCTTCTTCACGGAGAGGGTGGTGGATGTCTGGAATGCACTTCCGAGAGAGGTGATGGAGAGGAAAACAGTGATGGAGTTCAAAAAAAGCATGGGATGAACACAGAGAATCAAGAATCAGAAAATAGTAGTAAATATTGAATAACTAAGGCCAGAACTGGGCAGACTTGCATGGTCTGTGTCTGTATATGGCTGTTTGGTTGAGGATGGGCTGGGGAGGGCTTCAATGGCTAGGATGGTGTAGATGGGCTGGAGTGAGCTTTGACGGAGACTTCAGTAGTTGGAACCTAAGCAGAGTACCAGGCAGAGCTTTGGATTCTTGCCCAGAAATAACTAAGAAAAAGGGGAAAAAAAAATTAAAATTGAATCAGGTTGGGCAGACTGAATGGACCATTCGGGTCTTTATCTGCCGTCATCTACTATGTTTCAAATAGTATGCAGCCCATCCCCTCCCACTCAACCCATTCCCAAACAACCCAAAACTAGTAACCCCCCCTCCCCCAAGAGAACAGTGGAGAAGGCGACCCAAAGGTCTCAAGAGCTCCAGAGGACCATACTTTTGTGGCTCCCAGGCTACCTCAACAGTCTTCCCTTAAACAGACAAAAAAAAAGGAGAAAGTGCAGTGTCTGATCAAAACTACAGTTAATAAATGAATTTCTAGTTTAGAAAAATGGACAGGTACAATGATAACCACATTCTTAGGCCCAGATACTCAAAACTTTAATACTATCGCTAAAATGTTTTCCGACAGTTTATCCTGCACGCATTTTAGTGGCGGATTATCAAAATGGATTATCTCTTTCAAAAGAACATAAGCAATGCCTCCGCTGGGTCAGACCTGAGGTCCATCGTGCCCAGCAGTCCACTCACGCGGTGGCCCAACAGGTCCAGGACCTGTGCAGTAATCCTCTATCTATACCCTCTACCCCTTTTTCCAGCAGGAAATTGTCCAATCCTTTCTTGAACCCCAGTACTGTACTTTGCCCTATTACGCCCTCTGGAAGCGCATTCCAGGTGTCCACCACACATTGGGTAAAGAAGAACTTCCTAGCATTCGTTTTGAATCTGTCCCCTTTCAACTTTTCCGAATGCCCTCTTGTTCTTTTATTTTTCGAAAGTTTGAAGAATCTGTCCCTCTCCACTCTTTCTATGCCCTTCATGATCTTGTAAGTCTCTATCATATCCCCTCTAAGTCTCCTCTTCTCCAGGGAAAAGAGACCCAGTTTCTCCAATCTCTCAGCTTATGAAAGATTTTCCATCCCTTTTATCAGACATGTCGCTCTCCTCTGAACCCTCTCGAGTAACGCCATATCCTTCTTAAGGTACGGCGACCAATACTGGACACAGTACTCCAGATGTGGACACACCATCGCATGATACAGCGGCAGGATAACTTCTTTCGTCCTGGTAGTAATACCCTTCTTGATTATACCTAGCATTCTGTTCGCTCTCTTAGCGGCCGCTGCGCACTGTGCCGTCAGCTTCATTGTCATGTCCACCATTACCCCCAAGTCCCTTTCTTGGGTACTCTCCTTCAATAACATCCCTCCCATCGGATAGCTGCACCTCGGGTTTCTGCTTCCCACATGTAGTACTTACATTTCTCAACGTTGAACTTCATCTGCCATCTCGTCGCCCATTCCCCTAGTTTGTTCAAGTCCCTTTGTAATTCTTTGCAGTCCTCCTTAGTCCAAGCTCCACTAAATAGTTTGGTGTCGTCCGCAAATTTTATTATCTCATACTTCGTCCCTATTTCTAGATCATTTATAAATATATTAAATAGCAGTGGCCCGAGCACCAAGCCCTATGGGACTCCACTCGTGACCCTCCTCCAGTCCAAGTAGTGGCCCTTCACTCCTACCCTCTGTTTTCTACCTGCCAACCAGTTTCTGATGCATTATGTACTTCTCCTTCCACCCCATGGTTCTTCAGTTTCCAAAGTAGGCGTTCATGAACTGTGACTGAGTTCAAAGAAGCGTGGGATGAACACAGAGGATCTAGAATCAGAAAATAATATTAAATATTGAACTAAGGCCAGTACTGGGCAGACTTGCACGGTCTGTGTCTGTGTATAGCCGTTTGGTGGGGGATGGGCTGGGGAGGGCTTCAGTGGCTGGGAGGGTGTAGATGGGCTGGAGTAGGTTTTAACGGAGATTTCAGCAGTTGGAACCCAAGCACAGTACCGGGTAGAGCTTTGGATTCTTGCCCAGAAATAGCTAAGAAAAAAAAAATTAAAAAATCTAAATTGAATCAGGTTGGGCAGACTGGATGGACCATTCGGGTCTTTATCTGCTGTCATCTACTATGTTATGTTACCTTGTCACAGGCTTTTTGGAAATCTAGATATATGATATCTATGGGGTCTTCTCTGTCCATCTGTTTGTTAATTCCTTCGAAGAAGTGCAATAAGTTCGTTAGGCACGATCTCCCCTTGCAGAAACCATGTTGGCTGGTTATCAGAAGTTTGTTTCTTTCAAAATGTTCATCGATGTTGTCTTTTATCAGTGCTTCCGCCATTTTCCCCGGAACCGAGGTCAGACTCACCGGTCTGTATTTTCCCAGGTCACCTCTTTCTTTAGCGAGGTTTCTAGTAGTCTCCGATAATGACATGCAAATGGGCTCTTCAACATTGAAATGAGCCCTCTGGTGGATTCTTAAAAATTGCCGAGCCATTTTCTAAACGCAGTGTCAGCTTTCAGCTATAAAAATAAGCAACTGGTCCAGAGGTGCCAGTACAGTGGCTGCTGTCACAGTGTCACCCCTGTGCATTTAAAGGAAATGCTGCAGCGCTCAGAAAATAGGACTAAAGTTATGGGCAAGACTCTGAGGGGTGAAACACCTGTCCCTAAAGATAGGCCTCTGATGACTGGCCTCCCTATACCCTCCTGTAGCCCAGACCAGCCAGTGTCATACTAAATGTGCAAATACCATGCCTGGGACACCAACAATGTAGCCCTTATGTATGTTATTTTGGAAACCGCTGAGATTTTTGGCAATATAGAAATTTTTTAAATAAATAAAATTAAGTGCCCTGGGACCTTCCCTAAGCCCCAGAAACCTCAGGTAAAAATACATTTTAACTCAATAAGGCTACAGTAAGTACAGCCTCCCTTCATATGCGCTATTTAATAGTCTCACGGCAAAGAACATCCATCGACTTCAGTGTGTTCAAAATGCAGCAATCAGGCTTCTAAAAAACCTGCGTGCCCGCAATCCAGTCTCCCAAGCTCTAGTGTCTGCTCACTGGCTACCTGTAGCTAAACACTGTGTTTTCAAGGGCTTGATTCTAGCATTCAAATCCTGGCACAACATGACAGCCAAGCTTCCTCAATACGTGCCAAACAGGTCCCTCCGCTCCCAAGATGAAATACGCCTCAAAACACCCCCTGGTCGTGCCCTTCAACTGCTAACTGCCAAATGACGTTCTTACTCCCTCTTCATGCCAAGCTACTGGAATCGACTGCCCACACAGATCAGATCTCTTGAAGGACTCCTCAACTTTAGGAAAGCAATAAAAACATACCTCTTCACCTAACTCTCCCGCCACGACCAATGGATCAAAAGAAATGTATATTGGTACTAGATACTCTGTATGTGTCACGTTAGGCTGGCTAATCTACTAAAGAGGGCTTTAAAGCTAGAAGTGATGGGGCAGGGTGATCAAAGCTCCCGGGTGTGTATAAGCCCTCAGATAAGTAAATCACTTAATACCTCTACACAGATAGGAAAAGGGGGAAATGTCTGGAAAAAAGAATATACTAATGCTCGAAGTATGGGAAACAAGATTCTGGATCTAGAAGCTGTGATGGAAGAAGAGGGGTTGGATATAGTGGCGATCACAGAGACATGGTTCACAGAGAACCATGACTGGGATGAAGTTATACCGGGCTATAATCTGTTCAGGAAAGACAGGGTAGGAAGAAAAGGAGGAGGAGTAGCTTTATATGTTAAAGAACATATTAAAGCCACACAATTGCAGGATCTGCAGGGCAAGGAAGAGGCACTGTGGATCAATTTGGAAAGAGGTACCCACTAGCTGACGAACCTGGGGTGAGAAAGCTCCCAAGGGAACGGTCCCTGAGCCCCATTCTGATGTGCAAGCTGACCAAGGATCTTACTGACAAGCAGTGTACCTCCCAGAAAAGATAAGTTCCTACAGCCTGGCCTGTAGGAAGAAGAGCTGGTAAGCTGAGAAGCTTGCACAGTGATGAGGTATGAGGTAGAGCCTCTATGATGTCATCAAAGCCTGAACCATTGTCTCAAGAAATCTTTCTGCTGAACAAGAGATTTTTCCAGCATGAATTGCAAGAAGAAAGAAGTACAGCCCAAGACCTGGCTGATGCCTTTTGTGACAAAATTAAAAACATACGAAAGAAATTTGATTCTAACCCAGTCATCGACCCCCCCAGATACCTCAAATAATTATAAACTCCCTTGTGCCAAATGTTCCAATTTCAATATACCTAAAAGATGCTGGGAACAAATATGTGGAGAGTGATGAGGAGAAAGCAAATGTGCTAAACAAATACTTCTGTTCTGTGTTCACAGAAGAAAATCCTGGAGAAGGACCGAGATTGTCTGGCAAAGTTACATGAGAAAATGGAGTAGATTCTGCGCCGTTCACGGAGGAGGGTGTTTATGAGCAACTTGAAAAACTGAAGGTGGACAAAGCGATGGGACCAGACGGGATCCATCCCAGGATACTAAGGGAGCTCAGAGAGGTTCTGGCGAGTCCTATTAAAGACTTGTTCAACAAATCTCTGGAGACGGGAGTGATTCCTGGAGATTGGAGGAGAGCGGATGTGGTCCCTATTCATAAAAGTGGTCACAGGGATGAAGCAGGAAACTACAGGCCGGTGAGCCTCACTTCAGTTGTTGGAAAAATAATGGAAGTGTTGCTGAAAGAAAGGATAGTGTATTTCCTTGAATCTAATGGGTTACAGGATCCGAGGCAACATGGCTTTACAAAAGGTAAATCGTGCCAAACGAACCTGATTGAATTTTTTGATTGGGTGACCAGAGAGCTGGATCGAGGACATATGCTAGATGTAATTTACTTGGATTTCAGCAAAGCCTTTGATACAGTTCCTCATAGGAGGCTGTTGAACAAACTTGAAGGGCTGAAGTTAGGACCCAAAGTGGTGAACTGGGTCAGAAACTGGCTGTCGGACAGACGCCAGAGGGTGGTGGTTAATGGAAGTCGCTCGAAGGAAGGAAAGGTGACTAGTGGAGTCCCTCAGGGTTCGGTGCTGGGGCCAATCCTGTTCAATATGTATGTAAGTGACATTGCTGAAGGGTTAGAAGGAAAAGTGTGCCTTTTTGCAGATGATACCAAGATTTGTAACAGAGTAGACACCGAAGAGGGAGTGGAAAATATGAAAAAGGATCTGCAAAAGTTAGAGGAATGGTCTAATGCCTGGCAACTAAAATTCAATGCAAAGAAATGCAGAGTAATGCATTTGGGGATTAATAATAGGAAGGAACCGTATATGCTGGGAGGAGAGAAGCTGATATGCACGGACGGGGAGAGGGACCTTGGGGTGATAGTGTCCGAAGATCTAAAGGCGAAAAAACAGTGTGACAAGGCAGTGGCTGCTGCCAGAAGGATTCTGGGCTGTATAAAGAGAGGCGTAGTCAGTAGAAGGAAGAAGGTGTTGATGCCCCTGTACAGGTCATTGGTGAGGCCCCACTTGGAGTATTGTGTTCAGTTTTGGAGACCGTATCTGGCGAAAGACGTAAGAAGACTTGAGGCGGTCCAGAGGAGGGCGACAAAAATGATAGGAGGCTTGCGCCAGAAGACGTATGAGGAGAGACTGGAAGCCCTGAATATGTATACCCTAGAGGAAAGGAGAGACAGGGGAGATATGATTCAGACGTTCAAATACTTAAAGGGTATTAACGTAGAACAAAATCTTTTCCAGAGAAAGGAAAATGGTAAAACCAGAGGACATAATTTGAGGTTGAGGGGTGGTAGATTCAGGGGCAATGTTAGGAAATTCTACTTTACGGAGAGGGTGGTGGATGCCTGGAATGCGCTCCCGAGAGAGGTGGTGGAGAGTAAATCTGTGACTGAGTTCAAAGAAGCGTGGGATGAACACAGAAGATTTAGAATCAGAAAATAATATTAAAGATTGAACTAGGCCAGTTACTGGGCAGACTTGTACGGTCTGTGTCTGTGCATGGCCGTTTGGAGGCGGATGGGCAGGGGAGGGCTTCAATGGCTGGGAGGGTGTAGATGGGCTGGAGTAAGTCTTAACAGAGATTTCGGCAGTTTGAACCCAAGCACAGTACCGGGTAAAGCTTTGGATTCTCGCCCAGAAATAGCTAAGAAGAAAAAAAAAAAAAAAAAAAAAATTTAAATTGAATCAGGTTGGGCAGACTGGATGGACCATTCGGGTCTTTATCTGCCGTCATCTACTATGTTACTATGTTACATTGATAGACATTAAACAAATCATTCAAAAAATAAATTTAAAAAGCTCTCCTTCCGAGATTATTCCTCCTGTAATTTTAAAGAAATATTTTTCTTGTTTTGGGCCCTTTATACTTTCCTTTATAAAAAAAAAGTCTTATTACCGGGACTTTACCCAAACCATGGAAAACCGCCACAATATTTCCTATAATAAAAGATCATAAAATTAGTCTAGAGGACTCCGCGAATTACCGCCCTATTGCCAACATCCCTTTTCTAGCGAAAATCACCGAAAGGGTGGTATTTAATCAGCTGTCGGACTTTGTTGAATCTACAAACGTATTGCATCCTAATCAAACCGGTTTTAGGAAAAATCACAACACTGAATATTCATTAATAGGCCTTACCACGAACATCATCTATAATCTTCTAGACCATCATAACTCGGTCATTCTCTTTTCCCTTGACCTCTCGGCAGCATTTGACACCATCGATCATTCTCTCCTCTTAGACAGATTACAAACTATAGGCGTCTGCGATTTATCATTACAGTGGTTTTCTATCCAACCGATCTTCTACGGTACACTTTAACGCAAGTTCTAAACCATTCTCACACAACTATGGAATCCCTCGGGGTTCCATTTTGTCTCCGTTGCTGTTCAATATCTTTCTTTCACCTTTACTTAGTCTAAGTCAATCTATAGGTTTCACCACTTACGCTTACGCAGACGATATTCAATTGACCCACCCATTTAACCCCGATAATCCTAATGAAATATTTCTAATCAATCAAAAATTAGAAAAAATAAAAAATTGGCTCACACAAAATAAACTAGCTCTAAACATAACAAAAACTAAGGCCTTATTCTTCCCAATGAAACAGGGATTAAAATTATCAGCTCCTTTCTTAATAGACAATATAACTATTGGGTTAGTATCATCATTAAAGTTATTAGGAGTTATCATCGATGACAAATTCTCTTATCAAGAGCACATCAGCAATGTAGTCAAATGTTGCTTTTACCGTTTGCGTTTAATTCGCTCTATGTCTAAGTTCCTAGAACCGAAATCTTTAAACATTTTAATACATTCCCTCGTCATATCTAAATTAGATTACTGTAATTCACTTCTGTTAAATATTACTCAATAGGAAAATAAACGTTTACAAATAATCCAAAATACTGCAATTAAAATTATTCACAATGGTAAAAAATACGATCATGTAACACCTTTTTTAATAGACTCACACTGGCTTCCCATTAATCAACGAATAACATACAAAATATTACTCTTAGCATTTAAAACATTATCCACTAATGAACCACAATTCATAGACCGGTTACTAGTTCCATATAACTCGACTCGTTCCCTGCAGTCTACAACACAAGGGCTGCTTATGGTTCTTTCCTTGAAAATTATTGGAACCAGACGTCATGACATATTTTCAGTTATGGCCCCTCTTACCTGGAATACTCTCCCCTTATACATAAGAGAAGTTAAAGATCTTAATTTATTTAAAACCAACTTAAAAACTTTTCTTTTCAAAGCTTCTTTTAATCTTTAAAATAACTCTTTTTATCCATTTTATCCCAATCCTATTGTTTTTTCCCTTACTCGGCTTTTGCTCTCTTTTCACTAGAAAAACAGTAATTTTGTAACTTTTTGCCCACCTTTGCCCTTTCCTTATGTATCCAAGTTCGTCTGTATTGTCAGTTTGTTTTTTACCCCCCTTTTAAGGTTGTACACCATATATTTTTAATGTTACTCGCTTAGTATGTAATAAGCGATTTATCAAATTTAATAAAACTTGAAACTTGATACACAGCTTTGCTGTTTCTGCCTGATGCATTATGGGTATGTACCAGAATGTTATTCTACTCAAGGACATTCATCTGTGCCTTCAATATAGGACTGTGTGAATCTGGGGGAAATTATCCTGTTCTTATCTGTCTAACGGCCCTGGGTCTTCCAGCCTATATGATACTTTACACAGAAAGTCTATTCATCCAAGTTCTGTTTCTGGATTGGTCCGAGGAGGTCATCTGATGAGATCCAAGAAAGAAGGTGCTAATTAATTAGTTAGTCTGTGTTGAGGTGCGGGGGAACTCACATCTTCCCACAGGTGTTCTACACGTAACCTTTTCTTTTAATAATTAGACCTGTAAGTTACCTCGTGTGACTCTCTGCCTAAGAGAGAGAAATTCGGACTCTTTTAAACAGCTCTGAATTCAGCACTGAAAGGAACTTGTTTGCTGATGATTTATTGCCTTACCCAGGACGGACGAACACGTGTACCTTTAACAAGGATTTCCTGCTTCGCCTAAAGCTAACAAGAAGAAGTTTCCATTTCACCTAATTTGTGCCGGAGGCCTGATTAATTGGATGGTGAGAATACGGAATTTACACTCTTATCAGCTGGGTTAGATAAGGATCAAATTGTGATAGAGGACAAGGTTCGTAAAGCTCCATTGGTGATAATATAATCATTTGCTAATCAGGGATTATTATTATTATAAGGAATTGTGTAGTGTGTGTATAACAATTAGTGTTACTTAATTAGCTAACAATTGTATTGTGATAATTATGTACTAAGTTTCATTTATGTAATCAGAGATATTGCAGCTGGCTTGTGAATTATATTTTTCTATTTTCATAATAAAAGTATTTCTCATTAGCCTGGGTGTGTGTCGTGTAAACAGGCAATAAAGCTGAACCTGGATAAGAGTTTATGGTTTTCCCTAGACATCATTATCAGAGACGTAATTTATTTACGTAACTGCTAAGTGTACCATAAATATTCCTACAGGGTTAAAGCCTCTGAAGTTTTGAGGCTTCCTACAGATCCTTGCGGGTAGACAGAAATAACCACTGGTCCTGGAATAAAAAGGAATTGTTCAAGAAATTATTATTATAACACCCTCATCAGACTTAACAGTGAATTACATTCTTTCTCTAGATGCTGGTAACTTAGTACGCCTGGTCTTGCTTCACCTTTCTGCAGCTTTTGATTTAGTTGATCACACATTACTACTCTCTCAGTTACAGTCTATTGGTATTTCAGGAGTTACAGTCTATTGGTATTTCAGGCACTGTGCTACAATGATTTATCTTATGTAAGTTTTAAAGTTTCCGTCATTTCTTCTGCAGCACCTTTGGTTTGTAGAGTATCGCAAGGCTCTGTATTATCCCATCTTTTTAATATATTCCTCAGCCCGCTAGCAACCTTAATCCAGGATTGTAATATCAAAACCTTTGTTTATGCAGACAATATTCTCTTCATTTTTCTGGTTTTACCTCATCGATAAGATATAGGCCCTCATCAATCCTGTGCTGATTCTATTGCAGCTTGGCTGATGTCCCGGGGGCTTGTCCTTATTCCTTCCAAAACCACAACTTGTTGGATTACAGGCATGCTCCCAGCCCCCACAGGGCAAATTAAACTTTTGGAACAGATTTAGTTCCTGTAAAGTCTTTTTGATATTGGGGGGGGGGGGATTTTTTTTTTTTTTTTTTTTTTTTACTTAACCTGGTCATTTGAAGCTCAGGTTTCTGAAGTGATTGCAAAGGGTTTATATTGGCTAAGACAAATTTGTTCAATTAATTCCTCTTTGGACTTTGCCGCTATTCATACACTTCTAAATGCTTTTGCTATTTCCAGACTGGAGTACTGTGATTTGGTATATTGTAGCATTGCCACTTCCTCACTTTAGCACTTACCAACTTTACAGGACTATGCAGCAAGTTAATTATGTAAGGATAAGTCCCATGATCATGTTGCTCCTCGCCAATCTGCACTGGTTACTTATTCAATACTAAAGCTAGTTCAAAATTTTCTGTCCAACTTTCAAGGCACTACATTTAGGTACACCATCATATTTATCATGTGTCATACTTCCTTATACTCCCTCACGTTCCCTGCGTTCTCTATATTCTCATAGACTGGTCCTCCCTTTCCCTAGGTTTGCACATTATGAAATCTACCTGTGCTGCAGCTCTCCTTACCTCTTTTTCAAGTTAGCTTTCCAAAATTCAAATCTCTATTGAAGGCTCACATTTTTCAACTTGCATTTAATATCCCACTCATTCAGTAGTCTTCTTGAGTGGTGAGTTTGAAGGGCTGTAGCTGTAAGCAGTGCGCATAAATTTTGAATGACTGCATGATAGATCTTTCTACTTTGATTGAAGACTGTTACCCTGTCCTATTGATGGTGTTCCTTTCTTTTATATTGGATTTTTAATATTTTACAAGCTGCTATGACCTTCTGCATTAGTGGAATATCAAATATTTTAATAAACATAAACTTACTATTATGTAGCGTGTGTGTCTGGGGATTGTGGACCACTAAAGAATGATTGATAACACACAGGAAGTACCCCTGACTGAAAGATAAAACATCCTATTTACTAAGGTTTTCCCCCCTTTCTATCTTAAACGGAAATAAATTTAGAATAGGCGGCCTAAAATATTCTATATTTGGGCTGAGCACATATCTGATAAACATAGTCATTTCTTTTGAATGCTACCTTACCTGTGTTAACTGTTTACATTGCTCCTTTGTAAGAGTAGCCTCTTCCTTTGCTGCCAAAAGCAGTTTTTCTTTTTCTTGTAGCTGACGCAAGGCTAACGCTGAATCCCCCTTATTAGCCTATAGCAAAGAAATGGCAAAAAAAAGTAATCAGTTACTTACTATCTATATGTATACAAAAAAGAACTAATGTCAAACACTGGAGAATACCAAAGATTGCTTTACAGGGATATTCTCAGAAAGGCTCAAATGATGATTCACAGAATTACCTTTAGTTAAGACTTTCCAGAGTGCACCAAAAACATCTCACTTAAATCAATGAGATAGAGACACAAACCCCTGTTTGTGTACAACTAAATTAGAAATCTAAGGCACAAGCTGAGTGTTGCCTAAAGATTTGCCAAAAAAGCACCAAGCTCAAAGTAAAAGGTAGAGGGGTAGCTCTCTATTTAAAGATCGATATCCAAGTGACTGAAATGCTGGGGACCTGGGGAGAGGAAGAAGCAACATGGTTAGCTCTGAAAAGAGAAAATGGAACTTCTATCTACATGGGTGTAGTATACAGACTTCCGACTCAAACGCAACAAGTTGATAAAGATCCGATTGTAGATATCCAAAGTTTGGAAAGAAAGAGGAGGTGCTGCTGATGGGTGATTTCAATCTGCCGGATGCTAACTGGAAAGTTCCATCTGCGGAATCGGAAAGAAGTAGGGAGATTATGGATGCCTTTGAAGAGGCTCTGCTCAGACAAATAGTGACAGGACCTACGAGGGAAAATGCGATACTGGATCTGATACTCACAAATGGGGAGTATCTCTAATATTCAAGTGGGTGCCTACCTAGAAAATAGCGATCATCAAACGGTTTGGTTCGATATACCAGCTAAAGTGGAGGGTGGCCACACAAAACTCAAAGTCCTAGATTTCAAACATACGGACTTTAGTTAAATGGGAGAGTACCTGAAGGAAGAGCTGTTAGGATTGTGGAAGCTTAGACCAGATGTATTCCATGTTATCAGCAAAGGTGGAAAGAAGAGGAAACGAGAGCTGGCATGGTTAAAAGGTGAAGTGAGAGAAGTTATTAGAGCAAAATAAAACATCCTTTAAAGAATGGAAAAAGGATCCAAATGAAGAAAAGAAGAAACACAAGCACTGACAAGTTAGATGCAAAGCATTTATAAAGACAGCTATGAGTTGAATATGTTTATGTTTATTTAAAATTTGATATACCGCTCCTGCATTTTACTAACCTAAGCAGTTTACAATGTATCAAGCTAAAATGAAAGTAAGTGCTTGAGAAAAACTACCCCATCTGTCCCGAAGGCTCACAATCTAGCTAAAGTACCTGATTAAAATAAAAATATGTAATATATTTCCAATATGAAGAGAAACATGCAAAAGAGGCAAAAACTCAAAACAATTTTTTTAGGTACATCAGAAGCAGAAAACCTGTTAGAGAATCTGTGAGACTGTTGGATGATCAAGGAGCAAAAGGAGAGCTGTGGGAGGATAAGGTCATAGCAGAGAGACTGAATGAATTCTTTGCTTCGGTCTTTATAGAAGAAGATGTAAGAGATCTACCTAAACCGGAAATGGTTTTCAGGGGCGATGATGCAGAGGAACTGAAAGAAATCTCGGTGAATCTGGAAGATGTACTAAGCCAAATCGACAAGTTAAAAAGTGATAAATCGCCTGGACTGGATGATATACATCCCAGGGTACTAAAAGAACTCAAAAATGAAATTGCTGACCTGCAGTTAGCAATCTGTAACCTGTCGCTAAAATCGTCTGTAGTACCTGAAGATTGGAGGGTGGCCAATGTTATGCCGATTTTTAAAAAACGCTCCAGGGGAGATCTAGGAAATTACAGAACAGTAAGCCTCACTTCAGTGCCGGGAAAAATGGTGGCAACAATTATAAAAAATAAAATTGTGTAACACGTAAACAATATAAACTGAATGAAAGAATGGAAAACAAAATAGTGTCCAAATATTCATATAAAGTGACAAAAATGGATGGAACACTAATAGTGTGTATAACGTGATTTAAATCAAGGGAAAAAAGACCTCAAAATACCCCTTAAAGTGTGATCAATGAAGTCACAAATATCTCGGGGTTAGGTATCATCACCGGTCAAAAACCCTTGAAAAATTTTTTTAAATATTTTTACTTTTAATTGATTTTTAATGTTTAAAATATTTTTTTCTATTAATACAAATATATTGAATACTTATCTTTAATAAGTGCTTATTAGTATTCAAATATAAGCATGATGATTATTTTGGTATTGAACCAATAGTTGCTGGTTATCAATATGCTCACTTGTTCAGAGAAGAAAAATACAAATATGAAATAGATATACAATATATTTGTATTAATAGAAAAAATATTTTAAACATTAAAAATCAATTAAAAGTAAAAATATTTAAAAAAATTTTTCAAGGGTTTTTGACCGGTGATGATACCTAACCCCGAGATATTTGTGACTTCATTGATCACACTTTAAGGGGTATTTTGAGGTCTTTTTTCCCTTGATTTAAATCACGTTATACACACTATTAGTGTTCCATCCATTTTTGTCACGTAACACGTAAACAAACATAACTGAATGAGACTGAGTCAGCAGACTCTAGGGTATACATATTCAGGGCTTCCAGTCTCTCCTCATATATCTTTTGGCGCAAACCTCCTACCATTTTTGTTGTCTTTCTCTGGACCGTTTCAAGTCTTCTTATGTCCTTTGCTAGATACGGTCTTCAAAACTGAACACAATACTCTTAAGTGGGGCCTCACCAATGAAAAGGAAAGGAAGGGCAGAGGAGATATGATTCAAACGTTCAAATACTTGAAAGGTATTAATGTACGACAAAATCAGAGAAATGAAAATGGTAAAACCAGAGGGTATAATCTGAGGTTGAAGGATGATAGACTCAAGAGTAATGTTAGCAAATTCTTCTTTACGGAGAGGATGGCTGATGCCTGGAATGCGCTCCTGAAGGAGATGGTGGAGAGGAAAACTGTGACAGAGTTTTAAAAAGCATGGGATGAACATAGAGGATCTCTAATCAGAAAATAATGGTATATATTGAAGAACTAAGGCCAGTACTGGGCAGACTTGCACAGTCTGTGCCATTCAGTTGAGGATGGGCTGGAGTGAGCTTTGATTGAGACTCCATTAGATGGAACCTAGGTACAGTACCAGGCAGAGCTCTGGGTTTCTGGTCCAGAAATATCTAAGAAAAAGAACAATTTAAATTAAATTATAGTGTGTATATTTGGGCAGACTGGATAGACCATTTGGCTCTTTATCTGCCATCATTTACTATGTAATCAACACTTCAGGGATTAAGAGAAATAAGGAGATACTCCTGTCATTAACCCCCACCACCCTACCTGATAATATATGTCAGAGACGAAGTCTGCATTTGTGATACTAAACAAATCAATTTAAGTCTTCATTACCCCCATAGTTCATTGTGCATCTGTGAGTATTACTTTATTTCTTCCTCTACAAGTTGGTTAACTGAGAGATTTATCTTGATATCTTATGTGTTTTAATTGTATAACTGGAGGGACTGCGCATTTCCTTTGTTCTCTTTTTAACTCTTGTTTACAATCACATAGCAAACAAGAATAAAGGTAATTTGTATTTCAGAATACTCTATCTACTATACAGTATATAGGATCCTAAGACACAATTATAATTGAGAAGTATGCATAAAACCTGCTCCCCTAATACAGCTGGTAAAGCAAAGATACTTACCTGTAGCAGGCATTCAGAGGACATATTCACACACATGGGTGACGTTATCCACGAAATTCAGTACGGACACTACCAAGTGTGCTGTCATCCTAAATATTTAGGCAGTCCCCATACCACGTGCGTCTCAGGGCCTTCTCGCCCAATTCCAGCTCGCAGGACCATCAGTTCAGTAATAAAGTTAAGAAGCCATCTAAGGGAGATGAGTGGGTTGTGAGAATATATGCCTGCTGTTCTCAGAGAACACCTGCTACAGGTAAGTATTTCTGCTTTCTCCAAGGTCAAGCGGACATAATATTCTCACATGTGGGACTCCCAAGCTGCCAGGATCATGACTCTGGAGAAGGATAATGGATATAAATTCGTGAACCTGGTGACACCCAAGAGGGCTGGAGGGAAGGATGACATTCAAGCAGGGAAAGGATTTTGTAGAACTACTTGTCCAAACCGACTGTCTCTTCTGGCATTTTGTTCCAAACAGAAGTGAGAAAGGTATGGATTGAGGACTAGGTAGCCGTTTGCAAATCTCCTCAATAGATTCAAAGTGGAAATGAGCCACTGAAGTAGCTATAGCTCAGACTGCCACATGGTCCTGAAGCGTCAGCCCAGTCTGAGTATATGTGAAAGAGACAGTACACTAGCCAAGTAGAGATGGCTCTCTTGGTAACAGGAACTCCTAGTCTGTTAGGGTCAAAAGCCACAAAAAGTTGAGAGGATCGTCTATGAGGTTTAGTGTGTTCCAGGTAGTGTGCCAGAGCATGTTTGCAGTCCAAGGAGTGAAGAACTCCCTCTCCATGATGCTTATGAGGTTTGGAAAGGAAAAAGACAGAACTATGATCTGGTTGAGGTAGAATTCTGAGACAGCTTTAGATAGGATTTTTAGATGAGTTCAAAGCACTATTCTATCATGGTAGAATCTTGTGTAGGGAGGATCAGAAACAAGAGTTTGGAGATCACAGGATATGCAGATGCAAGGACAATGAAGAAAGCGACTTTCCAAGTGAGACTATTAGAGCAAATAGTACTACATTAAGATCCCAAACAGGTGGAGCCTTGACAAGATGGTTGTGTGTAGAATGGATAACCAAAAGAGGAGCAGATAGAGGGTTTTTCTCCAAGGGAGAGTGAAACACACAGAAAGCACTTAGATGAAATTGAAATAAATTGGTTTTTAGACCGGGGTTAGAGAGGTGGAGAAGATATTCCAGTGGATAGATAGAAGTTGGCATGCGATGAGTTCTAGAAAATTTGATCCACACCAGGAAGAAAATCTTGTCCATTTGAAGCAACAGCAACGTTGAGTGGAGAGTTTTCTAGACACTTGAATGACAGCAGATACTGCAGCTGAGAGGCAGAAAGCTAGTTTACTAAGAACTTAAGAATGCCGCCGCTGGATCAGACCAGTGGTCCATCGTGCCCAGCAGTCCGCTCAGACGGCGACCCTCATTCAGTGAAAGGAACCACGCTATTAGTGCTAAACAACAGGAGTTGGAGTGAAGGAGGGATCCCTTGGTTCTGCATCATTAGCGTTGGGAACGGTTGTAACTTCCAAGGTTTCATGGCCGAGAGCTCTAGGAGAAACAGAAACCAAATCTGACATGGCCAAAGCGGGGCTATGAGGATCATGGTGCTTCGATCTTGCAAAGTTTCAGTGGAGCTTTCCCCAATGAGAGGTATTGGAGAAAATGTGTAGAAAAATCTGTCCCCTCCAACAAATGAGGAAGGCATCCAACTCTAGAAGACTGGGAGTATAGAGTTTGGAGCAGAATTGTGGAAGTTTGTTGTTGTGGGGAGGAAGAAAAAAGATCTATGTCCAATGTCTCCCATTTGGAGAAAATCTGACATAAGACGGACGTGCTAAGAGACTATTCATGAGGCTGAAGGAGTCTGCTCAATTTGTCTGCCCAGATATTCTGCTTCCCTGCTAAGTAAACTGCTCTAAGTATGCCGCGAGCAGTTGCCAATTCAAAATCTCTACTGCTTTCATGCAAAGGGGGTGAGAGATCCCATGCCCCCTCGTTTGTTCAGGTAGAACATGGTAACCTGTCTGTAAGGAAAAGGACTACCTGTTAGAGAAAACAATCCAGGAACATTTTGAGAGTGCTGCCTATTGCTCCCAGTTTGAGAAGATTGACATCAAGGGTTTGTTTGTGTTGAAACCATACTCTTCAAGCATGGTGGCCATCTAGATGAGCACCTCATCCTAACAGTCGAGTAGCCTTGACATAGATTTAAACAATTTGAAGTAACTGCTTGTTATGTTAATACAGGGACAGAATGGTGCATATGATGGTCCCATATTTGGTCTCTCAGCGGCTTCAAATGGAGGAGACAAAGGATACTGAGCACTTTCACTAAAAGCACTTTATGTTTTTTATATATAATATTTAATTAGATAAATTAAAGAAAAATATATGCTGGACATTTGATAGAATTATTTATTGAGCATATCATTTAATTAATTAGTACTCCTCGCAATATTTGGGCATCTGAACACTGTACCACAAAGTGCACACTTTTAAGGGCATTTTCATAGATGTAATCCTGGGGTCGAGTTAGGTCAAGGGAGGCAACATCACATGTACTTTTTCCTTTAAATACTGCCTAAGTCTGCAGGGAAAGTACATGCAGACTCTACACCTTCCTGCACTGTTTTGAAAATTGACCCCACTGTGCTTACCTTGTGAATGGCATCCTTAACAGCATTAGACTTCTCCTTTAGCAGTTCAACAATATGAAGGGCCTCTTCTTCAGTGAATATCATGTTCTTCATGACCAGAAGAAAATCTTTGACTCTGACTTCAGCATTTTCTGAAATCAAGAGAAAATTAAAGATCTTTCTAACTATAGTCTACATGATCAAACTACCCTTTTCCTAAAAGCACAGCATACAGGATGCCTCAATCTTAAAAATAGCACCAATCAGATTTTTCAACATATTCAGCTTGCTTATTGCTTCTAACAAGATTCCTTAATAAGAGAAATGAGGAGAAAGGTAAAAGCTCCCAATTTCAATAACATAATTAGAAAAATTATTCAATTATTTAATTCCTTTTTTTATCCCATCCTTCCCAGAGAGCTCAGAACGGGTTACTTGTTAAGGTACTTCTGGGATCCTGGTAATTAAATTACAAAATCCCCATATTTGAAGAAATCTATTTTATCCATTCAGCTAAACAGATCCATCATAACAAAAATAAAAAGCCTCCCACATTTTTTCACCACATTGCTCCAGACACCATTAGATTTACCTTTATCAGTTTCATTCTTAAGTTTCTTGACATTACTTTTCTGGAAGACATCAGCGAGTTCATTTTTGACTGTGTTATTCAAATCCTTTTCCACCATTGAGTTTGCATTGGTGTTATCCATCAAAGGAATGTAAGTCGTTGCTTCAATCAGAGGTTCATCTACTAAACCTGAAACTAAAGTTCCACCAGGTGATAACTGCTGTCTAAACAACGTCACACCACTCAAAATGTCATTACTTCATTCCAATACTATATACCAGTATGTTTTCCCACCAGAAATCCTATTCATTAATTCAAGTTATTATTGGATCTGATATAAACACTGGGCAGAGACGGGATTGACTTATCTGTCAATTTTTAGTGGAGGGTAAGCTAATACCACTGGCAAAGTTAACAAGAGAGTATGGGCTATTGCCGATGGATCAATTTCAGTAGAGGCAAGTTATCTGCCTTTTATCAGATCTTGTGGTAGAAGATATATTATGGGAGAGGTTATGAGAGGGTTCCAGTGGAAGGGAATATATTTCCCACCTTTATCGGGCTTTGTTACAAACAGGGGGGCCTCCCGCATTATATGTATCTAAGTGGGAGACTCTCCCACATCATTATGAGCCCTTCCAGTAGAGACAGATTTTTTGCTCTTTTATGGGTGTCTATAGTGAGCAATATAGTAGAAAATGGGTACAACGTATTGTAGCCATGGTGTTTAACACCTGTAAGATTGTATCAATTTAATGTATGTGACTCTAATCTCTGTACGTAAGACTGTGGGGAGCAGGGGACATTTGTACACATATGGTGGTTGTGCTCCAATGCTCAACCTTTCTGGGATGTGATTTTTCAGCTGATTCACAGATACCACAAGATATGGGTTGTGGACTTTTGAATATTAAACCAACTGGAGTACCTAGAAAGTATCATATAGTAATATTTTCAATAATAACAGCAGCCCGAATGACTTTAGCAACAGCCTGGAAACATTCTGTGGTCCCCACTCGATAAGTGAAGATTAAGGTGGATTATGTAAGTCAAATGCCTAAATTGACTTCTATGTGGGTACCTTCCTAATGAACTGGAGTCCCTACATTAAATGGTGTGAGCGTAATGGGTAACTTAATGGTTTATAGGGCACGTTGAACCTCTTTTCTTTGTGTCCAACTGAGGAAGGGGGTGAGGAAGACAGGACTGGTGGGGGGGAGGTGTTTATGATAAGCCGCATTACATTGCTTAGTGCAGGAGTGTCCAACCTTTTGGCTTCACTGGGCCGCATTGGCCGAAAAAAAATTTTCTGGCCCGCACAAACGCTGCAGCAAGACAGAGGAGGGAGCCGGCAAGGTGGTAAACAACCGGGGGCAGCAGAGGAAAACACTGCATCGCCCTCAACCGGGGCCGCACAAAATACTTCACGGGGCCGCAGGTTGGACACACCTGGTTTAGTGCACACCCCTGGTTTATTGCAAGGTATCAAAGAATATGGGTACCTAAATGTTATATATTTGCAAGGCTGGATTTTGAGATGTGTATGACATTTTTGGTTTAATAAAAAGTTCTTTACAAAAAAATGTTATCAGATCTAAAACTCTCACACATGCCTGTAAATATTTTGGGTGTTACAGAGAAAGGCTAACAAAGACATGAAAGTTGAGGCACATAATTTCCAGCTACCCTGAAAGCACAGTTACTTACCGTAACAGTTGTTATCCAGGCACAGCAGGCAGATATTCTCAACAGGTGTGTGATGTCACCAACGGAGCCCCGCAGAGGACAGCCTCAAAAGCAGACTTGCTTGAAGATCTTTGTAAGAGTTTACGAGTGCTGCACTGCACATGCGCGAGTGCCTTCCCGCCCGAGTCAGGGCGCGTGTCTCCTGTGAGGTACCTCAGTTCAGATAACTAACTAAGAAGCCAACCAGGGGAGGAGGGTGGGTTGTGAGAATATCTGCCTGCTGTCCCTGGATAACAACTGTTACGGTAAGTAACTGTGCTTTATCTCAGGACAAGCAGGCAGCATATTCTCAACAGGTGGGTGACCTCCAAGCTAAGCATAATGGGATGGAGGGAAAGTTGGCAAGTTAAGAAAAGAGATTTTATAAAACAGACTGGCCAAAATGGCCAACCCTTCTGGAGAAAGTATCCAGACAGTAATGAGAGGTGAAAGTTTGAACCAAGGACCAAGTGGCAGCCTTGCAGATTTCCTCAATAGGAGTTGATCTGAGGAAAGCTACAGACGCCGGCATTGCTCTAACTCTGTGGCCCGTGACTTGACCCTGCAGAGGGAGACCAGCCTGAGCACAGCAGAAAGAGATGCAAGCAGCCATCCAGTTAGATATGGTTCGCTTCGAGACAGGATACCCCAACTTATTTGGATCGAAGGAGATGAAAAGTTGTGGGGCTGTTCTGCGAGGTTGAGTGTGTTGCAAGTAGAAAGCCAAGGCACGCTTATAGTCCAAAGTATGGAGCGCCACTTCTCCAGGGTGAGAATGAGGCTTTGGAAAAAATACTGGAAGAACAATAGATTGATTGATGTGAAATTCTGAAACAACTTTAGGCAAGAATTTTGGATGAGTATGGAGGACCACTTTGTCATGGTGGAAAACTGTGAAAGGTGGATCCGCAACCAAGGCTTGTAACTCAATGACTCTTCGAGCAGACGTGAGGGCAATCAGAAAAAAACATTTTCCAAGTAAGATACTTGAGATGAGCCTTATCAAGTGGTTCAAATGGAGGCTTCATCAATTGAGCCAGGACAACATTGAGATCCCAGACCATTGGAGGTGGTTTGAGTGGTGGATGTACACTAAAAAGTCCTTTCATGAAGCGGGAAACCACAGGATGGAAAGCAGCAATCACACTGAGATGGACTCGGATAGATGTAGACTGGAGGCCAGATTGTGATAAGTGAAGTAAATAACAGAAGCCAATGAGGTAGACATTGGCTCCATTTGGCGAGTAGAACACCAAGCAGAAAATCTAGTCCATTTCTGACCGTAACACTGCCTAGTGGACGACTTTCTGGAATCCACCAAAATGTCCTGTACAGATTGAGAAAACTGCAGAAAGTCAGTTAGGTTGAAAGGTTCCAAGCTGTTAAGTGTAGAGACTGCAGATTGGGACGAAGTAAGGATCCTTGACTCTGAGTAAGCAGAGAGGGAAAAACTGGTAGAAGCAGAGGCTCCCTGGTGCTGAGTTGAAGTAGAAGGGAGTACCACAGTTGTCTGGGCCACCGAGGAGCTATCAGAATCATGGTGGCAGGTGCAACTTGAGCTTGACAAGAGTCTTGAGAATCAGAGGGAATGAAGGGAAGCACAGAAAAACTGACCCGTCCAGTCCAGGAGGAAAGCATCTGCCTCGAGACGCTGGGGAGAGTATATCCGGGAGCAGAACTGAGGCAGCTTGCTGTTGAGGGGAAACACAAAGAGGTCTATCTGAGGAGTCCCCTATTGAGCAAACACCTGACGGAGAGGCAAGGAATTGAGTGTCCATTCGTGAGGTTGCAGAAGACGACTCAATTTGTCCGCTAGGCAGTTGTGCTGACCTTGAATGTATACAGCTCTGAGAAAGATGTTTTGATGGATTGCCCAATCCCATAGCTTCAGAGCCTCTTGACAAAGGGAGTGAGATCACGTACCTCCCTGTTTGTTGACATAGTACATGGCGACTTGGTTGTCCATCCGGTTGTCGTGAAGAAAGTGTTGAAAAGCTTTGAGAGCATTGAAAATCGCTCTGAGTTTCAACAGATTGATGTGACAAAGACAGTCTGCAGGAGACTAATGGTCTTGGGTATGGAGACCGTCTAGATGGGCTCCCCATGCGTAGTTTGACGAGTCTGTTGTGAGAACCTTCTGATGAGGGAGAGTGTGGAACAGCAAACCTCTGGAAAGATTGGAAGAGAGCATCCACCAGTGGAGAGACTGTCTCAACAAAGGAGTTACCATAATCTGTTGAGAAAGTGGGTTGGTAGCTTGTTGCCACTGAGATGCCACTGTCCATTGAGGTATGCGAAGGTGAAGTCTGGCAAAAGGAGTCACGTGAACTGTAGAAGCCATGTGACCGAGTAGAATCATCATTTGTCTCGCTGAAATTGATGTGAGATGAGACACTTGATGGCAAAGGCGAATGAGGGCATTCCAACGTGGTTGAGGCAGGAACGCTCTGAGCTGGACAGTGTCCAGAGTGGCCCCGATGAACTGAAGAGACTGAGATGGGTTCAACTGGGATTTTGGAAAGTTGATTTTGAACCCCAGACATTAGAGGAACATAAAAGTCTGGCAATAACCCCTTGTTGAGAGGGGGCTTTGATGAGCCAGTCGTCCACATATGGAAAAACTTGAAGACCCTGGGTACGGAGAGCTGCAGCCATCACCACCAAACACTTCATGAAGACTCTGGGGAATGAGGAGAGTCCAAAAGGAAGAACTCTGTATTGTAGATGAAGATTCCCCACATGAATTCTTAAATACTTGCGAGAGGCTGGATGAATAGGGATACGAGTGTAAGCCTCTGAGATCCAGAGAGCATAGCCAATCTCCCTGATTCATCAGGGAATACAAAGTTGGTAAAGAAAGCATCCAAAACTTCTCTTTGACTAGAAATTGGTTGAGGGCTCTTGAGGTCCAGAATGGGTCGCAAGTCCCCCATCTTCTTTGGGACTAGAAAATAAAAGCCCATGTCCCGTTGGTTCAAGGGAACCTCCTCGACAGCTCAAAGGCAAAGAAGAGCCTGAGCTTCCTGAAGAAGGGGAAGTTGCGACGAATTGGAAGGACACTCTCTTGGAGGGCGATCTGGAGGCACCTGAAGAAAGTGAAGTGAGTATCCCTCCCGAAGGATGGTGAGAACACAGAGATCTGAGGTGATCATCTCCCACTGGTGATAAAAATGGTGAAGACGACCTCCTATGGGCAGAAGAGAAGTCTGATGGAGGGAGCTTGGTATGCTCAGACTGGGAATGTCAAAAAGACTGAGCTGGTTTAGCCGCAGCAGGAGTCTGAGCTTTCTGCTGTCGTTGTTGTTGTGGCGGTCATCTAGGCGGAGGCCTGGAGAAAGCTGGCGTCGTTTTTTGAGGATAACGACGTGGTGGATGCTTGTATGGCCGAGCAGGAGGAGTCTTAGGCTTCGGCCAAATCAAGGAAGCAAAAGAGCGCTCATGTTCAGAGAGGCGCTTTGTAGCAGCTTCAATGGCATCATCAAAAAGTTCATTTCCCTGGCAAGGCAAGTTCGCTAGACGGTCCTGCAAATTGGGATCCATATCAACAATGCGGAGCCAAGCAAGGTGACGCATGGCTACTGCAAAAGCAGAAACTCTGGAAGAGAGTTCAAAGGCATCGTATGTGGCTTGCAGCATGAAGTCGAAGTTGAGACAGAGTTCGAATAATCTGTTTGAATTCTGGAAGACACTGTTCCTCAAGAGCCGGATAAAACTTAGGCATTATTTTGAGGAAGTGATTAAAATAAGCAGTGAAAGTGTAATTGTAATTGAGAATTCTGTTAGCCATCATGGAATTCTGATACAGTCTACGGCCAAACTTGTCCATGGTACGGCCCTCCCTGCCTGGAGGGACCGCAGTGTAGAGCTTAGATGGTTGAGCTTTCTTTAATGAAGATTCCACAACCAAGGACTGGTGAGACAATCGAGATTTCTCAAATCCCTTACAAGGTACGGTGCGATACCTGGATTCCAGCTTAGATGGAATGGCTGTAATGGAATAAGGAGTTTCCATATTCCTGAAGAAAGTTTGCTTTAAAACAGGAGTCAAAGGGAGCCTCAAGGTCTCCTTGGGTGGATGAGGCAACTCCATGTCGGACAAGAACTCAAGAGTGTACTTGGAATAAGAGTGGAGATCCTCCCGGCCTCGACCCTGTCAAAGACAAATCTCACAAATGAGGCAGACTTTGAGGCAGAAGAACCCTCAGGGGAAGGAGAGAGAGACTTAAGAGCCACCAAATAGGAAGGAGAAGCCTCTCTGGAATACTGAGAAAGAGGCTCAGAATCCAGCTGCACAGTTACCGAAGAAGCTCCACTACCTATGACAGGAGGAGTCAGAGAGTGTTTGCGCTTAAGAAGCCTCGATGGCGAAGTCCCCGGGGTCCGAGGAACAGAGTGGGTCGAGGCAGGAGGAGAAGGCTCCCTCGGAAGCGGTCTCGATGGAGGAGTCTTCGACCTGGATGAACTTCGAGGAGAAGCAGTCGGTGAGAAAGTTTTACGAGACCTATGTTTAGGTTTTGAAGAAGTATCGACAGCCTTTGATAAACGAAGCATAGGAGACTCAGTATCCGGAGGAGGAGAGGTTTTCTGCTTGAGAAAAGACTCTTGACTGTGCTTGGAAGCAAGGTGCCTCGAATGCCTCGAGCGATGCCTCAATCGAGGTTCAGGAGAGCGTGTCCCAGGAGGAGGCGAAGAGTCACTGGATGATAAGCGACAAGACTTCCGAGGCTTGCCTCGAGGTGCCTCAACAGGAGGCTCAGGCTGAGGCTCAGGCTGGTTCGTATGAAGCAGGGTCGAGGCCAGGAGGATCTGAACCAGGAAATCTGAGTGGTCAGAATAGCTTTCAACATGTCCTCGAACATAGGCACCAAGACGAAGGGATCAGGTCTCGAAGGTGCAGCAGTGCGCTCCAAAGAGGGCGACCTCGAGGATGAGTATTTCCTATGTTTGGAGGCACGCTTAGCTGGAGGTCTCAAAGAGGCTGGCAGGACCATAGGAATGGCCTAGGATGCCTGAGACTCTGAGGCTTCTTAGGAAGGGTACCTGAAGGAGAAACAGGAGACTTACCCGCAAATGAAGACTTAGAAGGGACTGCAAGTGAGGCCTTCGAGACCGAAGGTGTCGAGGTCGAGGCAGCCACAGGTGTCAGGGTCGAGGTCTTGGAAGTCGAGGCCGTCTCCGAAGCCAAGGTCGAGACCCTCTCAGCAGACTGCTCCATAGTGCCAAATAGTTGAAGAATTTTGACATGGCGTCTGCGAAGGGCTCGAGGTTGAAAGGTAGCACATCGCGAACAAGTGTCGAGGCAATGTTCGGGACCCAGGCAAGCAATACACCAACGATGAGGGTCGGTGAGTGAAATTACCTTGCCGCACTGGCTACACTTTTTGAAACCGGTAAGAGGCCGGGACATAGAAAAAAAGAAAGGCCGACTAAAGAACGAGGTTAAGCGTCCAGGCCTAGGCCAAAAGGCCGCCGGACAACAAGAAACAATAAAAAACTTTTTTTTAAAAAGAAAAGGAGAAAAAAAACACATGGGCACAGCAACTGAGAAAAACAACAAAGCCGCGGTGCAAGAAGGCAACGAAGTAGCTGCAGAGCTGAAGTGAAGAGGACTTTTCGGCTCCATGGAAAACATTGAACTGAGGTACCTCACAGGTGACGCATGCCCTTACTCGGGCGGGAAGGCACTCGCGCATGCACAGTGCAGCACTCGTAAGCTCTTACAAAGATCTTCAAGCAAGTCTGCTTGCGAGGCTGTCCGCTGCGGGGCTCCGTCGGTGACGTCACCCACCTGTTGAGAATATGCTGCCTACTTGTCCTAGGATAAATACTGTTTATGATTTTTTTTTTTTTTAATAAAAGGAAAAAAGGAATTTTTAAGAAAGAATTATTTACCGTTTTCAATTTTTTGTTTTTTTATTGCACCTTTTCTCTTTCCTACTCCACTTTCCTGTTTCATCTCAAACAAGTTTATTGGCTCATGTTTCTTGGTGGGTAACACAAATGATTCAACCTTTGTGTCTGAAGAAATAGGAGAGTCTTCTGTAGAGACAAAAACATGTAATAATACAGTTTCATAACTAGTAGAGGCAGCTGAACAGGTGCACATGCTGAATGGTGATCAGAGAAACTGTAGAGGCTTGACACCTGTTGGAACACAAGTTAAAGGTCTTACTACACAAACACAGGACCAGCTTGCCCTTTGCATAGATTAGGCAGTCACCTAGAGTAGAAGTTTCTTTGATGCAGAAAAGAGCAACTGCAGTCAAAGCAAAATAACTGCTAAATACATACAAAATCAAAATCTAACAGTGCATGCTTTCGAAACAGCTGTTTATCCATCACTTTCTTCAGCCAATTATCTTAAATTTTACAATTTTTATATCACAATTCAGTAAGGCTATTAAGAAAGGGATGATAAATAAGACCCAGAACATTATAATATCTCATTCGAGTATTGCATTCAATTCTGGTTGACGAATCCCAAAAAAACAGAATTAGCAGAATTAGAAAAGATTCAAAGAGCGACCAAAATTATAAAAGTGAAGGAACTCCTCTCATATGAGGAAAGGCTAGAGGTTAGCGCTCTTCAGATTACAAAAGAAACAGCTGAAGACATGATTGAGGTCTACAAATCCTGAGTGGTATAAAACAAGTAAAAATTGATATTTTTTTTTTACCTTGTCAAAAAGTACAAAGTACAAATTACATGGAAATACTTTTAAAACAAATATATGGGGGATGCGTGTGCCTCAATCTCCTGAACCCCTCTCTTAATAATGGCAAATTTTACCCACATTATAAGTCTTACTTTAACAGAGTGCCTTGCCTGCCAAGATCAATTCCTTGGGATTCTGAATCCGGTGTGGGATCACCCATTATGACAGTGAAACCAATTTGCATTAATGTTCCCTTTCCTTCTGTTTTTTCTTTCTACTTTTCTCTGTATTTTATCGATCTTTTTGGGGGGAGGGGCCAGAAGGATCTGACCCCAGGGTCTAAAGTGACTACGAGAAGTCATATATCCTTATCTTGTGTATATTTGGACAATTATCATTGGGGTGGGACTGTGGGCTGGGACAGTTACCCCTAACTACTACTATGTGGCTAACTTAAGATTCAAGAATTCAGAATCCCACATGGTTAAATTAATTTCTTGGAATGTTAATGGGGTGACCTCTCGAGTTAAATGGCAAAAAATATTGCAAATCTTGAACCATCAAAAGGTGGATCTGGCCTTTCTACAAGAGACGCACCTGACCTCTGCTGAGCATGAGAAATTTAAGGGTTGGTGGATGGGTAAGGTTATCGGAGCAGAAGCAGTACATCAGAAGGCCAGAGTAATGATACTAATACGAAAAACTTTGGATGTGACAGTGAGACGTGTTTAGGCTATAACAAACCCATAGCCAGCTCAGGGTTTCTCCCAAGTAAAGACAGGATTTTCACCAAACCCCTTTGTAGGAAGGCAGACCAGGTTATTGCCTGGATCCCAGGAAAAGCTGACTACCCTTGAATAGCAAGAAAGATCATGCTGAAGAATGGCAGGAGGATGCGGAACAAAGAAGCTGTGACTTGGCTGGAACAAGCTCAAACTCAACCAAGGGTTTAGTACCCAATTGTGTGCCTGTGCCTTTAAGGCAGAGATCTGCTAAAAGCAGGAGTTTAAAGTCTGTGTTCTAAAGAGCCTTTTCCTTTTTTCCAGCCCTGGCTTAGGGGGCGTGGCTTGCATCTGTTTAAAGATAGGATCAGGCATCTTGAACAGGAGAGAGCAAGAAAATGCAGAGGGAGCTGCAGATGGTACTGCAGCAGAGGCTGAAAAGCAGCAAGAGTTTGCTCCAGGAGTTTACCACTCAGACAGCTCAGATTGGGTAATGAAAGAGGTAGATAAAGTTTCTCCTAACCTAGAAGAAGGTTTGTCTGTGTTATCACAGGCTATGGAAATCCAGGAATGTTTGCCAGAAGTTTGTGATATCCCAGAGGAAATGCGATGAGAAAGGATGATACCTCAGCTTGGAATGCCTTGTTGAAGAAGAGCATCTTTACTTCGAAACAATGGATTGTGTTTTCGATGGAGAGCGTCAATCTCAGAATAGATCCACGAGAAGTAGCATGATGCTCCGATGGATAGCCGACACTGATACCTTGAAGCCTCGTAGCACTATGCTTAAGTGGAACTACTGAAGGAGTCGAAGCAAGCAGCAGCATTTTGTGCAAATTAAGCATACTACTGGGCTCCCTCCGAAGAACTCATGGAGTGTCTCCCAGAAACATGCACCAGTGCAGATAGTTCAACAGGAGGTACCCCGCTGCAGCAGGCTGTCTCGAAGAGGGTGCCTCGATGAGTGCACAACATAAAGGAGAAACAACCTATAAAGATGAAGAACGATGATGTCGCTACTCGGTCTACATCAAAGGACTTGATGCCGTTGAGACCTAAGACACCTTAAAAGAATGAAAAATTCAGGACTAAATAATTGTTTGTTATTTCTCAAATGTTATACTACTGGCACCACATAAGTGTGGGAATTTTATTTCCAAATCTGTATTCAAGTAATATTTGTTTGTCTTTAATTTTGAAAACTGAAAATAAATTAATTGAAGAAAAAAAAAAAAAAAAAAGAACGCACCAGTACTTATAGCTCAACAGCCAGTACCATCAGTGCAGCAGGTTGTCTCGAAGTGGTTGACCTCGATGAGGATGCATACCATGTGATTCTGGGGAGAATCGACATCGATGTTCGGTCTGCATCAAAAGGCTCAATGCCGTTGAGACCTGCAATGCTAGGAAGAATGCACCTGTACTGATGGCTCAACAGCTGGTACCCTCGGTACAGCAGGTTGTCCTGAAATGGATGCATGTCATAAGGAAGAGACAACCTGCGAAGCTGGGGAGCACTGGAGTCATCGATTGGTCTGCATCAAGAGACTAGATGCTGTAGAGACCTATGATGCTTGTTGGGAAGTGGATGCTTCTAAACTGGCTCCCCCGATGTTGACGTCGATGTCGATGTAGAAGCTTTCATAAGAACATAAGAAATGCCTGTACCGGATCAGACCTGGGGTCCATCCAGTCCGGTGATCCACCCACACGGAGGCTCAGCCAGGCGTACCCTGGCGAATACATTAGTCACTCGTATCCCTCAATGTGTCCTGCAAGAAGATGTGTGTCCAATTTTCCCTTAAATCCTAGAATGGTGGTTTCCTCCACCATCTCTTCCGGGAGAGAGTTCCAGGCGTTCACCACTCGCTGTGTGAAGCAGAACTTTCTGACATTTGTCCTGGCTGTGTCCCCTCTCAGCTTCAGGCCATGACCTCTGGTCCGAGTCTGGGTCACATTTGCCAATGTGAATAACGCTGTTTCTTGCTCACCATCCTTTCCCCCTGCTGGTGAGTGAGCTTGCTCCATTTTGTCGATTCCTTTTAGCAATTTAAAAGTCTCTATCAGATCCCCCTTCTCAGTCTTCTCTTCTCAAGGGTGAATAATCCCAGTTTTCTGAGGCGATCTTTGTAGCAATCTTTGTAGCTCTTTTACAAGCTTCGTCGAAGGCTGAGATGATCTTATGATGTCCATGGTCATACCGAACAACTGCTCCTGCCAAGCTTAATGGGCCTTAACAAAGTGTGATTTGAAGAAGAAGACCAAGTACAAGCCCCGATGTGGAGTCCAGGGTCTAAACTCTGAAGACACCAGTTATGAGGGTTGGCTGCAGAAATAGACTGCTAGCACAAACCGCCGTTCTCAAAACCTATCAAAGGTTTCGACATGGACGGAAAAAAATTAACTTGGCAAGTTAAACTGAAGAAATTCAGAAGCACAAAACCTGCCAAGGAAAAACCCTTCGAGAAAACAGGAAAAAAGAAAATAAAGTTCTCTACTCACTTGGAAAAACAAATGAAAAGGAAGGAATTACGCGAAGCAGGAAGGCAACACCGACTGAATGGAGTTCAGTCAAAACCAGACTTCATTGCTCTGCCTTTTCAGATGGAAAGGCAGTCACGCATGCATGGAGCAGATAGTCACAAGCACTTCAAAAAATTTTAAATGACAGTTCACCTTCAGACTGTCCGTACCGGGCTCCGTGGTTGACGTCACCCATATGTGAGAATATGCTGCATGCTTGTCCAAGGATAAAATCCTATACACCTCAACTAATTCCACTAAAAGACCATCTGAAAGTCAGTAATCTTCAGGCCACTAGAAAGTACTCACAAGAGAAACTTTACAAAATGATGCAAGACAGTAAACATCATGAAAATAGAACAGTTCTGGAAAAACAGAGAAGCTATTCACAATAATAACTGACAGAAGCAGGTGGCATCTTTGAGGCATGAGCTTTCGAGGATCGAAGTCAGTTTCATCAGAAGTTCATTCCTCAATAAATTGGTTAGCCTATAAGGTGTCACTTGCCTCTGTCTTTTGGTTACACCACATTAACAGAGCGACCTCTTTTAAAGCCGAGAGTCATTAAAATTTTCAAAAACATAAGAATAGCCTTACTGGGTCAGACCAACGGTCCATCAAGCCCAATAGCCCGTTCTCACGGTGGCCAATCCAGGTTACTAGTACCTGGCCAAAATCCAAAGAGTAGCAACATTCCATGCTACTGATCCGGAGGCATGCAGTGGCTTGCCCCATGTCTTTCTCAATTACAGACTATGGACTTTTCCTCCAAAATATGCCTCAGTACCATTTCAAAATTACACAAGAATTATTGTGCTAAATTTTAAGAGAGAGGTTATGATACTCGTAAAGTGAGAAAACTAATTAGAAAAAAAATGATTGGTGTAAGATTTTAAATAAATGCTCCCTAGATCTAATGATTTTATTAATTGAAACTTCACAAAATAAATCTAATAAAATAAGAATGGAGCTAGATGCAAAATTCACACATCTTAAAAATGAAGATTCCAATTTTGAAACTGTTATTAAAGATATACAACCTAAAATGGCAGAGTATAAAAAAGACATAAAAATTTCCAAATTAGATAAATTTAAAAGGGACCAAATTGACTATCAAAGAGACAGTGTTTATCCCTGGTCCAAATCGAAACCTAAATACACACGCAGGAAGAGTACTAGATCTGTCTCACGTAATGGCAAATTGAATATAACACAACCTAAAACACACAATTCCCAGACTATACACAATAAACATAATACTAATAATCACAACTTTCACTCTAATAATCAAAATGCTCAATATTATGATCATGGAAGAAAAAGAGTTAGAAGCAGTTCGTTAGAAGAATATATTTCACCACCAACAAGTCCCCTAAATGATCTACCAAACACACCCCAGGCGGGGTCCTCTAACATTAATAGCGATTTTTTAGATCTACTGTGGCCTGTGGGCCCCACCAGAGGGCATTTAGGACATCAGATCCGAGGCTCATCCATAACCAGGAGAGGACGAGGCCAATACAACAATACCAACAGAGGCTTTCAGAGAGGCAGAGGCAGAACATTCTACAATACCCAAACATGGTACTATATGAGATTCCTATATATAATCTCTCCTCTTTTATACCATCTAGTACACAACTAAAAATATTACAAAAAGGACTGTCCTTTGTCCCCACTACACGGTACGATTCATTTCAAACAAGAGTAGATTTATTCAAATTCAAAAGGAAACTGCAGATAAAACATTTTTTTGCAAAAGATGGCAATATTGACAACTACTCGGATATGTCCGTTGTGAAAAAGAACTCAAAATGGATCCCCCCAGGATCATGTGATCCTCAAATTTTAACATATTATAATTGTGTCATAAGGGACATCGAGAAATTAGAAAGCCAGAAAAGAAAATATCAATATCAAAATAATCTTAATCATATTGAATTAGAGGCAATTCAAGAATTAAAAACTAATCTCGAAATAGTAATCAAACCAGCTGAAAAAGGTGGTGGCATCATCATCCTGGATCGAGAAAAGTACATTATTGAAGTAAAAAGACAAATTGAGGACAAGGAATTTTATCTTCCATTGGATCAAGATCCTACGTTTACACTTTTGGAAGAAATTAAAACTTTGGTAGAAGATGCACATACTGCTGGCATCTTGACTTCAAAAGAGAAACATTTTTTGATCAACCATCATCCAACCATATACATTTTACCAAAAATTCATAAGTCTCTTATTGATCCCCCAGGTAGACCTATTATTTCGGGTAATAATTCTGTTTTAGAACCACTGTCAGACTGTAGATTTCTTCTTACGACCATTTGTTCCCCAGATTGATTCGCATGTTAGAGATTCTGCTCACATGATCGAAATTTTAGACAATTTCGACAGTGGTATGGAAGATCTTATTCTGGTGACATTAGATATTGAATCATTGTATACTAATATACCTCAGTTAGCAGCTATCCAAATTATCGAACAGACACTCCAACTGAGGACAACTGATTTAAGGATACCAAATAGACTTATTGTCACATTTGCAACAATTGCACTTACCCAAAACTATTTTTCTTTTGAAAATAAGTTTTATATTCAGATCAAGGGGACAGCCATGGGGCGTCCATGGCTCCTGATATAGCAAACCTGTATGTTGCACAGTTTGAGAGAGAACACCTTAGTGATCACCTTTTTAAGGAAGAACTTAGACTGTACAAGAGATACATTGATGACATTTTTATTATTTGGAAAGGAAGTCTCTCCAGATTGTATGATTTTTTTAATTGGTTAAATTCCTGTGATAGCAATTTACGCTTTAAAATGGAATATGATTTCAACCGTATACCTTTTCTTGATATCCTCATTCAGAAGGACAAATATTTCTTTCAAACAAGTATTTATAAGAAGCCAACTGATAAAAATAACTATTTACATTATTCGAGCTTTCATCAGCCACAGCTCAAAATAACTTACCATATTGCCAATTTTTAAGATTAAAAAGATTATGTTCAAAACCGTCTGAATTTGAGGCACAAGCAAAAACTATGGCTAATCGTTTCAAACAGAGAGGATATCCAAAGAAGGAGATCAAAGAAGGTTATCAGAAAACCAAACTGCTACACAGAGAAGATTTATTACAGACTGGAAAGAAAATAAGAAAAGTGCCTGACATCGTATGTACTCTTAGGTTTTCTCATTTATCCAATGATATACGCAATATTTTAATTAAACATTGGCATATTCTTACTCTACATAAGTGCTTTGTTAACATCAAGCCCACTATTGCCTTGTCCAGAAATCGGAATTTGAAAGACCAATTAGTCTCTTCAGCACTACCTACGATCAAGAGAAAATATGAAACGCACCATGGACACCAACCATGTGGCTGCTGCTCCGTCTGTTAACATACTTCGAATATTCATTCTTTTAAACATCCAAGAACCAAAAAAGAATACAAACTTAACTTTAATAGCAATTGTAATACAGATAATGTACTTTACATAATCAAGTGCCCATGCGACCTTCTATATATCGGGAAAACCAAGAGGAAAATAAAGATTAGAATTATAGAACATCGCAGCTGTATCTTAAGACAAGTAGTATCCGCTCCATTAGTCACTCATTGGATAGAAATGGACAACACCATTGACGATCTTTATTTTTTTGTTTTCAAAACATTTAAACCACGACAGAAGGGAGGTGATATTAATCAGTTACTTTTACAATCAGAGCAGAGGGCGATTTTCGAAATGGACACCATAATTCCTGCAGGCCTTAATCAGGATATAGATTATATCTCTTTTCTTTGAACATTAATATATTTATTCTAAACTGGTTTTATATTAAATATAATATATAATACATTTTTATGTGTATACCTTATCTGATATTTATTATGACCCTCATGCCATTGTGGCTCTTTAGATTTCTTGTTCTTCACATTTTATAACCACATAACCTTTTAATGCCTACTGTACAATGATTCTTTATGTATGATAATTTAATTTATCATGTTCATGTGGAATTGAATTTCATTAAGTGGTTCGATATGTCATGCAATCTATATATCTCCATGGGTTTTGCATTTTAATGTCTATTGAGAATCCAGTAATGATTTTTATGTATGTTTTTAATTACTTTTTATGAATCATTGATTATTATTATGATATTTTTATTTTAACATGTTTATAAGTTTCTCATACACCATTGTTTTTAACTTTCTTTGTATGTTAAGCATTCTTATATATGTTCAATGTGAACTAAGCCATGCCAAAAACCAATCATTTGTTGTTATAGTATAGGACACATATACTTTCTCTATATATGACTGCTTTTAGAGTGTTAAGGCAGAAATTCTTTATATTCCACATAGAATCATTATGTATATTTATGATATTTATACTTTTAATACGCATATTTATACTCACATTCACATATTTATTTATATATATATATATATACACATCCATATTTGCATATTTATGTTTCTATATGCATATTCATATCTTTATTTGTAATTCATTATAATCATGTCATTTATTCTGTTGTAGGCAGATATAATATATGTAGGCAGGCAGATATAATTTATGGAAAATCTTAATCTTTTTTATATTTGAAATCTTTCATCTTTTTATATAAAGTTCATTTATCAAAGTCCTTCACTGATATGTTTAAAAACATATTCTTAATATGTGTTCATGCTTTTTTTACATTGCACTTGACTAATTTCATTCATTTCAGCAATTCCCATTTCTTCTCCTCTCCTGTTACATGGAATGTTCCATTAATTAGGGTCCGTTTTAATTTCTGTAATGCAATTCATAGTCTACTTTGATGTTCTTTTTTTGATGTTCTATCCTTTTTCTAGTAATCCTTCTTTTTTCTATCGATCCACCTAACTTTTAACATGTGTTTGAAACAATTCACTTTAACTAGCATTCACTTACTTCAGTTCTGTTAGTTTCCTTTTTCCCCCCTCTTTCTTTTTGTTTTGTGGCACAATCCACCAATCAGATTGCATATTTAATCGCTCCTCCTTCAATGTACTCCCTTGCCATTGCAAATGCAAGCAGTGTCTCACTTCCGGTTCACCACACAATTGGTAAGTGCTTCTCACTCGTTTTTTACTTTGGTTTTTATTTTGGTTTCTGCTTCTGTTCTGTTTAAACCTGCACAACTCTTTGCACTTTTCAGGATGTCATGGGTCTCTGATGATTTCTTCTAGATTTCTTTTTTCTATGCTTCAATTTTCCTCTTAACTTTTACTGGATGTTTTCCATATTGTTTATTGGATGACTTTCTTTTGGTTTTTTCCTTTGGCTTTTTCTCTTAATTAGCAGTATTCAGCTATGTATTTTTATATCCCTTATTATTTATTTTTTTAGTGTCTTTTAGTAATGTGCAGCATGGTTCCATTTCTGAGCCCATCCCCCACTATCACTTTTCTGTGGCTCCTTTTCACTGTTTTTCTTTTAATCACAGCTTACTGGGTATGCTAACTTGTATGGCTTTTGACCTGTTTGTTTTTCAATTAGGTTTTCATTTAGCCTCTTTATTGGAAGATCTCACCCCCCTCTTTTACTGCATGGCCCCCTTTTTGCTATCATCTATCATCTGTATCTGTTTTAGGGTTTTAAAATATTCTACATAGCTTTGTTAAAAACATTCTATATGGCTTTGCTAATATGTTTAATCTTAAACTTGACAGTAGTATAGAGTTTTACATATGGTTTTAACTTCTGAAATTTTAAATTCAATATTATTTTAGTTTCCCACGTACATACCTTTATAGGACCCCCAGGGTATGTATTCCTCTTCCTTTTTTTGTCCTATACAGTTCCCTTTGTGTCCTTCTAGTTTAAACATAAATATTCACTGATCATTTGTTGAGCATGGTCTTCGCACGTTCACCATTTTTATAATGCAATTAAGTTTTTCACTCCACTCTGCATTTTGCATAGATCCAAATATTTTCTGTTTTCACATTTTTATGACATTTATCACCTTTTTCACCAACTCATTTTTATTAGTGCCATTTACATCACTGTGTCCTTTTATCACATATCTTTCATACTCTTTGCATGCCAGATATCATTCACAGTTTCACATTTTATCACCACTACTATTCATAACTTACATGCATTCTTAATGTACCCCTCATTATTTATAGGACCCCTGAAGAAGACTTTTTGTCGAAACGCGGACCGTGTTGGGTCCTGTATCCCTAGCAGACTAGGTCCTTTAAGGCTTTTATGTGGATGATTTTAGTGTACCTTTGGAACTTTGATACTTTCAAATAAAGTCCATTTAGGAACATCGTCACTCCACAGAGTTTTTTTGGTTTTTTTACATGATACAAAGACATTTAAAAAGACCAGGAAGCTTAGTAAAATATATCTCATGCATAAAAAAGGTTGAAAACAGGCCAAACAGCCAGCATGGTTTAATGGTGAAATGAAGAGGTATTGAAAGCTGAAAGAGCAGCTTTCAGAAAACAGACCCCAATGAAGAAAGCAGAGATGAGGAGAGAGAAAAGAGAAAGCTGGGAGTAGGTGCCAAGGGGTAGGAAGAATAAAGAGCTAAGGGGTGGGGAATAAGAGCCAAGGGATGATGATAAGAATGAAAAACACAGAGGATATGTGCCAGGAAGACCTCAAGGGTCAGAGAGGGAAGGAGAGAAAAAGAATGCAACGAGAAAGCTGGCAAGTGTCTACCCTGGAGAGACAACAGAGAAAACTGGGGGTTGAATCTGCTGAAGGAGAGGTGGAGAAATATCAAGGGAGGGTGGAATTTAGGGAGGGAGATCACTAGGGTAGGTCACATCTTATGAGGGAGAAAGCTGGAAAGGGGGTGGGGAGGAGCCATAACTTATGATGGGGTAATTCTGTGCAAATTATTTACAAAACAGAAGTATTCAGAATATTGCTGAAATTTTAAATACTGTGCAAAGAGGTTTCTGAAATATATCAAGATGTATCCCACCAGGAGTAGAATGTTGCCTTCTGCTTCTTGGGTCATTTGGGTTCATGAGATGCTGTAAAGGCAATTCCAGAAATGATACAGATTTCCTGTGTGGTATGTCATTACACCAGCTCCTTTTCACTTGCTTTTCAACTGACAATAAGTGTGAACACATTTACAAAACAAATAGGAAATTAAAAAAAGCAAAGGAAAACACATATTTTCCCAGAATTTCTAAAAGTAAAGTACCTCTTCCATTTTTTTGCTTTTTCGGCCCTGGTTTCTTCTTTGATATTGCAGTATCTGATAGGGGAGATGGCTGCTTGGTGATAGGAACGGGCTCAACTTTCTTGCCTGTGAACTTCGCCCCACCAGTCTCTTTGGTTAGTTGTTCTTCTACTGCGGGCTTAGGCTGCTTCTTCTCCTTTTTCTTTCTGTCTCGGAGACTGCTTGGAGCCTCAGGTGTACTTAGTGGAACAGGAACTACATGTTCCTCATCGGTCACTAAGGCATCCATCAATTCAAAGTCACGAGCTGCACTTTCAGAATCTGACTCATGTAGGGTCCCATTCTGAGCATCCTTTTTTTTGTTTTTTCTCTTCTCGGTTTTCTTCTTATCAACCTTAGCAGGAGGGAGCTTCTGGTCCTTTTTCTGCTTGGCAAGGACTTCATCATATGATGTCTCTTTCATGAAAAGCCAGAAGAAGAGGAAAATGAGTGTGATGACCACTGAAGGAACGAGGATGATAAAATAGGGAGATTCATAAAACTCCATTTTGGTTTTGTTTGTGTTTTATGTAATCTGAAAGACAAAGAAATGAATATTAACTTACATACAAAGATCTATAATATTATTGTATTATTAAAATCTGTTCAGAAAAATTTTAAGTTCAACACACCAGCAGTACTTGAATGAAACCTAAAAAAAAGTGCATTAAATATTTTTTCTTTTAACTAAATAGATCTTGAAAAGTGTTTAATAGTATAGAAATCCTCCATTTCCATCCAGCCCAACTATATGTGGCACAGTGGTTGGAGCTACAGCCTCAACACCCTGGGGTTGTGGGTTCAAACCCCACGCTGCTCCTTGTGACCCTGGGCAAGTCACTCAGTCCTCCATAGCCCCAGGTACACTAGATAGATTGTAAGCCCACTGAGACAGATATGGAAAATACTTGAGTACCTGACTGTAAAACCGCTTAGATAACACTTGATAGGTGGAATATAAACACCTAATAAACTTGAACTTGAAACTTTGACCTTGTCATATCATAGATACCAACATAAGAACATAAGAACTTAAGCATCGCCTCTGCCGAGTCAGACCATAGGTCCATCGTGCCCAGCAGTCCGCTCCCGCAGCGGCCCCCCAGGTCAGTGACCTGTAAGTGATCCTTTACTTAAGACATTCTATCCTATTTAGTACCCCTCTAACTATACCCCTCAATCCCCTTTTCCTTCAGGAACTTGTCCAACCCCTTTTTGAAACTCAAAATCGTACTCTGCTCTACCACCTCCTCCGGAAGCGCATTCCAGGTATCCACCACCCTCTGAGTGAAGAAGAACTTCCTAGCATTTGTTCTGAATCTGTCTCCCTTCAATTTTCTTGAGTGCCCTCTTATTTTTGTTTCCCCCGCCAGTCTGAAGAATCTGCCCCTCTCTACCTTCTCTATACCCTTTATGATCTTGTAAGTTTCTATCATATCCCCTCTAAGTCTCTGTTTTTCCAGGGAAAAGAGCCCCAGTTTTTCCAGCCTCTCAGCATATGAAAGGTCTTCCATGCCCTTTATCATTTTTGTTGCTCTTCTCTGGACCCTCTCGAGTGTCGCCATATCCATCTTAAGGTACGGCGACCAGTACTGAACACAGTATTCCAGATGCGGGCGTACCATCGCCCGATATAGGGGCAGGATAACTTCTTTGGTTCTGGTAGTGATTCCTTTTTTGATAATGCCCAACATTCTGTTCACCTTCTTTGAGGCCGCTGCACATTGTGCGCCCGACTTCATTGATTGGTCCACTAAAACCCCCAAGTCCCTTTCTAGGTTGTTTTTCCCCAATACCATCCCCCCATCTTGTAGTTGTACATCGGGTTTCCTTTCCCTATGTGCAAGACTTTGCATTTCTCTACATTGAAGCACATTTGCCATTTATTTGTCCATTCACTCAGTTTGTTCAAGTCCCTATTCGCTATTGATAGATAAATGCATTACTTTTTTAAAGTTTAGGCAAAGAAAAACACCACAGAAAAGGGTAACAACCTGCTTATTAAGCAGGTTGCTACTTCTTTACATTCTTCAACAGTTCTAACCCTACTGAAGAGTTTTGTGTCGTCTGCAAATTTTATAACTTCGCACTTCGTCCCCACTTTCAGGTCATTAATGAATATATTGAACAGCAGTGGTCCCTGCGGGACACCGCTCATGACTGCTTCCCAGTCAAAGTAGTGTCCTTTTATTTCTACCCTCTGCTTCAGGTCTGTTGGATTAATTGCAAATTACTGTATGGCCAAGAAATTATCAGAAATAGTACACTTAAGGTCTGTTACTTTACAGATACGTTTTACTCACTGAGGCATTCTACATATGGTGAAATTTAGTCACATCTTAATTTCTTTTTCTTTAGTTAGGCTGTACCATCCTTAATAAGCAGGTTGTTACCCTTTTCTGTGGTGTTTTTCTTTGCCTAAACTTTAAAAAAGTAATGCATTTATCTATCAATAGCGATTAGTTATCACTTGTCTCTTATAACTGGTTTATAGTTTTTTATGCAAATATTGCCGGTTGTGAACTTTTAAATTTGGCTGTGGTTTGAATGGCTCATCAACTATATACCAACATCTTTGTTCCATAGGGTTCTTCCCTGGAAGAGTTACTAGAGAATGACACAGTGACAAAATTCATCACCGTTCCCGTTCCCACAGATAACCGCGGGAAATAATCCCATGTCACTTTCTAGTGTCTATTTCAACCTCGGTCCTTCTACACCAGCATCCTTCAAAGCAAAGCTTGCGGGTCAGTGGTTGTGCCCAATTATACTCTGATTCTTTCCTCTCTCCTTAAAGAATGACATGAAGATGGTTTCCCGCGGTTATACGTGGGGATGGGAACGGTGATAAATTTTGTCACGGTGTCATTCTCTATTACACACTAGAGAGCTGCACTGGAATGGGGACGACAGGGATCCCGCGGGTTCCCCCTTCGGGTCGCAGGGATCCCGTGGGGACGCCCCTCATGGTCTCGGGGATCCCGCAGGGTTGGGAGGCAGCTCGAGCCAAATGGCTCATCTTCTTTTCCTGCCCTTTTGCGTCTTCTTTTCCTGTTCTTCTGCTCCCACACGTAGCCAACTCGGAAGTCTTTCCCTGACGTCAGAGCTGATGTCGGAGGTAAGGCTTCAGGTCAGCCACATGGAGCGAGCAGGGCCCGCTGCCCTACGAAGAAGTGCAGCAATCAGGAGACAGGAGGGGGCAGAAAAGGCAGGGAACGCTGCCCTACGAAGAAATGCAGCACTCGGGAGACAGGAGGGGGCAGAAAAGGCAGGACCGCTGGTCTGCGAAGAAGTGCAGCACTCGGGAGACAGGAGGGGGCAGAAAAGGCAGGGACCGCTGCCCTGCGAAGAAGTGCAGCACTCGGGAGACAGGAGGGGGGCAGAAAAGGCTGGGCCCGCTGCCCTGCGAACATGTGCAGCACTCAGGAGACAGAAGGGGGGCAGAAAAGGCAGGGCCCGCTGTCCTGCGAAGATGTGCAGCTCAGTCAGTCAGGAGAAACAGGGCTGTTTTGCATTGTGTATTCAAAACCCATCTGGTAAGTGATCATTTAAATGCATTTTGGAGAGCTTTCCTTTAGGCTTTGTCCTTTCAAAATTTATTGCACTTTCTCTGCATTTTTGCTTTTCAGCATTAGGGGGGTTAGCTTTCTTTAGACGGCCCATTCCATATTTTCTGTGTGTGTTTTATTGACTTCTGACCATATTCATGTCATAGTGTACTGTTATCTAGTTTTTTAAGGGGAAACCAGCATTTAAGAATTATTTTTGTTAGTGTGTGTATCAAAGTGCAGAACTATACAAGTGCAGAATGGAAATGAGTCAACTGATGGGTCTGAAGTAATAGATAGAAGGTAAACAAAATACAATGTAAAAGGTAGAATTGGGCTTGAGTGTGTCAATGAGAGAGAAAGAGATGGTGTACACGGGGAATGGAAGAAAGAGGAGACTTTTTGGTCATAGGGAAGGAGTGAGGTACAGATGATAGGGAAGAAAAGATGAGAGGGAGAAATGTTGTGGTGGAAAGGGGACAGTATGACAGATTGAAAGGGATGCAAGAAGGAGGAATGTTGGACATAGTGGTGAAGGGAATGGAGGAAGAGATGTGGCATGATGCTGGAGAAATGTTGGGCATTGGATTGGTGGGCTGGGGCAAAAGATGCTGCACATGGTCTGGGGGATGACAGAGGAATAATTGCTGGACCATGGTAGGAGGAACCAATGGACAGGAACAGAAAAATTTATAGAAGATGGGAAAGTGGAAAAAAGAAACCAGGACCAACTTGATGGAAAAATAAGTTTCCAGACAACAAAGGTAAAAAACGGAATTTATTGACTAAAATATGTTAGCTTTGGGAAATGTATATAGCTGATGTCTTTGTATTGTGTTCAAAAGAAAAGGAAATGCATTTCTGGTTTTATTACAGTGTTGAAGTACTTGCTGACCCTTGCTGTGACTGGTGGGGATCCCCAAGCATCGCCAACAGAGGACCTCCTCTAGAGATGGCCAGAACTCCCCTCCACCAAGCACAGTAGTCGCTGGCAACATCCATGATCCACTGAGGTGCCAGCATCTATGACTCAGGGACGCTACTGCTGCCTGCCAAGCTTGGCAAAAGGGACCACCGGCCAACTGCAAAGGAAGTCCTCAGCTGACAGCTTGGGGGTTCTCATCAGTTGAGTATTTCTATTTTATATTTACATTAGAGGTTCTGGTAGAAACAAATTTACAAAGTATGTATTCTTCACAATTAATATTTCCAAATTAATAAAGTATCTTTGCTTATTTGTAAATTGGTCTCCACCAGAGCCTTTAATTAACTATTTCTGAAGTTTATAGGGATGGGTGGGGACGGATGGATTCCGGGTGGGGACGGAGGGATTCCTCACGGGGACGGGTGGTATTTTGGCGGAGATGGGAGGGATTTCTGTCCCCGTGCAACTCTCTACTACACACATCTGAGCATATGTAAGATTGAAAATCTATTAGTTTAATTTACCATTATTGTGAAACAGCTGAGCACATAGTATAGATAGAACAGTACCTGATTTTTATGCGTCTCATTTGAGCAATTTTATCCCTGTACAATACAAATTAACTAAGATTTAATTCCTGGGAAAAAAAGAGTCATGCATTTTTGCTGCAAAAAAAACACCAAGGAAACACATACAGTATACAAAATGATTTTCTTCTGTGCACAAAGAGCGAGACCTGGAAATTACTACATCTAGTGATATACATGTAGCCAAACAGGTGCATAAATATACAAGGGGCCACTGAAAAGTTCTCAGTCCAAACAAGAAGAGAATGATGTGGAGCCATGAAACTTACAAGTTACTCCATACTTTTCTTGCCACTTTTTGTTTCAGTTCATATCATTGAAATGAAAAGTGTAGAATAACTAATATTTACTCTGGACAAAGAGCACGAAACGGCAGATATGAAAACAACAATCCCCTTTCAACAGAGGTGGCCCTCTGGAATGAAGATCATAGATTAAAGGTGAAAGGGTAGTCAGGAGTACACTGAGAAATATTTCTTTACAGAAAAGGTAATAGGTGGACCATTCTTCCAATGGAAGTGATGGAAACTAGGACAGTCTATCTGAACTCAAGACCAGCCATAAAAAGCACAATAGGTTTCTAAGAGACAGGAATTATAAAGATAAGTAGTTGGTGATAGGAAGACTAGATAGAACAAGATGACAGAAAGACCATATGGTTTTATGTTTCAGTGTAACTATTCTATTACAATGCCAAAGATCTGTGTAAGCTGACTTTATGAACAGCCCAGTTTTTCAATGATTGCCCAGCTCCCTCCTTTTGCTTAAGCTCTCATTATGCCTCATTTATACAGAGAAACAGAAGTCTGTTAATTTTTCCTACTAATGCCTTTCCTATTAGGAGCTATCACTTGCCAGAACCATGCCAGAACCATGTGCTCAACACCATACCAATTCACTAGATTATAATCGCTTGATTTAAAGCTGTTTAACAAGAACTTTTTTTTTTCTCTCTCTCTCTCTTTCAAGTCCTAATTTAGAAGCTTATCCAACTTTTCTTGGCTGTTAATAAGCTATAAAAGGTGCTTATGTGCCCAAGTCCACATTTAGAAAAGGATGCTCTTCAAACTCCAGTTGGTTAGGCTTTCTCCAGTGAATAGCCAATTTTTACTAATGAAACACTGGCCTTTTTTCAGAGCAGACTGGATGGACCATGCCAGACTTTATCTGCTGTCATTTACTACATTACTAGTTAACTTATACAAACCTGGAGGACAACTAGTTTACTTAAAATGTTGCATGCCACATAAAAGTGGCAACAACATGAAGCCCATGATAATAAAGAATATAAAGCAAGAAGCCCTGCTTTATATGACACGATGGAGGTCTACAAAATCCTGAATGGTATAGAACGGGTAAAATTAAAGTCATCTTTTACTCTTTCAAAAAAGTACAAAGACTAGGGGACACTCTGGAACTCATTGCTGGAGGATGTGGTTAACAGCAGTTAGCAAAGCTGGGTTTAAAAATAAGGTTTGGACAAGTCCATAGTCTGCTATTGAGATAATGGGGGAGGCCACTGCTGGCCTTGGGATTGGTAGCATGGAATATGGCTACTATTTGGGTTTCTGACAGGCAGTGGTGTAGCAAGGGGGAGGCGAGGGGGCCCATCTTTGCATAGAGGGGTGCTGGCGCATTTCCCCCCCCCCTCAAACACACATTCCTCTTTAAATATTTGCCAGCATGAATAGCATCTTCCACTTGCTGCTCACGCCAGCCTCGGCTCCCTTCCGACATCACTTCCTAGTCGCGGGACCAGAGGTGTCAGAAGAGAGCCTAGGTCATTTTCTTTGACTCTGAAGGAAGGCTTATAACCAGCCACAGGTCACTTGTGCCTGTGCCCATGCTTCTTCACCTTGATAATCTCTTTTTCAGAATGCTCTTTTTTCTCTTCCCTTTTTCTTCTACCACTTCATTTATATTTCATAGTTTTCCTTGCTTGTGACATTCTTCTTCTGCACTTCTGATTTGCGTATCAGTGATAAAGTAACCTAATGCTTAGAGTGGCAAGATGAGAACTATGGAAGCAGGGCTCAGATTCCACTAATGTGCCTTGTGATCTTGAGGGAATCACTTAAGCTTTCATTGCTTGGAATACAAACTTAAGTGCTGATAGATATGGAGGACCATTTTAGAAATGATGCCCAAATCTGAATTTGGGCCTTTTGCAGAAGATACACAAAAATTTAGCACCAAACCTGCCCATTTTCAAAACTACAAAATCTTGGTTGTTATCTTGGTTGTTTTGCGGGGTTTTTCCAAAAGTGGCCATTTTTCAAATGGGCATATATCTTTTGAACCATTTAGAAAAAAAAAAAAAATTAGAAATACATACAAAAGAAACACATACAAAACAAGCCTTTGAGATGTAGGAGGTATCAGCATTTTTAGTAGACTGATCACACACACATCTCAGCAGAGTAGTGAAGTAACTTAGGGGGCATAAAAAGACCCAAGTATACATCTCTCCATAACCCCCTTATAACTTATGGTGAGCCCTCCAAAATCCATTCAAAACCCACTCTATCCAACTGTACACCACAATAGCCCTTATGCCTGTAGGTGGCACCTATAAGATGGTCCAGTAAGTTTTGGCGAGTTCACATATTCCATCATAAGTGTAGTGTTTGTTGTACAGCACTGTGTGAGTCTGATAGCACTTTAGAAATAATAAATAGTAGTAGTAGTACTGTGTTTCCCTGAAAATAAGACACTGTCTTATATTAATTTTGGGCCCAAAAAACGCACTAAGTCTTATTTTTTCCATGTACAATGATTATCTCTCCCCTTCCTTTCCTCCACCCCAATTCTTCCTTTTTCCTTTCTCTCCTCTCCCCCCATATGCATTTTTCCTCCCTTCTTACCCATCTCCTTGTGCCTTCCCTCTGCAGCATCTTTCTATCCTTCCCTCCTATCCCCCTATGCAGCAGAACTTTTGCACAGCATCTTTCTATCCCTCCCATCCCTTGTGCAGTAGAGCCCTTGCACAGCTTCTATCCCTCCCCCCCATCCCACCCCCACTCCCCCCCGCTGCACATCTGAACCTCCACTGACCCTTCCATCTCTCCCTCCCATCCAAACCCCACCGACCGCAAGACCGAAATACCTTCTTACAAACAGCAGCATCTGCAGCAAACTAAACAGGCTGCTTCGCGGCCTTCTCCCGCCGGGACATTCCGTGTGCCACATTGCTGATGACATCATCAGTGATGCGGCAGAGGAATACCCCAGCAGGAGAAGGCCGCGAAGCAGCCTGTTTAGATTGCTGCCAAAGCTAACCTCCAAGTAAGCTTTAAGGTACAATACAGTATACGCTCAGTTAACCGGCACCCATGGGGATTGGTAGATGCCGGATAAATATAGTTTCTGGTTGCCTGAGAGTTACAAATAAAAACAGACTTAATACATATTATACCCCAAGGATGCCCAAAAGGTCGATCGCGATTGACCAGTAAATCGCGAAGGCAATGCGAGTCGATCGTGAAGCCCATCCCGGGCTCCGTGATAGACTCGCATTGCCTTCGCGTTCTACCTGCATCCCAACACCGTAAACAGGATGCAGAAACTCAGGGCCGACCAGCCTTCCTCTGCCCGATGTCAATTCTGATGTCGGAGAGGAAGTTCCAGGCCAGTCAATCATTGCCTGGCTGGCCCGGAACTTCCTCTCCGAAGTCAAAATGGACGTCGGGGAGAGGCAGGCTGGTCGGCCCGGCGCTTCTACATCGGGAAGCAGGGAGAACTTGGGACAGCGGTGGCATGGGGGCCTGTTCCCTGATGGCAGAGGCAGTGGCCTGGGGAGGGCAGGGAGAAATAAAGAAAGGGGGCAGGCAGGGAGACAGACAGAAAGAAAGGGAGGACAGGGAGACAGAGAAAGAAAGGGAAACAAAAAGAAAGGAGGAACAGGGAGATAGAAAGAAAGGGTCAGGCAGGGAGACAGAAAGGGAAACAAAAAGAAAGGGGGAACAGGGAGACAGAAAGAAAGAAGGGAAACAAATAAAGAAAAGAGGGACATGGAGACAAAGAAAAAAGGGGGGCAGGCAGGGAGATAGAAAGAAAGAAAGGAAACAAAGAAAGGGGGGCAGGCAGGGAGACAGAAATAAAGAAAAGGAAACAGAAAGAAAGGGGGCATGGAGAGAAAAGGAAAGAAAGTGGGTCAGGGAGACAAAGACAGAAAGAAAGAAGGGGGCAGGGAGACAGAAAGATAGATAGAAAGAAAGAAGGGGGCAGGGAGAAATAAAGGGGAGGGTGGCAGGGAGAGAGGAAGAAAAAGCTGGGGGAGGGAATGAGGTCTAGAGGAGAGGAAGCATAAAGTAGGCTGAAAGATGAGAAGAAATATTGGATGCACAGAAGAAGAAAGTACAACCAGAGACTCATGAAATCACCACACAACAAAGGTAGGAAAAATGATTTTATTTTCAATTTAGTGATCTAAAATGTGTCCGTTTTGAGAATTTATATTTGCTGTCTATATTTTGCACTATGGCCCCCCTTTTACTAAACCGCAATAGCGGTTTTTAGCGCAGGAAGCCTATGAGTGTCGAGAGCAGCGCAGGGCATTCAGCACAGTTCCCTGCGCTAAAAACTGCTATCGCAGTTTAGTAAAAAGGGAGGGGGGTATATTTGCCTATTTTTGTACAGTTGTTACTGAGGTGACATTGCATAGAGTCCTCTTTGTCTTGACCTCTTTGAAAAATCCCCAGAATATAAATGATAATTAACATTTTCTCTGCATACAGTGTGCTTTGTGTTTTTTAAAAAATTTTAGTGTTGGTATATCATTTTGACTTTGTCATTTTAAAAGTAGCTCGCAAGCCCAAAAAGTGTGGGCACCCCTGCTATACCCCATACATTCCGCAGCATTAACAGAATATTGCCACATACAAAGAATACCTCAAGAGCTGAGAGTAAGAAAAGCCCCTAGATTTATAGACAATTAAGAATATGGAACATGGAACATGATTATATCACAATGTTCCCTAGATCAGTGATTCCCAACCCTGTCCTGGAGGAACACCAGGCCAATCGGGTTTTCAGGCTAGCCCTAATGAATATGCATGAGAGAGATTTGCATATGATGGAAGTGATAGGCATGCAAATTTGCTTCATGCATATTCATTAGGGCTAGCCTGAAAACCCGATTGGCCTGGTGTTCCTCCAGGACAGGGTTGGGAACCACTGCCCTAGATCTTATGCTGTTAACTATAGATGCTCTAAGCCCTATCATAGATGATCAATTAAAGGAATTACAGGAGAAACTGAAAATATTAGAACAAACACAAACGACTGAAGATTATAACCAGCACTATAATGAACATCAGAAAAATATGGATACATACCGAAATGATCAGAGAAATATTAAAATCAAGAAATATAAGAGGGACGAATATGATTATACCAGAGGATATGTATATCCCTGGATGGATAGAAATCGAAAAAAACAGACCCAACAGAATGAAAGGAAAGAAAGTGGCATTTCATTTGACATCCAGTGAATCATCAGCGGAAGAAGATTTAACGACCACCTCCAATAAAGCCATAACAACAGGCAATATTTTGTCAGAATCTTTTTTAAGACTACTTCTACCCTTACCAACAATGCAAGCAGAACAAATACAATCACAGGAACCCAGGAATACTCGGACCAGGAAAGGAGCACGAAAATAACTGGCATTTTCAATTTATCTAACAGACATATGACCACTGAGGAGGAAGAAGTGCTACAAAAGGGCTTGTGTTTCGTTCCAACTACGCAATATGATGGATACGACACTAGGGTGAAACTTCAACGGATTTTCCATACACTTAGACTGAAAACATACTTTGAAGAACGTGGGGATGATCAACATATAAATTTTAGATATGATAAATACAGTTCTACATGGACACCACCCGATCCTCCTGACCCTTCGGTAGTGGCATTTGAACGAGCAATTCTGAAAGAATTAAACATTCAGGAAAGGAATAGAACGCATACTTATTATAAGCTTACTCATAAACAAAATCAAATTTTACAACAGCTTCGAAAGGATCAGAATATAGTTATAACAAGGGCTGATAAAGGAGGAGGGATAGTGATTCTCAATCAAAAAGATTATCATCAAGAAGCGATGAGCCAATTGGCTAAAGCAGATTTTTATAGAGAAATACTATATGATTCAACGCACTAGAAATGATGCTCTCCAGAGCAAAGTATGAGGGCATTACCACACATAGTGAGTACAAGCAACTATATCAAAAATATCCAATTATGCCCCATATTTATTTCATTCCGAAGATACACAAATCTCAAGAAAAGCCACCGGGAAGACCTATTGTATCAGGATGACATTCCCTCATGGAACCATTATCTCAATATGTGGATTTTCACTTGAAGCATAAGGTAACCCAAGTTCAATCTTATAAACGGGATTCCATGCATTTTATTCAACAACTGCAAAGTGTAACCTGTGATCAAATGGATAACCCAATAATGGTAACAGCAGATGTCACATCATTATATACTAACATTCCCCAAGTAAGGGCATTGGAAACAGTAAAACATTAGCAATTGGACAATACTATACTAGATGAGAAAAAAAGTTTATTAAGTTATTTGGCAGAACAAGTGATCTATAACAATTATTTCACATATGATAATAAAACATTTCTACAAATAAAAGGAGTAGCTATGGGCACCACGATGGTGCCAACGATAGCATGCCTATTTATGTCACAGTTTGAAGAAGATCATATATATAAGTCCAACTATTTTCATCAAGTTAAATTATGGAATAGATTTATAGATGATGTAATCTTCTTTTGGACAGGCACTCAGGAAGATTTGGAAAAATTTCTTGTGGAAATGAACTCTTATGATACAAACATACAATTCACATACAGTTCAACATCACAAAATCTGTTTTTTAGACATTAATATAATAAAACATGAAACTTTATTTGAAACTACAATATACCGAAAGGCATCGGAAAGAAATACATTATTACATTATTCCAGTTATCACCCACAACCATTGCGTAATAGTATACCAATGGGTCAATTTATGAGAATTAAACGATTATGCTCTACACGACAAGAATTCAAAAATCAAGCACAGATAATGAAAAATAAATTTCTCCAAAGAGGATATCCTAACACAGTAGTGAGAACAGCATATAAAAGAGCTACCAATAATCATCGAGAGTGGTTCACAACAGGAAAAAAGCAAATTCAGGAAAATGCTTTGGTATGTGTGCTCCCGCATTCTAAAAAATCAAGAAATATCAGTAAAATAATTTAGAAGTATTGGCCAATCCTGACAGTATTCCCTCAATTTCATGAATACCCCAAATTTGCATATACAAGGGGTAGAAATATAGGGGAAATGCTAAGCAGTAATAACACCACGGGGAAAAGACAACATACTGACGTGGCTGATAGGGGCCATTTTGAATGCGGCCAATGTAAATATTGTAAGCATGCATTTCAAACTCAAAACCTTAAGATACCTAAAACCGGAAAACAATTCAAGCTTCTAACACACACGGATTGTAACACAGAGTCAGTTATTTACTGCATTATATGCCCGTGTGGGTTATATTACATAGGGCATACTAAATGCAAACTCAAAGTTAGAATCGCTGAACATCTAAGCTGCATCTGTACTGGTAAACAACAAGCCCCGCTTATGGAACACTGGGTCACTAAGGAACACATGGAAAATGACCTGAAGGCCTCAATAATTTTACAAATTCACCTTTCTAGGGAGGGTGACATCAGTAGATGCTTACCACGCAAAGAACAACGGTTTATATATCAGTGGGGCACCCTTGAACCGGGAGGCCTCAATATAGATATTGAATGGGTATAGTGAAGCTCACAGTACGTGTTGAGATTCTTTATTTGACAGCTAGATTGAGAGATTGGGGATTGTGAGTTTGCATATATATATTTTTTCACTTTACAATTAAATTGAATGATCAGGGATTTTGAGTTCTTCCGTCATAAAGATTTGGGCCATTATAAATATTTGAGAAATATATAAAAAAGCGCAGAGATTTTCAAACTTTCCCGCCATTGAAGTTGATCCAATGAAAATATACCGAGGCACATAAATTACGTCACAGTTCTAAGATCCGCCATTTTTAACAGCTAAATGAAGTGAGTAGCTGGCGTTTCTGGTCAGGGAATGCTCAACATATCTGAGGTAACATATTTTACTTGAATAGCCTTAAATTATAGATAGTTCTGGCTCTCTGATTAGACCTGGGAGCTTGTTGTTTAGCATAAATATATTAATCGGGTAGATGATAATGCAGTGAGGCCTTCTGACCCATGAATCATTTGATAGGGCCAGGATTTCTTGGCATTGTTGGTAGTATCAGACAACATATGTAGACTTTCTAACCTTTTCAGGCTTTCCCAAATTAAATCCGAGTTGGTGCAATATCAATATATAATGAATATACTGAATGAATTTATGACAATATAACGATAATGTAGTAATTGAAATTTATAAAAGATAAAACAATAAAGCATTTAAGGTTTACTAATGAGCAAGTGCTAGATTATATGTTTTAGATTTTAGTCGTTTAAGTAAAGTATTCATTTATATATTTATTTTTGTAAATACTCCTCCTGAAGAAGCCTTTGCGGCAAAACTCAGGACTGAGTTGGGGAGTTGAGAAAATTCAACATTTTGCACATCTGCACTTTTTGCACAATTTGGACACCTTTATTCACCAATTCTCATTGGAACAGCAAGCCTGCAGAGCCACAAGAGTTGACCATTCAAAATAAACAAGATAAGTGCAATTATTTATTCAATAGTGCATAAGAGATAATATTATTAGCACTTGGTCGATGGTCTTGCACTATAAGATCAGTAACAATGTTTAATAAGTGACCTAAAAGTGCGATGATGGTCCCTTAATGATCTCATTGTGGCTCGCATGCAAGAGATAAGACACTGAGCACTTTTTATATGTTTAAATATTTATTCATATATATGTAACTTGAGGATATATAAGTAAATTAAAATTACAATATTGTAAGCATGAACTGAAGAAGCTGGTAATCAATTTGAATTAATACCCCATACTATGCCATGCCATAAACTGTTCCAGACAAACTGCTGGACATGTAGTAGGCAAAGAGTGGGCATACTCAGGTATGGCATGTCAAGTTCACACTTAATTTCCACCAGAAATTGATTTTATTTTCATTTTTATTTAAAGCATTACAGTATTTTTATTTTTTTTTGCTGGTTCCTTGAGTTCCAGTTAACAGAAAGTCTACTGTATCATCACTTCAAAGAGAGTGTGAAAATACACTCCTGGCTGTCCCTATATAGAGGAGGTGCCAGTAGAAGTGTGGATTCTGTGAGACAAGAAATCCTTTAAGTCATCGGAACCGAGTTTATTTATTTCTCTGTTTTAAGTTTATATTAAAGAAGTTTGCTTAAAGAACCACAGAGTCCATCCTGTTAATATTATTAGCCTACAGATTCATTGAGTTTATCCATCTGAGATCCTCAGAGGAAAGCCTCAGCACAGTGAAAACCAGAAACAGAAATGGTGCCCAGAGATTGGTACAGCTGTGACTAGGGCATTGGATCTGTGAAAATCTGAAGCAAATAGAAGACCCCTTAGAAAAGCCCAAAGGCCAGTAAGCCTTTATGTTTGAATCTGTTCCTCTCACAGATACAGCTCATGCTGCATGAATAATTCATTAGGTACATCTAGCCAGAGAAGAAGAGCCCCCCTCCTTCTTAGCTTACCGTATTTTTTGTTCCATAAGACGCACTTTTTCATCCTAAAAGAGGGGGTGGAAATAAGGGTGCGTCTTATAGAGTGAATATAGAGCGTCTTATAGAGTACGCCACCTTATTTAGTTCCTCTGGCGGTCCTGCCCTTCCCTCTGGCTGACTGCCGAATTAGCTGCAGCAGCGTGAGAGTGGGTAAAAGGCAGGCGCGAGCTTTTCACACTCCTGCCTTGTCCCACATCGCTGCGTGAATGGCTGCCTCAGTTCTCGCGAGAACTGACGGCAGCCATTCACACAGCGACGCGGGATAAGGCAGGAGCTGGAGGAACTAAAATAAGGAACGGAGGGAGTTCAGAGGGGGTGGGCCCTGTCTGCTTGCTTGCCTCGGAGGTGGGGTGTCCTGCCTGCCTGCCTCGGGGTGGGGATGAGGAGTACAAGAGGAAGGAAATGAAGCTTGACATGGGGAAGGAAAGAGAGAGCAAAGAAATGCTGAAGGAGGAGGGAGCATAAGGAAAGGGACATGGAATAATGCTGGAAAGAGGAGGCATAAAGAAACAGATGTGATACTTAATGGAAGGGGAGGAAATGGTACACATGGGATAGTGAAGAAGAGAAGAAAGATTGTGCACATTGGGGGGCTTTGCCTGCCTGCTTGCCTCGGGGTGGGGGGCCCTGCCTGTCACTAGGCCAGCCTGACACTAGGCATGTGCCCTGTACCCTCTCCCTGCCTACCACTAGACCACCAGAAGGGGGACAGGGTACAGAGTCTGGCAAGGAGGGGGGACAGAGTGCAGAGCCTGGCAGGGAGAATTTGGTTCAGAATGGGGGGTTTTCTTGTTTTCCTCCTTTAAATCTAGGGTGCATCTTATGGTCAGGTGAATCTTTTAGAGCGAAAAATACAATACATTGTAAAAAGTATCGATTTTTATACAGCCTGAAAGCACCTGTAAAAGGTTAAAAATAATAGAAAGAAAAAAGGGTTTATTATTATCAGTACAACATGGTAGAGAAAGCCACTAAACCCAGTTTATTAGAAACCCACGCTACCAATGAAAGAGACACTGGCAAAGTAACTAGAGAACACACATTGAAAAGGCTCAGGAGAATTATGAATCAGAGGTGCAAAAATAGAGAGTAACATAAGAAGAGGGGCCAAGCCAGTCAGTTACAGGCTGCATATGGGAAATATAAAAGAACATTCACAGAGTTCTGTTCTTACTTGGATAGAAAGTATACAGAGAAAAGTCTGGCACATCTTGAGAAACAAAGGGCCACAGATCTGACCTGACAGGCCACAAAGCAATGTACAGAATGTCAGGCAAGAGACACCGAATCCCAGTATTCTGGAAGCTCTAAACGCTCTCTGAAGAGCTCTAGGACTAGCAGAACCTCCAGATCACACAGAACCCACCAATCAGGTCAGTCAAGAGCCAGTTCAGCAGTCATTTGAGTTAGATCCAAGGTAGAGAATGACACGGGGACTGTTTACCGCGGTAAACCATGGTCACCGCAGTAAATCCACAGTAATGGGGATATTTGCAACTGGTTTACCGCAGGAATGGGGACAAGACCTTTCACCACCCCGTGAAAGTGGTGAAAAGTCTTGCTCCTGTGGTAAGAAAACTGCGCCCGTGTCAGACTCGGCATCTTCTCCCCAGCTCCTCTTGGGCCTATTTTACCTTCAGGAACCAGCCATGCCACGATGAAGACAGAAGGAACCCAAAACCAAAGCCTGAGACCAATGTGATTTGAAGAATAAAATTACCAGACAACAAAAGGTAGAAAATTTTTTTTATAATTTGTGATTAGAATATTTCAGATTTGAAATAGGTATCCTGCTAGAGCTGGTATTAGACATAACTGGGAACTGCAAAGCCCAGGCTGTGCTTCTTTAGCTTCCAGCTGGCTTAGGGCTCTCTCTCTGCCCTAGTTGCTCTCCCCTAACACTATTCCTGCCATGTGTGACTGAAGTATTCTCCTAGCTTGATTTTTCAATGTAGCATTCTGTAGTAATTTGATTTGTTCAGTTTTCACAATAGTGAAAAGGATGGGGAGACAGGAGTTTTGTAGATCCTTGCTCTGTATTATTTGTGTTTATAAAATGACAATTGTACAAAATAGTCTCTTTTTATACCTTAATAAAATAAGTTCAGTATAAAATCGTAACTATTCGAGGCTTGTGCAGGTGGGATCTGACAGTTTGCAGGGCGGGGACTGGGCAGGGATGGGGACGGGGTCAAGCTCATGGGGATGGGGCGGGAACGGTGATAAATTTTTCCTCGTGTTATTCTCTAATCCAAGGCAGCACCTGTGACAGAAAGGGCCTTCTTTAGTCAACAAGAAGCGACTATAGAAACACAGAAACTAAGATTAAAACAATACAAAAAGGCAGCAGAAGTGACAGCTGAAGAGGCTGTGGCCACCGCATGCAGGGAGACTGTCACAGAACACAAAAAGGTGGACCTCGATCTTACCTTGAAGTTGCTCCAGCACAAGAAGGAAGCTGCTGCCATTGAGGCCAAGGCTAAGGCCTTTGAAGAAGCCACAAGGCCTGAAGTTATGGAGAGTCAGTTTAGTCATATCAAAGCAGTGGATTCTACCCAGCACACAGCAGAATATGTTAAGGCTCAAGCCTCAGCGCAAGAGGGCAAACAGTCATAGTCTGACTCAGAAGAGTCACTGGGTTCAGGGAAAACACGTTCCTCTGCAGCAGAGTCCAGCTCACATGAGAGAAGCAAGTCTATGGTAAAGTATAGCACAGAGACAAAACGCCATTACAGTGACCCATACTCAAGCAAGCACACAGAGGCACTGCCACCGGCTCTCACTCCAGGAACGCACACCGAGGGAAACGCTTCATTTCAAGCACAGACTCTGGTGCCATAGAGGAACTGGGCTCAAGTAAAGACTGAGCAGCCACACCAAACTAAACACGCTGTGATTAAGCAAGAGGCACCTGACACCATACTCTGCGCCAGATTTAGTTCAGTTCAATTTATTTGCTATACCGCAAATATTAGCAAGAGAAGTTAAATCTAAGCAGTTTACAATATAAAAGTAAGGAAGGGAACATTTCTAAAAACAGTGAACATGTAACAAAACAAAAACAATGGACACAAGAGGGAAAAAGAGGTAGGGGAGGATTTATAAAATATCACTGGTAAAAAAGGGATGGGAAACAACAAAAGGTAAAAAGATTGCTCAAGTATAAGTAAAATTGAGATTATGAGGATGTTGTTTCCAAAGCTATTGTAAAAAAGTAAGCCCTTAATTGTGACAGTTTTTGAATGATGTTTCAACCCTTAAATATAGTGGGAGAGAATTCCACAAAATAGAGGTCATTACCGAAAAACGAGAGTCCCTGTTAACATCCAAGAAAATGTGCTGAAAGAAGAAACAGCCTAAAGATTTTGTTGAGAAGAGTGAAGATTCCTTTGAAGAGAATAAGGAACCAAGAAACTAATTTAAAAAAGAAGGAAAACAGAGTATGAAAAGAAAGAATTTTATACTTAAAATGAATTCTATAAGCAATTGGAAGTATGTGCTCAGACTTAAGTAATGGAGTAATGTGATCAAATTTGAAACAATGATATAATTAAAAGGTGAAGTATTTTACACAAGTTGAAGTCGGTGAAGCCAAAATTGAGAAGACAAATTAGGATAGAATTACAGTAATCAAGCTTTGAAAAAAACTAGAGAGTGCAAAAGAGTCTTTCAATTTAAGAGTGAATGAATAGAGTTTAACTGACAAAGTATAAGAAATGAAGAAAGAGTTCTGGAGATATGAGAGTGAAATGATAAAGAACTGTCCAGTATTACTCAGAGAATTTTAATAGATGTAGAGTACAACAGGGTAATAATGCCTTTTATAGCGAAACATGGAAGGTTGGGCAAACATTTTCCTGTTTTTAGCGAGTTAATTTTTAACCTGTTCAATGTCAGTCAGTCAGTCACCTGATCCAATTTTTCAGAAATAGAGTAGTCAGTAGGAAGATGAGAACTTAAAGGATGAAGAAGTTGGATATCATCAGCATAATTAAAAAATTAATAATAAAACCCAAGAGACTGAAGCAATAGTCTAACTGGAGCATGGAAGATACTGAAAAGTAAAGGTCCCAGAAATGACCCCTGAGGAACACCGAGTGAAGAGGTTTTGGACTTGAAAAAGAACCAGAAAAGAGTACAGAGTAGGAACAATAAGTGAGATAATCTTAAACCATTGAAGAGCTTCATCTAATATCTAATTCTTTCAAGTGATCCATTAAAATGCTATGGTCCACCACGTCAAAAGCAGCAAACATATCCAGTGAAAAAATAACAACCCAGTTACTGTCCAAGATGGATCTTACATAGTTTGTGAAATCCAAGAAAGCATGTTCAGTTGAATGATGTGGACAGAAAGCTATTTGGCAGTGTATTAGTACAGTGGAGTGTATTAGTACAGTGAAAAGAATCAGAAAATTGTGCAGCTACTACATTTTCAGTCATTTTTGAATGAAAAAGTAAACTAGAAATTGACCTACAATTTGTAACCATACTAGGGTCAGAATTTGATTCCAGGCAGACAGCAGAGAGTAGTCAGCCACAGATACCTACTGCCAGCACGCTAGAGAGAGAAGATCTAGCTACATATATGGCATGCAAAAAGTTGGTGAACATGGTGTTCACCCAGTTTAATGACCGCCCAGAAAGATACCAAGGGTAGAAAGCTGACTTCAAAGATACCATAGCTGTCATGAAGCCCATACCAAGGCATGAGATGAACCTGATGATAATAACGCAACATATGATATGATTAATTTTGTTGGATCTAAGAAGTAGAAAAGTATGGCTTGAACTCTGGATATAAGAATTATAAAACATATTTCTTGGGCTGAACTTTTAAAGAATCTAAGCATTATAAAAGTATGGCTGGATACCTGAATTTATTTTATTAATCATATTTCTTAAACTGATCTCTGAAAGACTCTAACCATCTGACAAAAGGATGGCAGCATGGTGGAGCAGTATTAACAAATTCTATTCTCCAAGATATGCACAACAAAAGAACATCAGTCGCTACCAACAGACCTTCAGTCTCTAAGATATGCACAACAATAAAAGTTGTATAAGTGTTAACAACCCTAGTCTCCATGAACAATACCTAGCAATCGGAGGTTGGAATGAGACAAAAGCCACTGGACATTTCCAAACATTGGGCTAGATTCACTAACCCGTTTTTCCTGGGCTATCCGTGGCCGATCCTATCTTGCCCGATGAATTCACAATTGGAAAACATTCAAATGAGGGCACTCGGAGAAACGCCCTCATCTGGCCTACACGGATCGCTACTGTGCGATCCCGCACATGCGTAAAGACCCCTGTGAGCCTCAAGTTTTTTTTATTTTTTTTTAACTTTTGTAGCCCAGCAAGCCTGTGGATTTAACCCGCTTTAAACCCGCGGGTTAAAACCACAGACTCGCAGTGCGGGGCAGAGCAGGGCGGCATTCAGGGCGAGCAGGCAGGAGACAGATCAGGGCAGTGCTGAATAGGGAGAATTTTTTTTTCTGGTACTCAGTATGCTTGGGGGCTGCCAGTGAAACATGGAGAAACTACTCCAGCCCTGTTGGAGAAGCCAAAAGCAGCAGCAGAAGTTTATGTAGATTGGGGCAGAGCAAGACTGCATTCGGGGAGAGCAGGCAAGAGACAGATCGGGGCAGAGAGCAGGGCTTCTATGGAGCTGGAGAGTCGGAAAGACATTTTTGACTGGTCCCCAGCAGTCGCTTCTTGGGTTGATCGGCCAGCCCAATCGGTTTTAAAATTTTGGTTGATAAATCACGTCCCTGTCCACTTTGCATGCATGTCTCCTCATTTGCATGCACGGATTTGAAGCGGATCAGAGGAGAGGTTAGTGAATAGTGCAAGAGGGAAATCTGGTTGAAAAAGGGGTCGCAAACTGATCGGTACATGATCGGTTTGCTTTGTGAATCTAGCCCAGGGGTGTCAAAGTCCCTCCTCAAGGGTCACAATCCAGTCGGATTTCCCCAATGAATCTGCATGAGATCTATTAGCATACAATGAAAGCACTACATGTAAATAGATCTTATGCAGATTCATTGGGAAAATCCTGAAAACCCAACTGGATTACGGCCCTCGAGGAAGGACTTTGACACCCCTGATCTAGCCCACTGACCCTCTTGAAATCTAATCAGGGCTCTGCCCAGCTAGGAAGCATGTGACTAGCCAAATCAAATGACATCACCAAGACCAGAACAGAAACTAATTTTGAACTGTTCCTGAATCACGATTGGACTGCTACATACCACCTGACCCCAGCTCCTATAGTCCATAAAAGGGGAAGAGTCAAAGATCTTTCTCTTTGGATCGCCACTGGACTTCTCATCTGCAACCAAGACTCTATGTTCCACTCCCAATCATTTTGAAAATAAATTTTTCTTCCAGCGAGAACATCCTCTCTTCAAGGCACCCTCTACAGACGCCAGATCTCCTTTACTCTTCTAACCAGAAGCAACGATAAGAATACATTTGAGTCTTTATCAGAGTGAGTTACTTTTAATCCAGCTAAATTAATCATTCTGCTTCACTAACAATATGTTACCTTATGGCACATTCACCTTGTGTAAAGATCACTAAATTTGAGAGCCAAAATCTTGCATTGCCTGCATAATACTACAAATAAAAGTTGCTCTGTAAAACAAGAATCTAGTTCTTTCTTAATACCAAGTATGTTCTTGAATATTATACAGAGCTGATTTATAAGTAGCTAGTGAATTCCCAAATTAACATCCATATTTCATATTATAAGATGGCTGGAACCTGAATTATCTGAGAAGGTAAAGAGATTGAAAGATGCATTTTAGCATGATGACACTTGAGGCCTGCAAGAAATGAGGGAGAGGCAGATGGAGCAAGTGTGGCTCAAACAAGATGGTCTGCGCATGTTTAAGAGCAGCGTCCTTTCTTTTTTTTTTTTTAAACTGGTTTTAAAACTTTTTTGCAAGCTCGTGGTTTTAACCCGCTTTAAACCCGCGGGTTAAAACCACGGGCTTGCACTGCAGGAAGGACAGGAGATATTCGGGGCGAGTTGGGGCGGCAGGAAGGAAGATTCAGGACGAGTTGGGGCAGGCAGGAGAGAGCAGGAGATTTGGGGCAGGCAGGAGAGAGCAGGAGATTCATTCACGGCAGGCAGGAGATCGGGGCTTATAGCAGAGAAGCAGGGAAGAGAGCAGGGTGGCAGAAGGCAGGGCAGTCGGAAAGGGCTTGAGCTACTGGTCCTCAGCAGTCTCTTGTTTGTGATCGGCCAGCCCAGTCGGTGCTGCAGGGTTTTGGTTAGTGAATCACATTCCTGCCTACTTTGCATGCCGTTCCCCTCATTTGCATGTGCTAATCGGAGGATGGTCAGCAGAGAGGTAAGTGAATCGGGCCGGAGTAAAATCAGGTTGCAAAAGGGGGTCGTAAACCGATCAGTACACAATCGGTTTGCTTAGTGAATCTAGCCCTTAGACACATCGGGTGGCATATAAAGGTTTACAGCAAAGCTGCCATATGACATCATAGAAAAATGATATACCACACAAAATATATTCAGAAGACCCCCACTATATCTGAGGTAAATCCAGACAGTTTCCCATTTCCTTAAACGGAGAAAAGACCTCAGTTCTTTCCAAAGATTATTATCACTTGGACTGCTAAGATTCAAACCACTTCCTGAGGATAGAGCATTTTTTTGAAGATAAGTTTTCCTATGAACTGTGATTGATTTTTAAATGAGCACACTATTTAAGAAAATACTATAAAGAATATATTAGTTTTTCATAACTGGTTTTCATACAGAGTTTTTGTAGACCAAGGATGTTTTTTCCTATGTAGCTGTATTACGGTATATAGCTAACATAGTGTTTTTCCAAGTGATAATATTTGGAAAGAACTGAGGTCTTTTCTCCGTTTAAGGAAATGGGAAACTGTCTGGATTTACCTCAGATATAGTGGGGGTCTTCTGAATATATTTTGTGTGGTATATTGTTTTTGCATATATTCAGCTTGTATTGAATATTTTTTTTTATCATAGAAAAATGTTCATGTATAGGCATGCAATATAAAGAGGACAATGAAGGGAAGTTCCCTTCATTTACAGTCTTCACAGAGTTAATTAGAAAGCTGGGGAAAAGAAGAAACGATCTTAGTTTCTGGGATGATGTACCCGAAGTAGGGAAGACAGGCTACTTCCAGAATGAGAAGCCAGTTAAAAAATACAGCAATCCTATAAGGAAATCCATAACTGTGCACAAGACAGACGTGTTACCCTCAGCAGCTCAACCAACTAACCATCCTCCTACTACAGAAAAAGTAGGATCCAAAGTAACAATGTCCAATACATTTAAAAAACACATCCTCTCCACAAATGACGAGGGTTCAGAAAAATGCTTGAGAGGGTGAAGGAGAATTCCAGTTGGACCCCTTTCCTGAGGACCCTCGGGATATGAGTACAGGACTTTAAAAACAGGACTTTACAAAAGACAAGCTTGGCCTGTGTTTTGTAAAGTCCTGTTTTTAAAGTCCTGTAGTCATATCCAGATGGTCCTCAGGAAAGAAGTCCAACCAGAATTCTCCTTCAAGAGCAAAAAGAACGGCTAAGAAAATACAGAATTTACTATAAATGTTGTTCTTCAGCCAAGGTTAAGAAAGCCAAAAAGGCAAAGGGAACACCTAACGCAGGGACTGGACCAAATCAAACAGAAGTAGAAGTCAGACAGATAGCTTTTCCAACCAATAAACGAACCATCTTTATTCAAAGCCTTTACAAATTGTTTCATCAGGCCTAGCTTTATATTTAGTGATGGCAGTATGATTCTCTCTCGTGCTACCAAAGGTTCATTGATTACATTTTGTCCTCCAACCACCATATATTCTCTCAGAGGCCAATCTTTTTTTGCCTAGTGTTCATGTTTGGCTCTACTATCCCAAAGGCATAAATTCAACCATATCTAAGAAACTAGAGCTGATGTGGTCTATCCAATGCAATTTTCTGAATCTGTGCCCCAAATAACATCAGGAACAGGTTAAAAAAAACACAAAAAAACCAAAGCACCAAGAAATAGGTTTTATTTTGTTGGCCTGTGTAATTGTTAACTACCCACTCTTTCCCTTTATGAGCTACGTTGCAAATCAACAGTCAAACAAGTAATGGTAATAACATAGAAAACAAAATTGCAAAAAGAACCTAAATATAGAAACTGAGATGCCTCTCAAGTTAGCCATGCAAGAGCAGTTTAAGAAACAAATATTTTCTCGATTGCCATGCAAGTTAAAAATGAGCCTAAGAATTTTGGTCACGGTGGTGTTATTTTAAGTATTATAGCAGACAGGAGATCTGGATTCATTAACTCTTTCATTAGAGGACTATTTTCTGAAACACAAATAACAACAAGACTGCAGCAGCTCTGCTTAAGGCAGCAGCAGTCATGCTGCCTATCAAGCTAATAAAGGTTTTCTAAATCAGTGTTTCTCAACCTGCAGTACACATACTCCAGGGGGTACACGGGCCGCCTGTTGGAGGTATTAGTGTGACCATATGGCTCCAGAAAAAAGGGGACGGATTGAGACATCCGGGTTTTACTTCGATTGAAAGCAACCGAGATGTCTCAATCTGTTCTCCTTACTTCCATTGCTTTCAATGGAAGTAAAACCCGGATGTCTCAATCCGTCCCCTTTTTTCTGGAGCCATATGGTCACACTAGGTATGCAGGCTGGCCACCGCCCAGGATCTCTCCCTGCCTGCCCCCCGCCGAAGTCACCACCAATTCACCCCTGCCATCCGATACACTATATACACACACACACACACCCCTGGGTCCACTGCCATCGCCTGACATGCTCCATCCAATCATCCCCCACTGCCGCAGCAACTCCAGGCAAGAAAGGGCCACAAGCCTCCCCTCCATCCCCCCCCACCTCAATTCTGACGTCGGACAGAAGGTTCCAGTCAAGCCAAGCAGCGTTCTGGGCCAGCCAAGAAGTGATTGGGCCAGTGGCATGCAATCGCTGCATGTGCCTGGCCCTTCCTTGCCCGGAGTTGTGGCGGCGAAGGATGATTGGATGGAGCATGTCGTGTGGCGGTGGTGGACTGGGAGGGGAGGTGGATGGAGCGTGTCAGGTGGCAGGGAAGAATCGGCGGCAGCTTCAGCGAGGGGCAGGAAGGCTTCGGCATGGGTCAACTTCAGGGGAGGGAGGAAGGAGGTGGGACAAAGGTTGGAAGGCAGGGAGGGGGCACAAACTCGGGACACAGAAAAAATGAAATTTTTCTTTGCATCACCAAATTTAAATGAAGATGTTACATTTATTGTTTTAAATGTTACAATCTATAGCAGGAGTAGGGAACTCTGGTCCTCGAGAGCCGTATTCCAGTCAGGTTTTCTGGATTTCCCTAATGAATATGCATGAAATCTATTTGCATGCACTACTTTCAATGCATATTCATTGGGGAAATCGTGAAAACCCGACTGGAATACGGCTCTCGAGGACCAGAGTTGCCTACCCCTGATCTATAGTATCCAGTCAACCATAAAGATACTTGGTGTAATCTTAGATCGTACACTTATTATGAAAAATCAGGTCTACTCTTTGGTTCAAAAGGGTTTCTATACTTTATGGAAACTAAGAACTATTAGATCATACTTTGATATTATCCCTTTCGACTGTTGGTTCAATCACTTGTCCTTAGTCAGTTGGACTATGGTAACATTGTTCATCTTGCTGGTACACAGAAAAATCTTCATAGAATGCAGTAATCAGATTAAATTTAAGCTCGGCTGTATTTGTTTTAAGGCACTAACAGGCTTAATTCCTGAGTATCTTATAGAATCTTTTATCATTACAAACTCTAAACATTCTAGAAAATATCACTCACTATTTTCATTCCCTTCTGTAAAAGGATGTAAATATAAGAAATTTCAGGAATGATTGCTCTCTTTTCAGACAGCCTTATGGACTAGGGATTTAACTCATATATTCATATTCCCAAATTCGTATCAACAATTTTGACGTGCCTTAAAAACGTATCTTTTTAGGGAATATTTCAGAAGTAATATTGGATGTTTATTCATTTGTATTACTAGTCTTTGTGAACCGTATAGAACTTAATGGTACAGTACCTCCCCGATATTCGATACCTGTATACTGCAAATACAGTGTTCCCCCGGTCGTTCGCAGTCGGCGGTTCATGGTCCCGGTCATTCGGGGTATTTTCCGACCACGAACCTCCGACCAGGCGTGGACAGCTGGAGAGGCAGGAGACAGCAGCAGGAGCACCGGCGAATGAAGGAAATCACTCGCTGTATGCTCCGACCGCCTCTTCCTGCACTAAGTCGGGCCTTACCAATCAAGAGCTGCATGTCAAAGCAGCTCCTGATTGGTAAGGCCCGACTTTAGTGCAGGAAGAGGCAGTTGGAGCATACAGCGAGTGATTTCCTTCATTCGCCGGTGCTCCTGCTGCTGTCTCCTGCCTCTCCAGCTGTCCACGCCTGGTCGGAGGTTCGTGGTGATTTCGTTCACTCGCCGGCGCTCCAGCTGCTCTCTCCAGCTGTCCTCTCCTGGTCAGCGGTTCGCGGTCGAAAAATACCGCGAATGACCGGGACCGTGAACCGCCAACCACAAACAACCAGGGGAACACTGTATTTGCGGTATACAAGTGAGTTTTATGTTATGTTATGAACGTGGGACACAAGGAAGGGAGGGAGGAAGGAAGGAAGGGGGCACTATCTTGTGACGTAATAGGGAGGGAGGGAATAGAAAGGGACAATTGTTGGGCCTGAGTGTGTGAGTGAGAGGGAAAGAGATGGTGCACATGGGGCAAGGAAGAGGAAAATTGGGCATAGAGAGAGAGGGAGAGATGTGGCAGGGTGTTGGAGAGGGGTGATAGAAAGAGAAATGGGCATGCTGCACATGATCTGGGGATGAGAAAGGAAGAAATGTTGGACTCATGGAGGGACAGAGACATGTTGGTTGGGGAATGGAATGAGGTCTGAAGGGGGTTGAGAGAGAGAGAAATAAAAATACTGGATGCACAGTCAGAAGGAAATGCAACCAGGGACTCATGAAATCACCAGACAACAAAGGTAGGAAAAATTATTTTATTTTCAATTTAGTGATCAAAATGTGTCAGTTTTGAGAATTTATATCTGTTGTCTATATTTTGTTTTATTTTTCTATAGTTGTTACTGATTGCATATTTTAAAGTCATCTGCCTTGACCTCTTCGAAAAAAAGCCTGAATATAAATGATAATTAACATTTTCTCGGTGTACAGTGTGCTTTGTGTTTTTATTATTTTGTGGTTACCATTATGTATTAATGATTATATTATGTGTCTATGAAAAATGGATGTTAGAAATTGCATTACAATTAGTACTATTATTATGGGGGTGGAGTCAGGGGCAGAGTTTGGGCGGGGGTACTTGGTTGGTATTTGTTAGGCTTAGGGGATACTTGGCTTGAAAAGGTTGAGAAATACTGTTCTAAACTAACTGTCTGAAAGTCAGTCAATTCTGAATCAAATCGAGGGGTTTTGAGGCAGATAGACTTTAGAAGACTAGCAGACACTCAAAGTTACAGGAAAATACTTTTAAAACCAATGGAAGAAAATATTTTTTCATTCAGAGAATAGTTAAGCTCTGGAACGCATTGCCAGAGGTTGTGATAAGAGAGGTTAACGTAGCTGGGTTTAAGAAAGGTTTGAACAATTTCCGGAGGAAAAGTCTATAGTCTGTTATTGAGACACACATGGGGGAAGCCACTGCTTGCCCTAGATCGGTAGCATGAAATATTGCTACTATTTGGGTTTTTTCCAGGTATTAGTGACCTGGATTGGCCACCGTCATATGTTTCTATGACCCAGTAAAGCTTAGGTTCTTATGGTTCTTAGAAAAAATAGAAGACTGTTTAAAATCCAAGATGGCCACTCCCAGGAAAATTGCATCAAAAACGGCTCACAGGGGGGCTCCCCTGAAAGTTAGAAAAACTTAGGAGGTGGGGGAACCTATCTCTGGCCGCAGAAACCATTAAATTCAACTTTTTCAAACCCCCCGCTCTAAAATTTTTTCCTATAGGGAATAATGGGCTGTACTCCACAGTGCTGCTGCTGTTGGTATCTGCCTGTGTCAGCTTTGTTACAATCTGGCTGAAGTGGAGAAAACTTTCTGCCTTGAATCCTTGTGGAACAGTCCAGACCTGGAAATGTTCAGGCTGCCAGTCAACTGGAATAGACTGAAGTCTCAACCCCCACAAATTCTTGCAGTGCCAACAGGGGAGAATAAAATGCAGCCAGCTTTCTGAAACCCAGATTCATATAGGGGCCCTACAAACTGCACTCAAGCATCTAATAAATCAATAGGCGATAAGGCTCCCAGGGAAATGAACCCCAAGCCTCGAAGTTAACACAAAGCAGACTGGCTCATCGGGTATACCTGGGGGTTGTCCTGCAAGCTGCAGTCCACCCTGCATTCTCTCCCAGGCAAAGTAGCCTCAAATAAGGGGTCCTCTAGCACCAAAGCTTCCCGAAAACAGAGTAAAAAGACCAGAAAGCCATAAAAACTGAACAGAGCAGATCAGAACACCTCTTCTTGGTTCACTTGCACAAGGAAAAACTGATGAAGGAGGAAGAGCTGAAAGATGTGATTGACACCCTTCTGCAAGTGGTTCACAAGTATGGATTGATCACCTAATATACAGACCCTTGTATATATGTAACAGAATTTATTTTATCTGCAATTATTTTATTACAATGCACACCACTATAATTGTTCTATACCTTTTCTCTGATCAAAGAAATATGTTAAACAAGGAATAAAGAATAAGATCTAATTTTTTGACTGTTCTTCAAAGCAATTAAAAAAAACAACACATTTCTCCTCTCCTTCATTCTCCTGTTAGCCACATAAATTAACTTTCACTAAATGCATCCCACTAACTTTGTAACAGTTATGATAACATTTCATTTTCTTGTTGACCTTTGAACAATGGTACCTAATATATGCAATCACAACAGGAAGCAGAATTCATAGATGGAATCTAACTGCTATATATTGCATGCAATAAGCCTTCCAAGGGCGTTGTCACCCTTATGAAAGCACACACACAAGTCAAGGGATTTAATTTTTTTGCTGCTGTATTAAAATCATTCCTCAGAACTAAATTGCCTCTCTTGAAAAACTACATTTTTATTAAAAAAAAGAACTTCTACCCAACAGTGATCTAACATCAGTAAGCATACCTTTCTACATCTGCTTACTTTATAAATAATATTCTTTCTAAAATTAGTATTTGATAGAAATATTAACACATCTATAAAAATACACTTACATGAGAGGAATTAAAGACAATTAAAGACAAAGGCATCACCATATTGGGACAGACTGAAGGTTCACTTGCTCCAACAGTGACCAATCCAGGTCAAAAGTATCTGGCAAGATCCCCCCAAAAAGAGTAAAGTGATTTTATGCTGCTTATCTGAGGAGGTATAAACATTTTAGTGGATTTTCCCCATGTTCATCTTAATAATGGACCATGAACTTTTCTTTTAGGAAACAGCCAAACCTTTTTCAGACCCTCCTAAGCTAGCTACTTACATCACATTCTCTGGCAACGAGTTCCAACGTTTAATTATACGAGTGAATAAATATTTTCTCTGTTTCATTGCATGACCCCTAGTCCTTGCTTCTTTATTCTTTCCAAAAATACATCTACCCATTCCACTCTTCTCGGTATTTGAGAGACCTCTATCATATCTCCCTATCAGCCGTTTCTTCACCAATCTGATGAACCCTAGCCTCTTTAGCCTTTCCTCAGAGGGAAGTCCCATCCCCCTTATTTTCGTTGCTCTTCTCTCTGCCTTTTCTAATTCTTTGAGATGCAGTGTCCAAAATCGCACAGAAAATTCAAGGTGGGTTCACATCATGGAGCAATAGAAAGGCAGTATAATAGTCTATTTTGTTCTCCATTCCATTTGATTTGCTTTCTTAGCCACTGATACACACTAAACAGAGCTTTTCAACATCATCATCAACAATGACACCTACAGTAAATCCTTTTCTTTTGTAGCAGCTCCTAATGTGGAACTTGTATCTAGGACACAACTAGGACATGGTATAGCCAAAATCTCTGGCAAGCATGTAGGTACTTTGTGGTCATTTCTGAAGAAAGGGTCTATGTTAGGGGTCTCAAACTCAATCACATAAGGGGCTGAAATCTAAAACATAGGCTAAATCGCAGGCCAAATTTTTTATTAAGATATTTAGGGGTCCTTTTATTAAGGTACGCTAACAGATTTAGCACGCACTAAATATTAGCATACACTAAGGCCCAGATTCTGTAAATTGCATCCCAATTGTAGGCAGTTGTAGGCGTCCTACAACTGTCTAATCAGCCAATCATGAGGCAAGTTTTCTAAATAAAAAAAATGCTCCCCAGGCAGGCCGCCTATATTGAAGGCACCTCCAGGAGCCTAGGGAGGTCATGCAAGCCTGCCTAAGCTCGCCTAAGGCTAGGCAGTAGCCTTAGGCAAACCTAGGCAGTCCTATAAGTCTCCCTAGTGGAGTGAGAGACACTTACAATGTAGGCCAGCAAAATGTTGGCCTACATTGTAAGTAGACGCAGCCGCTTTACTTAATCGTGACAAGGGATCTCTTTGCTGCGATTAGTATAGCAGCCACAGCTAAGGCCACCAGTCTCCCCTCCCCTCCACCCCTTAAACGAACGAGGAAGGAGGAATGCCCAATCCCTCCTGCCGAAAGACCCCACCCACCTCCGACGATTGCCGCCTGGAAGGTGCTCAACCTTGACGATCGCGGCAGGAGGGTACTCAACCCTTCCTGTCAAAAGACCCCCTACCTGCCCCCAAAGTTCGCTGGCAGGATGGTGCCCAACAGGTCTGAGTTTGACACACCTGGTCTATGTGATCCCATAACACACATATTAGATATATCATCAAATTACTCTTATAATAGCATCAAAAACTTGAAAGAAAATCACATTTTCTCTGGGAATTATACAACTACCAAAATTTAGCAGTTAAGAATTCAAGAACATTTTAAGTGCTGCCAGAAAATAACATTGTGCATAAATTCAGATAAATGCATATTCGGTACTAGAGCAGAGAAGTCAAAGGACAGCAGAGCTCCAGCTAGGACTCTGATACACAGATTTTGTATAGATATCTGAACTGTCTACAGCTATAAGGTAATCATCCTAACTGCAAGTATAGAATAGTTCTCACAACATTTGTTTCCCTTTAAATGCAGGTTACATTCTCCCATACCCCACTAACCCCCAACCACTCTAACATATATAAAATTCCTAGGAAAATATCAGTTCAAAAAATATATATCTGTGGTCAGTGTGACACGTAGTGGTTGGAGCTACAGTCTCAACACCGAGGATGTGGATTCAAACTCTGTTCTGCTCCTTGTGAACCTGGGCAAGTGACTAATCCTCAACTGTCCCAGGTGAGCCCAGCGGGACAGATAGGTAAAATGCTTGAGTACCTGATTTGTAACCCGTTCTGACCTCCTTTGGGAGGACGGGCTAAAAGAGTTGAATAAATAAATATAATGGTTTGAAACTTTCAAACCTTAGGCAGAGTTTAACAATTTTCCTGTACATTAATGACTATAAATGGACTTTACAGGTTTACAACAGTCTGCCCTTAAGCAGCAATACTAAGGTGGAGGAAAGTAGTTCTATCATTAACTAAACCACACTACCATACAGCAGGCTGGAGCAAGTTGAGCCCTTCCCAGTACATATTTTCACATGGATTTATCTGCCTAAAGGACTATTTGATCACTTCTTCTGTTGCCCTGAATCCCGCAACCTGTATGCTTATAATTGCCTCCTAAAAGCAGTATTTAAACATAAATGCTATAATAAAAGCAAGTTCAAAAAATGAACTGCCTCAGTACTGACAGCTGTAAGAAATAAAAAAATGTGTGCTTTCACTGTCATAGACCAAACATGTCAAAAACTTTGGCTTCTTATCCATTCTAGCCAGACAAAGCAAAGATAACAGAAGGGAGATATTAGGAATTAGAGGGCACAATTTAGGACAGACAGTCAGAACACAGATATGAATTTTAGTTCAAGGACTGCAAATAATACAGGCCCTCTTTTACGAAGCCATGGTAGAGGTTTCTACTGCAGCCTGGAGTGCTAAATGCTCTGACGCTCATAGGAATTCTATGAGTATCAGAGGATTTAGCGCTCTGGGCCGCATTAAAAAGCTGTACCGCAGCTTAGTAAAGGGGGGGGGGAAGAATATAATTAATATCTATTCAGAATAAAATTAAAATGCTGGTTGAATGTACTCTGCATCTGTTGTCACATATGCTTTAACACCAACACTAAGGTTACTAAAATGTGCTAACACACATTGGATCACTGTTAACATAGGCCTGCTTGTACAAATGTATAGTAATTTTTTATTATTATTACTACAAATAACATATGTGCGCTCAAATTCAAAATGAGATGATTAAAATGATAAGTTATTTTAACCACCTCACCTAAGAATGTAAGAATTGCCATACTGGGACAGACTGAATGTCCATTGAGCCCAATATCCTGTTTCCAACAGTGGCCAACCCAGTTCACAAGTACCTGGCAAGAAGCCAAGAAATACAAGCAGCAAAACATATTTTATGCTGTTTATCCTACGAATAAGCAGTGGATTTCCCTAGCTATCTCAATAATGGCTTATGGACTTTTGTTTTAGGAAATTATTCAAACCTTTTTTAAAACCTGCTAAGCTAACTGCTTTCTTCACATTCTCCAGCAATTAATTCCAGAGTTTAATTACACGTTAAGTGAAGAAATATTTTCTACAGTTTGTTTTAAATCTACTACTTAGTAGCTTCATCGCATGCCCCCTAGTCCTAGTATATAGAACAGTTAATGCAAAGTTTGATGTTCCTGCCACCATTAAAACAAAACTAAAAATGTTTGCATTAAAAGTACATTACCAGATTTTCACACAAACTATTTTCTATGGTTTTAATATAGTACTAAGAGCTTATTAAACCCATCTTAGGGACCACTCAACCAGTTAAGTTTTCAGCATATCCACTATGAATATAGATGAGATCTATTTTACACTGGTAGTGAATGCTCATTAACAAACTACTTTAATGTATTTTAGTAAATAGGCCACTATTTCCCCAAGAGCTACCTTGTGTCAATGAAGAATTTATTCCAAATGACGCAGGATGAAAGAGTACAGTTTACAAAGCTTGAAGAATCAGGGAGCAACCCAAATTTTTATTCCGCCATTACCTTGCAGTTCAAGGTGAATTACAGAAGAGGATTTCTGGACATGTCCAGAAGTGTTACATAGCAGAGCGAGTTGCTTCAAAGGATTGTAATGTTTCATACGATGTAGTTAGTCTTCATCGATTTCTTGAATAGCAGGGTTTTTATTTCTTTTCTGAAAGTTTTGTAATCTGAGGTCATGATTAGTAGATTGGAGAGTTGGTGGTCAAGTTTTGCTGCCTGTGTGGCTAGAAGGCCATCGTACAGTTTTTTCCGTTTGATGTCTCTGATTGGAGGGTATGTGAATGGTGTCTGGGTTCTCCTGTGTCTGGTTGTGGTAGTTTGGATTAGGCGGTTGTTCAAGTAGGCTGGGCTGTCACCATTTATGGCTGTCATCATTTATGTAAAAGCACTTAAATCCCAACACAAGCCAGAAGTCAAGCCACTGATACCTGATTTTATGCAGTCTCTCCTTTTAATATCGAAATGTATCTGATATACATACAGACCCCTAATGCAGACATGATATGTTAAAACATGGTTTTTGTCAGGTTATTGTGATTTACCTTACAATACATTTTGACAACTTCGATGGACTCTAGAATCTTATTTTGCCTCTCCTGGGTTTATCAACAATTTTTTGTGTCTTGTATTAGGTGTGGAGACCAGTCTCTTTTTTTTTTCTTTTTATAAAGTAGTGTGTCATTACTCATTTGCTTTTATCTTTTTCTATTTGATGATGTTCAGCAAACAAAATTATATTCTAGATATTTTAATATGTGCAAAAAGGAATTTTACTCTATATATATATAATTAGTTATCCTACTTTATTATAGAGACAGGTGCTGTAGTCAGCATCCTGGGAAAATCAGCAGTTCATGGTCCTCATTTCATATTGTATATGTGCTGTGACTAGATAATGAGATGAGGGCCACAAACCACTGATTTTCCCAGGATGCTGACTAAAGCACCAGTCCCTAGTATGAAGTAGGATACCTAATTATTGCAGGTTTGACTGTTCTAAATACTAAAGAAATTTAAACAACTAGGGGGGTGGTTTCAGCCTTTATAAGATCTAATGTCAAAATGGCTAGCCTCAGATACCTAATTTTTCTCACTACATCCATTATCCTTAAGCAGCTTAAACATGCAGTCTCTTACCAGTTTTGCTAATTGTGATTTCACATAACATTATGGTATCAGACTTAATCAACATTGTGATAAGGATCCACTAAGGATATGCGTTCAATCCCGATGAACATGTTAATACTGACAATATAAAAATCACACATGCTCTAAATTTTTTTTACGCATAGAACACACTGCCCTCCCATGCAAAGCCTCACTTCAGAATCAGTCTTACGTGTTTCAGTAAACTTTTGCAGCATAATCTAGCAAATATTAATAAAACAAAAAAATAAAAAGGAACGTTGCTCCCTGACACTGTAGTCTACGAGTTGCTTCCAAACAGTACTGCTCACTAGAAATATTGGGTGGAAGGAGCGAATAGATCCCATAAAACACGCTAAATTACACTGCCTACCTGTTACAAGTGTTTCTCGGACACCCCAAAATAGAAACCAAACTCTTTAAACTCCCGTGGCACCTTAATGAGCAGAACTGGAGGTCTGCGCCCGGTGTAGCGTGCGCGTCGGATCCCCCCTCCCAGGCCTCCCTCCCGAGGCTGCCCTGGGCCCATACGCTCCCCCTCTTCCGGCACAGTCCTGGCATCCCGGGGCAGGGAGCGCTCGAGTACCGCCGGGCCTCGGCCTCGCCCAGGGCCTAGCGGGAGGGAGGAAGCGAGGCCAGCAGGGGCCTGTCTGCGGGCCAGTGAAATCAGTGCCTGCTTCTCGCCTGCCCTCCCTGCCTGCCCTTCTCCTCTCCGCCGGCGCGGCCCAGCTCGCCTCACCTCCGGCTCAGAGCGCGCTCAGGTGCCTCCCGCTGCCGACTCCTTTTGCCCCTGGGCGCACGGGTTCGCGGCTTGACCCTCAGCAACCATTCGGGTCCCGGCCGCGGCAAGGGGGAAAGAGACGGAGGAGGAGGAGGAGCGCGCACGCCCTGCCCCTGTCACCGCCGCAGCCGCGCCGCGCGCGGGACACGCCTCCCTCCCAGCTGCAGATGCGCCAGCTGTGCGGCTCCCCCCCCCTCCCGCGAAGGGAAAAGACTGCTGTCGCTGCTCCCAGATTGTATTGTTGCAACGGAGGACGTAGGAGAGACTCTGTCTCCCCCCCCCCCGCTTCCTTCTTTCCTGCGCTCCAATATACAACTGGAATCCCATTTAGGATCTGCACTGTTTGCTGACCTAAGGTCTCTTGCTGTACTTCCTGCATTACCGAAAGTTGTGCCCTGTCTGTGCGATGTGCGTCCCAGAGAACGTTTTGCTTTTCTCACTCCTAGCTTTCTGAGCAGTCAATAAAAAATTTGTAGTTTCATACTAACATGCTATTATTGGAATCGGGTTTGGGGTTGTTGTTTTTTTATTTACAGGCCCCTGACCTGTATACGGAATTGGATGACAGTAAAAAAAACTGATAAATAGATAGATAGATAATGCTACCCCACAAAATTTCAGCTTCTTAATTATTATAAATAATAATCAAGAACCCAAGTCATGAACAGAATTTAAATCACTCCTTCCTAGAATCCATCACATTGGGGTCCTTTTACTACAACGGAGGCACAAGTGGCCTTAGCACACCCTTCAGATGGGTCTTTCTTGCACACTAAGGGCTCCTTTTACGAAGGCGCGTTAGCGGTTTAATGCGCGTAATAAACCGCTAAACCGCTGGCCGTGCTAGCTGCTACTGCCTCCTCTTGAGCAGGCAGTAGTTTTTTGGCTAGCGCGGGGGTTAGTGCGTGATTAAAAGTCACGTACGCTAAAGCCGCTAACGCAGCTTCGTAAAAGGAGCCCTAAGACTACTTATGCCGCAGCCAGAAAATAGCACAATTTCCTGTTTACCAAATTAATGGCCGTGCACTGATTTTGCCAGTAGCAATAAGGGCCCCACACTACTCCCATGCTAACCAAGTAACATGCAGCAACGCTTCATACTCTTAACTGATTAGCTCTGTCATACCTACTCTCACCCTCTAACATGCCCCCTTTAAGAAAAATAAAAAAAAAAATTAGTGCACGGTGTACATATGCAAAAAAACAAACAACAAATTTACCACAGGATGCCTGTGCACATCTTGCAATAAGGGCATGCTAGCACTGCCACTGTTTAGGAAAGAGACCCCATTACACTGGACAACAAAGATTTTGCTTCTTCAACACTTTTGGGTGTATCTTACAAAATTTTGGTTGCTGATCATGAAAATCATGTTTAAAATTACATATCATGTACCGTTTGGTTTTTTTTGGGGGGGAGGTTAACACTTTTAGGCAGCTCATTTATTGTTTATCAAAATTTGCTATAAAATAATATTTAGAAAATAAAAAGGAACATCGATATAAGATATAGACAAGTAGATACAATAGGTCTGTCCTAAGTTGAGGGCAGTTTTGAGAGTAAAAATGGCCAAAACTGTCGCAGGCCATATATAAACAAAAATCAAGACTGTAAATCTGTCCCTCTTTGCTGTACCTCTCCCACCCCCCAAACACAGGCAACATGTCCTGATTTTTTCCAGCACATACAGCCAACATGCCCCCTCATATATACCGGTATTTCTCTCTGCTGACTCTCCCATACACACAGCCACTATAGCAGTCTCTCTGATGCCCCTCATACTTACATCTAAGCATAACTCTTCCTATCCCCCCCCCCCCCCCATCTACCAGTACGCACAGCATCATGTACCATTTTAACAAAAAAGTATATTTTAAAAATTTCTTGTTATACTTTCATACTAATGCAATTAATAATTAATAACCGACGCCAAGATTAAGGAAAGCATTTTTGTCAGTCCACATATCAAACACATCATCGGTGACGAGAGATTGAAGAAATGTTAATCAGGCCAGAGAAAATCACCTGGAAAGAATTTTCTCTTGGCAGTTACAGAGCACCAAACTATATTCAACTGGTTGACAAACATAGGGCCTGTTTTACAAAGCTGCGCTAGCTGCTGCAGCGCGGTAACGGCCCCGAAGCCCATAGAGATTTAAAGGGCTTCGGGGCTGTTGCCACACGGCAGCCGCTAGCGTGGCTTTGTGAAACAGGCCCTTAGAGAATACAAAGCCATGAAGTGTAAATATGTCACTGAAAATGCAGTTTCTACATTCACAATTGGACTTCTTCCTCGCAAACCTTGGTGCAGTCAGCAACATTCATGGCGAAAGGTTTCACCAGGGCATTGCCACTATGGGGAAAAGATATCAGGGCAACTGGAATCCATCAATGCTGGCTGACTATTGTTGGACACTGCAACGAGATGCACCGGACACAGTACAAACAAAAATCAGCAGGAAAACACTTTTAGCCACAGCAAACTATCACAGCATATCAGAAACTTTGTGCATTAAAACATGTTATAGTCAATTAAAGATACCATCGTGTTTCTCAAAATTCCTACATGATACAGTTAGTGGGAAATTATATTTGTGTTTATTTTGAAGGGGTCTATCATAATCAGTTTGTTTTAAGGAAGCAAAACCTTTGGAAAAATGTGTTGTCCAGTGTTATCAGCTACTGAGAGGAAATACCATAGGATAAACATAGAAACATGATGGCAGATAAAGGCCAAATGGCCCATCTAGTCTGCCCATCTGCAGAAACTATTATCTCTTTCTTTTTCCAAGAGATCCCACGTGCCTATCCCAGGCCCTTTTGAATTCAATAGAAACATGATGGCAGAAACATGATAAGAGTCTAGCATCTCCCCTGCTTAGAACTATAAGTAAGATGTCTAGATGGCACCACCCCATAACATCCCAAAGTCCATCCTTGCTTTGGACTTATAATTTTGCTCGCATAATTTGTAATTTAGGAAAGGAGATATAAAGTAAAACCAAGTAGATAACATACAACAATTTTATTGGCTCTAAAAGATAAAGGAACCAATATTCAACTGGCATTATATGCAAAAATTCAGTGCCAGGCCACATCCAGGCTCCAGCATTGAATTTCTGGATACACGGAGACAGTGAAAATATGGGGGTCTTTTGGCAAAGCTCTGCTAGAAAGTGACTTTAGCACATTCTTACAGGAGTTTCACTAACACACTAAGGCTTTTTCTACTTCAGCCAGAAAATGGTAAATTTTCAATTTTCCAAATTAATGTTGTTGCAGGCCAGATTTTCAGGATATCCACAATGAATATGCATGAGAGAGATTTACCTGCACTGCCTTCTTGGTATGCAAATCTCTCTCATGCATGTTCATTGTGGATATCCTGAAAACCTGACCTGCCAGTAGATCTCAAGGACCAGACTTGGGCAGCCCTGCCTTACAGCCACCTATTTTGTAGGTGGTAAGGGCTCACACGCTAATGTTGCGCTAAACAGATAGCAGCGGCAAATGCCAACATGCTGATTAGCGCAGAAACACCCACTCTCTGCCCCAAACATGCCCCCTCAGCTAATAAATAAACATTTTTTAGAGCGTGAACATTTGAAACTTACTGCAGGGTATTCCACAGTAAGCCCTTTTAAGCTGCAGTCCCACATTAGTCCCAGATTAGTAAATAGATGCCATAGCCAGTTAACTGTGATATGGCTATGGTGAACCATATAAAGGGGATGAAACTTGATATACAGTACTGCTTTTTCTGTATGATTACAATTAAAGTGGATTATATATTTTAGACTGGTACTTATTTTGTACATGGGACAATTAAGTGTTAAGTGACATGCCCAGAGTCACAAAGAGCTGTAGCGGGAATCATACTCAGAACTAGAGAATTCATCACCATTCCCATCCCTGCAGATAACTGCGGGAAACCATCCCATGTCATTCTTTAGTGTCTATCTCAGCCTCAGTCCTTCTACACCAGCATTCTTTAATGCAAGGCTTGAGGGTCAATGGTTGTGCCCATTTGTACTCTGATTCTTCCCTCTCTCCTTAAAGAATGACATGGGGATGTTTTCCTGCGGTTATCCATGGGGACGGTAATGAATTCTGTCACCGTTGCTCTAACCACCAGGCTACTAAGATTGTGTTTTATGGGGGGTTCTAGTTATGCAGTTACCTTGGTCAATTAAGTGCCAAATATTGCCACTTAACCAGCCAAGTGCTCACTTCTCCTTGTATCACCCCTATAATAGCCAGTTTTGAATTGGTTAATGACATTTTTAGAAGCACTATCTGGTTAAATGCCACTGAAGCAAATTTGCATGCCTATCACTTCCATCATATGCAAATCTCTCTCATGCATATTCATTAGGGCTAGCCTGAAAACCCGATTGGCCTGGTGTTCCTCCAGGACAGGGTTGGGAATCACTGGTCTATCTGCTACATCTGAGGGGGTGGGCTGACTAAGGACTGCTGTTGCTGGTTGTGACTGGGATAACGAGTGCCTGGGGGGTCATCTGTCTAGGCCTAGGGAGGGGAGCACAACTTTTGGTAGGTGGTGGTAGATAACAGGGATTGTGGGCTGCACCTGTGGTGGTGGGTCATGAATGGAATTAATGCACTGGTGGTGGCTGAAGTTCTGCTGCAGGAAGAAGAGAGAGATCAGGGAGGGCCATGCAGGAGATACCCCCGCATGAGAATCTTCAGGGCTTGCTCCTGTTTCCTAGACCAGCAATGTATTGATAGATAATGCTTTGACAGGGCAGTTATACAGGATCTCTGTCAGCAGCTGAAACCCCTCCTGTAGGCAAACACATGCAGGAAAAAACCCATACCCATCCACCTCACCGGGAGTTTCCAGTCTGTCTTAGCAGCCAACACAGGACTCACCCAGAACATCATCTCAAACTGCCTTACCCAGTTCCTACAAGCCTTCTTCACCCACACCCATAACTACATCACCTTCCCCACCACCCCCAGGTTCTACAGAGCAGCATGGCCCACTTCTCCTCAGTCATAGGTGTCATAGACTACACACATATCACTCTCAGACCCCCCCCCCCCCCCCCAGGTGGATGAGGCCACCTACAGAAACATGAAAGCATTACACTCAATGAATATGCAAGTTATGTGCAATGCCCAAGGGGAAATAGTGAACATGTGTACCAAATACCCTGATTCTACCCATGATACCTACATCTTACAGCACTCTAGAATCTACAGGAGAGTGAACCGAGGGGAGTTCAACCACAATTGGCTGCTAGGTAAGCACCACAGGGACACACCAATCCTACACCCCTAGCCTCTCTACCATTTCCCAAACACACCCTCTTCCCCCCTTTTGCAGGTCAACTGGAACTCACTGCCTCCCCCATGTTTCTCCCGCTCTTTTTGCTTCTCCTCCCACAGGTAACAGAGGCTATCCACAGCATGCCTGGCTAGTGACCCCTATCATGCACCCACAAAATACCACAGAGGAGGACTACAATCAGCAACACTGGAGCAGAGGAGCCATCACCAAGCGTACTGTCGGTCAGCTGAAGAACCACTTCAGATGTCTTAACTGTTTGGAGGGAGGGGGGAATTCATCTACCAACCAGAGAAGGTGGCTTGGATATTCATGGCCTGCTGCATGTTCCATAAACTCACCCTCCAAAAAAGGCAGCCCTTTTCAGACCCCAGCCACGAGATGCAGATGATTTAGAGCCATCCCCTAGCAGAGCTGACCAGGGTGTGTTCCAAAAGGGTGTCCATACCAGGCAACGCTTAATACAGAAAAAAATTCCAGTAAAGGTCAGTGAACAGGTTTATTAATGCTGAACAGCTTTAATAAACCCCAGCAATTCCACCCACACACACACACACACACACACCCCTTCCCCTCCCCAAGACCCCACATACATACCCTCCCTTCCCCCAGCACACTCACATAGTAAGACACACATCCAGAGCCCCATACCTAATCTAATCTAATGCTTAGTTTTGTATACCTACTTCCCCCCTCCCATTACTTCAGTCCCTCCATTCCCCACATCCCATCTGAGCCCTCCCTGACCCCCCCCCCCTTCTTGTTAGTGCTAAAGCACAGGAGGCAGCTTCTGCAGCCTCAGAATCACTGCCAGAGTCCTCATCCTATGTGCTAGTGTTACTGGTGTCGTTGGGCCCAGGTATAGCCTTATGGAATGCTGGCCATTTCATGGGCTCTCTAAATGCCAGGCATAGGACGGGCCCAGGATTAGGTCAGCTCGCATATGGCCCCATTTGGTTTGCATTTTTTCCTTCATTGCTCCCCTAGTGCTGGAGGGTGTGATTGGCTGCTGAGCAGGGGACTGGGTGGTCTCCACAGTCCTTAGCCCTAGTCTGTAGCCCTTGCAGCTGCTGGCTGATATAATTCCTCATGACAGTGGTGGTTTGCAGAAAGTGATGCATCACCTCTGTCTGCTCCCTTTGTGCTTCCACCCTGTGGCAGAGGAGTTAGAGCTTCTGCTAGTGATAGTCCAAGAGGGAGATGATGTGGCCCAGGAGCCTCTGAGCCAGGTGGATAAGGTATCAGTGCTGTCGCTGGGGTCCCCTCCTCGGGGCAGGCTGGTCTCCCTTTCTGCCCTCATCCAGCTCACCACCATGATCTGAAAACTCTGAGGGAGAGAGGATTATGTGCTCCAAAGGTTGAACATTTTCACCCTTCCCTACCACAGATGCTGCCTTCTCTGCCTGTGCTGATGGTAAAGACCCTTCCTGACTCTCCTCTGAGGCCTGCTGGGGCTGGGTGTCTGTCTCGGCCCCTCCATCCCCTGCCGCATCTTGATCATGTGGCGTGGCCACCTGAACCCCACTGGGTCCTTCTTCTTCTTCGTAGCTTACATCTGCAGAGAAAGAGGAGCAGATGTGGGTCCTAGCCATCTCTTTAACTTGTCACAGCTTACCAACATTTCTGTCTTTTTCCCCTCCAGGTGCTCTTTCAGTGTCTGAGTTACAAGTAGTGCAAGTGCACCCCAAAGCTGTCACACCTACCAGAGTGCAGGTGAACCGTGTCCCACTGATATAAAGGGTCCTCACACAAGCACCTAAAGGTGAGCATTCACAGAGAAAGGAAATGTTGGGGGGGAGTGGAAGGCGTGCACACCGTTTTAGGAATGGGGAGGGGCAATGAAGGACTGCTAGAAGGTACAAGCCCTCCTCAGTTGGCCCCAGCATGGCCCATAGCAGCTTCCAGACACTCCCACTCTGTGTTGCACTCACAAGGCCCTGCTATGCAGGCAGTCAAGCTAAACACCAGTCCTCTTCCCTTCCCCCAACCCCCAGATCTTGACCCTCAGGTGATTACCCAATGGGTGTTTTAATCCATTTCCCCACCCCCATCTTTCCCTCCTTCCCTCCATGGGGGGTGACAAAAACACTGCACTGTCTTCTTCCCCATCCAATGTACCTGAAGCCTGTGCTCCAGCAGAACTATCCTAGGTGCACACACCATGTATTCCAGTCTGGGAGATGAAGTTGAGCATCACTTGCTCAAGTGGAGTGAGGCCAGACATGTCTGCACTTGCTGCTCCTGCAGGCCTGTTCCCAGACTATACCACACCTCTCTCTTCAGTGCCCTCCACTTTTTCTTGGTCTTCCACATCTTGGTTGTGGCAGTGGACTGTATTTAGGTGGCTAGCAATGGCAACCTACTCCTTGCCCTTGGAGTAGGCACCAAGGCATTCTCCCTTAGGAGAAAACAGGCATTGTTGTGCCTGTACCTCTCTTCCCCAGCATCTCTAGCTCAGCCTGGGTGAAATTGGGATTGTGGCTGGTCCTGCTTCCTCTGTTTTTTGGGAGCTATGTCCACTGACAACAGAAAGAAATTAAAAATGGCGTTCTGGACACACGGACGTCCTGGTGATGGACATTCAACGTTTTGATTATGGTCAAATCAGAGGGAAATCTATGGAATACGCCGCCCCTTAAACATAATTTTCTAACATTTCATAAGAGGTCTATGGGGTATCCTACCCCATAGATGTCCTTGGAAACATAATTTTTGTTTCATTTCCTAGGGCATCTGTAATGTTGCAATCTGCACAACCTGGAACATGAACTATCTGACTCTCCTTTCTCTGCCTAGCACAGAGTAGATGCCTAATGCTGGGGCTGCACTGAGCATGTTGGACCCTCCTGCTGTACCCTGTGTTCAGTTATGCTACCACTCCTGCTCATACTGCTCCACCCCTGGCCTTAGACAGGCAGCTGCTCCATCTCCCTCTAATAATTGCCTCCTTGCTGTATTGTAGAACCTAATCTAATCTAATCTGGGATTTATGAGTCACACTATGCCTAAAAAGGTTCAAGGCAATTTACAGTACAAATTAAGGATTTACAATTTAGTATCTGGCTATTGGACAGCAGATGCTACAGCCACTGACCACAAAAAAAAGCAGTAGACCTGTATCCTCTGACCCCCACCCTTTGCCACTTCCTTCCTCCTAGTCTGTCTTGTAGCCCCTTCCTATGTCTCTCCCCTCCCTCTTTGTGTGTCCAAGACTAGTCCCTTCTTGCACTTCCTTCCTCCCCCACTTTTATCTGTCCTGGGCACTTCATGCATGACTCCTGTTCCCCTCCGCTATGTCCTAGACCCATCCTGTACTACCTCGCTCCCCCCTTTAGGTGTCTTCTGGGCCTCTTCCTCCTCTTTGGGCCATACCCCTCCCTAAGTATCCCCCTTCACCTCCATGTATCCTGGTATCCTCCTGTACTCCTTCCTTCCATTTTTATCTGTCCTGGGCCCATCCAGCAACACATCCCTCCCCCTCTGTGTTTCCTGCTCCCTTCCAGCAGAAGTTCCCCTGCTTGTGTCCTGGGCCTCCATTCTCCCCCCCTGGACTGTCCTGTGCTTCCACCCTACCAATTTGTGAGTCCAGGGACCCTCCATCACCTCCTCTCTTGCCCTTGTTTGGTCCTGGGCCTGCTCCCTCTCCCTTAGTCTGTACTTGCCTCTCCAGAGGCAAAGCAGGGGTCCCCTCCTCAGATCCTAGAGCCTCCATACCAAACCTGGGAGGGGGAGACAACTGCTACACCCCCAGCTGATGCAAGTTCTTCATGCAGGCTTGCCTGCTGTCCTCTGCATTGCCCTATGCTCTGGCCCCCTGACCACTGGCTGGAATCTTTGCACTAGCTAGGCACTCTTGTTGGCCTGTGCCTGACAGGTTACTGTGGTGGGTCAACATACATCTATAGTGTTCCCTGCCCTCTCCCTCATTTGTCTCTACCCCCTCCCTCTCCGTTTCCCCCTTCAGTTGCATGTGTTGCCATTAAGAGAAATGTATGTTTGCATACTCTGTTACCCATGATCTTTAATTGTTCATCTCTGTATTGCTTAAGTGAAAGCAGTTCTGTTTGTATTACCTTTGACGTGGTGTGTTCACAGTAGTCACACCTGTCTGCATTCTTGGAAACAGGTGTATATCTCCTGATAATTGTCATCTTTATTAGTTCTGGGAGTTTTCAGACCTGCTATAGCCTACAGTACTATGTAGCATTATTTCATAACTCAGAGGAGGCTACCCTTCCTTTGCGGGGAACAGAGTAGAGAGCTGCACAGGAATAGGGATGATGGGGATCCCGTGGAACCCACAAGGTCACCCAAGGGTCACAGGGATCCCATAGGGACTTCCTTCCCCTGGGATCACAGGCACCTTGAGGGGTTCAAATACCTTAGTGTATCTGCATATAGGGGTTCAGGGAAGCCCTGTAGGGGGCACTTCCACAGTAGGTCCTTGTGGCTGGGTGGGTAGCCCCTGAGGCTCCTCCACCTCCTCTTCACCCTCCAGGGCAGGAATGTCTGCCCAAGGGTCCTCCTCTACTTCTGTGCCCTGGAATGGCACCTCACATGTCTCCCTTGGTCAATCTCCATTTCTGCTCCTCCTGGCCCTCCTCCTGCTGACATTGGCCTGTGTGTGGTAAAGACATAGAGTTAGGGTGACCACATCATACATAAGCCAGCATAAAAACAAACAAACCCTTAACGCAGCTTGATAAAAGGGGGCCATAAACTCCGGTTACTCTCCTCCCTTTTGTCTTTATATTCCTCATTCACACACAAAACATTTTCATACAATTTTAACTTCAAATCCCACCAAAAGGTGCTCTATTTACTGAAGTCTTCCCTTTTCATTCTTCATCTCCAACTGGCAAAACAGTCCCTGTAGCATAGCAGAAAGGAAAAAAAAAAAAAAAAATCAGCTGGCAGGAGCATTCTCCTATTTGGAACTTGGCAGTCAGTCAAAAGCTTGCACAATTCCTCTTGTACGTCCCACCACAGCACGCACTCTGCATGCTTTGCGATGTCTATTAAAAGCAGCTGAAAAATATTTTTAAACTAAATCACTCACGCTCGTCCACACCTTATACAGCCTCCCACATTTTTAGCATCAGCTCCACTCCTTCTCCTTTATCCTTCAGACTACTTTATATTTTCTCCATTTTGTTGTCATCCCCCTTTATTTTTGTTTCTTGGCGTGCCTACACATCTGCAGCTTTGTGTCTAATCTGGGTTGGATTGGACAGCGTTAGTTCTGTTTTCTACATTTATTAATGTTTTTACTGTAACTCACTTTGAGACTCTTTTAAGTGAAAACAATATTTTATTGAACAAGCAGAAGAAAAACAACAAAACCACCAGAGGTACAATATCTGTTCAAGAGATATACAACAACATCCCCAACTCCCCCCCCCCCCCCCTTTATATCCAACCATCCAGAATCCACTGTCCCACTGTCCCCGCTACTACAAAAATCAAGGTTATACAGAGGTAAAGTGCAGCTGCCATGCTAAACCAAGTCTATGGACAGAAGTACAGTAACATGAAAACAAAGCATGAAACCAAAAAGAGAACAGCAAGCAATATAAGAAACCAGCAAAGAGCCAAAAGCTCAACCCTACCCAACAGGAGAGGCCCAAACAAAATTGTATGGGAATACTGCAGAGCCCTGTACTCTTATGAGCCCTGAGAGATAGAAGGCAAGACCCTCTCCCCCTCCCCAGAAAAGTAGAACACAACAATCAAAAAGTCAAACAAACAAAAACAAAACAATCACAGAACAAAAAAAAAAACATATATATGAAAAATTCCCGAGGAAGACATAGGAAAGGCGCCCCAGAGCCGCCGACCCCCCCACCGCTCAAACCACATCAGACTCATAAGGTATTGAGAATCAGACTACGGATTCTAGGAGACAAAGAATAGATATAAGGACCCCATACTCGCAAAAAGAACTTAGACTGTCGAAAAGAAGCACGCACCCGACCCCTCTCAATCAACATCAAAGCATGTAACTGATTGCGCCACGCCCAATAAGATGAGGGACTATCCGATACCCACTCCGTCAGGATAACCTTCTTAGCCACCAAGCCAGCCTTCTGCAGAAATAGGCTGCCTACACCAGGTGGAAATTGAAAGGCCTCATATTTATCCAAAAGAAACCCCACCGGAGTAAAAGGAATCGAGCGGTCCAACAAACCCTCCAAATATCTGACCAGCTGCCTACAGAAGTGAGACTCTTTTACAAAGCCACAGTAGCGATGCTGCCACGGTAAATATACCAAAGCCCATTCAATTCCTGTGGACTTTGGTGCATTTAGCACAGCAGCATCACCACCACTGCAACTTTGTCAAAGGGGCCCTTTTTTCTTTCACCAGCAAAACAGCCACATGTTGTATCCCACATGCATAGACACTCACAAACCAGGACCCGGCTCAGTTAACACACAACTCAAATATGCCCTTAACTGATTAATTAATTTTTTATTCATCCCGGTGTCCAGACCCAGAGCCAGATGCACTCCACCAGATCGATAAAACCACGTGGGTCCGCTCCAATCTTTGGCCAAATCTAAAAGAATTATTGATGCACTAAAAATGGTACTTTCAAATGGTTTGCACAGAGGTTCATCGGAATCCCCCTCTCTCCTGTCCGACTGATCTCTGTGAGAGTGACTCTCACACATTCACAGAGCCTTCAGGTGAAGCCTGAACAGCTGAGAGGCAGGGGAAACCCCAAAGCAGCCTGCTGCCATTCAGATGTTCAGGGCAGAAAAACTTTTTTTTTTTTTTTAAATGGGCACAGATGTTGTATGTGTGTTACACACGCACAATATCTGCCCCATAAAAAATTTTTTAAAAGCCCCCCATGCTCCTGATGACAGCCCTCCCCGACTTACCATCACTGGGGATCGATCCACTGCCTCCTACCAGCAGAGGTTGTTCCACGCCCACCCAGAACCCTTCCTACCCTACCCACTCCTTCCTGCCACTGGATGGTCCCCCAAACCCACCCGGTACCTTTTTCACAAGTTGGGAGCAGGAGGGATATGGTCGCATCTGCTCCAGAGGCCTGCCAGTTTAAAATGGCGGGCCTTCCCCTCCCTGGTGCATCATGTGATGCATGGGAAGTGGCCTATGTCCCTCTTCCCCTCCTATGTTACCTTTCCCACTTGGCTGGGTCTGTGAATTTTAAGGTATTTTGACACTAAGTTAAAGTGGCAGTGTCCTATAGATTAATTTTACACATAGTAAGCTGCTGTTTTTTTGCTTTTACAACTTTATTTTCTGTTTTATTACCTCCAAAGTCATGGTGCACCAACAAATTACAGCAAAGTTACAAACAAGACATTGAAATTAATAATTTACATTGTAATTAAGGTATGGTGAATGAGTGATTATACCTACCTTGTTTGGTAGTCTTTATTTTTATGTAGCTAAGTGGACTAATATGGCAACCACACTGCAATATCAGTCTTTCTATGGGAACAATCATAAAATTTAAAATTTAGGACCTCATGTAAAATTTGTAATGCAGTACTTGCCGAGTTTAATTTCTTGGCATTCCCTGTCCAATTTCTATTTGTGATCCCTTGTTTTGTATTTGGTAAAGATCTTTCTGCGTTTTGTGTGTCAAGAAGTCATTGTTTTATGTATGGTGGTAATGGGAGGTGGAGATATCAGGGGGAGGGTGCAGAAGGTCAGGGTCCCCTCCTTCATTTCTGCCAAAGGCCCCAGCATGTCTAAAACTACCCCTGCCTCAACAAAGGAGTAGCACGATCATACCTAGTTTTATAGAAAAGCAATCAAGCAGCTGTTTTGTGAATGACTTGATAAATCCAAGTAAAAAGAATTACAATAAAAAATACCATCCTATTTGGTACGTTAATGAGGGCTAAAAGCCAAATATCTGCTCGCAAAGCACAGTTACTCACCGTAATTTTCCCCCCCCCCTATGTTATTACCCTTTTTTTTTTTTTTTTTTTTTTTTAATATGCATTGTAACCATTAATGAACTTTCCTTTTGTTTCTAATTAATGTCTAATAATCTATGTCTATTTTAATATTGTGATTTGTGTTTGTAACAGTATTTATTTATATGATATTTTACCTATGTTTTATAACTATGTGTTTTATTTTGTACATCGCCTTGAATTTTGATATGGCGATTAATCAAACTATTTAATAAACTTGGAAACTTGGTAACAGGTGTTATCCAGGGACAGCAGGCAGATATTCTTGACTGATGGGTGACGGCACCGACGGAGCCCCGGTACGGATAATTTTAGAGTGATTGCACTCTAAGAACTTGGAAAGTTCTAGCAGGCCACACCGCGCACGCGCGAGTGCCTTCCCGCCCGACGGAGGCGCGCGGTCCCCTGTTAGGATAAGCCAGCTAAGAAGCCAACCCGGGGAGGTGGGTGAGACGCAAGAATATCTGCCTGCTGTCCCTGGATAACACCTGTTACGGTAAGTAACTGTGCTTTATCCCAGGACAAGCAGGCAGCATATTCTTGACTGATGGGTGACCTCCAAGCTAACAAAAAGAGGGATGGTGGGAAGGTTGGCCATTAGGAAAACAAATTTTGCAAAACAGATTGGCTGAAGTGTCCATCCCGTCTGGAGAAAGCATCCAGACAATAATGAGATGTAAAAGTATGAACTGAGGACCAAGTAGCAGCCTTGCAGATTTCCTCAATAGGCGTGGAGCAGAGGAAAGCCACAGATGCTGCCATAGCTCTAACTCTATGGGCCGTGACAGAACCTTCCAGTGTCAGTCCGGTCTGAGCATAACAGAAAGAAATGCACGCTGCCAGCCAATTGGACAGCGTACGTTTAGAAACAGGATGTCCCAATTTATTCGGATCAAAGGACAGAAAGAGTTGAGGGAATGATCTGTGGGGCTTAGTACGATCTAAATAGTAAGCTAAAGCCCGCTTACAGTCCAAAGTATGCAGAGCCTGTTCTCCAGAATGAGAGTGAGGTTTCGGAAAGAAGACAGGCAGAACAATGGATTGGTTGAGATGAAATTCAGAAACAACCTTAGGGAGAAACTTTGGATGTGTACGCAGAACCACCTTGTCATGATGAAAGACGGTAAAAGGTGGGTCTGCTACTAGTGCATGGAGCTCACTGACCCTCCTGGCAGAGGTGAGAACAATCAGGAAGAGAACCTTCCAAGTGAGAAATTTGAAAGAAGCCGTGGCCAAAGGTTCAAACGGAGGCTTCATTAAGGCTGAGAGAACCACATTAAGATCCCAGATCACAGGAGGTGCTTTAAGAGGTGGTTTCACATTGAAAAGACCTCGCATGAATCTGGAGACCAAGGGATGAGCTGAAAGGAGTTTCCCATGGACTGGCTCATGAAAAGCAGCAATAGCACTGAGGTGGACTCTGATGGAAGTAGACTTGAGACCAGAGTCAGACAAAGAAAGAAGGTAATCCAACAAGGTCTCCACAGTAAGGGACGTAGGATTATGATGATGAAGAAGACACCAGGAAGAAAACCGTGTCCACTTCTGATGGTAACATTGCAGAGTGGCAGGTTTCCTGGAGGCATCCAAAATAGAACGAACGGACTGAGACAAAAGAGTATCATTCGAAGTCAGCCCGAGAGATACCAGGCTGTCAGGTGCAGAGACTGGAGGTTGGGATGCAGAAGGGTCTCCTGATGCTGTGTAAGCAGAGAAGGAAATTGTGGAAGTAGAATAGGTTCCCTGGAACTGAGTTGAAGTAGAAGGGAGAACCAATGTTGTCTGGGCCACCGTGGCGCAATCAGAATCATGGTGGCCTGTTCCCTCTTGAGCTTGAACAAGGTCCGGAGCATGAGAGGCAGAGGAGGGAAAGCATACAGGAAGAGATTGGACCAATCCAGGAGAAATGCATCCACTGCCAGATGGTGATGAGAGTAGAGTCTGGAGCAGAAGTGGGGCAGCTGATGATTGTGAGGAGCTGCAAAGAGGTCTATCTGAGGAGTGCCCCACTGAGCGAAGATGGACTGTAGAGTGAGAGGATCGAGTGTCCACTCGTGAGGCTGGAGAATTCTGCTGAGCTTGTCCGCTAAGGAATTCTGTTCTCCCTGAATGTAGATAGCTTTTAGGAATAGAAGATGATCCGTGGCCCAAGCCCAAATCCTCTGGGCTTCCTGGCACAAGAGGCGAGAGCCTGTCCCACTCTGCTTGTTGATGTAGTACATCGCAACTTGGTTGTCTGTGCACAGCAGGAGGACCTGAGGAAAGAGAAGATGTTGGAAGGCCTTGAGGGCATAAAACATCGCTCTGAGTTCCAGGAAGTTGATGTGATGTTTCATTTCCTGGACTGTCCAAAGTCCTTGAGTTTGGAATTCGTTCAAATGAGCTCCCCAGGCATAAGGGGAGGCGTCGGTGATGATGACAAGTTGATGAGGAGGTAGATGGAACAAAAGACCTCTGGAGAGATTTGAGGATATCAACCACCATTGTAGAGACTGACGAAGAGATGATGTTACAGATATGTGTCGTGAGCAAGGATCCGTCGCTTGGGACTACTGGGTCGCTAGGGTCCATTGAGGAGTGCGCAGATGGAGACGTGCGAAAGGTGTGACATGAACTGTGGAGGCCATGTGACCCAAGAGTATCATCATTTGCTTGGCAGAGATGGAGCGTTGATGAAGCACCTGCTGACACAGAGAGTGGAGAGTGTGAAGATGGTTGGACGGCAGAAATGCTCTCATGAGGACTGTGTCCAGCACCGCTCCAATGAATTGAAGTCTCTGAGTGGGGATGAGATGAGATTTGGGTAGATTGATCTCGAACCCCAGAAGTTGTAGAAACAGGATGGTCTGGTTGGTGGCCTGGAGTACTGTCTGAGAAGAATTGGCCTTTATCAACCAATCGTCCAGGTAAGGAAACACCTGAAGGTGGTGGGAACGTAGAAAGGCAGCCACCACAATCAGACATTTGGTGAACACTCTTGGAGAGGAGGCAAGACCGAAGGGTAGCACCTTGTATTGGTAATGACAATGGTTGATCATGAAGCGGAGGTACTGTCTGGAGGCCAAATTGACCGGTATGTGAGTGTATGCTTCTTTGAGATCTAGGGAACATAGCCAGTCGCCTTGATTGAGAAGAGGATAAAGAGTAGCCAGAGAAAGCATCTTGAATTTCTCTTTTACCAAGCATTTGTTGAGATCGCGAAGATCTAAAATGGGTCTGAGATCTTCTGTTTTTTTGGGAACTAGAAAGTAACAGGAGTAGAATCCCTGCCCCTTCTGATCTAGAGGGACTTCCTCTATGGCGTTCAGAAGAAGGAGGGATTGAACCTCTTGAAGAAGGAGGGAAGACTGAGGAGTGTGCAAAGCAGACTCTCTTGGCAGACTTTGGGCAGGAAGAGTCTGGAAATTGAGAGAGTAGCCGTGGTGGATGATGTTGAGGACCCACTGATCCGAGGTGATGATTTCCCAATGGCTTATGAAATGAGTAAGGCGTCCTCCTATGGGCTGCGGAAGATGGGCAGAAGGAGGGAGACTGGCTCTGTCCTGGAGAACCAAGTCAAAAGGGTTGAGTTGATTTCTGTGAAGGAGGAGGTTTCACCTGCTGTTGCTGCTGCTGTGCTGGTCTAGCAGCTTGCCTCTGTTGTTGCCTCTGACGCCTGGGTTGTTGCTGGGCCTGAGGTAAAGGACGAGCCACAAATCGACGTTGATAGGCCGATTGCTGGCGAAAAGGCCTGGTAGGTGGGGTCTTCTTCTTTGTCTTAAGGAGAGTATCCCATCGAGTCTCATGAGCTGAGAGTTTCTGAGTAGTGGAGTCCATGGATTCTCCAAACAGCTCATTCCCCAAACAAGGTGCATTGGCCAGTCGATCTTGATGATTGACATCGAGTTCTGAAACTCTGAGCCAGGCCAGTCGCCTCATAGCCACCGACATAGCCGTGGCCCTAGAGGTCAGCTCAAAGGTGTCATAGATTGATCTAACCATGAACTTGCGCAGTTGTAAGAGCGATGAAGAAGTTTGGCGAAAGGCGGATCTTTTACGGTCAGGGAGGTATTTCTCAAAAGATGACAAGGTCTGAATGAGATGCTTAAGGTAAAAAGAAAAATGGAAAGCATAGTTCCCTGATCTATTTGCTAGCATCGCATTTTGATACAACCTCTTGCCAAACTTATCCATGGCCTTACCTTCTCTGCCAGGAGGGACAGAAGCGTATACACTAGCCCCCGTGGATTTCTTTAAAGTAGATTCCACCAGTAAAGACTCATGGGGGAGTTGTGGCTTGTCAAAGCCTGGAATAGGTATGACCTTATATAAGGAGTCCAGTTTGCGGGGAGCTCCTGGGATGGTCAAGGGTGTCTCAAGATTTTTGTAAAATGTCTCTCTTAATATGTCATGGAGAGGCAGTTTGAGAAATTCCCTTGGAGGCTGGTCAAAGTCCAGAGCATCTAGAAATGCCTTAGATTTTTTGGATTCAGCCTCCAAGGGAATAGAGAGAGAGTCACACATTTCTTTGAGAAAAGAGGTAAAAGAAGTTGAATCAGGTTTAGAGGAGGGATCTAACCCAGAAGGATCCTCTTCCCCTGATGAACACTCTCCCTCCGAGAGGAGAGAGTCCTCCGAATCACCCCACAGATCAGGGTCCCTCACCTGAAAACTGCGGTCCCGGGAGTCCGGTGTGGAGGGTTCTAGGTGTCGAGTTTTATGCATCGACTTACCAGACCTCTGTGAAACGGTACCGGGAGATGTTAAAGGCTGTGTCGGCGCCGAGGTTTGAACAGCCTGGTGTAAGGATCTCGGTTCCGGCGCTAAGACCGGCATTGATACCGAGGAAGTGGTATGCATCGGTACCGACAAGGTGGATGCCGATAAAGGAGGCTGCTCCACTGCCGGTACCGGTGGCTCAGACCGGACCGGGACTGGAAGGCTCAGTGTCAAAAGAGCAGGGAGCAGCTGTTGGAGTTGTTCTTTGAGCTGGACCTGCAGGACGGCGGCAATGCGCTCGTCCAGTGAAGGCACCAGTACCGCTTTTTTCTTCTGCGGTACCTTGGGTGCCGCTCTACACTCCGAAGAGGAACCCGATGTCGAGGAGCTAACCTCAATTGGAGCGGAGCGCTTCCGTGGGCGCCTCGAGGTCGGCAGGATTGGGCTCGCTGCCACTGAGACCGGAGGACGCTCCAGCGGGGAAGGCTTCTTAGCCTGCTTACCTGAGGGATGCGACGCCGGCGCGGTATCGCGCAGTGTCGATGAAGTAGGTGCCGACTGCGTCGGGGCCGAAGCCGGAACCGGTGCCGCTGAATCCGACATTTCGGTACCAAATAATAATCGCTGTTGGATTTGGCGATTTTTTAAAGTTCTCTTTTTAAGAGTGGCACAGCAGGTGCAGGTGGACGCTCGATGTTCAGGACCAAGACACTGTAGACACCAGTTGTGCGGGTCTGTGAGTGAAATTGGTCGAGCGCACCGCTGGCACTTCTTAAACCCGGGTTGAGGGGGCATGAAGGTAAAAACGGCTTCAGCCAAATCGAAGGCCGAGGCCTCGATGGTGGCAACAGGCCCCGCTGGGGCGAAACCGAAAAAATGAAAGAAAAACAAATTAAGTTGTTTTTTGTTTTTTTTTTTAACAAAGAAAATAAAATAAAATAAAATGAGGGAAAAATATTTCCCAACAAGTTTACGCGAGCAGGAAGGCGAAAAAGAAAAAAGTTTTCAACAGCCGTTGAAAAGTGCGTCTTCTTAGCTCCGCGGAAACTAAGAAACTGGGGACCGCGCGCCTCCGTCGGGCGGGAAGGCACTCGCGCGTGCGCGGTGTGGCCTGCTAGAACTTTCCAAGTTCTTAGAGTGCAATCACTCTAAAATTGTCCGTACCGGGGCTCCGTCGGTGCCGTCACCCATCAGTCAAGAATATGCTGCCTGCTTGTCCTGGGATAATAACAAACTTCTCTTTATAATGAAAGGAGTTTCCATACAACTTATTTTGAGGAATTGGAAGAACTGTGATAGATTAAATTACATTTTCTGGTGGGAATCTCTTTGTTATACTTTTAAAATAATAATAATAATAATAATTATTATTTTATTTCTTATATACCGCTATACCATAAGTTCAAAGCGGTTTATGGAGCATATGATGGCCATACAACAGGGACATTATAAGAAATTTATGTATGTTTGGGAGCCATTAACAGAATTCTACAAGGAGTGATTGTTGATTTTGCCCTTTGATCATGCACGTTCACGGAGGGTGGGGAGTTATTTTTATTTAGAGTGCAATTGTTAGTTATGTATAAAGGGGAGGTTGATATATGTATTTGTCATAAATAGAATTTGATAGAATTTAAGGGCTCCTTTTACGAAAGTGCGCTAGCGGTTTTATCACGCGCGCTATAGCGCACACTAGCTGAAAATCTATCGCCTGCTCAAAAGGAGGCGGTAGCGGCTAGCGCACGCTATTCCGTGCGTTAAGCACCTAGCGCACCTTCGTAAAAGGAGCCCTAAGTGTTGTTAAAGTGTAAAATGTCTGTAAAATATGTTTCACTTATTTTTGGCTTTAAAATGAATAAAGATATTTTTAAAAAATAGAATTACAATAATCTATCAGAGAGAATCAAAGCCTGGGCTAGTTTCTGCATCTCTTCAAAAGATATTAAATAATTTGACACAAATATTTAAGCTTAAACAAACTTACTGCCTTGTTTTTTTATTTGAATATCACCAGTTAAATCATAAGCACATAAGCACATAAGCATGGCCTCTGCCGAGTCAGACCATAGGTCCATCATGCCCAGCAGTCCGCTCCCGCGGCGGCCCCCCAGGTCAATGACCTGTAGTGATCTATTACTCAAGAGCATTTTGTCTTGTATAGTAACCCTCTAATTGTACCCCTGGATTCCCTTACCCCTCAGGAATTCGTCCAATCCCTTTTTGAAACCCAAAACCGTACTCTGCTCAACCACCCCCTCTGGAAGCGCATTCCAGGTGTCCACCACCCTCTGGGTAAAGAAGAACTTCCTAGCATTTGTTCTAAAACTATCTCCCTTCAATTTTTTTGAGTGTCCTCTAGTTCTTGTTGCCCCCGCCAGTCTGAAAAATCTGTCTCTCTCTACCTTCACTATACCCTTCATGATCTTATAAGTTTCTATCATATCCCCTCTAAGTCTCCTCTTTTCTAGGGAAAAGAGCCCCAACTTCTCCAGCCTCTCAGCATACGAGAGGTTTTCCATGCCCTTTATCATTTTTGTCGCTCTTCTCTGGACCCTCTTGAGTATCGCCATATCTTTCTTTAGGTACGGCGACCAGTACTGGACGCAGTACTCCAGATGCGGTCGCACCATTGCCCTGTACAGCGGGAGGATAACTTCCTTGGTTCTGGTAGTGATACCTTTTTTGATAATGCCCAACATTCTGTTCGCCTTTTTTGAGGCCGCTGCGCATTGTGCTGCCGGTTTCATTGTTTTATCCACCAAAACCCCCAAGTCCTTTTCTAGGTTGCCTTTTCCCAATGTCATCCCCCCCATTATGTAGTTGTACATCAGGTTCCCTTTCCCTATGTGCATAACTTTACATTTCTCCACATTAAAACTCATCTGCCATTTATCTGCCCACTCACTCAGTTTGTCCAGATCCCTTTGGAGTTTTTTACATTCCTCTACAGATCTAACCTTACCGGAGAGTTTTGTGTCATCCGCAAATTTTATAACTTCACACTTTGTCCCTGTTTCCAAGTCATTAATAAATATATTGAATAGCAGCGGTCCCAGCACTGACCCTTGTGGGACGCCACTTGTGACCCCTTTCCAGTCAGAATAGTGTCCCTTTACTCCTACCCTCTGTTTCCTGTTTGCCAACCAGTTCTTGATCCATCTGTGTATGTCCCCTTCCACCCCGTGGTTCCACAGTTTCCTTAGAAGGCGCTCATGAGGTACCTTGTCGAAGGCTTTCTGGAAGTCTAGGTATACTATATCTATGGGGTCACCTTTGTCCAAATGTCCGCTTATCCCCTCGAAGAAGTGCAGTAGGTTCGTTTGGCAGGATCTTCCAGTACAGAAACCATGCTGGCTTGTTCTCATCAGCTTATTTTTTTCTATGTGCTCACTGATACTGTTCTTGATCAATGATTCGGCCATCTTCCCCGGAACTGAGGTCAAGCTGACCGGTCTATAATTTCCCGGGTCGCCTCTGGTTCCTTTCTTGAAGATAGGTGTAACATTTGCTATCCTCCAGTCTTCCGGTATTACCCCTGTTTTCAGGGATAGGTTACAAATCTGTTGCAGTAACTCCGCTATTTCGTTTCTAAGTTCTCTTAGTATTCTTGGGTGAATTCCGTCCGGGCCTGGCGATTTGTCAGTTTTTAGCCTATCTATCTGTTTGAGTACGTCTTCGAGGCTTACCTCCATGCACGATAATATTTCCTCTTGGTCCCCCTTGAAGAATTTTTCCGGTTCCGGAACATTGGATGTGTCCTCTTTTGTGAAGACCGACGAGAAGAACGTGTTTAATCTGTCCGCCACTTCCTTTTCCTCCTTTACCACTCCTTTCCTATCCCCCTCATCCAGGGGTCCCACTTCCTCCCTCGCCGGCTGTTTCCCTTTCACATATCGAAAGAAAGGTTTAAAGTTCCGTGCCTCTTTTGCAAGTTTCTCTTCATATTCTCTCTTTGCTGTTCTGACTACGCGGTGGCATTCTTTTTGGTGCTTCCTGTGCTTTTTCCAATTTTCCTCAGTTTTATCCTTTTTCCATGTCCTGAAGGATTTTTTCTTATCTCCTACCACATTCTTAACTTCTCTTGTTAACCATGCTGGGTCCTTTGCTTGATTCTTTCTGCCCCCTTTTCTAAATCTGGGTATATATCGGCTTTGCGCCTCGTTCACTGTGTCCTTAAAAAGGGTCCAGGCTTGGTCCACCGTCAGTGCCTTTCTGGTGCTGTTCTTGAGTTTTCTCTTTACCATGTGTCTCATGGCATCATAGTTCCCTTTCTTGAAGTTGAACGTTGTTACAGTGGTTCTCTTCCCCTTTGGCATACTTAGTTCCACTTTGAATTGGATCGTGTTGTGGTCACTGTTCCCTAAAGGTCCCGCTACTTCCACTTCTTGGGCAGGTCCTCTCAGCCCATTAAGGATTAAATCCAGAATAGCTGCCCCTCTCGTTGGTTCTTTGACGAGCTGTTCCAAGTAACAGTCCCCTACAGCCTCTAGGAACTCCAATTCCTTTGAACAATTGGAAACTCCATGGCTCCAGTCTATCCCTGGGTAGTTGAAATCTCCCATAACTATGGTGTTAGCGTTTTTACATTCTCGCCTCAACTCAGCTCTCAGTTCTTCATCTATTGCTTCTGTTTGTCCGGGCGGGCGGTAGTACAGCCCCATCTTTATCTCGGTTCCCTTTCTTCCTGGTATTTTAACCCATATTGATTCCAGTTGTTCATTAATTGTTGGTGTGTCCACTCTGATCGATTGAATTGTATCCGTTACATAAAGTGCTATTCCTCCTCCTTTCTGATGTGTCCTGTCTCTTCGGTAGAGCTTGTACCCTGGTAGTGCTGTGTCCCATTTGTTGTCCTCGTTCCACCATGTTTCCGTGATTGCTATGATGTCTAGGTTCTCATCTTTGGCCCTGGTTTCTAGTTCCCCCATTTTGTTTGTCAGGCTTCTTGCATTAGTGTACATACAGTTTAAGTCTCGATGGATTTGTTTTCTTGTTGGTTTCCCTTGCGATCCATTTTCCTTTCCGTCCCCTTCTTGTTCTGCAGACTTTTGTTTATTGTCTCTCTTGTCTTCCTCCTGTGGGGCGTGGTGTGTTTCTTCATTACGTTCATTTTCTTCTTCTTGCCCCTTGTTGACTTCCCCATGTAGTAGATTCCTCCTATCCCTTTCCTGATTTGTCTGGCTCTGCTGGTATTCCATTGCTTGTTTGACGTTGTTGGTGTCTTCCCTGCACTTTCCCCACTCAGTATCCTTTTGGGATACTGTCTTCCGAATCATCAACATCTGGTTGACTGTCGGCTTTCCCCTTCCTCTCAGTTTAAAGCTTGCTCTATTCCTCTCTTGATGTTGCTTGCTAGTAGTCTAGTTCCCGCCGTGCTCAGGTGTAATCCATCTCTCCTGTAGAGCTTGTTCTTGCCCCAGAACGTTGTCCAGTTCCTCACGAATTGAAACCCCTCTTCTTCACACCATCTCCTCAGCCAAGCATTTATTGCTTGTAGTTCCGTCTGCCTCTTCACATCAGCCCTCGGTACTGGTAGGATCTCCGAGAACGCTATCCTCTGTGTCCTCATCTTCAGCTTCCTTCCCAAGATCATGAATTGTTCGGTGAGTGCCTTCCTGCTGTAGTCTCTCCTGGCGACATCGTTCGTCCCGACATGGACCATCACTGCCGTCTCTTCCGTCTCTGCTCCCTCCAGGATCCTTTCGATTCTGTCGATGATGTCCCTGGTTCTTGCTCCTGGGAGACAGGTCACCAGCCGATCCTCTCTGCCTCCTGCTATGTGACTGTCCACCTGTCTCAAGATCGAGTCTCCCACCAGGATTGCAGATTTCCCTTCTTTCAGTCTCCGTTGTGGTCGCATATCAGTGTCTTCGGTGGCACTCATTTCTTCTCCCTCTAGGTTCTGGTAGGATCCTGCTTCTTCCTCCTGCGAGTACCCTCCATGGGATCCTTCCTCGTTCATGTCGGATAGCTCGTGTCCTTCGCTCAGCTCATCCTCCTTGTGCGTGCTATGCTCGGGTTCTTCTTCTACTCTCCTGTAGGCATCCTCAATGAACTTCTCAAGTTCCTTGACCTGTTCCTTGAAGTGCCTCTCTCTCGTTGGGTAATCGGCTGTCAGGAATGGGTCTTCTGAGATGTAGAGTCCCTCTAGTTCCTGGATCCTGTGCTTTTAACCACTACTGTATTTCTAGTTGAATGGAAATACCTTACAATAGTGAATTAGTGCTCTTCAAAGTGCCACTTTTTATTCATCTCAATTCAAAAGCACAAGCTTCCCTCTTTTCACTCATAAGAACATAAGAACTGCCATCACCGGATCAGACTTTGGTCCATCAAGTCCGGCGAACCGCACACGCGGAGGCCCTGCCAGGTGTACACCTGGTGTAAATTAAGTCACCCATACCCCTCTATGCCTCTCATAAGGAGATGTGCATCTAGTTTGCTTTTAAATCCTAGAACGGTGGATTCCGCAATAATCTCCTCTGGGAGAGCATTCCAGGTGTCCACCAGTCGTTGCGTGAAGCAGAACTTCCTGATATTTATCCTGGACTTGTCCCCCCTTAGCTTCAGTCCATGTCCTCTTGTCCGTGTCACATTGGACATTGTAAATAATTGTTTTTCCTGCTCTATTTTGTCAATTCCTTTCATTATTTTGACGATCTCGATCATATCCGCTTGCAGTCTCCTTTTCTCAAGGGAGAACAATCCCAGTCTCTTAAGTCGTTCCTCATATTCCAAGTTCTCCATACCTTTTACTAGCTTTGTTGCTCATCTCTGCACCCTCTCCAGCAGTTTTATATCCTTCCTTAGGTTGAGAGACCTATGTTGGACACAGTATTCCAAGTGTGGTCTGACCATTGCTCTATATAGCGGAATTATAACTTTCTCCGCTCTACTCGTGATTCCCTTCTTTATCATGCCTAACATTCTATTCGCTTTCATTGCCGCTGCTGCGCATTGTGCTGACGGGTTCAGTGTCCTATCTATCAGTACACCCAGGTCCTTTTCCTGTTTGCTTTTACCCAGAGTCGCTCCTGATAGTCTATATTCATGTTCCTTGTTCTTTCCGCCTAAATGCATTACTTTGCACTTTTCCACATTAAACCTCATCTGCCATTTCTCTGCCCATTTCTCTAACTGACACAAGTCATTTTGGAGTTTCTCGCTATCCTTCTGCGATCTGATTGCCCGGCATAGCTTCTTTCTATACAATAAGAGCATTTAAACAAACATAACCTAACATTGCTCGTGTGAATTTTATAACCCTGGAGGATTAATCTTAGAACTCACCAGATTCTTTAGTTTGAACAATAAACAGCATTAAATGTTTCTTAGCTAATTGCTCCAACATGAATATGCAACTGTCCCCTTTTTCCCCCCAGTAATCTTCCTTCTGGCTTTCAGCTTGTAACAGGGATTACTTTACTCCTCCAGAATCTTCATTTCAAAATCACAAACTTTCCCTCTACTCAGACACTTCCCTAGCCCAGGGTTTTTCAGTGATTCATTTGCCCTTCCCAAGTCTGAACCACACCCTTCAATGACTCTATAAACTCCTACTTACTTTCCCTTATCCGTTACCTTAGCCCTGTATCTGCTCTGTAGCAGATAAGCTTCAGATAAGGAATTAGGACTTGAAAACCACCTCTTTGTAGCTATAGTATACAACCATACTCAAAGCAGTTTACATACAGCTACTTCAAGCATTTTTCTTATCTGTTCCATTGAGCTCACAAACTATCTAATATGTATAAACCATCCTTTTGTGCAACACTTTTCTTTAAAGCAGGGGTGTCAAAGTCAGTCCTTGAGGGCCGCAATACAATCGGGTTTTCAGGATTTCCCCAATGAATATGCATGAGATCTATTTGCATGCACTGCTTTCATTGTATGCTAATAGATCTCATGCATTTTCATTGGGGAAATCCTGAAAACCTGACTAGATTGCGGTCCTCGAGGACCAACTTTGACACCCCTGCTTTAGAGATACCTGCTTTCTAACTTTCTTCAGGCTGAACCTTACTTCCTACTGCCTTTGCCTCTGTGCACCGTTCTGAGAATTAACTTCTTCCAGTCCTTCTCTCACTATGCAAACAGACTACCACCAGGGCCGGATTTTCCTATAGGCTAACTAGGCTTCAGTCTAGGGCCTCAAGATCAAGAGGGGCCTACATTCAAATTGTTAGCAAAATTAAAATTACACTATTCTAAAAACAGTGAACACTAAAACACTGAACCGAAAATAAGGAGAAATTCTACGCATATGACTAATAAACAAACATAAAAATGTATTGGTTAAGATCAACGCGTTCGGCTCATTGGGTCTGTTCGTTTGTATATACTAGATTGCACCAAAGTATAGTTCATACGTTCACTGACTGCTATGGCAAATATTGATGTGCCTTATGCTACTAAGCTCTGGTTTGTTCTTGCATAAATAAAGTGCAGATTGGTGTAGATTGGAACAGACAAACAAACAGACCTATTGATACCCCGACGTTCGGTTATATTCGTGTTACTTCGATAATATGAAACACGTGTTAATGTTATTAGAAAAGATTCTTATTTTAGGATTGCGTTCATGATCATTTGATTCTCGTCTTTTGAGTTCAGTAGGTTCAATACTTTAGTGAAGTGTTTATAGACTATTGAAAAAAAATTTTGTGACAATATCTTCATTTCGCGGAATTCTAAGTAAGTTCTTAACATGTTTTAATTTGCATATTTTAAAATGTATATTATGTGCTTTATTTTATATTTTCATGATTATATCATAACTAATAAAATCCTAGAGCGCGCATGCGCTGTTGAAATATCATGAGTCCTGGTGGCGTGAGGTGTGCTTCTGTGTCACTCCTCACGGCGCCTGCGCCAGCGACTCATCAAAATTCAGCTGGGGTGGGGATTCCGAATTGCACACGTGCTCCAGCTCCGGATCGGATCCCGCTGCTCCTCTCTCCCCCCCACCCCTTTCCCGGCTCCGGAGGGGAATCGGTCTTAGCCCCGGGTGATGTATTTTATTATCTCTCATGTAATTTACAAACTTAAAAATGGGAGGTGAAAGGGCCTCATAAGTGGAATAGCCTAGGGCCTCTTTTCATCTAAATCCGGCCCTGACTACCACCCAAGCATAGTGCACCTGCCAGCTTTCCCTGGCTTTCTGAAACACCTGCTTCTTGTGATTAACTTTTCTTTCAAGCCTCCCCTTCCGGATATGTCTGGATGGATTTTTAAAAATGGGGATCTGTCCAGGTTTAGCCAGCTCTCCCAACTCCCCCCTCCCTGGGCAATGCCACTGTAATTAATCTTTGGGCAGCTGGCAGCAGCAACGAGGTAAGCCTGCTGCCTCGGACCTGCTCTGGAAGCTGCCTCTCTGCAGTGACTTCCTGTTCCCGCATAGGCAGAGAAGCGGCTTCCTGGGCAGGCCGTCAGCAGAAGGCTTACCTCATTGCTGCTGATAGCGGCCCAAAGATTAATTACAGTGGCTGGACCCAGGGAAGAGGTATATGGAGAGTCGGGATCTAGGCAGCAGCATCGGAGGAGGGAGGGAGGCTGGAGAAACGGCATGGAGGATGACTGAAAAACAGCATGGATGAGTGGAGGGAGTTGGAGAAACAGTATGGAGGGAGGGAGGTCTGGAGAAGCATTATGGAAAGAAGAGAGTGCTAGAGAAAAGAGCACGGAGTAGGGTAGTGCTGAATGGGAGGGGAGACAAAATCAACAGGAGAAGAGGTTGTAAGGAGAGAGAGGGACACCTGTGGGAGGAGGGTTGGGGGTTGGAAGCACCCACAGGGGGGGGTTGGAAGAAGAGAGAGAAGCACCCATGGAGGAGGAGGGTTGGTGGAAAGGCGAGGGAGACAGAGAGAAGCACTAAAAGAGTACAGGAGGAAGGGGGGACCAAGGAAATGGGTGGAGTATAGGTGGGGTCATGTGTCCTCTTTTTTTGTTTTTGTTCATCATGTTCAGCTCACATTGTCAGTCATGCCTACCCCCCCACCCCCACCCCCTCTCTCTTTCTAAAGCAGAGGTGGACAAATTGGCTCACCTGTGTGAGAGAGTCTCTGGAACTACAATTTCAAGGATCCTCTTCTGCTTTCCCCAAACTGTGTGTCTCCAAGCAGCTTCCTGTGTTTGTTTCCTGCCTGCCCCTCATCCCAGGACTTCTACTTGTTCTAGCTTCCTGTAATTGCAGGAGTTCCTAGGTAAGGTCATCCCCCCTTCCTTCTTCTTCCTACTTTCCTGGGGGATAGAGAAAACTGCTAGACCTTTGCTGCCTTCTCCACTCTCCTTTTTCTTATAACCTGATAGGTTATAAAAACACCTCTTTATAATTTTCAAACCAATAGCACATCTGCAAGAAAACTTCAACAGAAATGCAACAGCAGAACTGATTACAGTATGTTTCTTCTGGGTAGCTCTTGCCACATCTGGCAAAACTCAGACTTGACAATCTGAAAACTCATTTCCTATTCTTATAATAGAATTTCAAAATGTTGTCATGTGGAAACTCTGAATCAACATAGCTGTTAGACATACCATTTCTATCAGGGGGAGAATAAAAAACTTCAAACTATCAATTGACAGATCATCTCCCAACTGAATTATTAAGAGGAACAGTCTTTGTAGGAAGAAAAATATATAGAAAATCTTATTCAACTTCAGTAAATGGTCATGTACTATATACAATTCTTCTTCATAAGTACTTCTCGTACTTGAGCAGAAATGCCCACACTTGATAAAGCATACAGTTTTGCTGTTGGATAAATTTTGCATAGAGGCCCAAAGAGTTAAGTCTTTTATTCTGGTCTCAAACTGCCAAGGTTTGTTCAGAAAAATCCATGGATAATTTATTAACATGTTCCTCTATATAAATTTAGCAGAGAGTGTTTTTCCCAAATTATTGTCAAGCATAAAATCTCCAGTGTAATAATCTGGAGTTTCCCAGGCATGGCTTGAGAACTTTGCTCAGCTAAACCAACATTAACTTTATGTATAGAAGATTCCTCACAGTTCCCATCCAAGTGCAGACTATCTCACAGGAATGTCCAGATTAAACACCATTGTTAATACTCTATAGAAAATTTGGGGTCCCGGAGTAAACCACTCTCGAGTCCATAGTATGCTTACTGCTGAGAGCCACAACTTCTAATTGGAACAGAGCTCTACGTTGTTTGGGGGTTAAAGATGTCTCAAGTTTCAGGGAAGAAATGACTTCTCCCAACATCGAAACTCCTCCAAGTGGCAACCTCTTCAGATCTTCTGGAGGTTGGCTATAGCGGAAAAAGCCATTAAAAAGGGACTTACAACTGCTGACTCAGCAGGTCTGCCCATCATCAAACAAGAAACACCTTTCAACTTTTTCCCCATTTTGTGTAGGAAAGCTTCAGGTAATAGAATGATACAGCTCACAGCCAGCTTGCTGCTGCCATCTTGCTTTGTGGTTCTATTCACAACAATTTCTAAATGCAGAGCAGGTAGGAGAAGGGGAGTGGGACTGGAGCTGGAGGCTGAAAAGAAGGGGCAGGGGGGACAAGGATGCTGAGACTGGAACTGGGGGCTGAAAACGGGGAGGGCAGGTAGGAGAAGGGTGCTGAGGCTGGAACTGGAACTGGAGTTGAATAGAGAGGAAGGTAGAAGAAGGGGGCTGGGTCTTATAAATGGTCCTGATTTAAGGGCTAGGAGAAGGTAGCTGGGGATAGCAAAAGGGAGATGATGGGTATGATTCGTTCAAGAACATAAGAATAGCCTTACTGGGTCAGACCAATGGTCCAGTATCCTGTCTTCATGGAGGCCAATCCAAGTAACTTGTACCTGGTAAAACCCCAAATAGTAGCAGCAATCCATGACACCAATCCAGGGCAAGCAGTGTCTTCCCTCATGTCTGTCTCAACAACAGAGTATGGACTTTGTCTCAAGGAACTTGTCCAAACCTTTTTTAAAATAACCGCTCTTACCACATCCTCTGGCAATGCATTCCAGAACTTAACTATTCTCTGAATGAAAAAAAATTTCCTCCTATTGGTTTTTAAAATATTACTCTAACTTCATCAAGTGTCTGCTAGTCTTTGTAAATCTTGATGCAGTAAAAAATTGATCCACATGTATCTGTTCTACACCACTCAGGATTTTGTAAACTTCAATCATATCTCCCCTCAGCCGTCTCTTTTCCAAGTTGAAACATAGAAACATGATGGCAGATAAAGGCCAAATGTCCCATCTAGTCTGCCCAACTGCAATAACCATTATCTCTTCTTCTCTCTAAGAGATCTCATGTGCCTATCTCTCACCTTCTTGAATTCAGTCTCTGTCTCCACCACTTCTTCCAGGAGACTGTTCCACGCATCTACCACCCTTTCTGTAAAAAAGTATTTCCTTAGATTACTCCTGAGCCTATCGCCTCTTAACTTCATTCTATTCCCTCTCATTCCAGAGCTTCTTTTCAAATGAAAGACACTCTAGTCATGCGCACTTACACCACATAGGTATTTAAACGTCTCTATCATAACTCCCCTCTCCCACCTTTCCTCTAAAGCAGGGGTAGGGAACTCTGGTCCTCGAGAGCCATATTTCAGTCGGGTTTTCAGGATTTCCCCAATGAATATGCATGAGATCTATTTGCATGCACTGCTTTCAATGCATATTCATTGGGGAAATCCTGAAACCCGACTGGAATACGGCTCTCGAATACCGGAGTTCCCTACCCCTGCTCTAAAGTATACATACTGAGATCTTTAAGTTTGTCCCCATACACCTTATAAGTAAGACCGTGCACCATTTTATTATCCTTCCTCTGGACCAACTCCATCCTTTTTATATCTTTTTGAAGGTGCGGTCTCCGGATTTGTACACAATATTCTAAATTAGGTCTCATCAGAGTCTTATACAGGGGCATTAGTACCTCCTTTCTCCTACTGGCCATAACTCTTCCTATCTTTCTAGCTTTCACCATCACCTTTTCAACCTGTTTGGTCACCTTAAGATCATCACATACAATCACACTCAAGTCCCGCTTTTCTGTCATGCATATAAGTTCTTCTAAACTGTACCATTCCTTCAGGATTTTGCAGCCCAAATGCATGACCTTGCATTTCTTAGCATTAAATTTTAACTGCCAAATTTCAGACCATTCTTCAAGCTTCACTAGGTCTTTCTTCATGTTATTCACACCATCTGGGGTGTCTACTCTATAGCAGATTTTGGTATCATCTGCAAAGAGGCAAATTGTACCTAACAGCCCTTCAGCAATATTGCTTATAAAAATGTTAAAAAGAACAGGCCCATGGCGAAAGATTAGAGAAACTGGGCCTTTTCTCCCTCAAACAGGAAATTGAGAGGGGACATGATCGAAACATTCAAGGTACTGAAGGGAATAGACTTAGTAGATAAGGACAGGTTGTTCACTCTCTCCAAAGTAGGGAGAACGAGAGGGCACTCTCTAAAATTGAAAAGGGATAGATTCCATACGAACATAAGGAAGTTCTTCTTCACCCAGAGAGTCGTAGAAAACTGGAACTCTCTTCCGGAGTCTGTCATAGGAGAAAACACCCTCCAGGGATTCAAGACAAAGTTAGACAAGTTCCTGCTGAACCAGAACATACACAGGTAGGGCTAGTCTCAGTTAGGGCACTGGTCTTTGACCAGAGGGCCGCCGCGTGAACAGACTGCTGGGCACGATGAACCACTGGTCTGACCAAGCAGTGGCAATTCTTATGTTCTTGAGGCACAGCATTGGTAACATCCCTTTCCTCAAAGTGATCTCCATTAACCACTACCCTCTGTTTTCCACTCAACCAGATCCTGACCCAGCCCGTCATTTTGGGACCCATCCCAAGAGCACTCAGTTTATTTATTAAACATCTGTGTGGTACACTGTCAAAGGTTTTGCTAAAATCTAAATATACCACATCTAGCGTACTCCTTCTACCCAATTCTCTGGCCATCCAGTCAATGAAATTGATCAGATTTGTCTGACAAGACCTACTTCTAGTGAATCCATGTTGCCTCCAGTCCTGTAATCCACCGGATTCCAGAAACTTCACCATTCTCTGTTTTAAAAGTTTTTCCATTAATTTGCTTACCACAGAAGTCAGAATTATTGGCCTGTAATTCCTTACTTCTTCCTTACTTCCACTTGTGTAGAGGGACCACATCCGCCCTTCTCCAGTCCTCTGGTACCACTCCCAACTCTAGAGAAGCATTAAAAAGGTCACTCAGCAGAACCACCAGAACTTCCCTAAGTTCCTTCAGCACCCACAGATGTACACCATTCGGCCCCATCGCTTTGTCTACATTTAATTTAGCTAGCTCCTCACGAATACAACCCTCTGAAAATCAATCATTGTCTACCACTCCTCAATCCCTATTTGCATTTGTCTTCTGTGGTCCTGCTCCCGGCACCTCAGCTGTGAACACAGAACAGAAATATTTGTTAAGCATCCGAACAAATTAGTTTTTAAAAATTCTAGAAACTTTACTTGTAAATGAGCCCTCTCTATACCCGTCTTAATATTAAACCATACCATGCAGTGATAACTGGATGTCAGATGATCACCCACTGTAACATCAGAAACACTTTCCTCATTTGTAAGCACTAAGTCCAGTATGATCCCATCCCACGTGGGTTTCATTACCACCTGCTGGAACAGTTCTCTTTGTAGAGAATCTAGGATTTCCCTACTTCTAGAAGACCCCGCAGTAGGGATACTCCAATCAACATCCAGCATGTTCAAATCACCTATTAATATATTCTGAATGTCTACTATTCAATTTCTGTCCACTTCTTCCATCTGTGAAGGAAGCCTGTATATCACAACAATGTAAATATATTTACCATTCCCTCTTTCCAACTTGGTCCACAGTGCCTCGTCTTTGCCCTGCAGATCTTGCAATTGTATGGCTTTAATATGATCTTTAACATATAACGCTACTCCCCTTCCTACCCTGTCTTTCCTGAACAAATTATAGCCCGGTATAACTACATACCAGTCATGGTTCTCCATGAACCACATCTCATCTTCTCTCATCACAGCTTCTAGATCCAGAATCTTGTTTCCCATACTTTGAGCATTAGTATATACTGCTTTCCAGACATTGCCCCCTTTTCCCATCCATGTAGAGGTATTCAGTGATTTACTTATCTTATGGATTATACTCACCGAGGGGCTTTGATCACCCTGCTCCATCACTTCTAGTTTAAAGCCCTCTTCAGTAGATTAGCTAGCCTCAGTGGCGTACCAAGGGGGGGGGGGCGGGTGCACGGCTTGGAGGGGTGCACAGCCGGCCAGGTCTGGGTCCTCCTACCCTTCCTTTCCCCCGGTCAGCGTCGCTGCAATTTTACCTCCCCTCTTGACGTCGGAGAGGACGTTCCGGGCCAGCCAGGCAGTGATTGGCTGGCCCGGAATGTCCTCTCTGACGTCAGAATTGACGTTGGAAAGAAGACTTCTTGTCAGCAATTAGCAGCAGCAGCAGCTGGGAGGTAAGATTGCAGCGGCGTGGACCAGGGGAAAGGAAGGAGAGAGACGCTTTTTTTTTTTTTCCGCGGCAGGGAGGGAAGGATGTAGGCAGGCAAGCTGGCTGGCTTTAGCGCAGCAGGGAGGGAGGAAGATAAGTAGGCAGGCAGGCTGGCTTTGGAGGTAGTGGGGGGACATAATCTGGAAGGTAGTGGGGGAACATAAGAAGGAGGCACTGGGGGCTATAAGGACACAGGAAGAAGGCACTGGGGGTACCATGGACACAGGAAGGAGGTACTGGTGGCACCATGGACACAGGAAGGAGGCACTGGGGGCACTAAGGACATGGGAAGGAAGGAGGGAGGGAATAGAAAGGGACAATTGTTGGGCCTGAGTACAGAAAGAAAGAAAGGATACACAGTCAATTAATAGATGTCCCCTTTTGATGAAAAAAAATAAATGGTCATGTTACCTCTGACTTACTTTCTCTGCAGCAGAGTTGGCAGCCGCGCTTAGGTGCAGGAAGGTCCCGCAATGACTCGTCTGCCGGCTCTGCTCCAGAAGAAGTAAGTTACGTCAGAGGGGGTGGACTCGGCAGACGCAGTCATTGCGGGACTTTGCCACAACTCCCTGCGTCTGCCGGGTCCACCCCTTCCGACATAACTTACTTCTTCCGGAGCAGAGCCAGCAGACGAGTCATTGCGGGACCTTCCAGCATGTGGCTGCTGAGTCCACTCCAGAGCAAGTACGTCGGAGTGGGGTGGACTGGCAGCTGGCAGCTACAGTCATCATGGGACCTTGCTGCATCATGGGACCTTGCTGAAGGGAGAGAAAGGAGCAGGATTGCTGGAATGGAAGAGTGGTGGAGGGAAAGAAAGGGGGCAGGGTGGTATGGAAGGGTGTTTCTGATGGAATTGATGTACAGAGAAAGGGGAGAGACATAAGGGGAAAGGATATTGGAGGGAAAGAAAGGGGGCAGATGCTGATTGAAGAGGGGTGGATGGCGAGAGAAAGGGCAGTCATTGGATGGTAGTGGGGAGCCTATGCTGGATGGAAGTGCAGATGGGAGAGATAAGGGAACAAATGCAGGAAGGAAATGGGAGGAGAGAAAGAGGGGAGCAGACGCTGGATGGAAGTGGACAGAGTGAGGAGAAGGTACTACATGGAAGGGTTGGAGAAAGAGGGTACTTGATGGAAGGAGGGGATAAATAAAAGGAGGGCACATGATGGGGAGAAAAGGATTGAGTTAGAGAAATACTGGAGGGGTGAAGGAAAGAGGTGGCAAGCTATAGGTAGACAGTAAAAAAAGACATTGATGAGAAGGTAGTAAGAACGTAATCTAGACAGATGAGGAAAATAAATTGAAAAGGAAAATGAGGGAAAAAAGGGAAAGGGATTGCAGAGGTGAGGTGTGGGAGAGGGAAGGAGAGGAGAGAGATGCCAGATCAATGGGGTGAAAGGAGAAATGGAAGGGGGAGGCATACAGTTTCTGGAAGGGGCATAGATCTTTTTTCAACTGCTGAATGTTTGGTACATTTGGTGGTTTCAAGCTCTGTTGCAGAAGTTCTGATTTTATCAGCCGCCATTAGGGTGCCTGCATGTTCATGCATTACGTTATCTGATACACCTGCTGAAGAATCTTAAGACTCCTGAGGCAGGCCAGTTTGGCCGAATCAGGTACATGTCGAGTCACTGAGTCATTAGATGAGCTAAAGGACACTTTATTTGTGCGCATCATTCCGATTGGGACAATCCCACTCTTTTTCTGTACATAAATTAATCCTGATCAGAACAGGCCTATACAAGTCTGAATATGTTCTACCTCATGCAGATAAGATATGGTTAACATTTAAAGTAGTTTGGGACAAATTTAGAGGTCGCTCATGGTCCTACAATATCCTTATAATGCATCTGGCTATTCATAACAATGTAGCAATATGGTTAAAAACTGTTACTTAATATTGGTTGGATATTAAATAGCTATACTTTGAAGCTGTTGTTACGGACAAAAAGTTTTATTGTTATTTGAATAATAACTTAGTACTAGTACTGCTGCAAAGAAGAACACTACTACTACTACTACATATCATTTCTATATCTCTGAAAGGTGTATGCAGTAGTGCTGCCTGATTCGCGATTCGAATCGATTCACCGATTCACTTTGGGTGAATCGATTCGTATTTTTTTAAAAATCGGCCTCGCCAGTTCGGGGCCCAACCTTCCTCCCCGTGCCTTCAGGTTTAGTTTTAATACACAGCTTCTAAAAGTCAATAAAGGGCAGCACTTTTGGCAAACCCGAAAGAAAGCAAAAGCCTCTCAAGGAGTGCAAGGAGAAAGTAATGTAGTACCCTCCCCCTCCATCAGCCACGGACCGCGCACGCTCGTGGGAATGCCGCACCTTTACCGCTTCGTCCAGTCCCAGCACCTGGTGCACTTTTTCCAAGCCCTGCCTCCCTGCTTGCTCCCTCGCCAGTTTTGCTGTTGAAATTAAGCCATTCGCCTCGTGACAGCTGCTTCTCCAAAACGAAAAACTGAGCTTCCTTCTGAAGATGAGCTGGTGGTTCAGCGAAGGAAGGGAGAAGTTTACATGTTGCTTTGTAGCCCTTTTCTCCACTCACCCCCCTTTCAAACCTACAGTTTGGCTCGATCTGATCTGAAACTACTCACACAGGCAGTTGTAAACCGAGTTGATGTCACATTTTAGGATAAAAACTAAGAAGCAATAATGTCAGACTAGAAGCAGTGCTGAAGAATGATAGAAAGGGCATGGATGAACTGTCCAGTTCACATCTTTCAACCAATGGGGATGTTCATCGATTGATGATGTACTTACATACTGAAAAAAAGGCTGCTTTGAAAAAAGCAGTTCATCTGGCCATATTCAAGGTCTTGGAAATTTGGCAGGGTGCAAGAATAGACTCCGGGATTTGCATATTAGAAACATAGAAACATAGAAAGATGACGGCAGAAAAGGGCCAAGGCCCATCAAGTCTGCCCACTCTATAGACCCTCCCCTTAAGATTAGCCAATGTTTTGCCCTGACCCACATAGGGATCCCACATGGGCGTCACATTTATTCTTAAAATCTGGCACGCTGCTGGCCTCGATTACCTGTACTGGAAGCTTGTTCCATTGATCAATCACTCGCTCCGTGAAGAAATACTTCCTGGTGTCGCCGTGAAATTTCCCGCCCTTGAGTTTGAGCGGGTGCCCCCTTGTGGTTGAGGGGCCTCTGAGAAGGAAAATGTTATCTTCCACTTCTATACGTCCGGTGACGTATTTAAACGTCTCAATCATGTCTCCCCTCTCCCTGCATTCCTCGAGAGTGTAGAGCTGCAAATTGTTTAGTCTTGCTTCGTACGAGAGACCTTTAAGCCCTGAGACCATTCTGGTGACCATCCTTTGGACCGACTCAACCCTCTGCACGTCTTTGCGGTAATGTGGCTTCCAGAATTGCACGCAGTATTCCAGATGAGGTCTCACCATGGTCCTGTACAGTGGCATTATGACAGCAGGCTTTCTGCTGACGAAACTTCTACGGATGCAACCCAGCATCTGCCTTGCCCTTGAGGAAGCCTTATCCACCTGATTGGCAGATTTCATGTCTGCACTAATGATTACTCCTAAATCTCGTTCCGCTGAAGTCCTGGTCAAGGTCTCCCCGTTCAAGGTATAAGTTCTGCACGGGTTTCTGCTACCTAGGTGCATGACCTTACACTTCCCAGCATTGAAGCCCAGCTGCCAGGTTGAGGACCAGCATTCCAATGTACGCAGGTCCTGCGCCATACTATCTTGTAAATTGCTCTCGCTTACCATATTACATAGTTTGGCGTCGTCGGCGAATAATGTTACTTTACCTTGAAGCCCTTGAGTCAGATCTCCTATGAATATGTTGAAGAGGAGCGGACCCAAGACCGAGCCCTGCGGCACCCCGCTAGTCACCTCTGATGTCTCAGAGAAAGTACCGTTAACCATCACCCTCTGAAGTCTGCCACTCAGCCAATCATTGACCCATGCCGTTAGAGTCTCTCCTAACCCCATCGATTTCATCTTGTTTAACAGTCTGCGATGTGGGACGCTGTCAAAAGCTTTACTGAAGTCTAGGTACACTATGTCCAGCGAATCTCCTTCGTCCAGTCTTTTTGTTACCCAGTCAAAGAAGCTGATGAGGTTTGATTGGTAGGACCTACCCTTGGTGAATCCATGTTGATTGGGGTCCCGTAGATTCCCTTCGTCCAAGACCGTGTTGAATTGGCGTTTGATCAGTGTTTCCATAAGTTGCATACTATCGATGTCAGACTCACCGGTCTGTAATTTGCAGCCTCTGTCCTGCAACCCTTTTTGTGCAGAGGAATGACGTTAGCTGTTTTCCAGTCCAAGGGGACTGTCCCTGTACTCAGTGAGAGATTGAATAGCACGGCTAACGGTTCTGCCAGGACATCACCTATCTCCCTGAGCACTCTGGGGTGCAGATTGTCCGGCCCCATGGCTTTGTCCACCTTGAGTTTTGTTAGCTCAAAGTAAACCTCGCTGGGTGTGAATTTAAAATTCCGAAACGGGTCTTTTGTGTTTGACTGTGGCTTCAATTGAGGGCCGGACCCTGGCGCCTCACAGGTGAAGACCGAGCAGAAGTATTCATTCAGTAGTTCAGCCTTTTCGGGATCCGATTCTGCGTAATTCCCGTCCGTTTTTCTCAGGCGTACTATCCCGTCTGTGGTTTTTTTCCTGTCACTGATATACCAGAAGAAGGATTTGTCCCCTTTCTTAATGTTGTTTGCTAGAGTTTCTTCCACTCGAAGTTTGGCCTCCCTGACTGCCGTTTTGACCTCTGTGGACTTGATCCTGTGTAGCAGTTGATCTTCGCTTTTCCCCGTGCGTTTGAAGGAAGCAAATGCGTTTTTCTTCTCCTTAACGAGACGTGAGATCTCTGCGGTGAACCACTGGGGTTTGTCTTTTCTTCGCCGTTTATGTGATGATTTTATGTAACGGCCGGTTGCCTCATGTATGACAGATTTCAGGGATGACCACATATCCTCCACATTCCCTGTCTCAGTTTGGTCCTGGAGCGCCTGATGGACAAAAACTCCCATGCGTGCAAAGTCTGTTCCTCGGAAGTTGAGTACCTTTGTTTTAGTGTTTGATCTATGGAAACCTTTCCTCAGGTGGAACCAAACCATGTTATGATCGCTAGAGGCTAGCTTATCTCCCACGAAGACTTCTGAGACGCTTTCCCCATTGGTGAGTACTAGGTCAAGGATCGTTTGGGCCCTAGTGGGCTCCATTACCATTTGATTGAGGCGTGCTCCCCTTATGGAAGCTAATAGCCTCTTGCTGCCGCTGGTTGTTGCTGAAGGTGTGCTCCAGTCTACATCCGGCATATTGAAATCTCCCATTAGTACAACGTCCCCCCGTAGAGCGATATTTTCTATGTCTTCGATTAGTTCCGTGTCCTCGTCTTCCGGTTGTCTTGGAGGTCTATATACTACACCAAGATACAGGCATTTTTCTCTCCCTCTGGCCAGGTTCACCCAGAGGGATTCCCCGGTGTACTTAACGTCCGTGATTCTGGTGGTTTTGATGCCTTCTTTAATGTATAGCGCTACCCCTCCGCCTAACCTGCCCTCTCTGTCTCGACGAAGTAAACTGTAACCCGGTATAGCCATATCCCACCCATGAGAGTCCGTGAACCAGGTCTCGGATATCGCCACCATATCTAGGTCGGCATTCACTATCTCGGTCTCCAATTGCAGAATTTTATTGCCTAAACTGTGTGCATTGACATACATGGCCCTCCATCCCTTGTGTTTGCTAGGGCTGTCATGCATATTATGGGTGCTTACCTTGGGCTCAGAAGAGCGGTTGTGTCTCGCCTCCACAGGATGATTCCTTACTGCTCTGGAATGTGAGTAGATACCCTCCCCCAACTTACCTAGTTTAAAGCCCTGCGAAGTAGGCGGGCTAGACGGTGGCCAAGTATGTTTTTACCTCTTCTGGTCAGGTGAAGTCCGTCCGGTCCCTGCAGTCCCTGGAGTGCCTTTCCATGGTCCAGGAATCCAAAGTTCATCTCTATGCACCAGTTGCGAAGCCACTCGTTGGTACGTTGGATGCGTTCTTCCCTGACTCTTCCTCTGTCTCTAACTGGGAGGATGGATGAGAAGACCACCTGTGCACCTGTTTGCTTCAGCTTCCTACCCAGGGCTCTGAAGTCATCGGGTATGTTCTCTGAGGTGTTCCTTGCAGTGTCGTTCGTACCTACATGGATAAGAAGCATAGGGAAATGGTCATTAGGTTTTAGTAGTTTATCGAAGCTTTATGATGAATATGAGAAGCTAAAAAAGAACCGGCACAGATGCAATGAATGTGATCTGATGCATCAAGAAGCCTCCAAAGAATGTCTCATCCATCTTTTTGATGTTGCTAGTCACAATGAAAATTGAAGAAGACAGACAATTTCTAATCATGCAGAGGCAAGATGTTTGTCATGCAGCATGGCTGGCATTGACGCTGTACTCACAAAGAAGGAGTATTGAAAGAGAGCATGAGAAGAAAGATTTAGTAGGTTTGCAGCCAAAGTAGAGGCTCAACAATTTCTGGTTAAAGATCCTGCAAGCTGGAGAGATGATCCAAACTACCAGTATTTGAAGCAGTCAGCATCATCAGTGACAGTCTTGCTAAGCATGAGGAGCAGAAACAGCTTCTCCTTCGCCTTGTTAGTCATCACAGAAAAATGTATCCAACTTGCTTCAAAGCCATGCTGATGAATACTGACCATCATTCAGTGTTCACACATAACAAAAATTTTGCATTTACTGTGGTATAATGACATTAGTTTCCAGTCATCATTTAACATTGAACAATGCATAATAAATCATTAGACCAACAAGTCTATTTTCAGCTATAAGTAACAGAGTATGTATTTGTGACAGGGCGAAGTTCCTGTCATGAGCTAGTAGAGGGAGATAATTTATATAGAGATCTTGCAAAAAGTACTGGGAGCTGTCCACTCACCTGAGTGAAGTAGGGTGCTGAAAAGGACAGTTCCAGCACAGAGAGCAGAGAAAAACAGAAGCTACTTTGGGAGCCTGGTGATTCTCAAGGGAAGGAATGCTGGCTTTAGTCTAACAATTGATAAGCCTGATAGATTAGCCTGCCTAGTAGGGCTTGGTGATGAATGTGTGAGCAATTAGGAAAGTTCTCATGAAGAGCAGCTGAAGGAGTTCTCAGGAGAGAGAGTAACTGAGAAAGTCCTCACAGAGAGAGAGAGAGACTGAACAACTGGAAAGAGTCCTCAAGGTATTTGTGGAGTGGGTCTGGAAGGAGTAGTTGGAGGGCCCAGTAGAACTTGGAGTCTGGGGGCTCAGGCTTGACAACTGGCAGAGGACCAGTCAATAGTGACTAGGACCCTTGGGGACCCAAAAGACCAGGGAACAAAGGTCTGCCAATGGCCCCACAAGCAGCTAAGACGTCCGAGACCCTAGGCTGTTGGTGTCTGGGTAAGTGGCAGAGGGACCAGTGGTGACCAGCGGAGAGACCATTAAATGGTACCGGAAGCTGCTAGAAGTCCCAAGAGAAAGCAGCTTGTAGGCCCTGAGAACATTGGGAAAAGGTGATTGACAAGTGACTGGCGGAGGGACCGGTGGGGCCAGCAGAAACTGGTAAATTTATTTATTTATTTATTCATTCATTCATTCAATAAGAACATAAGCATTGCCTCTGCCGGGTCAGACCAGGGGTCCATCGCTCTGGCAGTCCGCTCCCGCAGCGGCCCTCCAGGTCCATGACCTGAAAATGTTCCCTACCTAACCTAAAAAGTCCATACCCTATTTGCTCAGTGTCCTGTGAGGTAAACCTCTATCTGTACCCCGTTATTCCCTTCGCTTCCAGGAAGTCATCCAGTCCCTTTTTGAACCCCAGAATTGTACTCTGGCTTATCACCTCTCCGGGAAGCGCGTTCCAGGTGTCTACCACCCGTTGAGTGAAGAAGAACTTTCTTGCATTCGTTTTGAATCTGTCTCCTCTCAGTTTTTCTGAGTGACCTCTTGTTTTAGTTGCCCCTGCTAGTTTAAAGAATCTGTCCCTCTCCACCTTCTCTATGCCTTTCATGATTTTATAAGTCTGTATCATGTCCCCTCTCAGTCTCCGCTTTTCCAGGGTAAAGAGCCCCAGCCTGTCTAACCGTTCGGCATATGAGAGGTTCTCCATACCCTTTATCATCCTCGTTGCTCTCCTCTGGACCCTCTCGAGTATTGCCCATGTCCTTCTTGAGGTATGGCGACCAGTATTGGACGCAGTATTCCAGATGTGGGCGCTCCATTGCTCAATACAGTGGCAGGATAACTTCCTTCGTTCTGGTAGTGATACCCTTTTTGATAATGCCCAGCATTCTGCTCGCTTTTTTTGAGGCCGCTGCACATTGCGCCTCCGGCTTCATTGTGTTATCCACCAATACCCCCAGATCTTTTTCTTGGCTGCCTTCCCCGAGTACCCTCCCTCCCATCGTATAGCTGTACCTGGAGTTCCCCTTCCCTATGTGCAAGACCTTACATTTCTCCACATTGAAGCTCATCTGCCATTTTTTTGCCCACTCACTCAGTTTGTTCAGGTCGCTCTGCAGGTCTTTGCATTCCTCAACAGTTCTGACCGTTCTGGAGAGTTTTGTGTCATCCGCAAACTTGATAACTTCGCACTTTGTCCCCGTTTCTAGATCATTAATAAATATATTGAACAACAGTGGTCCCAGCACTGACCCCTGCGGAACACCACTTGTGACCCCTATCCAGTCAGAGTAGTGCCCCTTTACTCCTACCCTCTGCTTCCTGTCCGCCAGCCAATTTTTGATCCATCTGTGCACGTCCCCTTCCACCCCGTGACTCCACAGTTTCTTCAGTAGGCGTTCATGGGGCACCTTGTCGAAGGCTTTTTGGAAATCTAGATATACGATGTCTACGGGGTCACCTTGGTCCAATTGTTTACTTATCCCCTCAAAGAAATGCAGTAGATTCGTCTGGCATGATCGGCCTTTACAGAAACCATGCTGGCTTGATCTCATCAGATTATTTTTTTCTATATGCTCATTGATACCTTCCCTGATCAGTGATTCGGCCTTCTTCCCCGGAACAGAGGTTAAGCTCACCGGTCTGTAGTTTCCCGGGTCGCCTCTCGATCCTTTCTTGAAGATCGGTGTAACATTCGCTATCTTCCAGTCCTCCGGGATTACCCCTGTTCTCAAGGACAGGTTGCAAATATGCCGCAGTAACTCTGCTGTTTCATCTCTGAGCTTTTTTAGTATTCTCGGGTGGATCCCGTCTGGGCCCGGAGCTTTGTCAGTTTTTAATCTATCTATCTGCCTGAGAACGTCTTCGAAGCTTACCTCCATGCATGATAATTTCCTCTCTTGATCTCCCCTGAAGATTTTTTCTGGTTCTGGCACACTGGATGTGTCTTCTATTGTAAAGACCGACGAGAAGAACTCGTTTAGCCTACCGGCCACCTCTTTTTCCTTTTTCACCACTCCCTTCCGGTCACCCTCATCCAGGGGTCCCACCTCCTCCCTCGCTGGCTGTTTCCCTTTCACATATCGGAAAAATGGTTTGAAATTTCTTGCTTCGTTGGCCAGTCTCTCCTCATACTTTTTCTTGGCTTTCCTGACTACTCGGTGACATTGTTTTTGATACTGCCTGTGCTCTCTCCAATTTCCTTCGGTTTTGTCTTTTTTCCACTTCCGAAATGATTTTTTCTTGTCTCCTATCACTTTCTTTACTTCACTGGTTATCCATGCAGGGTCCTTGTCTGATTCTTTTTGGATCCTTTCCTAAATCTTGGTATATATAGGTTTTGCGCCTTGTTTACTGTGTCCTTGAATAGGGACCAGGCTTGCTCCACAGTCCGCGTTTCCTTGGAGCTGTTTCTGAGCTTCTTTCTCACCATTTGTCTCATGGCATCATAGTTCCCTTTCTTGAAGTTAAACGTTGTTGCCTTGGTTCTCTTTCCCTTAGGTAATCCTATTTGCACTTTGAACTGAATCATGTTGTGGTCACTGGTTCCTAGTGGTCCCACGACCTCCACTCCCTTTGCGAGTCCTTTCAGCCCATTGAGGATCAGATCCAGAATCGCTGATCCTCTCGTTGGTGCCTCGACAAGTTGTTCCATGAAGCTGTCCTGAACAGCTTCCAGGAACTCCGTTTCCCTTGCACATTTTGAATTTCCAAGACACCAGTCTATCCCAGGGTAGTTGAAATCTCCCATAACTATGGTGTTTGGGTTTTTGCATTCCCTTCTCAACTCGGCTACCATTTCTGTATCCTCGGCTTCGGTTTGCCCAGGTGGACGGTAGAACAGTCCCATCTTTATCTCGGATCCGTTGCTTCCTGGTACTTTGACCCACAATGACTCCAGTTGGGCATTTGTTACTGCTGTGTCCAGAGTGGATGAGTGAATGGTGTCCCTTATGTATAGTGCTATTCCTCCTCCTTTCTGGTAAGTCCTGTCTTTTCGGTAGAGTTTGTATCCTGGCAGTACTATGTCCCATTTGTTTTCCTCGTTCCACCAAGTTTCCGTGATCCCTATGATGTCTAGTCTCTCCTTATTGGCCATGACTTCTAGTTCCCCCATTTTGTTCTTCAGGCTCCTTGCATTAGTATACATGCAGTTCAAGTCCTGGCATTTTCCCTTCCTCGCTATTTTCCCTTGCATTCCATTCTTCATTCTGTCCCCTTCCTGACCTGTCAACTCCTGAGTATTGTCTCTTTTGTCTTCTCTTTGTGGTAGATTCCTATTGCCTTCCCCTTTTGTCGTGTTCCTATTGTCCTCCTCTTGTTCCTTCTCATTATCCAGTCCCATTTTGACTTCCCCTTGTAGTATGTTCATCCTGTCCCCCTCTCGCTTCGTCTGACTCCCTTGAATGTTCATAGTCAGTCGCTTGCTACTTGTGTCTTCCCCGCAATCTTCCCCCTCAGTACCTTCACTGGATACTGTTTCCCGAACCGTCGATACCAGGTTGACTGTCGGCTTTCCCCTTCTACTTAGTTTAAAGCTTGTTCTATCGCTCTTCTGACGTTATTTGCTAGTTGTCTAGTTCCCGCCTTGCTCAGGTGTAGACCATCCTTCTTGAAAAGCTTGTTCTTTCCCCAGAATGTTGTCCAGTTCCTTATGAAAAGAAAACCCTCTTCCTCACACCATCTTCTCATCCATGCATTAATTGATTGTAGCTCCGTCTGCCTCTTCGTTTCTGCCCTCGGCACTGGCAGGATCTCTGAGAAGGCTATCCTCTGGGTCCTCATTTTCAGTTTCCTTCCTAAGATCTTGAACTGTTCAGTCAGTGCATTCTTGCTGTAGTCTCTCCTGGTGACATCATTCGTTCCGATGTGGACTATCACTGCTGTCTCTTCCGTCTCTGCCCCCACCAGGATTCTTTCAATCTTGTCAACGATGTCCTTCGTTCTTGCTCCTGGGAGACAGGTCACTAGCCGATCCTCTCTCCCTCCTGCTATGTGACTGTCGACGTGCCTCAGGATTGAGTCTCCCACCAGGATTGCAGATTTCCCTTCTTTCAGCCTACGTTTCGGTCGCAGGTCTGTGTCCTTGGTGTTCTTCTTTTCTTCCAGCAAGGTTCCTCCGTGGGTATCCTCTACCTTGATGTCAGAAGTTTCTTGTCTTCTGCTCTGTGTGTCTTCATCATTTCCATGCACCTGTTCTTCCACTTTCCTGTAGGCATCCTCGATGAACTTCTCGAGCTCCCTGACTTGCTCCTCGATGCACCTCTCTCTCATGGGGTCTTCGGCTGTCTGGAAGGGGGCTTCTGAGATGTAGAGTCCCTCCAGCTCCTGGATCCTGAGCTTCAGACAACTGACTTCGTTCTTCAAGCTCTCCAGTTTCTGACATCGTTCTCACACATATGACTGCCGCCCGGAGGGGAGGTAGTCGTACATGTGGCAGTCCGTGCAGTACACTGGGAAGCTCATCCTTCGGGTTCCTTCCGCTTCCATATTTGTCCGCTCTCTAGGAGTCCTGTTGCTCCTTGCTAATGTGATTACTCCTGTGCCTGGCTCTTTCTTACCTTCTTCGTCTTCCGCTTCCTTTTACTTATGCGCGTGTGCTATTCGCCTCTTGCTTGCCCTCTGTGGCTGCCTTCTCCTTTAGCTCGTGTTCTCTCTTGAGTCCGCCTTTTCTTGTCCTGCTGAGCTTGTTACTGCTGTCTCTGTGTATGAGTGTGCGCTACCTTCTTGGCCTGCTTCTATCCTGTCTTCTGCCCTTGCTTCTGTTTTTCAGTACCTTTCTTGCCTGTCGTTCCTTCGCTTGTGTGTGTGTATGTATGTGTATACTTCCTTACCTTGCTGTCTTCCTTTCTTGGAGTCCTTGGATGTAGTGTCCCGGCCTGCCCTTCTTAAGGCCGTTCGCAAAGGCGCTCTCGCTAAGGCGAGCGCCTTTTCCGCTCGCCTTCGCCACGCGCCAAATGGCTGTGCACCGTTGGCTCCCCTCCTTCAAGGGTGAGTCTGGGCGATGACGCTGCGCTGATGAGGTGGGGGTGGGCGGAGCCTCCTCTCGCCGCTACCCGCTCCTCTCAGGTGCTGTAGCTGGTCTCCGAGCCCTGTCTCCTCTCTCTGGCTCCCCTGACTTCTCTCCTCCTCTCACTGCCGCTGCTTCCACGCGGCTCTGATCGCCTTTGCGCCGCGGCTCCCCTCCTTCAAGGGTGAGTCTAGGCGATGACGCTGCGCTGACGAGGTGGGGGTGGGCGGAGCTTCCTCTCGCCGCTACCCGCTCCTCTCAGGTGCTGTAGCTGGTCTCCGAGCCCTGTCTCCTCCTCTCACTGCCGCTGCTTCCACACGGCTCCGATTGCCTTCGCACCGCGGCTCCCCTCCTTCAAGGGTGAGTCTGGGCGATGACACTGCGCTGACGAGGTGGGGGTGGGCGGAGCCTCCTCTCGCCGCTACCCGCTCCTCTCAGGTGCTGTAGCTGGTCTCCGAGCCCTGTCTCCTCTCTCTGGCTCCCCTGACTTGTCTCCTCCTCTCACTGCCGCTGCTTCCACGCGGCTCTGATCGCCTTCGCGCCGCGGCTCCCCTCCTTCAAGGGTGAGTCTGGGCGATGACGCTGCGCTGATGAGGTGGGGGTGGGCAGAGCCTCCTCTCACCACTACCCGCTCCTCTCAGGTGCTGTAGCTGGTCTCCGAGCCCTGTCTCCTCTCTCTGGATCCCCTGACTTGCCTCCTCCTCTCACTGCCGCTGCTTCCACGCGGCTCCGATCGCCAATTTTCTATACCGTTCTCCCAGGAGAGCTCAGAACGGTTTACATGAGTTTATTCAGATACTCAAGCATTTTTCCCCTGTCCTGGTGGGTTCGCAATCTATCTAATGTACCTGGGGCAATGGGGGAATTAAGTGACTTGTCCAGGGTTACAAGGAGCAGTGTGAGTTTGAACCCATAACCCCAGGGTGCTGAGGTGTAGCTTTAACCACTGCACCACACTCTCCCAGAAACTGCCTGAAGACCCAGAGGGCCAATGAGGGTCAAGGAGGACCCAGAGATGACCAGGAAGGACCTTGAGGGTCCTGGTCACATGCATTAACAGAGTGTGAGTGTTGTTCTTGTTTCAGTAGAGACCAGTAGAAGGCCAGAAGTGCCTGGGGAAGAGGAGTGATGGGTAGTGACCAATTGGCCCAATCACATTTAGAGTAGGGGATTTTTGGAACCCCCTAAAAGGAATTCCAGAGGAAAAAACAACTCCAGTTGAAGAGGAAAGGGGTGGCTGTAGGGGAGGAGGCCGCCACAGGGGGCCTATCAGGGAGCTCACAATGGGCTCATAGCAGATCCCATGAGGGAGGCCACAAGAGCCCTCTGAATAAGGGGAGGGAGTCTAGGTTTTGGAAAGGGTAAAGGGACCAGTTTGGGAGGGGGACTGTGAGCAACTGGAAAATTCCTCATAGAAAGAGACTGAGCAACTAGAAGGAGTCCCTAAGGCATGGTGCATAGTGAGTCTGGAAGAAGGAGTAGCAGAGGCCCAGTAGAGCTTGGAGTCCAGGGGGGCCTCAGATCTGATGTCTAGCAGAAGGACTGGTGAAGAGTGTCCAGTATCCAAAAGGTCAGGGAAGAGAGGACCAGCAGTGGTTCCACAGGCAGCTAGGACTTTGGGGGGGGGGCATGTAAAGTCACAGTCCATGTTTTGGGTCCTGTCAGCTACAGGCCCCTCTCAGAACTTTTTGAACAAGAAACTGTCCCATGTGAAGAAACAGGGTGCAGGATTTTCCTTTCCTTTGAATTAATAAAGAAGTTCCCTTTACCTTTAGTGCTTGAGTCTGGCTGTTTTTGCACTGGTTCAGATCCAATCCTACTTGCGCTTTTACACCCATAAACTTGATTTTTCTTACCACTTTATTGCTAAGGTTGCCAGAATTCCTCTTTGAAAAAAACCCCAGAAGATGCCTGGCCCCGCCCTGTTCCACCTCCAGCTCCAGCTCCATCCCATTCCTCCCCTAGCCCTGTCCATACACGAACCTGAGCTTGAAAGCCTTTGCTCCTGTGCGGACATTGAAGCAATGACATCACATGCATGCGTGCATGCATACGACATCACAGTGACAGCTGAGCATGCGCAAAGGCTTACAGACGTGACCTCTGAGCTCAGGATTTCCAAAACCCGGACAAACTGCCGGGTTTTAATAATCCCTCCGGGTGCCCGGACAGTCTTCTAAAAAGAGGGTATGTCCAGGTTTTCCTGTATGTATGGCAACCCTACCTATTGCACCTCTCAAACTCTAGTTTTTGAGTGCCATAAATCAGTCAGTTGTTCAAGATAATTAATATACAAGAAAGAGATTTGCATACAACTGCCTCCATCTACTACACATTCCTTAAGGATATACCAGAAATCAGACTTGTTAATTTTAGTATCTTTTTTAATGTTTTTTTTTTTTTTTTTAAAACCTTAACCACTATGCATGCAGCTTTTAGTCCTACAAATGTAAGAAATGTTTACAGCACCTGCTCTGAAGGAGGCAAGCAGGGCAGTTGCCTGTATCCCTTTTGGCAAAGTTAGATAGCACCACTGAGACAGAGCTTCAGGGCATTTGGAAGTATCTGGGCACCTTTATTAGTTTTTACTCCCAGCCTTAGCATGTGTAATCCCAGGGTCTAGGCGGCGGCATCAACTCTTCCTGGATACTGGCAAATGGAGCACACAAAATTATTTATTTGGGACAAGGGCCAAGGTCAACTTCCAAGCTACATGCCGGCAATACATTTTCTCAATCACGGCACTGCAATCGTGGAACTCCCTTCCTATCCATTTAAGAGAAGAACGCAACACTTTCTGGATAGATTTAAGAGTAACTTAAAATGCTTTATTTTTAGAGATGCCTTTGATCTTTAGCTCTTTAAGTCAGGCCTTCACCCTTACATTTTACCTTTCTTTCCCTTTGCTCTCTTTCATTTTCATTCCAATTTCATTTCTTGTTGCTTTTCTCTCCGCTTTCCTTTTGGTTCCTACTCACCCCTCCTGTTGTCCTTCCCCTAGTTGTCTTCTTTCCTACCCTCCTTTCCCATTGGCACAGTAAGTCCTGTACATCATGTTTGACATATTGTATCCCCTGAATGTTGTAAAACTTTTTAGCTGTGTTCATTGCTTAGAAGTATGATTAAGCGATTTATCAAATTTTAAATAAAACTTGGAGGCTCATAGCAAGCACGCACCAGTTGCCTCACTCTTCCAAAGAATCAGACCACAAGTATTTAAATCCAAAATGCAACTTTACTCTTCCAATTGATGAAAGAGCTCTTGCTTGAACAGTGATAAACTTGCAGAACAGTCTAACCATAAACAATATCTCCTTAACTCTCCAGATGGTATATTTTCAGGTGCTAAATCTCCTAAGCAGATATGAATGTTAAAATTCATAGGAGATGACCCAAAAGACAAATTTTGGTGTCATACCAGATCTTAAATCTCCTCTGGGGATGTATTCGTTTCACTGAACTCCCTTCCCCCCAGGAAGTCTAGGAATTGTTTTGGCTTCTACTAAGGTCGAGCTTACAGAAACTGCCAGAACCCATGACCTAGGTCTCTGGCAATTTTACTTGGAGCCAGCAAGTTTAAACTCTCTCTGAACTGCTTGTCTCTCATCAGGTGCAGATAGTTTTAAACCAACTAACAACCCTAGGCAGCTCTAATAACTAGAAAATAAGAACATAAGAATTGCCTGATTGAGTCAGACCAATGGTCCATCAAGCCCAGTAGCCCATCCTCATGGTGGTCAATCCAGGTCACTAGTACCTGGCAAAAACCCAAAGAGTAGCAACATTCCATTCAGAATCCTAAAAATGGCCAGATTCTAGTAGCAATCTGTTCTAGTGCTGCTATATCTGTCTTGAAATAAGGAGGCCAAAATTGAACGCGATAGTCCAGGTGAGGTTGCACCATAGAGGGATACAGACAATAGCTGCAGAAAACCCATAGCACAAATAATTGAATTAAACAGACCAATCATTGGAAACCATAATATAGGGCCTGAATTTCCAACTTAACACTGCAATAAAAAATTACTTTCAGTCATTAGGTAATTTGAACAAGGTACCATGCAATCACCTCTGGGATGGATGTCCTTGCAGTATGTTTTGACACCTGGCCTGAATGAAAATAATGCTGCTGCTTTTATTAGTGTTTGGGTAGAATTAAATTAGTTGATGCAGTAGGAGATAAAAAAGCTTATTATTAAGCTTTTTTTCCCCCTTTGAACACAGAATAAAGGAAAAGTTTTTCTAAGACCATACAATTAGTCAGGGTAAAGATAAAAGAGAGAAGCTGCTCCTGGTCTGCAATTATCTATTCATAATTGAGCCAGGAATCCAGGTACCTTAACACCCCTACCATATATAACCATGGCCAGCTTCCTTAAGAAATCCTGAATTTAGGGACTTTTTTAGTTTTTGTAAATAATTTCTTCAATTTCAGAATTGAAAAGTGCTTCTGCAGACTAAAAAAAAAAAAAAAATCTTCTCTGGGGCTTTAAACTGGCACTAAACTGCAACACTATGGTTTAGTTTAGGAGAAGAACTCAAACTTTATGGCCAATGTACTTCTGGTTAAATCAATTACCCAATTTTTCTACACGAAAGGGACCGCGAGCCACCACCCACCCTTATATGAAAATAACTTTTCAGGTGGGGGACTAATTATTACCCAAACTGCTATCACGTGTAATGCCTCCAGAAAAAAAAAAAAGAGCGGAGTAAAAGCTAGAAAGAGTAATTTAGGATTTCTTTTCAAGAGAGCTGGGTTAGAATCTGTTATGGAAGGAGAGGCGTCGTCTCTCGAGCGTTATTTAGATCAGTGCGAGGTAGAGGTAAGAATCGGCATCATAAATACACCTATAGGCACCGCTATAGGTTTATGACTGCCGACCAACCAGAACCAGCCGCCGCTTATGAACTGGTTTGTTTGTTGGTATTGTTTAGGCCTGGGTGCGGGAAGCGCGGATTTGAACCGTGTAGTTCAAACTGATAACTTATAAATGGCTTCAGGCCATGAGAATGGCCGCGGTTCAGTACACAATCACGGCTGTAAGGGGCAAGGACTCTCGTTCCTTTCTTGTATCTTCGAACGTTGCATTTTCTTGTTAACATGAACGGCAGTCTCACTTTTTCTTTATGCTAATTAGTACAGTAGTCGGATTGTCCGTCTACAACCGTTCACACGCCTTCTTGGAAGCCACGTGTTGCTGAGGCCCTGAGGCCGCTCGTGCCGTCTCAAGCCGTCACTGTAGCACAAATATAGCTTTCCAGTTTAAGACAAAGGACCTCAGAGCACCGCACAGTAACTTGTTGTTGTTGAAGAGCGCTTAAAATTAAATGTGATCACAAGACAACAAATTGCATATTCATGTGAAAATACAGTAGAATTTTGCCTGGACTACCTGAACTAGATTACTCGTGACTAAAAAAAACCAAAAACAAAGTGGTTCTTAATTAGTCCTCAACATCAAGGCTGGTTCTGATTAGGCGTTTTAAGCAACTGCCTGAGGTGGCAAAAAAAACTAAACAAAACCTCTGACAGGGCACTAAAAGCATTTTTTTTTTTTTCTGTGTGAGTTGACACTTTTTACCATTTGGTCATGAGATCAACGGTACTGTCAATTCTAAGTGTGTAGGTCCTAAATAACCTTTGCCGTCTTCTATAACACATTTACAGAACTCTACAAAACTGACATTCGATGTGGTTATGATCAAACATATGTATTCATATTTAGAGAGTAGGGAACTCTAGTGTTTAAGAACATAAGAATAGCCAGGGTCAGACTAATGGTCCAGTATCCTGTTTCCACAGAGGCCAATCCAGGTCACAAGTAATAACACTCAATGCTACCGATTCCAGGGCAAGCAGTGACGTCACCCACGTCTGTCTGAGCCAAGTTTCCAAATTTATTGTAAATTTGATTAAACACTTATCAAAATACTAAGCGTATTACAGCAATAAAATAGGGGTAAAAATAGAATCAAAAACTACATTATTAAACAGATGAAATATACTCAGACGAACAAGACACAAAATAAATGTAATAAGAACAAAAGGATGGGGGGAGGACTACAATAAATACAGAAAAGAAAACATATGGGAGAAAACCAAAAGGACTAAGGGGTTAAATAAGAAAAGAATAGTAGCATAAATACATGTGGTTTTATTTTCATTAGTTAAGGGGAGGAGGGAGGTTGAAAATGTTTGTTGTTGACATATTTGTATATTTAAAGTGCTTTTGTTTGATTCCTTTAAGCTTAAATTCACTGTATTGTACTGTTAATGATTGAAAACTAATAAAGATTTACAAAAAAAAAAAAAAAGAATAGTAGCATAGTTAGCCAAAAGCATCAATGAATAAGAAGCTTTTTAAAGCTCCTTTAAATTTATCTAAGTTGTGCTCTGCCATTAACAAACTGAACACTGACCGTAGATCAAGCCAGTGGTGTAGGGGGAGGGGAGGGGAGGGGAAGGGGGTCGGACTGCCCCAGGCGCCATGTTGGTGGAGGTGTCGGCACCTCTCCGCTCCTCACTCCTCCCCTTGCCGTGCACGTGCCCCCTTTCTCCCATATCTCTAGTTCACAGCCGCGAGCAACAATGTCAACGTGCTCCTCGTGACCACGTTGTCTTTCCTGCTGATGTTACTTCCATTGAATTCCTTGCAGCGGTGAACAACTAGATGTATGGGGGAAGGGAAGAGAATGGGGGGGCGCCTCTCACCCTTGCTACACCACTGGGTCAAGCTGTAATTGAGGTGCAGCCAATTGCTGAACCACCACCAAAACGTCCAGAAAGAGAAGACTTGGGGACAGATTTGGGTTTTTGGGGGGTTTTTTTAAAGACATATTCAAGAGCCAGGAAAAAGCTTCTGTAATGGAAGTGAATACATACATATTGAGCTTGGACAAGGAATTCTGCTCATCTCTTACTATCTACCAGCAACATAGGTTCTGACATGAAACTTGACATGTTGCCTGCTTTGAACTCTTGTCCCCAGCATATCATTAAAATATTCTTTCCAGGATGAACTTTGTCCGGGATTTGAAAAGTCTGGTCGGGTAGGGAGGAAGTCCGCGTGTGCGCACGTCATCATGTAGCATCTGCGTATGCGCAGACTTCCTCACTGCCCAGCAAGAGCAGACAGTGGGGGGTGGGGGCGGGGATGGATGGAACTAGGCAGGGCTGGGGGGGTCCAGATTTTCTGAAAGGAAAATCCGGCAACCTTACTCACAACAAAACATCTAGACCAGTGATATTCAACCCAGTCCTCGGGGACCACCTGGCCAGTTGGGTTTTCAGGATATCCACAATGAATATGGATAACAGAGATTTTGAAAACCTGAGTGGCCAGGTGGTCCCCGAGGACTGGGTTGAATACCACTGGTCTAGACAATGATTTACAGGATGTAAAAGTTCAAAAGGTTAATGCCTCATTTACAGCAATTCATCTCTTATCAATTACTGTAGCAAGAGCAAGCTTGACTCTTGTCAGTTGATGGTAACAAGAATTATTGCAGACTCATGGGTCTTTCCCATTCTTTGCTGTGGTTATAGATGGTATCTCGCCAGTCTTCTACCATCTCGGCATCCATCTTTCATCCAACTCTTCTTCAGATCCTTGCTCTTCAAAAGGGAGTTAACCCCTCTTGCTCCATTGAGCCAGTTCCTCCAACTCGGAGAAATAGGGGCGCATTTTCAAAGCACACATTGTGTGTGATTGATTGTGATTTGAAAATGAGCCCCTTAGCCTTCTATTCAAGGCACTTTCTCTTTTCAAAATAAAATGAAAAATTGGGCCAAAGTGTACTTTTCTATCTTAGCCATTATAGAATTAAACCCTTACATTCTCAAAGTAAAATTCAAAATATACGCCTTTTCCACAATGGCAAAATGATTGGTTAGTCTCTGGATTTTATAGGTATTTTTCCACACATAATTCCTCTGTTTTTAGTTTATTAAAATTTGATATACCACTTAAAAGATTGTCTAGGCAGTGCTCTCTCTAAATTCTTTATACAAGATCCTTTTCAGAATTTCATCCAGCCTTCTTATAAATTAAGTTCCATGTTTAACCTTCCCAGTCTCTGGAGTTTATAGGACTATACTGTTCATTATTTCACATACGACAATATTCCTGCCTCTTCAAACAGCACAGTAAAATTTGTCACTTCAAATCACAATCTCCTTGCCACAAACTACTACAAAACATTTTATTTTCAGCAGGAATTTTCTTCTGTGTTGTGATGTACAGCACTATATATGTCTAGTAGCACTGTAGAAATGCTTAGAGGGGCATAATCGAAAGGGACATCTAAGTCCGTTTACGTCCATTTCGCAAGTCGTCCAAAGTCAAAAAGAGCCTAAGTCCCATTTTCAAAAGAGATGTCCAACGTCTTTTGACTTTCAAAAATCGTCCAATTATATGTCCTGAAGATCTGATCGTCCAAGCCACTAAAATGTCGATCTTTAAAGCACATTTTCGTCCAACTGTCCATCCAAGTCCAAAACGTCTAGAACAAGCCCTGTTGGACGTTGGGAGGGGCCTGCAAAGTGATGGACAGAAAACCCAGACAGGGCACCTAAATAGTGGGGTACCTTACAGGGCACTGCTGTGAACTTCACAAACAGGGTGCCATGGCTTCTCCTCACTACAGCTCCCTTATAGGTGACGGTGAGCCCCCCAAACCACCTCCAGAATCCCCTAGACCCACTTATCTACCACCCCAATAGCCCTTATGGCTGCAGGAGCCACTAATATGCCAGTAAAAAAGGGTTTTGGGGTGAATAGAGTAGTGCACATGTTTAAATATCAATGCAGTGATTACAGGGGCTTATGGGCATGGGTCCTCCTCTCTATGGGTCCCTAATCCACCCCCAAGATGACTTAAGTTGCCTCTGTGCTGGATGACTAGGCTTTCCTATGCCAGGTGGCCAGGTAATGATGGTCTGGAGGCTGAATTTTGTGATTAAAATTTTTATGGGGGTGGGTGGGGGGGGGGTCGGTGACCAAATGGGGTAGTGTGTGGGGAGTCTGCTTTATGTGTTTTCAGTGCATATCTGGTGAGTTTAGTTGGGTTTTTGTGACTTAGACCATGTTTCAAATGGTCTAAGTCACAACATCCAAGTTCCGTCGATCGTGGGCTGTATCACTTTTGGTTATACATGCTGTACGACTAAGTCTAAGCCAGCCCACGTCCTGCCCAACTCCCGCCCTTGACACGCCTCCCGAAATGCCCCATTTAGCTTTTGACGTTGAGCGGCACTATAAGGGCCTAAGTCGTTTAGAAATACATCCAAAACCCAGTTTGATTATCGGCGCTTGGACGTTTTTGAGAAATGTTCATCCAAGTGCCGACTTAGGCCGGTTTTTGGACATTTTTCTCTTTCAATTATGAGTCCCATAGTATATACTGGTTTTTCTGTGTAGTTACAATCAAAGCGGTTTACATATTTTAGGAATTTATTTTGTACCTGGGGGCAATGAAGTGTTAAGTGACTTGCCCGGACTCACAAGGAGCTGCAGTGAGAAACATGAAAGAGAGAATTAGTAAATCTCAAGTAATATAACTTGTGTTCCTGCTTTGCTACCCAAAGGTATAGGCCGAATATCCTACACCATCTAGCCGATGGTGTAGGCTGAGTATCCATTGACAGCCACCAAATACCAGTGGTACACTGGCCCCCATGAACCTTTCTGCCACAGACCTTGGCTGTACCAGTCACCCTGGCCTGTACTGGTCATCACTAGTCACCCTGATCACTCTGGTCCCTCTGGATGCTCAGATCAGGTTATAGGCTTACTGAGGTCTAAGCAGAAACCAGCATTGCTCCCCATTGAACTCCAAGAATTCCAAACTATTCTGTCCTGTTCTGGGATTCCATTTACTAGCCCCCCTTTTAGAGGTCCCTCTTTATCCCTCAAACTGTCCTCTAAAGGCTAAAAGGTTCAAGATGAACCTCTGCTTCTTGATAGGAGTCCTGTTCAAGTTTTTAAGAGGCAGCTGAGAGGATCAGTTATGGACTTAGGTGAACAGTAGGAAAACCTACAAAAACAGTCCTTTGGGGAAGAATGTTTCTCAATGTCCATAGGATAATGCAAATATCACTTTGTTCTTCTCAGCCTGCTATGTGTTAGCTAAATATATGAACCATTCCCACCTTGCTTAAGGAAGGCGACAGAGGGTAGTAGTCATTGGAGATAGCTCTGAGGAAAGTGATGTTACCAGTGGTGTGCCACAAGGTTCAGTTTTTCTTGGGCCTGTTCATTAACATTTTTTGTAAGTATGTGATTGGGCCGAGTAGTCGTCGCCCATCATACCATCACCTCCAGGCACTTCTGGTCATCTCTCACTCGCATACTTCTAAAACCCAACCAGGTTCTGAGCTCTTCCCTGGTCACCACCAGGTTCTTCAAACCTCTCTTGAACTTTTGGGTTTTCTGGCAGCTTCTGGCACCATTAACAGTCTCTCTGCTGGTTGCTACCAGCCACCATCAGTCCAGGGTCTCTCACTCTTCATCAGATCCTCCCCACCAATCATTGGACCTCTGGGTCTTTGGGCTGCTCCTGGTACCATTACCAGTCTCTCAGATGGTCACCATTGGCCCCGCCGGTTCCTCTCTAGTCCCCATCAGCCTAGTACCTCTGACTCCTCTGGCTGCTTCCTTCTGGATCTTCTGGCCACTTCCTCCAGTCCTCTGCTGGTTACTTGATAATCACCTTCAGCCAGTTGTCAAGCTTGAGTACTCTCCAGTCATGCCAAGCTCTAATGACACTACACCCTGAGAATGCTCCCAGTTACTCAGTCTTCACACTCCCTGAGATCTCTCCCAGTTGCTCAATCTTCTTCTGGACACATGTCCAGAAGATTCTCCTGGACCCTCAGACGCTCTCTATGAAGATTCTTCTAGTCACTCACTTTTCCTGAGGACCTCTCTGTTGTTCAGATTCCTTCTCTCCACCAGGCCTCCCTGCCTGTTATCAAGCTTGACCCTGCTCTAGTTATTGCCAGTTCTATTGCACAGGTTGATTTAAATTGGGCTTACTGAGAGTTAGGCTGAAGCCAGCATTCCTCTCCTTGAGGATTGCCCAAGCTCTCAAAGGCACTCCTTTTCGCAGCTCTTTTTTCTGAAACTGTTCTTTTAGGCACTTTTTTCTACTCAGGGTGTGAATGGACAGCTCCCAGGTGCCTCTGCAGGATTTTATATGTAAATGAGCTCCATTCCCACTACTGAGGCTTCCCTCTGCTGGCCAGTGACAGGATTTTTCACAAAGCAATATTGCTGAAGGGCTGTCTGGTAAGATTTGCCTCTATGGATGATACCAAAATCTATAATAGAACACAGTCAAGTGACCAGCTATAAAAACATATCACTGAGCAAAGGAGGGCGGTGCTTTGCTAGATACTGCCTTAAAATACTTGCAGCATCTGACATCATCCAAGGAGTGGAGCAAGTTCCCACACCCCTTGAAGCAGAATAATTTGAAGTTCTTAAAGCAGTTGTAAGGCGATCTTTAATTCACACTGTTTCCACTTCTCGGAGGTTAGTAGACAAGACAGTACAGAGAATAGTCACAACCAGACTGCAATTAGTCTGCCCAGACACTGGCAGTGATAGTCAGTGACTCATTTAATTAACTATTTGAGTCTGAAGGTTCTTACCTGAAAGTGGATTTTTTTAAATTTTATTGTGAAAACCACATAGAGGATCCTGTAGTCAATGTAATAATTTATCCGGGTCATGGGCTCATGGCAGGTGTTAAGATTTAGAAATTGGTTGTTTGGTGTCTAGATTTTTTTTCTCTATAACTTCTGGCTTTTGTTTATTTTTAATTAAAAAAAATAGTTAAAATGACATTAAAAGCTGCAAAAGGACAATGTTTCAGGTTTAAACCAAGTTCACTTTTTTTTTTTTTTTTTTAATAAAACTGGAAAAACTGCATTTTTCCATTACCAGTGTCACTTTGTCATAATTGAATACATTTGTCAAAGTACATCTAATACTTTACTTTTTCTCCTTTTCTACCTTCTCTCTATTCCCTACAAAGGATGACTTATCAGCTTCTAATGTGTATACACCTATGAGTCCCTATGACACAGACCTGCCTATTCAATCTGTTCCTGAGACATCATTCACTCAGCTTAATCGGTCAAGAGAATTGTCTGACTTTTCTTCTGTGGACCTTAGCTTTCTTCCTGATGACCTTCGTGAAGATCAGTCTCCCAATGAACGCTATTATGAGCGGCAACAAGGAGATCCCTGCAAATTGCAATCGGTTCCTGATCATATAGAGTCTCCACATGATGCTTCTAGAGTTTGTCCCTTACCCATTACACCTATGACGCCCATGACACCAATGACTCCAGTCTCGGAGGCTTCTGGGATAGTTCCTCAGTTACAGTAAGTATTTAGCTGAAATTTCACATCTATTTTTCTTTAGATTAATGCTTGAAAAATTATTCACTCTTCATATTTTATTTTATTTTATTATAGCACATCTCTTGATCAACTTTGACAATACAAATAACTGTTAATGTACATGAACCCAACTCTCCATAGCAATTTTTCTTGTAGCTTACATTCAATTTCAGAGATAAACTACTATGTTTTTTGATGGGACACCATGTTAAAAAACAAATAAACAAACCCCTCTTGTTTGTAATGCCATTCACAAGAAAACATCCCTTATTTCATTATAACATGGGAACCAGGTATATTTTAAGACAAAACCAAATTCTTAACCCCTCCCCATCTCATATCCACCTAACAACAAACACTTCCAAAATAACACCACTCTCCACCACAAGTCTAGGTGGAACGTCATGTTTTCATTCTTATCTCTCGCTGTTTGGAAGAAGAAAGAATGTATACGACCAGGCAAGGGCACACTGATAAAAACCAAACGGCCCTTGCCAAGGCCTCAAACCTTGACCAAACAAATTTAATGAAGTTGGTAGAACTGGATACACCAAAAGAGTTCTGAAAGAACGATCCAATCTTGATAAACACAAAAGTATTTTATTTAGTCTTCTTTCACTTCTGTGTTTCAAAGTTCACCAAAAATCACCCAATAAGCAAAACAAACACAGGGGTCTTCTTTTCCCTCCAGGTAAGTTGAGTTTATGGACTGTAATACTGTTCATAGACTGCACTCTGTCCAAATACTAAACAGCATAAAGAAACAAAACATTCTTCTTTGCCATATAGTTCTTTTCCTGCCCTCCTGCAGGTTTCAGTCTAGCCTGAGTCAACTGCAAGAGACCAGCATATCCCATTCAAGCCTGAAAGCATAGAAAAACTACACAAACTTTCAGCTTTGCTTTTAACTTTATAGTTCCCGCAATAAACACTGAAGAACCTCCCTGGATTTAACCACTATGTTGAACCCAGGGCATGGAATCTGTCCACCCGTATGATCAGTTTATATAGATCCCACCCAAAAGAATATCCCATTTGATCTATAATTTTTCTTCTCAGTGGACTTCATATTGCAAGGCTTGGCATAATAAAGCTTCTCAATATAAGTCGTCATATAGTTTCTCTTTATTCTTAGCAAAACAGTGGCCTTGATTCAGGCTTTTCAATTCACTGTACTACGGTATTCTTAATAAGTAGTTCCTTTTTAAAACCTTGCTTGCTATCTGCCTTCAATTAGGCTCAAAACCACACAGCATTTTACTTTTCTTTATCAGCAACAAACTTTTAGCTGTTCAAAAAATGTCAATTTCCACAAGGTCTTACATTACATTACATTAGTGATTTCTATTCCGCTTGTGCCTTGCGGTTCTAAGCGGATTACAAGTTAGAAGACTGGACATTTCCAGTAGCATTGCAGTACATATAATCAAGAATGCGTTAAGTTACAATTGTTATTCTGGACTTTTCCAGGATAGATTGGTAGTAGATAGTAGATAGTGATAGGTTGTTTAGACGAATAGAGATAATATTGTCCGGATTCTGTTGTTTAGATGAATAGAGCTAATACTGTCCGGATTCGAGGTGTTGCTGGTGGTGGTGTTAGGGTAGTCATGAGAGCATTTTCTAATACTTTTGTGAGGTTATGATGATGGGAAGTGTTTTTTGAAGAGATGAGTTTTGATTTCTTTTCGGAATGCTTTAATGTCTATTGATTTGTTCAGTAGATTGGTGATGGTAGTATCGATCTTTGCTGCCTGTGTCGCTAAAAGGCTGTCATATAGTTTCTTTCGTCGTGTTCCTTTGAGAGGGGGGTGAGTGAATAGGCTCTGAGTTCTCCTTAATCTGTGTGAGAGGTTACGGTGTAGTCTGTTGTTTAGGTAGCTGGGTGCTGTTCCATGTATTACTTTGTATAGTAGACAATAGAATTTGAACTGGGATCTTGTGCAACTAAATAATCACCACTATCATCGGAGGAATTCAAACCTTCCTGTACGTCTAAATCTTCAGAACATAAAGACAAAGTTTCTCTCAGAGCTTCCTGAGCCTCATAATGTGGTATGTCCTGCTGCTTTCCTGAAGCTGGATTAGAATTCCTGTTCACATGAGTCTTGCTGACTGGCTTCCAGTTCTGTTGCTGCTCTACTTTACTGCTATGGAATCTTCCTTTTCTTTCCCTGCAGTTGGGCAATTAAAACTAAACCCGGGTGTGATTCTATCTCTGATTGGCTGTGTATTTTTCTGTTTGCTGGGCTGGTTTAAACCAGTTTTCTGCCTAAGGTTGGCAGAAGCTGTTTCAGCTCTGGGTTTGGAATTTACCTGTCTTAGTTTAGCTGGGATTTGTAGTCTTGATTTTAACCTTTTCCTATCGGGAAATTCCAAAAATGTTGTTGCCATCGTATGTCCCATACTAATAAAGAGCCAGGAACACAAAATATTTGAATTTACAGTCTTATGACTTATTTACATTATGTTTACAATAGCCGTAAATGATAACGGTGAATAATACAAAACTTTGCTAAAATAATTACGATTGGAACCAGCGTAACATAAAATATATTATGATAGGAAAAGGTTAAAGGACCAGACTTCATGCTAGGAAACAATAAACAGGCATTAGGTAGCTTGGACCCAGTCTGAGAACTAGTTTTAGTCAGTATTTTCTATTTCTGCAGCACCCTAGGTTGTACACTGGGTGCTGGAATCTGTGCCAATCTGTGTATGTCTTTATCTGCCCCCCCCCCCCTCCGACTCTGCAGGTTTTCCTCAGTACTCACAGGGTCTTCCCTGTGACAATATTCAGAAAATTACATTGATTGAGCATGGGTAAATACTCATCAGTAATACCACAGATCCATTTTTCTCTAATATGTGTGACTGACTGTTGATCCCTATTTTGTATTAGGCACTTGTATGGTTGGATCATTTTTTCTTTAGACATATTTTTATTGTGGCCAGGATATTTTTTGGAATGGGTTGCCTTCCATCTGGGTATATACTATTCTAAAGGTTCTTAGTGATATTTTGAATTTTGTAAAAATGATGAAATGAATGAAGATTCAGATACTGAGCTTTGAGATTCTGTTGGTGTGGTTTTAATAGAGCAGGTGGACCCACAAGCAATTGTGATTAAGAATGAACAAAATGCCCAATAGTTCCACATCTAAAAAGTATATAGGGAAGAAATTTAGAGCTGACTTGGCAGAGAACAACAAAAAATAACCTAGATTTAATACTGTATTTAATGCTGTGGATAACTATCAGTTTTAATTGTACAGAGGCAGCTCCAGGTTTTCTTCATCAGTTCCTAAGTGTGCAATCCATTAAGATGACTTGACAACTCTTTCTATTTTCTAAAAATAGAATAAAACCGTTAAAATTCTTAAGTTTTGTTATCAATTAAGTTCTCAGTGGGAGTAGATTAACGTAACCCCCAAAAGCTGTATCTTCTGGGTTTTTTATTTTTGTTGTTGTTGTTTTCTGCTTTGCATTTAAGTGAAGATATGCCAAAATGTTTTTATTGCTGGTTCTGTTATGGACTGTTACTACAAAGATTAGACTGAGAGAGAATTTTTCTTTAAATGACATAAGACATGACTTTTTGCTCCATAGTTGGGAGATGTTTTATTGAACTTATTTCTTGCTAGCTAGATCTATGTTTTGGCATGTGTGTGTATGCCTAGATATCTTCATAGTGATTACACATTTCTCTTCTCCCTTGATGCTCCTACCCCACATGAATCATGTAGCAAGAAAAAGAGGTGATAGCCAAAACGGAGAAAAATGAAGGCAGATAGACTAAATGGCCTATCCAGTCTGCCCATCCATGACCTGCTTTCCCTTTTATTACCTGTGTACTTGACTCAAGCTTTCTTAAATTCAGATATGTTTTTTGGGTTTTTTTTAATCTCTCTAGCACCTCCACTAGGACGCCATTCATGAATTCACCACCATTTATGTTAAAAGTAACCTAAGGAAATACTTTGAATCTTGTCTCCTTTTCACCTCTATTCTATGCCCCCTTTTTCCAGAGCTTCCTTTCAACTGAAAGAGATTGGTCTTCTGTGTATTTATGCCACACAGGTAGTTAAACCTCTCTCTCATATCTTCCCTCTCCACCTTTATTCAGCTAAATGCAGCCCACTGCAACATTTTTCATCTGACACCCAGAGCCAACCATTGGTGTGAGCTCTCTTGTCAGGAGTCTGACATCAGGCAGAAGAGGAAGAAGACATAACTGCTGTCCTCTTAGAGTGCAAGATCAGTTTTGGGGGGAGTGGCATAGTTGGGATAGAGAGGCAGGAGGGGGAGATTTGGGGGGGGGGATATGGTGAAGGAACCAGAGGTAAAAAGTTTGTGTCTTTCTATGGAAACACTTGGGATGGGGACATTAAAAAAAAAAAAGGAATTAGGGTGTAGAGAGACAAAGTGGATGACAGAAGAAAGAGAAGGATTAGTATCCTGGGTGATGTGAAGGGAAACAGGACTTGGAAATCTTCCCTACCTCAGATTCCATGCCTGTGCTCCTCTTCTGCATGATACCTGAAATTCCCTAATGAACATAATCGGACATAATGCAAGGTCTAAATTACTTGCATGCATTCAAAATTTAGCATATTAAAAATGTCACATAATGGACAAATAACTTTTCTAGCTGTTGCCACAGACTACCTTGATTTGCTACAAGAAACTTGATCAAGAGTTGTGCTGAGAACATTTTACTAAGGTGTGCTAGCGTTTTTAGCGCATGCAGCAGATTAGCCCGTGCTAACTCTCATGCTACGCGGCTAGAACTTAATGCCAGCTCAATGCTGGCGCTAGCGTCTAGCATGCGCTATTCCGCGCGTTAATGCCCTAACTCACATTAGTTAAAAGGAGCCCATAGGTTTGTTTTTGAACATGAGAGAGTGTGGGTTGGTTCCTTTAAATGGATTTCTTGTAGCAATTTTGAAGGTAAATACGTGATCCAGTAATTTGAGGTTTTTCACAAAACACGTTTTTCTTTTAGGACTGGGAATCTTTAACACTAAGGGCTACCTCCCATTTAACCCAAGTTTTAGCTAGGACCAGGATTTTCAGTCTAAGTATTGTGCTTGATTATGGAAGTGAGACCCATGCCTTTTGTTTAAAACTTCTATAATATTTCGGAATACATGGTATTTGAGTTGATTTGGTAGACAGCCATATCAGTAGAGCATGCATTTATTCCTGTATAGGTAAATTTTGCCTTTTAGGGTATATAAACCCTGCTTGACTGAAAGGGGCCTCATCAGTCCTGGAAGGAGGTGAAATAATACTTTCCCTCCTTTTCTTTAAATTTGTTTTTCAGGTAGTGGTTGTGATGTGCATAATGAGTGGGGAGGTAGACTAGAGAGAAAAGTTTATCATCCTTGACATTTATCATCCTCTGACATTTCCAGAGTTGCCTCAGTACTTGCCCTTGAAGTCATACCCTAATCATGGAGCTTAAAATCTGAGAACTCCAGGCTATCACAAGGAGTTTGGGGATGTTTTGGGAGGATCTGGGATTGTCTGTCTTAGTAGAATCCCTCTTCATTGCTAAAAAGGATAGATGACATCCATACTTTTAAAAAAATGCAAGCAGTTAATCAAAGTACACATTGTATAAAATTTGTTCACTGACTTGTTGGATAAGCGGGATATCAAGTCATTAATAAGCATGCTGACTTAGTGGCTCCACAAGTTTAACCCCACATAATATGGCTTCTTTTGATTTTAAATTAATCTTAATATGTAGGAGGTCACTTAGGCATTGTACTAAGGCATATGCTAACCATTAGCAAATGAACCCTTTTAAATAGAAATAAGGTTGCTGAAAGTAGCACACTGGGATAAGACAAGGCAGTATGGTAAAAACACAAAATATTGACACTCGTGCTCCACTGTAAGACAGTAGCCTTTAGCCTTTATTTTTATAGACTTTTGGTTTGGTATACCTACAGAAATCACTTTAGGTGGTTTAGAGGCTCTTATGTTCTTGGAGTTAGCAAGTTTATAAGTTGAAGCAATTTGGAAAAGTACATAAAGTAGCAATTATGTATTTATGCTGTATATAAAGTCAGATCAGTAGTCAAGAAAAATTATAACAATGACAACTTAAACTTAGGGTTTTGTTTTGTTTTTTAAGCATCTTTATTTTTATTCTTTATAGAAACATAGTTTCAACTGTCAATTTGGCTTGTAAATTAGACCTGAAAAGAATTGCTTTGCATGCCAGAAATGCAGAATATAATCCAAAGGTAAGTGGTTATAACGCATGGAATCTTCTTTACTGTAGGAGGATGTTAAACTTGGGGGAGGGATGTAATTTCCCTGACATATTTTGCAGTCAGTTGTAACACCTGTAAATTATTTTTACCAGAAAACAGGAAAAATGACCCAAATAATTAGCTGAATGCACATCCCTATTTATTATCTCAGTTCTATAGTAAATTCATTAACATGCCTTAAAGTTAGGGCACACAAATCATTTTAATGCCCTTTAACCAATCTACAGACATTGCTGTGTGAACTGGTGCATTGTCGTGATGCAAGAACCTTGAGATGGCGAAAAGTTCAGGTTGTTTTCATCTAACTTTTTCATACAGCCTCTTCAGCACTTGGTTAACTGTTTGTCCAGTTGGTACAAATTCATAATAAATAATCCATCTGAGATCAAAAAAGGTTAGCAACATTGTTTTGACTCTTGATTTGGATTGATGAAAATGTTTTGGTCACGGAGAATTGACTGACTTCCATTGTGCACTTTGATGCTTTGTTTCAGGGTCGTATTGGTACAACCATGTTTCATCACCAGTGATAACACAGCCCAAAACATCGTCTTGCCTCTCTTGGCAAACTTCAACTCTCCTTTGCTTTTGTTTATCAGTAAGCTCCTTCAGGACCATTTTTGTTTATACCTTTCTCATGTCAAGATTTTTAGTTAAGATTTTCCTGTTTCTCTATCGATGTTTAGTTGGTTTGCTATGCGTCTCACAGTCAGCCAACGATTTTGATGCACAGTTCAACAAATTTTTGCAATGTTTTTGTCAGTTCTGCTCATTATCCCAGGACGAGCAGGCAGGTATTCTCACTAGTGGGTGATGTCATCCGACAGAGCCCCGATGCGGACGTCTCACAAGCATACTTGCTTGAAGAAACTTCAGAAGTTTTGAGATACCCGCACCGCGCATGCGCGAGTGCCTTCCCGCCCGATGATCCGGGCGTGTCTCCTCAGTTCTTTTCTTTCCGCGGAGCTGAGAAGTTTTGCTTCAATTCTCTGCGCTGAGTGAACCCGTGTTCTTGCCTTCTACTGCCGCGGTTTTGAGTTCTTTTACTCTTTATCGTGTGTTTTGTTCAATCGTTTATTGTTTTTCAAAAAAAAAAAATTTTCTTCCGGAAATTCGGCCGCGTGGCTGAGGCCCCGCTCCTTCGATCTAGCGGCGGAGCTTTTTCGGCCTATGTCCCGGCTGATTACCGGTTTTAAAAAGTGCAGCAAGTGCCAGCGCGCAATTTTGTTGACGGACCCGCATCGACGCTGCCTGCAATGTCTTGGTCCAGAACATATTCCGAAATCGTGCCAGCCTTGTTCCACTCTCGCAGCACGTGCTCGGCAGCAGCATTCACTATAATTTTTTTTTATCATACCTGTTAGACTCTGATGACAATGCCAGTAATTGAGACATAAGGACTGACGGGCTGAGTGGTCACCTGTCACTTCACCACCACTAGGCTTCTCTGGTCTTTTTCCTTCCACCATCAGGTTCTTATATACACTTTACTACCAGGCTTTTCTAAAAACATGACCAGGCTCAAGTGCCTCTAGTTCTTCTGACTGCTTCTTACCAGTCTCTGTGCTGGTTGCCAAGAAACCTCACAGTCACCAACAGCCTAGGACCTTGAATTCTTCTGGCTGTTTCCTCCAGTCTTTCTGGTGGTCACCATCAGCCAGGATACCACTGGTATACTGGACTCTCCTGTCACTGGTCTCTTTCTCCAGTCTCTCTGCCAGTCACAGCCAGTTGTCAAGATTGAGCACTCACAGATCACTCTAAGCTATTGGTCAGGAGCCAGTCAAGGTTAGGCTTTCACCAGCATTCTTCCTCTCAAGGGTCAACTAAACCCGGAAGGAACTCTTACTTTTCATAGTTCTTTGTTCGAGAAGTTTTCAACTCCTTTTTCATTTGAGGTGAGTAGAGAGCTCCCAGGTATGTTTGCACTATCTGTATGCAAATGAGCTCCTTCTGCTGCTGAGACTTCCCTCTGCTGGCCAGTGATGGGATATACATAGAGACACTGCCAGGTGCCAGGTCTGTCATGAAAATGGCATAGAGACTAGGATCAAGTATATGTATTCTATACCACATTTTATTTGTTTGAATCATGAATTAATAATGAGTGTGATTGGTCCTTTCAGTCTGTCTAATATTCAGGTCTTTATCTTCTATTATCTTCTATTATCTACAGAGATTTGCAGCAGTGATCATGAGAATTCGAGAACCCAGAACAACAGCACTTATATTCAGCTCTGGCAAAATGGTCTGCACTGGAGCAAAAAGGTATAGATGAATTTTATTTCTGATGAAATTCAGTAGCTCACACAGTGATTGGTAGCCTTGATCAAGATCAAAAATTTAGTGTGCACCCTGAATCTCACTGTATGTGCTCTATATGGAAGCATCACAATGGCTGTAAGGACAACCAAAAAGGTTTCTCAATTTGACTTACTGTAGTTTTTACAGATGCAATCCCACCTCTCTACCCCCTTTTCCCCTTCCACCCCCCGTCCAATCATTTCCAGGTTAATATTTCACAAAAACTTTTCAGAAGATGTGTGAGAACTAGAATTAGGAGAAAATATACTTTTGATCAAGGTTGTAGGTAACTGTATTAGTCTACTCTTAAAGGTAATTCAAGAAAAATAAAACAAAATAAGAGAAAATAAGATGATACCATTTTTATTGGATTAATTTACAGTAATACATATTCTTTAGATAAAAAATAAATATCTATATATCTATATCTATCTATATATATATATATCTATATCTATCTATATATAGATAGATAGATAGATAGATAGATAGATAGATAGATATATAGACAGAGACAGAGCAATAGAAGGTAGAAAGTTGTAGCGTTAGACATAGTTCCGTGATGAGTCTCATTGTTTTAATGTTATGCTTGCTATTTTATTTTGTAAACTGTTACTGTCATTTTATTATGGATGTTTCGTTCTAATTTGCATAGAGATGTTAGATATGCGAACAATAAATTTTAAAAATAAATATTCCAATAACAGTCTCACGGGAGAGGTAGAGGTGGGTTTTATTTTTACTAATCAAGCTCTTAAAGCTGCAATCTAGTTAATTTTAATCTGCCTGTTGCTTTTATTTTCCTGTCTAAAGTGAGGAGCAGTCGAGACTTGCTGCAAGGAAGTATGCACGTGTCGTGCAAAAGCTTGGTTTTCCAGCTAAGTTCCTGGACTTCAAAATTCAGAACATGGTTGGAAGCTGTGATGTAAGATTCCCTATCAGATTAGAAGGTCTGGTTCTAACTCATCAGCAGTTTAGCAGGTATGATCACATAAATCATTATGGGAGCCCTGTAATAAATTAGTATGTGCCATCTGCCACCAGGCCCATAAGAATAAAATGCCTTTAGTAAGTTTGTGACTAGAGAATGACACGGGGACCGTTTACCGCGGTAAACCGTGGTCACCACAATAAATCTATAGGAATGGAGACATTTGCAACTGGTTTACTGCAGGAATGGGGACAAGACCTTTTACCGCCCCATGGGAGCAGTGAAAAGTCTTGCTCCTGTGGTAAAAAAAATTGCCGTGTCAGACTCGGCATCTCATCCCCAGCTTCTCTTACGCCTATTTTATCTTCAGGAGCCAGCTATGCCACAATGAAGACAGAAGGAACCCAAAATCAAAGCCTGAGCCCAATATGATTTGAAGAATAAAATTACCAGGCAACAAAAGGTAGAAAAATATTATTTTATATTTTGTGATTAGAATATTTCATATCTGAAATATGTATCCTGCTAGAGTTGGTATTAGACATAACTGGAGACCGCAAAGCCCAGGCTGTGCTTCTTTAGCTTCCAGCTGGCTTAGGGCTCACTCTCTCTGACCAGGGGGCAGTTGCCCTAGTTGCACTCTCCTAACACTATTCCTGCCATGTGTGACTGAAGTATTCTGTTAGCTTGATATTTCTATGTAGCATTCTGTAGTAATTTGGTTTGTTCAGTTTTCACAATAGTGGAGGGGATATTTGTGAAAGGGAGGGGAGACGGGTTTTGTTGATCCTTGCTCTGTATTATTTGTAACATAGTAACATACATAGTAGATGATGGCAGATAAAGACCCGAATGGTCTATCCAGTCTGCCCAACCTGATTCAATTTAAATTTTTTAATTTTTTCTTCTTAGCTATTTCTGGGCAAGAATCCAAAGCTTTACCCTGTACTGTGCTTGGGTTCCAACTGCCAAAATCTCTGTTAAGACTTACTCTAGCCCATCTACACCCTCCCAGCCATTGAAGCCCTCCTCAGCCCATCCTCCACCAAACGGCCATATACAGACACAAACCGTGCAAGTCTGCTCAGTACTGGCCTTAGTTCAATATTTAATCTTATTTTCTGATTCTAAACCCTTTGTGTTCATCCCACGCTTCTTTGAACTCAGTCACAGTTTTACTCTCCACCACCTCTCTCGGAAGCGCATTCCAGGCATCCACCACCCTCTCCGTAAAGTAGAATTTCCTAACATTGCTCTTGAATCTACCACCCCTCAACCTCAAATTATGTCCTCTGGTTTTACCATTTTCCTTTCTCTGAAAAAAATTTTGTTCTACGTTAATACCCTTCAAGTATTTGAACGTCTGAATCATATCTCCTCTGTTTCTCCTTTCCTCTAGGGCAGGGGTGTCCAATGTCAGTCCTCGAGGGCCGCAATCCAGTCGGGTTTTCAGGATTTCCCCAATGAATATGCATGAGATCTATTTGCATGCACTGCTTTCATTGTATGCTAATAGATCTCATGCATATTCATTGGGGAAATCCTGAAAACCCGACTGGATTGCGGCCCTCGAGGACCGACATTGGACACCCCTGCTCTAGGGTATACATATTCAGGGCTTCCAATCTCTCCTCATACGTCTTCTGGCGCAAGCCTGCTATCATTTTCGTCGCCCTCCTCTGGACCGCCTCAAGTCTTCTTATGTCTTTCGCCAGATACGGTCTCCAAAATTGAACACAATAATCCAAGTGGGGCCTTACCAATGACCTGTATAGGGGCATCAACACCTTCTTCCTTCTATTGACTACGCCTCTCTTTATACAGCCCAGCATCCTTCTGGCAGCAGCCACTGCCTTGTCATACTGTTTTTTCACCTTTAGATCTTCGGACACTATCACCCCAAGGTCCCTCTCCCCGTCCGTGCATATCAGCTTCTCTCCTCCCAGCATATACGGTTCCTTCCTATGATTAATCCCCAAATGCATTACTCTGCATTTCTTTGCATTGAATTTTAGTTGCCAGGCATTAGACCATTCCTCTAACTTTTGCAGATCCTTTTTCATCTTTTCCACTCCCTCTTCGGTGTCTACTCTGTTACAAATCTTGGTATCATCTGCAAAAAGGCACACTTTTCCTTCTATCCCTTCAGCAATGTCACTCACAAACATATTGAACAGGATTGGCCCCAGCACCGATCCCTGAGGGACTCCACTACTCACCTTTCCTTCCTTCGAGCGACTTCCATTAACCACCACCCTCTGACGTCTGTCCGACAGCCAGTTTCTGACCCAGTTCACCACTTTGGGTCTTAACTTCAGCCCTTCAAGTTTGTTCAACAGTCTCCTATGAGGAACTGTATCAAAGGCTTTGCTGAAATCCAAGTAAATTACATCTAGCATATGTCCTCGATCGAGCTCTCTGGTCACCCAATCAAAAAATTCAATCAGGTTCGTTTGGCACGATTTACCTTTTGTAAAGCCATGTTGCCTCGTATCCTGTAACCCATTAGATTCAAGGAAGTATACTATCCTTTCTTTCAGCAAAACTTCCATTATTTTTCCAACAACTGAAGTGAGGCTCACTGGCCTGTAGTTTCCTGCTTCATCCCTGTGACCACTTTTATGAATAGGGACCACATCCGCTCTCCTCCAATCCCCAGGAATCACTCCCGTCTCCAGAGATTTGTTGAACAAGTCTTTAATAGGACTCGCCAGAACCTCTCTGAGCTCCCTTAGTATCCTGGGATGGATCCCGTCTGGTCCCATCACTTTGTCCACCTTCAGTTTTTCAAGTTGCTCATAAACACCCTCCTCCGTGAACGGCGCAGAATCTACTCCATTTTCTCGTGTAACTTTGCCAGACAATCTCGGTCCTTCTCCAGGATTTTCTTCTGTGAACAGAGAATAGAAGTATTTGTTTAGCACATTCGCTTTCTCCTCATCATTTTCCACATATTGGTTCCCAGCATCTTTTAGCCTAGCAATTCCATTTTTCATCTTCCTCCTTTCACTAATATTTCTTACTGAACTGATGGTCCCGTAGGCAGTTTTAAAGTGACAATATACTTTTTGACTGTCCGTGATGGGTTCCATGGATGACGTCGCCATATGTGAGAATATCTGCTTGCTGTCCTTGGATAACACCTGCTACAGGTGAGTAACTATACTTTATGTGCTACTCTTAACTTGTGTTATTTTACCACAGGTCGCATTCTGTGTGGTGGGGCCTAGTAACTAATAATTACAGCTTCATGGTAAAATAACATGCTAACAGTAGCCCATGTTATCTACTATGGCCCTTAGCCGAGCCGGGGTATAAATTTTGAAGTACCACTGCACGCTATCCTTTTTGCTACAAGAGACTTAAAGAACTTCAATACATCATCAGCTTCCTACTGAATACATATTGCTCTAGCAATATCCATATATTGCCAAAATAACATACAGCTTGCCTCCATAAAGAAATGAACTGAGCTTGTTTTCATGTAGCAATGTTAGGGACCCGCTAAAGTGTACTGATTAATGCACATTATTATGATTTAATGCATGTTAAATAATGCATTTATCTTGCTGGTAAGTGTGTCCCTCTTGTTTCTTGTAACAGTTATGAACCAGAACTATTCCCAGGACTTATTTACAGAATGGTGAAGCCAAGGATTGTACTACTTATCTTTGTGTCTGGAAAAGTTGTGTTAACTGGTAAGTATTTTTGTTCTATCTGATGGAAAAAGAGAGAGAAGGGTTGTTCCCTGTGGGATATCCCTTTTAAAATTTTATTTCCTGCTGATGCTTACAACAGTTCTCAACGGAAAGGAACTCCATAAAATAGAGAAGTGTCCTAGTGGTTAGGGCTGCAGCCTCTGCACCCTGAGGTTGCAGGTTCAAGCTCACTGCTGCTCCCTGTGACCCTGGGCAAGTCACTTAATACTCCATTGCCCCAGATTCATTAGATCAGTGTTTTTCAACCTTTTTACACCCATGGACCGGCAGAAATAAAAAAATTATTTTGTGGACCGGCAAACTACTAGGACTAAAATTTAAAAACCTCATTTCCGCCCCATCTCCGCGAGCTCGGTCCCCGCAAATCATCTGATCCCATCCGCACAAGTCTCAGTTATGATTTTATATTGAATGTATTTTATTAAAGTATAAAAAGAAACAGTGTTCTGTACAATTGTCATTTTATAAATACAAATAATCCAGAGCAAGGATCAACAAAACCCCTGTCTCCCCTCCCCTTTACATATATCCCCTCTACTATCAAGAAAACTGAACAAGCCAAATTATTACAGAATGCTACACAGAAATATCATGCTAACAGAATACTGCAGTCACACATGACAGGAATAGTGTTAGGGGAATGCAACTAGGGCAACTGCCCCCTGGTCAGAGAGCATCCTAAGCCAGCTGGAAGCTAAAGAAGCACTGCCTGGGCTTTTTTAGTCCCCAGTTATGTCTAACACCAGCTCTAGCAGGATATATATTTCAAATCTGATATATTCTAATCACAAAATAGAAATAAAATTATTTTTTTCTACCTTTTGTTGTCTCTGGTTTCTGCTTTCATCTTCTTTTCACTCTCTTCCCTCCAGCGTCTGCCCTCTCTGTCTCTTCAATCCAGCATCTGCCCCTTCCATCCACTATCTTCCCTCTCCCCCTACCATATGGTATCTGTCTTCTTTCTATGCCCCTCTCCCCTTTTCATCCAGCCTGTGTCCTCTCTCTCCTTTTTACATGATTCATTCCACCTTCACTGCTCTCTTCATTTTTATCTCTCCCACACCAGATCTAGCATCGTTGTCCCTCTCTGCTTATTTCTCTGCTTACCCCTTCCCATCATCAATTTCTCTACTTTCTCATGCCTGTCTCTCCCCTTCCCCTCCTCTAATCTCCCTGCCAGCTGTTTCCTTCCTTTTTTCCTTATCCCTTCCCTCCTCCACCTGTCCAGCAGTAACTCTCTTCTCTTCCTCCCCTCCCAGCAGCATCTCTCCTTCTCCTTCCCTCCAGGTCCAATAGCAGCTTTCCCTTATTTTCCCTTGCCCAGCCTCCAACAGTGGCTTTCTCCCCTACCAGCAGCTCTCCTTACTTGCCAGCGCAGCGATTCAGGAAGGCAGCCTCGGGTCCTTTGTTGGGTCACGCCGCCTCTGAGGAAAGAGAAAGTTGCATCATCAGAGGCGGCCGCAACTCAGCAAAAGCCCCAAGGCTGCCTTCCTGAATTGCTGCGCTGGTAAGAAGGGGGGCTGCAGAGAGGGGCGAAAGCCACTGTTGGAGGCGCCCCATGATCTCTCCGGCCTAGCTGAAAATAACTCGTTGACCTTGCTGGCCCTGCGCGGACCGGCAGGAAATTGAACTTAATCAATTTCGTCGGCCCTGCACAGACCAGCAGAAATTTCCTGCAGACCGGCGGTTGAAGAACAGTGCATTAGATTGTGTATCCACCAGGACAGATAGGGAAAAATACTTGAGTACCTGACTGTATACCACGTAGGCTATAAGTGGTATATAAATACTAAAGTAAATAAAAAAATTAACTATTGCATCTTTGAATGCCTGAACAGCCTATCAATAAATATGATCATTCTGAGGGATATCTGCACTGACAAACTTTGGTTGTAACCAAGTAATTGCACATGGCTGCAAAACAGTACTAATGTTGAACTGTTTTATTGTAGGTGCTAAAGAGCGTTCTGAAATCTATGAAGCATTTGAAAATATATATCCTATTCTAAAAGGTTTCAAAAAATAACTGTTCACACCTTTGCCCTCAAAAAGACAACTGTGAAAGGTATGCATTTTTCTACAGTAATTCTGTATAGACAATATTTTGTTATGCAATGGACTTGATACAGGAACTGTTTTTGTATCAAACTGAAATAACAACATTAAAAAAATAAGCATCTCACTCTTTATACACTGTAAGCAATGGTGATATACTATGTTATACTATTCATAAAAGAATCTTGGATGAGAAGCTAATAGTTTTGTTAATAGTTTGTGGCCTGTAGAAGTTGATTGATTGATTGAATTTGTTTTGTAATTGTTTACTTCTCATCTTTTTTTGTTTTAAAGCTCTTCTTATTATATATTTTGTTTAAAAAAATATGCCAAAAACAGAGTATTCAAAATATTTACATTTTGTGCAGAAGAACTTGGGACACTGAACACTAACTTACCACTAATAAAAACCATAAGTAGTTGAAAGTCTTGATATGGGTTACTAATTTGTTGAATTTAAACTCCTCTAAATACACAAAATCAATTGGTATGTAGTAAAATATATTATACTAGTCTTTAAGCCCGTTACATTAACGGGTGCTAGAATATGTGTGTCTTTCTTTCTGTCTCTCTCCCTACCCCAGTCTCTTTCTTTGTCTCTCTCCCTCCTGCTGTCTTTCTGTCTGTCTCTCTCCCTGGTCCCCTTTGTCTGTCTGTCTTTCTGTCTCTCTCTCCCTGTCCCTGTGTCTTTCTTCCTTTTTTTCTGTCTCCCTCACGCTATCTGTCTGTCTCTCTCCCTGCCCCCTATGCAGCAGCAGCAGAATTTCCCTCCCCCACCCTACTTCCCTGTGCAGCAGCAGCATTCCCTTCCCCCCACCCCACTTCCCTGTGCAGAAGCCGCAGCAGCATTCCCTCCCACTCCATGTCCCTGTGCAGCAGCAGCAGCAGCATTTCCCCCTCCCCCTTTCCTTCCTTCCTGTGGTCTGGCCGGCTCCCTTAGTCCCTTTCCGGAGTTATTTTTAAGTTTAAAGGTGCCACGGCAGCTCCTCTCACGATCCTCCGCCTGCATCAGAAGCCTTCTCAGACGCAGGTGCGGCTCGTGAGAGGAGCCGCCTTCGTGGCTTTGAACTTAAAAATAAACTTCGGGCGTGGAGTGTAAGGGAGCTGGCCAGACCGCACAACATTACTTTGGGGTCCGCAAGTGTGGGGCCATTGTAAGTGCACATGCGCATTCCTACTGGTCACGGACCTATGGATCACGCAGGTAGTTATCCCAGGACAAGCAGGCAGCATATTCTTAACGTATGGGTGACGTCACCGACGGAGCCCCGGTACGGACCTTTTTAACTAGAAAGTTCTAGTTGGCCGCACCGCGCATGCGCGGGTGCCTTCCCGCCCGACGGAGGAGTGCGTGGTCTCCAGTTTCTTCGTTTCCGCGGAGCGAAGAAGACGCATGTGCTTTTCAACGGCCGTTGAAAACTCTCAATTTGCCTTCCCGCTCGCGATTTTTGATCCACTTTTGGTTCTATTTTTGTCTTTCGACTTCATTCTTCTAAAAAAAAAAAAAATTCTTTCTCGTGTCTTTTTCTTTATTTTTGCAGCCGGCCCCGGCGGGGCCTGTTGTAATCATCCAAGCCTCCGGGTTTGATTTCGCGGAGGCCGTGTTTCCCTTCATGCCCCCTCAGCCGGGCTTCAAGAAGTGCCAGCAGTGTGCACGCCCGATCTCTCTAACTGACCCACACAACTGGTGCCTTCAGTGTTTCGGTCCAGAGCATCGGGCTGACACCTGCACCCGCTGTGCTACTCTCAAGAAACGCACTCTTAAGAACCGGCAAATACAGCAAAATATTCTTTTCGGTACCGGTTCTACCATGGATCAGGCCCCGACGTCGACGGCACCGCCTAAATCGGCACCGACCACATCGACACCGCCTGATCCTCCTTCGGGGTCGATAGCGCCAGGTAAGCCTGCTAAGAAGCCTTCCACTTCCCTTGAGCGACCTCCAGCTACAGCGGTGACCCCGGTCCTTCCGACGTCCCGCCGCTCCCGTAAACGCTCCGCTCCGATCACGGTGAGTGCCTCGTCATCGGCCTCCTCATCGCCGGAGTGTCGAGCAGCACCTATGGTACCGAAGAAATCTAAAGCGGTACCGGTGCCCCCATTGGAGGACCGAATCTCGGCCATCCTCCAGGACAAGCTTCAGGAGCAGCTACAGAAGCAACTCCAACAGCTCCTTCCAACCTTACTGGCACCGCTCCTTCCGGTACCGGTCCAGCCCGAGCTTCGCACCGCTCCACCGGTATCCACCCCCTCGGTACCGTTGAACACATCCATGCCGGTCTTATCTGCTCAGCCTGCACTTCAGACTTGCTCGGCAGAGGACCCTTCCCAGGCCCCAGATCGACGCCGGTCGTCTCGGGATCGGGATCGGCACCATTCCTCCAGGGACAGGGATCGACGCCGGTCTTCATCCCCCGGCACCGTATCCATGCGATCTGGCAAGTCCCTTTCTAAAACCCACCATACTGAGCCGGCTATCAGGGACCCAGACCTATGGGAGCAATCCCCACTCGGTACCGAGGAGGATGCCTCTTCTACAGATGAGGAACCCTCCATGGCTGAAACCACTTCTAAGCCCGAGCAATCCTCCTTCACGAAGTTCCTTCGGGAGATGTCCGCGGCTCTCTCCATCCCCCTTGAGTCCGACTCTAAGAAGTCCCAGGCCTTTTTAGAAGCTTTGGACTTCGACCAACCTCCCAAGGAGTTTCTTAAACTTCCTGTACATGATATCCTCCGGGAAACATTTTATAAAAATTTGGAGACTCCACTTACTGTTCCAGGTGCCCCTAAAAAACTGGACAGCTTATACCGGGTCATCCCTATTCCGGGATTTGACAAACCCCAATTGCCCCATGAGAGCCTCCTTGTAGAGTCCACTCTCAAAAAATCTCAGGGCTCCAGCGTTTATGCCTCCACCCCTCCTGGCAGAGAGGGAAAGACAATGGACAAATTTGGAAAGCGCCTGTACCAGAATGCCATGCTGGCTAACAGAGCCAACAATTACACCTTTCATTTTTCATTTTATATGAAACACCTGGTCCAACAACTTTCTGCTCTAGAAAAATATGTACCTGAGCGTAAGGTCCCGCTCTTCCAACAACAGATTTCCAACCTCCTTCAGCTCAGAAAATTTATGGTGCGCTCGATTTACGACTCCTTCGAGCTTACTTCACGAGCCTCTGCACTGGCTGTGGCCATGCGACGCCTAGCCTGGCTGAGGGTGTCTGACCTTGATGTGAACCACCAGGACCGTCTCGCCAACGCGCCCTGTCTTGGTGACGAACTTTTTGGGGAGTCTCTTGATACCACAACACAAAAACTTTCGGCTCATGAGACCAGATGGGACACCCTCATTAAGCCCAAAAAGAAAACTCCACCGGCTCGACCATACAGGCCTCAGTCCTCTTATCAACGTCGATTCTCTGCCAGGCCGCTGAATCCTCCTCACCAGCAATCCCGCCGGCCTCGTCAACAACAACAACACACTCAGGCTCGTTCTCAGTCTCACCAGGCGACCAAGCCTCAGCCTCAGACAAAACCTCCTCAGCCCTTTTGACTCCTTTCTCCAGGGCATAGCCAGTCTCCAACCATCGTTGCCTCTTCCTCAACCGATCGGAGGCCGCCTCACCATTTTTCTCCAACGCTGGGAGGCCATCACATCAGACCTGTGGGTTCTCAACATCATCCGTCACGGATACTCACTAAGGTTCCAGACTCTCCCTCTAGACCATCCTCCCGTAGAGTCTGCTTCTCACTCCTCCCAAACTCCACTCCTCCTCAGGGAGGTCCAATCCCTCCTCCTCCTCAATGCCATCGAAGAAGTTCCTCCAGACCAAAGGGGTCAGGGATTTTACTCCCGCTACTTCCTGGTACCCAAGAAAACAGGAGATCTTCGTCCCATCTTAGACCTCAGGAACCTCAACAAGTGTTTGGTCAAAGAAAAGTTCAGAATGCTCTCCCTGGCCACGCTTTATCCTCTTCTATCTCAACACGACTGGCTATGTTCCCTGGACCTCAAGGAGGCCTACACTCACATCCCAATCCATCAGGCTTCGCGTCGCTACCTCCGATTCCAGATACAAAATCACCACTATCAGTACAAGGTGCTGCCCTTTGGTCTCGCATCATCACCCAGGGTGTTCACCAAGTGCCTGATTGTGGTAGCGGCTTTTCTCAGGTCCCACAACCTACAAGTGTTCCCATACTTGGACGATTGGTTGGTGAAAGCGACTACATCTCCGCTTGTGCTGCAAGCCACTCATCAAACCATCTCTTTCCTCCATCTCTTGGGGTTCGAGATCAATTATCCCAAGTCGCATCTGCTTCCTACGCAGCGCCTGCAGTTCATCGGAGCAGTTCTCGATACCAATCAAATGAGAGCGTTCCTTCCTGCCGACCGGCACCGGACGCTACTTCACCTTTGTCGGCAGGTGCTCCTTCATCCATCCATCCATCCCTGCTCGCCAGATGATGGTCCTTCTAGGCCACATGGCCTCAACAGTCCATGTGACTCCTCTGGCACGACTCCACCTCAGGATACCTCAATGGACCCTTGCCAACCAATGGTCACAGACCACGAATCTTCTTTCTCATCCCATCTCTGTGACATCGTCTCTTCAGCAATCTCTTCAATGGTGGTTGAACTCCTCAAATCTCTCCAGGGGACTTCTCTTCCATCCGCCTCCTCATTCCATGGTCATAACCACGGATGCTTCCCCCTATGCATGGGGGGCCCACTTGGGCGATCTCCGCACCCAGGGACTTTGGACCCCTCAGGAGCGTCAACATCACATCAACTTCCTGGAGCTCAGAGCCATGTTTTATGCTCTCAAGGCTTTCCAGCATCTCCTCTACCCTCAGGTTCTTCTCCTGTGCACGGACAACCAAGTCGCCATGTACTACATCAACAAGCAAGGCGGCACCGGATCTCGTCCCCTTTGTCAGGAGGCCCTCCGAATCTGGACCTGGGCCACAGCCCACAATCTTTCCCTCAAGGCTGTCTATATCCAGGGCGAACAGAACTCCCTGGCCGACCAGCTCAGCCGCATCCTGCAACCTCACGAGTGGACCCTGGACCCTCCTACTCTCCACTCCATCTTTGCTCGCTGGGGCACCCCGCAAGTGGACCTATTTGCAGCTCCTCACAACCATCAGCTGCCCCAGTTCTGTTCCAGACTCTTCTCTCCGCATCGTCTGACCCCAGATGCATTCCTCCTCGACTGGACGGATCGGTTCCTCTATGCCTTTCCTCCACTCCCTCTGATGTTGCGGACCTTGTTCAAGCTCCGCAAGGACAGGGCCACCATGATTCTCATCGCCCCCCGGTGGCCCCGACAGCACTGGTTCTCCCTCCTGCTCCAGCTCAGCTCCAGGGAGCCCATTCCTCTTCCTGTGTTTCCTACTCTGCTTACACAGCAGCATCAGTCTCTACTGCACCCCAATCTGTCTTCCCTCCACCTGACTGCTTGGTTTCTCTCGGGCTGACCTCTCCAGATACCCTGTCTCAGCCTGTCCGTCGCATTTTGGATGCCTCCAGGAAACCCTCCACGCTCCAATGTTACCATCAGAAGTGGACCCGGTTTTCCTCTTGGTGCCTCCTGCATCATCACAATCCCACCTCATTGGCGGTAGAGACCATTCTGGACTATCTGCTCTCTCTGTCCGATGCTGGTCTCAAGTCTACCTCAATCAGAGTCCACCTCAGTGCCATCACTGCTTTTCATGAGCCTATCCTCGGAAAACCTCTCACGGCTCACCCTCTGGTTTCCCGCTTCATGAGAGGCCTCTTCAACATCAAACCACCTCTACAGCCTCCTCCTGTCGTCTGGGACCTAAATGTGGTTTTGTCGGCCCTCATGAAACCTCCCTTTGAGCCTCTTGCTACTACTTCGCTCAAACTCCTCACATGGAAGGTGCTTTTCCTCATTGCCATCACCTCTGCCAGGAGGGTCAGTGAACTGCATGCACTGGTCGCCGATCCACCATTCACAGTTTTTCACCATGACAAGGTGGTTCTGCGTACCCATCCTAAATTCCTTCCCAAGGTGGTTTCAGCTTTTCACCTCAACCAATCGATTGTATTGCCTGTCTTCTTCCCAAAACCCCATTCTCATCCTGGAGAACAGGCGTTACACACACTGGATTGTAAACGTGCCCTTGCTTACTACCTTGACCGTACCAGGGCTCACCGTTCCTCTCCTCAGCTTTTTCTGACCTTCGATCCCAACCGCCTGGGTCGTCCTGTCTCTAAACGAACGCTGTCCAATTGGCTTGCTGCCTGTATTGCGTTCTGTTATGCTCGGGCCGGCTTGTCCCTGGAAGGACCTGTCACGGCCCATAGGGTCAGAGCTATGGCTGCTTCTGTGGCTTTCCTCCGTTCCACACCTATTGAGGAAATCTGCAAGGCGGCCACTTGGTCTTCAGTTCACACAGTCCTTCTCCAGACGGGATGGACACTTCGGCCAATCTGTGTTACAAAATTTATTTTCCTAATGGCCAACCATCCCCCCTCCCTCTCTGTTAGCTTGGAGGTCACCCATACGTTAAGAATATGCTGCCTGCTTGTCCTGGGATAAAGCACAGTTACTTACCGTAACAGGTGTTATCCAGGGACAGCAGGCAGATATTCTTACGACCCTCCCTCCTCCCCGGGTTGGCTTCATAGCTGGCTTATCTTAACTGGAGACCACGCACTCCTCCGTCGGGCGGGAAGGCACCCGCGCATGCGCGGTGCGGCCAACTAGAACTTTCTAGTTAAAAAGGTCCGTACCGGGGCTCCGTCGGTGACGTCACCCATACGTTAAGAATATCTGCCTGCTGTCCCTGGATAACACCTGTTACGGTAAGTAACTGTGCTGAGTGCGCATGCACACTTAGCGTTTTATTATTATAGATGGCATGTAGTTTGAAGTCTTGTATGGACTTTCATGATCTGTGTAATAAATCAATGTAAGTGAGCCACTAAAATTATTTTTTTAAATTGAGGTCCATTTAAATTAGGTGCACCTTTTACAAAGCCTTGGTAGTGATGCTGCTTTGGTAAATTCAACGAAGCCCATTTAATTCCTACGGGCTTCGATGCATTTATCACGGCAGCATCGCTACTGAGGTTTTGTATAAGGGGGGGCCATAGGATTGCTTGTATTTTCATGTATTGACATGAAATGCAGACTTAAATGTAAAAAATACTTTACATCTGTAGGAAGTGTTGGGGTATTTTTTGCAAAAATAACATCTTGAACATTTTTAAAGCATGAAAATAAACCAAAATTGTTACCAAAAGTTAAAACATTCTTTCTTTGCCATTAATCACTATGGGCCTGATTTCTATAAATGGCACTGTGGTTTGGTCAGTGGATATCCTTTTTCCTGTGTTGCCTACTCAAAGGAATAGGCTGAGCTTTGGTCTTTTTCACTGATCTGGACATTCTCCTATATCCTCACTTTGCTGGTGTAGATCTGCCTGCTGCCAGTTATTCTTGCCCAGCTAGTGCATAGATCCCTATAGACCAACCTACCATTAGTCACTCTTGTTCTGTACTACCCCAAACCCCTATCAGCACTGGTATCTAGGGCTTATTAGAAATTAATATGCACACCAGCATTCTTCTTGCTGAGACCACCCTTAAGTCTCAGTTTCCTAGGACTTCTTTATGTGTTTTTTCTCTGGAAAGTCTTGAATAATATCTCCTCTCTACTTTAGGGTGAATGAATTTCAATTCGGTCCAAGATCCTTTAGAACCCTCTAACCTGGAAGAGGCTATTTCTCCCTCCCTTTCTGGGTTTTCTCCAATCCTGAGGGTCTCTTACATAGCTTCAGAGTCATTTCCCTCTGTACCTAAGCACATATGCAAATTTGATTCTTCAAATGCAAATCAGTTTACTCTGTCCTTCTGGGATTTCTTTTATCAGCAGTCACCCCGATTGGAAGGCTAGGGTGTATCTGGGACCAGCCACCGCCCTCCTAGTCTTTCTATACTGATTAGATCGTCCTAAAAGTACTAGTGTCCTTAGTCATATCTACTTCTCCTCTTCCCCCCCCCCCCCTGCTTCCTTTTTCTTTCAGGGGTGGTTCTACAAGGAAACAAAGAGATTTCTGGGATGGGATGTATACCCTGTCACAGGGACTTAACTTATAGGTTTTAGTCAGTACAGACATCAATCAGTCATATAACACCATTTAAAGAATCACAACTACTGATGCCTAAGCAGACTTAGGTATTACTAGGTATTCTAGAGATAGACACCAGTATTTTCTGATACCTGAGTTGACCATGCCTATTCTCTGTCTTTAACCGTACCTCCTTTTCAGGTAGGCATCATTGGTTATCACAGGGTGTCTCAACTTAGGCAGCGCTATGCACTGCATATTATTCTGTGCCATTAAACCCATTTAAAAAAATTAACTTAAGCACAAATTTTAGTTGGGTATCGCTAGGCGTCTCTGATAGTGTGCTTAATGGCACTTAACCTAGGCACTATTTATAGAATTTCTGCCTATGACTAGTCCAGCCTGCCTAGGAAAATTGTTAGAGCTTTGTACCTGCCACACAATGCAGGTTATTTTCCCCATGATTTCTTAGAAGTGCAAAAGTCAAACTTATTCTGGTTTACAGCCTTTTAGGGATCCACTGTGTATATCCTACTCCTTTTTGAATTCCAGCACTAGTTTGGCTTCTACCACCTCTTTTTTTGGACAGCCCAGGCATCTATTACTCTCTTCCATGAAAAAAAAATGATTTCCTTTTGAATCTACTTCTTATAGCTTTGTGTATCATGCCCTCAAGTTCTAGGAATTCTCATCTATATTCTATTTTTGATGAAGAGAAGAATAAGTTGCTCAGTCACCTGAAGGGCTTGTAAAAACCATAATCAAAGGGAAGCACATCATTCAGGGACCTCCATGGTAGAAAGATTTGTTTAAATCATCTTCGTTTTCTTTAGTTTGTCTCTTATTCTTGGCAGCTATATGCAGTGTCTCCAGATCGAGTCCTGTTTTGGGTCCAGCATCACCTAGATGGGGGCCATGCTGATCTTCCTGCAGGTAACATTACACAGAGGGGAAAGGATTGGAATATCCCTACCCAGACCTAGCACAGACATAGCAACTCTGGTTCTTGAGGGCCATAATCCAGTTGGGTTTTCAGGATTTCCCCCAATGAATATGCATGAGATCTATTTGCATGCACTGCTTTCAATGCATATTTATTGGGGAAATCCTGACAACCCAACTGGATTACGGCACTTGCGGACCGGAGTTACCTGTCTGGCCTAGCAGCTCCTGGACATGTTAACTCAGTGGTTCCTAACCCTGTCCTGGAGGACCATCAGGCCAGTTGGGTTTTGGGGATAGTCCTAATGAATATGCATGAGAGAGATTTGCATATAATTGAGGTGACAGGTATGCAAATCTGCCCCATGCATATACATTAGGGCTATCCCAAATACCCGATTGGCTTGGTGGTCCTCCAGGACAGGGTTGGGAACCAGTGTGTTACCTGCTGGTGAGTCTTGTTTGATGGAGGTAAGTGACGGTAGAAGCTTTTTTTTACTTACAGGTTCTTGATACAATACAATACAATCTTTATTTATATACTGCCAATATCTCCATGAAGTTCACAGCGGTTTACATAAATAATTATGGTGATACAAATTATTAGGTAGTATTACAGTTTTAGGAATTAATAATAAATTCTTGAAATAGAAAGGTCTTTAGGTCTTTTTTGAAACACTTAAAGAACATAAGAACATAAGAAGTTGCCTCCACTGGGTCAGACCAGAGGTCCATCCTGCCAAGCGGTCCGCTCCCGCGGCGGCCCATCAGGTCCGCGACCTGTGAAGTGGTTTCTGACCACTTCTATAACCTACCTCAAGTTCTATCTGTACCCCTCTATCCCCTTATCCTCCAGGAACCTATCCAAACCTTCCTTGAAACCCTGTACAGAGTTCTGGCTTATCACCTCCTCCGGAAGCTTGTTCCATGTGTCCACCACCCTCTGGGTAAAAAAGAACTTCCTAGCATTTGTTCTAAACCTGTCCCCTTTCAATTTCTCCGAGTGACCCCTAGTGCTTGTGGCTCCCCACAGTTTGAAGAATCTGTTCTTATTTACTTTCTCTATGCCCTTTAGGATTTTGAAGGTTTCTATCATGTCCCCTCTAAGTCTTCTCTTCTCCAGAGAGAACAGCCCCAGCGTTTTTAACCTGTCAGCGTATGAGAAATTTTCCATACCTTTTATCAGTTTAGTCGCCCTCCTCTGCACTCCCTCGAGTACCGCCATGTCCTTCTTGAGGTACAGCGACCAGTATTGGACACAGTACTCCAGGTGCGGGTGCACCATTGCGCGATACAGCGGCATGATGACTTCCTTCGTCCTGGTTGTGATACCCTTTTTGATGATGCCCAGCATTCTGTTTGCTTTCTTTGAGGCTGTCGCACACTGCGCCGATGGTTTCAGTGATGTGTCGACCATCACCCCCAGATCCTTTTCAAGGTTACTCACCCCTAGCCGTGTTCCCCCCATTTTGTAGCTGAACATCGGGTTCTTTTTCCCTACATGCATGACTTTGCATCTCTCTACGTTAAAACTAATTTGCCACTTATTTGCCCAGTCTTCCAGTCTCGTTAGGTCCCTTTGCAGGTTTTCACAGTCTTCCGTGTTCCTAACCCTGCTGCAGAGTTTGGTGTCATCAGCAAATTTGATAACCTCACATTTTGTCCCCGTCTCCAGATCGTCAATAAATATATTGAACAATAGAGGTCCCAGCACCGACCCCTGTGGAACTCCGCTCGTGACCCATTGCCAGTCTGAGTATTGGCCCTTTACTCCAACCCTCTGTTTCCTGCCTGCCAACCAGTGTTTGATCCATCGGTAGATATCCCCTTGCATCCCGTGGTTCCACAGCTTTTTTAGTAGCCGTTCGTGAGGTACCTTGTCGAAGGCCTTTTGGAAGTCAAGGTAAATGATGTCTATGGATTCCCCCTTATCCATCTGGCTGTTTATTCCCTCGAAGAAGTACAGCAAGTTCGTGAGGCAAGACCTTCCCTTGCAGAAGCCATGCTGGCTCGCCTTCAGTTGTCCATTGTTTTCTATGTGTTCGCAGATTTTGTCCTTTACCATTGCTTCCAGCATCTTTCCCGGAACCTAGGTCAAGCTCACAGGCCTGTAGTTTCCCGGGTCACCCCTTGATCCCTTCTTAAAGATGGGCGTGACATTTGCTATTTTCCAGTCCTCTGGGATCTCCCCAGTTTTTAGGGAGAGGTTACATATTTGGCGAAGTGTCTCTGCTATTTCGTTTCTCAGTTCTTTTAGTACCCTTGGGTGGATGCTGTCCGGGCCCGGTGATTTGTCGCTCTTCAGTCTATCTATCTGTCTGAGGACATCCTCTTTGCTTACCTCTAGTTGTACCAGCCTTTCGTCGTGTTCTCCGTTTATAATCACCTCGGGTTCTGGGATATTGGATGTGTCCTCTCTGGTGAAGACTGACGAGAAGAATTTGTTTAACCTGTCAGCTATCTCTTTTTCCTCCTTTATCGCTCCTTTCCTGTCTCCGTCGTCCAGTGGTCCCACTTCCTCTCTGGCTGGTTGTTTCCCTTTCACATACCTGAAGAAGGGTTTGAAGTTTCTTGCTTCTCCTGCCAGTCTTTCCTCATATTCTCTCTTTGCTTTCCTGACCTCTTGATGGCATTCTTTCTGGTGTCTTTTGTGCTCTTCCTGGTTTTCCTTTGTTGGTTCCTTTTTCCATTTCTTGAAGGATGATTTCTTGTCGCTTATCGCCTTATTAACTGCAGCTGTTATCCATGCTGGGTTTCTAGTTTGATTGTTTTTGCACCCTTTCCTGAACCTTGGGATGCACAGGTCTTGTGCCTCGAGCACTGTGCCTTTAAGCAGTGTCCAGGCTTCCTTTACGGTCTTCATCTTCCCTGAGCTGTTGCTGAGCTTTTTTCCTACCATTTTCCTCATGTCTTTGTAGTTTTCTTTTCTGAAGTTGAGTGCTGTCGTTGTGGTTCTTTTCACCTTTGATGTTCCCATGTTTGATTTGTACTGGATCATGTTGTGATCACTGTTCCCTAACAGTGCTAGTACCACCACTTCCTTTGCGGGTCCCTCTAGCCCATTGAGGATTAGGTCTAGAGTGGCATCCCCTCGCGTTGGTTCTGCGACCAGCTGCTCCATGAAACAGTCCCTTATCACCTCTAGGAATTTAGTTTCTCTTGTGCAATTTGAGTGCCCAATGTCCCAGTCTATTCCTGAATAATTGAAATCCCCCATAACCACCACCCTTCCACTTTTGCACACTTGCCTCAGTTCGGCCTCCAGGTCCAAGTCGTTTGCTTCTGGCTGTTCTGGTGGGCGATAGTAAAGTCCCAATTTGAGGTCAGCTCCTTCCCCTCCTGTTAGCTTAACCCATAGTGACTCCAGACTGTCTGCCCTATTGTTGTTTCTGTTCTGGATGAAGGAATGTAGTCCTTTATATACAGTGCTATTCCTCCCCCCTTCTTGTGCGCCCTGTCCCTCCTGTAGAGTTTGTACCCTGGCAGGGCCACATCCCATTTGTTGTCCTCTGACCACCATGTCTCTGTGATTCCTATTATGTCTAGGTCCTTATTTCTGGCTATAACTTCTAGCTCCCCCATTTTAGTCCTTAGGCTCCTAGCGTTTGTATATAGGCAATTTAAGTCCCGGCTAGTTACCTTTTCTTTTGGGTCTACTCTTGATTTGATGCTCCTTCTGGTCTCCTTGCGGGCAGCCTCCTGTGGTGTGTCTATCCCGTCCTCCGCCCGCTTCTTTGATCTTTGATCTGGTTCCGGCTGTGTCCTCCATGTCTTGTTCTTTAGCTCTAATTGCCTCTCGGGTCCCTGTACTGTATCCTTGGGTTTATGTCCATAAAGTGTCCATTTTGCCTCTAGTCCACTATCTTCATTTCCTGTTTCAGTATCCTTGCTCGATACTGTGGTCCGATGTGTCGAGGTCAAATCGACTCTCGGCTTTCCCCTTGTTATCAGTTTAAAGTCATGTCTATGCAGGTCTGGATGTTATGTGCCAGCATCCTCGCCCAAGCCGTGCTCAAATGCAGTCCGTCTCTCCTGTAGAGTTTGTTTTTCCCCAGGAAGGTTGACCAGTTCCGTACAAAGAGGAAACCTTCCTCATCACACCATCATCTCAGCCATCCATTTGTTGCTTGCAGCTCGGTCTGCCTCCTCGCATCTACCTTTGGCACTGGCAGGATCTCTGAAAAGGCTATCTTCCCTGTCCTCAGCTTCAGCTTCCTCCCCAGGATCTTAAACTGCTCGGTCAGTGTAGTCATGTTGAAATTTCTTCTGCTGACGTCATTGGTTCTGACGTGGATTATCACTGCTGTTTCCTCTGTCTCAGCTCCCTCCATGATTCTCTCGATTCTGTCGGAGATGTCCTCGCCCCTGGGAGACATGTCACTAGGCGATCCGCTCTGCCTCCTGCTATGTGACTGTCCACCTCTCTCAGGATTGAGTCTCCCACCACGATAGCAGCTTCCTCCTGGTTGCTTCCTAGACTGTTAACACTGTATGCACACAGATTTAGGGTACTAGGCCAGATTCATTCCAATACAACACACTCGCATCTGACTACTCAAGTTATCTGTAGATATTTACCTGAATATGAACTTGTTGACATCTGTAGGGGAAGAAGAGAAAAAATTTGAGGATAAAAATATCTTAGTCTTAATGCAAAAGAATCTATAAGTGAAGAAGAATAACACTGTACTTATCTGCTGCTATAGTTCTTAAAAGTTGAGGTTGCAGAATTAAGTTCCAGTAGTCAAACCACTGAGGGGAATGAAGAAATAATTATGTGTGTAAACATATGAAATTGATTTTTTTAGCATTTATCTTGAACTTCTACCAACTTTGGTGTGTTAACTTTGACATCCTGCTACCTTTGTAACTTTACCACCTGCTAAATACCATCTAGCCATACAAATTAGTACCTACTTGGAGAAATTACCAAATGCTCTTCATCTATTTCTATTTAATGAACTTTATAATTCTTGTCGAGTCCCTTGGTTGTGTGGAGTTATTTGGGAACCCTTCCAGGTACCGTGGCACTTCCACCAAAATTCCATCAAATTGCACTGCTCCACCACCAGGGGGTCCACAGTAGCAGACATGGTTTCATCCACTGCAAGAGTTCTCTGTCTTTTTGAAGTCCTAGAATTATAGGGCCCAAATTCAGAGGCTGGCTAGAATTACTTATACGAGGTCCTTCCTCATCTCAGGCTCCTCTCATACTGGTCATTGTTGGTTTGAAAGCATTACTATTTTGGTAGCTCCCTCCTTTCCTCTGGAAGGTAGTCCTTGGACAGAAGGTTTGACTGGCGTGGACACCTCCTTGTTGTAATTCAGGGATCTCAGCATATGTTCTTTCAATTATTTTGAGGGCGTCTTTCCTAAGGGACCGTAGGGAGGATGGAAAGCTTACTTATGAGAATGTTGATGACCCTAAGTCAGTGGTTCTCAAACCTGGTCCTAGAGGTACCCTAGCCAGTCAAGTTTTCAGGTATTCATGAGAAGGATTTGCATGCACTGCTTCCACTTAGAGAATGACACGGGGGATAAATTTTTCCCCATCCCCATGAGAACTCATTTTCCTGTACCATCCCGGCAAGTTCTTCCTCTCCCTGCCCCATTCCTGAAAGCTTTGTCCTCATCTGTACACGCCTTGAACACTTTAAAATCATAAGTGTTCGAGGCTTGTGCGGTTAAAGCAGAGCTTACAGGAATGGGACAGGGACAGGGACAAAACAGACGGGGATGGGATGGGGAAATTGAGTTCCTGTGGGGATGGGGAAAAATTTGTCCCACTATATGCAAATCTCTATCATTCATAATGGACATCCTAAAACCTGAATGATTGGGTTCCCTCCAGGGCCAGGTTTGGGAACCATTGCCAAGGTCTTTAGGTTATTTAAGAAAGAAGACCCACTCTTAAATTACTCAGAGCAGGATGCACAAAGCTTCAGCAACCCGTTAAAAAAAACAAAACCAAAAAACAGGTTAAGAGCAATTTTGTTTTGCTGGGCTTTGCTTGGCACAGATAGCATGCATATCATATGCACACTATACATTACATTACATTACATTACATTACGGATTTCTATTCCGCCTGTGCCTTGCGGTTCTAGGCGGATTACAATATAGAAAGTATCTGGGACATTCCAGTAGAATTACATTTCAGGATAGGAGTAAGTTACAGGAACAGTGAAGAGTTATGATATTACAATTTCGCAGAGGATATTACTTATTACAGAAGATAGTACATATAGCAGAAGATAATGCATTGCCAGGCCTGCGGTTTTTTTGCGCAATTGGGCTGCTTTTGAAAATTGGTTGTGGGAAATTGTGAGCAGTTGCATGTTGTGTCTTTTTTGGGCTGGCTTCTGATTTTGTAATTAATTTGGGCTGCAGGTCTCCCCACTCCACCCCATTGCTATGTCGGTCTCTACCTGCCCTTCTACCATCTTGTCCCAGTGCAGCACAGTTGATCTCTAGGCAGTGCAGCAGTTGTGCTCAGAGCCCTTAGGACTTGCCTGTGATGTTGTTGCACTTTATTGCCACCTTGTTCTCATTTGATAAGCTGCTGCAGGAAAATAAGAGGTGCTGTTGCTATCTCCGCTCATTTTGTGGGATCCAGCAATGGTAAATGGCAGCATCAGTAAACAAGACTGAGGTCGGGGGTTGGTGGGCACTGTCTTTTTGTTTTTTTCAGTGATGGGTTGTTTGGGAGCTGGAGGGGACACGTGAGGCCTCTGGTTGCACCTCGGTTCTGTGCATGGACTTAACCTTTCCCATTCCTTACACTGTTGGTACTGTGGATGCTGTGTAATAGTAGCACAAATCCAAGATCCCTGCTAGTAGATGTTGTACAGTGCCAAGAAGGTGTATTTGATAGTGTTGTCCAGTGCCTATAACATACACACTCCGGCTACAATTGACAGTTTTTTGTTGCCACTTTTATGTGTATACAGTATTTAGTTTAGGGTAACTGGGAAATTTATGGAGTGGGGAGGACAGAGAATCTAGAATTGGGCATGTATGCCTGATGGTCTTCCCATCATTATTTATCTTTGGGTTAGTTTCCCTTGCTATTTGGTACGGTGGCTACAAGTGCATGACAATCTGATTTCAGAAAGATATATGCCAATGTTTCTGAAGTGTCAGCATATTTGTTTATGAAACTGCAGGAATACTCAATACAGGCATTTTTAATTTATTTACTCTTGGGAATATGAAGAAATATATTGGGATGTTTGGGGGCTGCTTTTTGATGGTAAACGTGGGATTTTTTTTTTTTTTTTAAGTATCTGGCAAATCTAACCCACACCATCATACTGAGTGACTCTCCAAAGAATCCTATGCCTCCTACAGAGGCATGCTCGGAGGTGGGGGGTAATTTTATTATCCATTACACCCCTGCTAATTCTTATCTAGAACTATCATTATTTTTATTAAAACGATAAACCACCTAGAAACCTCTAAACTTGGAAACTTGGTTATATTGCCTAAATCGACCTCCCGATTGACCCTCCCCCTTATTCCTTGTCGAGTTTTATTTTCGCCCGCTAGAGGGCGCCATACGCTGTGCCTCTTCACCTTGGCTTACAGCCTTATTGCGCAAAGCCTTACACGAGCCGCACGTGCTGCCTTTTTTTTTTTTTTTCCTCCTCGCCGGGCTGGTCCCAGCATGCATTGCGTTGAAAACAAAGTCCCACCTGACCGGCTGGACTGTCATGGCGACTCCCAGCGGGAAAGGAATGCGAGGGCTGCCGGAGATTGCGGTGGCGGCTCCCGCCGCCACTCTACGGGGAGGCGCTGAGCTGTTAGACTCGGTGGACGATGCCGAGGGGTTGTATGTGGCGGTGGAGCGGTGTCCTCTATGTAACACCACCCGCCGCAGGCTGACCTGCGCCAAGTGTGTCCAGAGCGGAGACTTTGTCTTTTTTGATGGCCGGAACACGGAGAGGTAATTGCGAAGGCGGCGGCACCTTGGGTGCTCGGTACCGCTACTTGCTGGCCCTCTGATCCTGGAGCAAACGACGCAGGCTTGGGCGCTTGGGAGCAAAATGTTCCCTGTCTTGTTAGAGGAAACCAGCAAGTTAGCGCTCTGGGCCTTCGAGGACTCTAGCAGTTTTTCTACTGTCTCTAGATTTCTTCACCCTGTATTTATGTGTCCTAGGGCGAAAATTTCGGAATAATGTCCCAACAGAGATCCTAAAACGCCTGTGAGGTTCGCGATTAGTTATATATACAGTATATATATATTTTGTTTTTCGTTTGCATAGACGTTGGTGGTTACCTTGTAATAAAGGTAGCTCACAACTTGATTTAATAGTGGAAAATGTACTGTATATTGTGTACCGGTCATGATACGTATGCTTTTCATCTGTTTAACTTAACAAACTACGTGAAGTACTTTGAAAACCTTGTGGTTATTTGATGTCAAGAAAGGAAAACCAATGTCTGAAAATAGTCGTGACAAGGATTAAGTATGAACTTTGAGATTTTTTTTACTGTCTGCCTCCACCTATCCAATAATTTAAGATAATTAAAAAAAAAAAAAAAGTTGGAGTACTATAATTTTAGCTTATCAAAAGCAGATAATATTCACACATCTTGAAACACAGTTTAGTTTTATTTAAAAATGAATGTTGGGTTTTAATCAGGATGGAATTAGATAATTTGTTAAAACTGTTATGTACTGATACATCCAAATCCATTGTTTCTGTCTGGCTGTAGTTTGATAGGAAGGTAAAATTATGTCCTTACCTGATAATTTTCTTTCCTTTAGTCACAGCATATGAATCCAGAGCCTAGTAGGATTATGTTCATCAACCAGCAGGGGGAGATAGCACTGAATTGACCTCTGGTATATTACATTACATTAGTGACTTCTATTCCGCCTGTACCTTGCAGTTCTAAGTGGATTACAGTGTAAGATAGCTGGACATTGCCAAGAAGTTGCCATTTAGGGGATGATTACACAGTAGATGCAGGGGATGCTTATATAGTGAATGCAAAGGAATTACAGAGTAAGGGTGTTGAATAGAAGGGAAGAAGAGGTATAGGGTTGGTTTCGTGATAGGGTCAGAGGGGGGATACAAGTAGAAGGGGGAGGTTAGCTGGTAGTTTGTGTGGAAGGCGGAGGAAGCGAGGGGGGGTGGAAAAGAAGGTTGTATAGTTTTTTTGAAAAGCAGAGTTTTGATTTTTTTTCAGAATGATTTATAGTCACTTGTAGTTGTCAGCAGAATGAGGATGGAGGGGTCCAGCTTCGCTGCCTGCGTCGCCAGGAGGCCATGGTATATCTTGGATGCACATCCTCCTGGTCAATCAGTATAGGTCTTCTCAAAGCAGTTGAAATAAATCATATAAAAGTAAATCACATCAACTGCATTAAACATATGAGACATAGGCCACCTATGGAATTTCTAACGTCACATGCGCTACCCGAATCATTGATACATCAAAATTGAGACTGCAACTTCAGTCTAAAGGCAATCCCAAACCGCTCCTGAGAGTGACAAACCCTGCACCAGGGTGGGGCTCTGAATTCATCTGCTGTGACTTAAGGAAAGAAAATTATCAGGTAAGGCCATAATGTTACGTTCCTTGTCATCAACAGCAGTTGAATCCAGAGACTAGTGGGATGTACAAAATAGAGAGTTGCGCGGGGACAGAAATCCCACCCATCCCCACCAAAATCCCACCCGTCCCCGTGAGGAATCCCTCCATCCCCACCTGTCCCCGCGAGGAATCTCCTCCGTCCCCACCCGTCCCTATAAACTTAAGAAATAGTTATTTTATTTAATTATGCTACCGAGAATGGAACCAATTCTGCATTCCCGGCCTTTGTATGAGGGAGGTCTGGTGCCCCAGAGTAAGAAGACTTAGAGCAGGGGTGCCCACACTTTATGGGCTTGCAAGCTATTTTTATAATGACTAAGTCAAAATGATCTACCAACAATAAAATTTAAAAAAAACACAAAGCACAATGAAAGGCAGAGAAAATGTTAATTATTCATATTCCGGGTTTTTTCAAAGAGGTCATGGCAGATGACTCTATGCAATGTCACCTCGGTAACAAAATACAAAAATAGACAAATACACCCCCTCCCTTTTTACTAAAACACAATAGTAGGTTTTAGCACAGGGAGTTACGCTGAATGCCTCGCGCTGCTCTCAATGCTCATAGGCTCCCTGCGCTAAAAAACGATATTGCGGTTTAGTAAAAGGGAGCCATAGTGCAAAATATAGACAGCAGATATAAATTCTCAAAACAGACACATTTTGATCACTAAATTGAAAATAAAATCATTTTTCCTACCTTTGCTGTTTAGTGATTTCATGAGTCTCTGGTTGCACTTTCTTCTTCTGACAGTGCATCCAATCTTTCTTCCTTTCTTTCAGCCTCCTCTCCTCCAGACCTCATTCTCTCCCCCAACTTTTTCTTTCTGTCTCCCTGTTCCCCCTTCTTTCTGTCTCCTTGTCTGCCCCCTTTCTTTCTTTCTCCGTGCCCTCCCCCAAGCCACTCGGTTTGCTGCCACCGCCATCGGGGAATAGCCCCCAAGCCACCGCTGTCCCAAGCTTTCCCTGCAGAAGCGTCGCACTGACCAGCATTCCGCTCCCTGACGTCAATTCTGACATAGGAGAGGAAGTTCCGGGCCAACAAGGCATTTCTCCTCATTCCATCCAGCCTGAGCCCCATCTCTCCTTGATCCAGCATTTCCCTTCTGTGTCTGTCAGAATTACCATTCCACCTATTTTCAAGCATCACCCTTCTTTGTGTCCATCTCACCTATATCCCTATCTCACCACTTTTTCAGAATCTCCATTTGTCTCTGTCCTTGTCTTTACCCCATGTTCACCATTTGCCCTTTCAATGTCTTTATCTCCCCCCCTACTTTTTCAGCATTACTTCTATGTCTCTATTTCACCTCCTCTTCATGTCCCCTCTGTATCTCTATCCTTATTCAGTAGGTCCTGCTTACCCTTTCTCTTCTTTGTGTCACTATCTCCATTTTCAGCTTTCCCCCCTTTTCCTTTGTTACTGCACCCGGTAGCCAGAATCTTTCCACCCTCCCTCCACTCCGGCCCAGCCCAGTATGAAATATTTCCTTTTGTTTCCCTCCCCTCTCTCTTTCTCTCTCTCTTCTCCTCCCTCACCCACGAGTCCTGCATCTGGCCCTCTCCCTTCTACCTGTAGCTGGCAACACCCCCCTGCTCCACGGCTCTCTTCAGCAACTCGTCAGCAGCGGTGATCAAGACAAGCTGCCGACATCGAGGCCTTCCCTCTACGAGTCCCTCCTTTGTGGAAAAAGGAAGTTGAAACAAGCGGGACTCACAGAGGGTAGGCCCCGACGTCAGAAGCTTGTGTCGATCGCTGCTGCTGAGTTGCCGAAGAGAGCCGCGGAGCAGGGGGTGTGGCCGGAAGCAGGTAGAAGGAAGAGGGAGATAGGAAGGCTGTAGAAGCTCCGGAGCATGACACCGACCCCAGCCAGGATGATTTCTTTTTCAGGCTGCTGCTGCTGCTGCTGCCGCTACCACCCCCCACCCGAAATGACAAAAACAGCCTAATGTCGGCGTCTTTGACGTCGGGGAGAGGAAGGTTGATAGGCCCGGTAGATCGGGACGTCAACACGAGTCTATCACGGAGCCCGGGTTGGGCTCTGTGATCGACTCACGTTGCCTCTGAACTACCGGTTGATTGCGATCGACGTGTTGGGCATCCCTGACTTAGAGCCATAGCGCACGAGAGAAACTCCCACGGGGATGAAAACAGCCTACCTAAATTCTGTTGATGTAGGCATGCAGCTTACAAGTCCGGCGTCGCAGCGGGAAATAGCCATGCTGAGCAGTGAGCTCAGCACGTACACAGATGAAAGCCTTGCTTGCTGATTGGTCCGGGGCCGCCGGACCAATCAGCAAGCAAGGCTTTCATCTGTGTACGTGCTGAGCTCACTGCTCAGCATGGCTATTTCCCGCCGCGACGCCGGACTTGTAAGCTGCATGCCTGCATCGCCAGAATTTAGGTAGGCTGTTTTCATCCCCGTGGGTCAGGGGGGCGTCCCCGTGGGAGTCCCGTGGGCCAGGGGGCTTCCCCGTGGGAGTCCCGTGGGCCAGGGGGGGAACCCGCTGAATCCCCGCGATCCCCGTTCCTGTGCAGACCTCTAGTACAAAAGCAGTCCAAATGTAGGGAGGGAAATAAACAAGTGAACTGAAAATCTGCCCTGCAGCACATGTCTAAGGACCTACGACACCCAGAGAATGTGTATACTATGAACATACAGAGGGTAACCCCTCTAGCCCATGTGAGCAGGAGCAATCCTTGCCTAAGAGCACCATGCTGCAGAAAACCCTATCTACAGTGCCCCTCCACGAATAGTATGAGTGCAAAGCAGCCTGCTAATGCGATCATCAGGCTTCAAATAATCTCCTGTGGAATGCAGTCAACATGTCTGGCAATGGTCCTTGGCTGATGGCAAACCCCATGAGCCTCGTTGTAAACCAGACCTACTTCCCTTGGAAGGTTCTAGGGCAGCCAGTATGGACTCGTGACAAATGAAGATTCCCCCATCTGACTGAAGCCCTCTAAAGTACCAAGTCCCTAGGAATCAAGATATCATGGCTGACTACAGCAAAAGTAGCGGAAAGGTCAAATTCAAGTAAAATGGCATAACGATTCTGAGATAGTAAACTTTGAACCTTAGAAATCGGAGAAACTAATAGTTTCAGTACTGAAATTGGGACAAAAACCATGTTGAGATGGTAAAAGAATAGAGAATTTATCTAAATAGTTGGATAGCTGTTTAGAAATAATTGTCTTGATCATCTTTGTTTGAAACATGGTGGCAGATAAAGGCCAAATGGCCCATCTAGTCTGCCCATCCACAATAACCATTATCTCTTTCTCTCTCTGTTAATAATGGAATATTTACCATCGGACTGTAATTTGACGGTACTGTCGGATTCAAGTCAGTGTCTTTCAATAAAAGAGTAAGCTGTATGCCCCATACTCACAGAAAAATAACCATTATCCAAGAGATAATTTATCAATAACATTAGCCAAGAGACAGCCTTGGATGAGATTTTTTTTGAAAGATATAAGATGGAAATGCATCCAGAGAACATCTTCTACGCCCTTGTTTACTACATAACTTTCTAATCTATTCTTCATTGACATATTCAAAATCACTCCAACATCTAACTACCAGTACATCATCTAAAGTTTCCTTGCAGGATATTAAATCATAATGACTCGCGGTAGTAAAAAATGCCCTAATGATTTTGATTTTATCATCAAATTTTGCAAGTTTGAAAACATGGCGGGAGGACCATCTGCAGATGGTACACTATTCTTGTGAGTGGACTTAGTTGTGCTAGTAAGGAATTCCCAAAGTTTAAATAAAACCTTATTCTGATCATTGGAGCTAATTATTTTATTTCCTTGATAAGTTTTCCGGGCTTTGTTTAATTCCTGATTATACTCGGTGATTTTTCTTCTCCATATTAATTTGTCAGCCTCTCATTTTCTTTTTTTCCTATTCACATTCTAGTCTTCTACCATCTTATTTAAGGTCACAGTGGTAGGTGGAATACCAGGAAGCTCTATGGGTGTAGGAAACTGTCTTAGAGGTTAGATGTACCATGAAGTCAAATGTTTTTGTTGATTCCTCCCTCCATGTTTTCAATATCTCGTCAATGTTACAATCACTGGGGGAGTTTGGAAGAGTTGTTAATAACTGAGACCAAAACTCCTCTATATTTATCTTTCTCCTTACATTTATTGTTCTTCCTTGTACAGTTTTATTGATTTTTAAAAATTAAACGAGGTATACAGAAGCTCCCCTCTCTATCCTTTCCCATCCAGTGTTGCCTAGACCAGTGGTTCCCAACCCTGTCCTGGAGGATCAACAAGCCAGTCGGGTTTTCAGGATAGCCCTAATGAATATGCATGGAGCAGATTTGCATGCCTGGAACCTCCAAGATATGCTGATCTCTCTCATGCATATTCATTAGGGCTATCCTGAAAACCCGACTGGCCTGGTGGTCCTCCAGGACAGGGTTGGGAACCACTGGCCTAGACTACTGCAACTTGCTTCTCACTGGCCTTCCGCTAAACCATCTCTTTCCCTTTCAATCTGTACAGAACTCTGCTGCAAGCCTTATTCAGCCAATGTTATTATATGTCCATATTACCCTCTTTCCTCAAGTCACTTAATTGGCTTCTTATCTGTTTCCACATACAGTTCAAACTCTCCTCAATGATCTGCAAATGTATTTGCTCCGCAGCTCCTCAGTAGCTCCACTCATTGGATAAGTCTCTCTTACCTGTACACTTCTCCTCATGGCCAACTCCAGACTTCGTCCCTTCTATTTTGCTGCACCGTATGCCTGGAACAAACTGCCTGACTCGGTATGTCAAGTTCTGTCTCTGGCAGTATTTAAATCTAGATTCAAAGCCCATTTCTTTGAAGCTGCTTTCAGTTCCAAACTCCATCCCACCTGCTAAGCACCAATATTTTTTTTATCATTCCCTCTGTAATTCTCCCATCTGAGCATAGTGTATTGATGCACCTTCTTGTCCAGTTTCTGTCTTGATTAAACTGTAATCTCTTTTGAGCAGACTCTGTTTCTTCTATGTTTTGATGTACAGTGCTGCGTATGTCTAGTAATGTTATAGAAATGAATTGTAGTAGTTAATTCACTAAGGAAAGATGTCTTCTGTCCTGGGAGTCAAAACTTTACAGGCAGATATCTTGTTCATTCAGGAAACCTGTACAGGAAAATGGTACAAAGAGATGCCAATTCATTAGGGCTTCCCCACAATTCATTTTACATCAAATGTGAAGACCCACAAGGAGGGCTTGTTATTTTGTTTGTGCAGATGCATATGAAGGCCCAGATACATAAGTTGAAGAGGGTTTTGAGTGGTAGATGCCTACAATCTTCTCTAGCCTGATTAAGGAGTTTGTCATCTTATCATGGGAGGGGATTTCAGCATTATGCTAGATCTTTGGACAACTGAGGAGGTGGGATCAGTTTAGAGGGAGAGGCTAGATGTAATTTGGATATTTGGCCGACAAGTGCATGGGCAGGAACGTGAATGCATATTTTACTCTAGGCTGCACATAGCTACTCCAGATTTACCAAGAAATAGTCTACTACTATTAATTATTTCTGTAGTGCTACCAGATGTACACAGACGCTGTACAGAGTCACAAAAAAGAAGACAGTCCCTGCTCAGAACAGCTTATAATCTAACGGACAAACAGACCTATCCCGGGAGTAGTGCGACTTGTTTGCAGGAATGAAATCGGACTGATATCCTGGTCAAACATGCTTTAGTAACACTTACTAAACAATATAATGGGAGGGATTTCAAGAAAAACCTATGGAGCTTGAATAATAATTTGTTAAATAAGATTTGTGTGCATCTGAATTTACTTTTTACTGGTTGCCTCAAAGGCTGGGGTGATCTTAGGAGGCAAACTTTACTCATGAATATCAAGATCAAAAAGAACATATTGACCTTAATTTATCAGCAATATTGGAGGATTCAGCAACAGAAATTGTGGAAGGAGCTACTTTGTTGGTCACATTTGATGGTTGGTGTGGATTAGGTGCTGAGCGCCTTTTGTGATCTCATTTGAGTTCTTAGTGCATTCTCTGCGCACTGTACTCTTTGGATCCATCTTTGGACTAGGGACGCTGCCTCAAGGATCACCTTAAGTGGACGTCGTTTCAAGTGCCAGCTTCTTTTTGGTACAGGTCTGGATGACCTCTATATAGGTGTTGTTGAGTGCCGCCCTAAGTCACTCCCTGTGAACAAGTTTCACTGGACGTCGGGAGGGGGGTCATAGTACTCTTCGTTCTTCCTGCTGGTGTCGTCAGGGATACACATGCTTTTCCTCCCAGAGACATTCCCAGGGCTACGCCTGCATTACAATGGTTCCAATTTCACGCGTCCTCAGGTTTTTGTGCAGTGGCTGTGCCTAAAAAGCGATGATGCCAGGGGTTGGGCGTGGCTTCCTCATCTCGAAAGTTGACTTCTCAGTTTTGTCAGGAGTGGACTCGACTTTCATCGGATACTAATTAATCCTCCTTTGCCCACCTCTGGCTTGGTTTCTGGACTCCGGCAAGTCGACCGGAATGGAGTCCACAATGTTCTGCAATACCTCTTAAACAATGGGATGCTGGAACCTTTTCCAGAACACGCATTGAGGCTTAGGCAGATACTCCTTATACTTCATCGTAACAGAAAGGTTTGGAGGATTGGAGACCCATTCTGGATCTAAAGTTGGTCACTTGCTTCTTGCGAATTCCTTTTTTTTCTGAATGGCAACGGAGTACACGGTGATAGCTGCTGTCTCTCCAGGAGAATTTCTAGTTTCTCTCGGGGATTAACTCCATATTACACTCTACCTGGAGCATCACAGGTTTGTGTTTCCATGTTCTGCAACAGCATGTCCAGTTCGCAGCTCTACCCTTTGGCCTCGCATCGGCACCCGCACTTCTGTGAAAGTGATGGTAGTTGTGAAGGCTTTCAAGTCCACCCTTCCTGGGACAGCTGGTTTATCTGGGCTCCGTCTCGTCGGGTGTACAAAAGTGCGGTGGAGACTATAGTTTCTCTGCTGCAGGCATTGGCAAGTTCAGGAAGAGACACTTGGCGTTCTCCCAGTCCCTGGAGTTTCTGGGGCTTCTCTTCGTCTCCAGACAGGTTGTGTACTTCTCAAGATACGTAGACAGAACCTTTGACAACAGATCAGAATTCTCCTGGACTGTTCGGCTCCCTGGGCTGGTTTTATCTGCAGCTTCTGGGGTCTCGGGCGATTCACAGGGTTAGAGCATCCATGCACCCTTTACAGGATCACGGTTTATTGGTGAGGTTGCCCTGCAGAGCCAACTGGATGCCTTCCCTGCATGGTTTCTTGTGGAGTGGGTGAGGAAAGGAGTTTTGTTTGTGAAAGATGTATTTGATGTTGTGTTGCATGGAGATCATGCTGTTTGATATTTGGCTACTGTGCACTTTCTGTATACAAATTCTAATAAAAATGTATTGAAATGTAAACAAAGCTATACTTAGATTCTGAATATTACATAGGATTATTCCTGATGACAGCTTTTCTAGGTTTAGCAACAGATGTACTGAAGTTCTCTCAGGGTTTCCGCATCGGGCATTGTACTTGTTGCAGGTTTCCGGGTCTCGCTGTGCAACAAGACCCGGAAACCTGCATCAAGCAGATGTACTGAAATTTAATAAATTTGTTTCATAAGCTCTCTTTTTCTAGCATCTTTGTTTCACTTAATATATAATAATGTACCACAGCTTGGACTGCTAGAAATAAACAGGAGTATTTGAACTTTTTCAGGTTTGCAGACAAAAAGGAGAGATTAAAACACCTTAAAAGTAAACAGATGGAATTTCAAAAACAGTAAGTTGAACTTTTACTGCTATTTTCTGGAAGATATTCTCCTTTGATTTAGTTCTAATTGATCTTAGTTTTCAGCTAATTCTTCATTATCATTTTATTTTTGCAGGGTTTTAAAAGCAATTGAAGGAAAACAGATAGCAGATAATTTGGTAAGGTTCTTTTAAATTGTTTAAAAGCCTTAGAAGAAAAAGCATTAGGTTCCTGGATAGTATGGTCAGAGAAGAGGTCTTTATGTATTTTTAAGACGTGTTTCATACTCGTACATTTTTTCCTGTGCTGTTTGTCTATGAGAGAGAACCTGAGGATGATATTGCAAGATGATTGAGAAGAGTATGAGAGAAGATAATTGGGGGTGAAGGAATCAAGCCAGAGTGGCTGAGTGAGATTAAAGTTACGAAAGGACATGACCAGGATCTAACTAAGACGTTGGCTGTGGAGGGAAAGAACATGGAGAATGGTGAGAGGAGGTGACTGCTAGGGAAGAAGGGAGCCATAAAGTGGGAAACTGATGGAAGAGGAATGGAGGGTATGGTAAAGGATAGATGAGAAGGAGGTTTAAGATCCACCTAAACATGGATAGAATTACCCGATGGCTATACTTACTTGTTTTCCCGACTATTAAGCCTTGTCGTTATAAGAGATTTTTTGATAAATTGCTCGGTTTTCAGGGAGGTAAAATGGATTTATGGTTAAGCACTATTATTTCTCAGGCCCACTCATATATGTCCTTTAGAAAGCTACTAAAACTGATTTATTCAACAAATTTGTAAACTGATGTTCCAGAATATCGATTGGAAATATATTGATCTTATAACTTGTACATTCTTGAGAAATGTATTGTATTTTAATAAATTGCTTATTATTCAATTTTAGCACTGTTTTTTAGAACATTGTATTTTTATTCATTGATTGTATAATTTTAACATTGTATGTGAACCGCCTAGAACTATGTGGTAGGGCGATATAATTATTATTATCCTGTAAGAGGGAGAGAGAAATGGAGGGAGAAAGGTAGTGATTAATAGGAGGGAAAAGTTTGAGGAAGAGAGAAAAACAAACACACACATGCATACTTTCTTATGGTTCTATAATGAGTGAGGTGAGTGAAACATTTTGATTTCTGTCATTTGCCTACCCTGCACTTCTCACTTTGTGTTTGTCAGTGTGAAAGGGGACAGAGTTCCAAGGCTCTTTCTCTCTCTCATTCCTCAACATGGGCTTTTTTTTTCATGGGCTTTGACCAGAGGAATCCAGTTGCTCTGGGAATGCAGGAGCCTTGCCAGTTTAGCTGCAAGCGGGGGGAGGGGAGCTACTTCCATCAAGCTTTGAGATGGATTGAGGTCTACATGAGTTTCTGGTTTCCACAATGAACATAAGAACATAAGCGTTGCCTCTGCCGGGTCAGACCAGGGGTCCATCGTGCCCGGCAGTCCGCTCCTGCGGCGGCCCCCCAGGTCCATGACCTGAAAGTGTTCCCTACCTAACCTAAAATATCCATACCCTATTCGCTCAATGTCCTGTACGGTAAACCTCTATCTGTACCCTGTTATCCCTTTCGCTTCCAGGAAGTCATCCAGTCCCTTTTTGAACCCCAGAATTGTACTCTGTCTTATTACCTCTCCGGGAAGCGCGTTCCAGGTGTCCACCACCCTCTGAGTGAAGAAAAACCTCCTTGCATTCGTTATGAATCTGTCTCCTCTCAGTTTTTCTGAATGACCTCTTGTTTTAGTTGTCCCTGCTAGTCTAAAGAATCTGTCCCTCTCCACCTTCTCTATGCCTTTCATGATTTTATAAGTTTCTATTATGTCCCCTCTCAGTCTCCGCTTCTCCAGGGTAAAGAGCCCCAGCCTATCTAACCGTTCGGCATATGAAAGGTTCTCCATACCCTTTATCATCCTCGTTGCCCTCCTCTGGACCCTTTCGAGTATTGCCATGTCCTTCTTGAGGTATGGCGACCAGTATTGGACGCAGTATTCCAGATGTGGGCGCACCATTGCTCGATACAGTGGCAGGATAACTTCTTTTGTTCTGGTAGTGATACCTTTTTTGATAATGCCCAACATTCTGTTCGCTTTTTTTGAGGCCGCTGCACATTGTGCCGCCGGCTTCATTGTGTTATCTACCAATACCCCCAGATCTTTTTCTTGGCTGCCTTTCCCGAGTACCCTCCCTCCCATCGTATAGCTGTACATGGAGTTCCCCTTCCCTATGTGCAAGACCTTGCATTTCTCCACATTGAAGCTCATCTGCCATTTCTTTGCCCACTCACTCAGTTTGTTCAGGTCGCTTTGCAATTCTTTGCATTCCTCAACAGTTCTGGCCCTGCTGGAGAGTTTTGTGTCATCTGCGAACTTGATAACTTCGCACTTTGTCCCCGTTTCTAGATCATTAATAAATATATTGAACAGCAATGGTCCCAGCACTGACCCTTGCGGAACACCACTTGTGACCCCTATCCAGTCAGAGTAGTGCCCCTTTACTCCTACCCTCTGTTTCCTGTCCGCCAGCCAATTCTTGATCCATCTGTACACGTCCCCTTCCACCCCGTGACTCCACAGTTTCTTCAGTAAGCGTTCATGGGGCACCTTGTCAAAGGCTTTTTGGAAATCTAGATATATAATGTCTACTGGGTCACCTTGGTCCAATTGTTTACTTATCCCCTCAAAGAAATGCAGTAGATTCGTCTGGCATGATCGGCCTTTACAGAAACTATGCTGGCTCGATCTCATCAGATTATTTTTTTCTATATGCTCATTGATACCTTCCCTGATCATTGATTCGACCATCTTCCCCGGAACGGAGGTTAAGCTCACCGGTCTGTAGTTTCCCGGGTCGCCTCTCGATCCTTTTTTGAAGATCGGTGTAACATTCTTCAAAAAAGGATGGTTTCTCATGCAGAGCTGAGCATTGTGCCACAGGCAGTGACCTGAAGCAGTATGTTTCAGTGAGGTGGTCAGGCAGAACAGCATCACTGTAAGACAAGCTCATTCTTGGGCTGGTTCCTGGATCTTCTGTGCAGTGGTGCAGGGTATGTAGTGTTGGTTCTCGGCCCCTGAAATAGTGCCTCTTTGGCTTGCCTGGGGTCCTCAGCCACTCCCACCCAGGAACTGTGGCTGTGTTGGCAATGTTGCTCTTTGTTCTACCTCCTCATGCATTGGGATGCCATGGGACAGTTCAATTGAAGGAAAAAAAGGCAAATGAAAAGTGGGGGGATTCTGCTGCTCTTGGGCTCTTAATATTATGCCTGTGAGGTGAGCCTGACATTAGCAGGGCTACATTTAAAATGTTCTGTATTATATTTTCTTTGTGTAAATAATCTGCCTTTCCTTTTCACTCCACCAGACCAGTTCAGTCTTGTAGGCTTTATCCCCATACCAGCAGAAAGAGGCAGAGAAGAGATAGTTTGCTGACATTACTCTTTATTAGTCCCCCATGCAGCCTCTTCTGTCAAGTATTGTCTGCCTTCATTAAATGGTTGAACAAGACCCATGCAGAGAGACAGCTGCAAGAAGGCAATGAAAATTTGGACTTCTGAGGCAGTAGATGTTAGATAATTTGACCCAAGTTGAGTTGAGATATGCATGAGTGTACTAGTGTGCGTTGATCCCGTGACCCAGGAACATCAGTCAGTGGGTCACCTCTATCACTTCCTGTTCCTTCCTTGGGGAAGAATCACTACCAGCAATGAGCAGAAGGGAGTTTAACAGAACTCTAGGAGAGAGGTGGTTTACAATTGCTATGGGTGCAGGAGCCCTGCAGAGGAGGACTTTGGTGTGATTCCTGGTTGCATCTGGCTTTGGGAATGACTGCATGGGGCAAACATAGCAGGTGCTACGTGGCCAGTGCTTCCTGAAGCAGCTTTAGAATGGCTGGCCTTTGTTCCAAGTGTGAAGAGGAAACCTGTGTGTGTGTGTTGGGTAGGTTTTAAGTCTTTAATGAACAATCATAAAAAGATAAATATAGTCATAAAACAGTTTATTTGCAAAAGGATTGATGAACATGGACCCAATAAGGTCCTTGTTTCGGGGAAACACTCCTTTCTCAGGTTCCTAAATGGTGTAAAAACCAGCAAACCTGGAATCAGCGGTAAACAGCTGAACAAACTACGAAAGCTCCACTTTTGTCCTGCACTGCGTAGGAGCTTTTGTAGTTTGCTCAGCTGTTTACCACTGATTCCAGTTGTTATCCATCAGGCTTCCTGTATATGACACCATTTAGGACCCCTGAGGAAGGAGTGTTTCTTCAAAACTCAATCCTTTTGGATACAAACTTATTTTATGACTATATTTATCTTTTTATGATTGTTCATTAAAGACTTGGTATCTTGTACATCAATCACCACTACAGTTTTTGCCTTTGTCTTTCAACTCAATATTTTACTGCAGTTCTGTTGGATTCTTTGTTTGTTGTTGCCTGTTGGGTAGGTTTCCCATCAGGGCTGCATTATGACTTTTGTGGGTCTTAGGCACTTCTGCCTTTGTGGCCCCTCCCATGATGGCATTTAATATTGACTGAGCTTTTAATTTGAATTGTACGTATATTATTTTTATTTGATTTGCATTTTATATACAGTGGAACCTTGGTTTACGAGCATAATTTGTTCCAGATACATGCTCATAAACCAAAGTGCTCGTATATAAAAGGGTGACAAGTCAAATGCGCGCAAATATTTCAGCACAAGGACAATTGCGTGCGACCCAATTGCATTGACCTGCGTGCATTTGTTTTACATTCTATTGGCTTGCGCAGTATAGACCTGCGTGCATGTATCCCGTGTTTCATTGTCTTGTGCTCAAATGTCTGCACACATTTGTCTTGCACGCAATTGACTATGAGCCTATAAAAGCAAGTTTCCCTATAGGAAGTAAGGGAAAGTCGCTTGATTCATTCCCCCTCCCCCCCCCCCCACAAGACCACCAGCGTTGCTCCACATCACCCCACCACATCCCAAAAAGACACCCCCCACCCTGAGGTCACTGGCATGCTTCCCCCTCCCCCCCCCCCCGCGAACTGGTATCACCTGCCCAAACACAAGTCCTTACCCCGATCTGGCACCAACACGCAGTACCAACCCACAGGATGTGCCGGTGGCAGTGCCTGAAGATCCTGCCTCTTGTCTGGTCTGGGCCTTGAGCATCTGCGCATGCTCAAGGCCTTCTGGCTTCCGCTCTCTCTGAGTGACTAATTGAAAGCCCACCAGAAGCAGGAAGCGACATGATTGAAGGTGGGAATAGCCTTATGGCAGATGCTTTATACAATCTCATTGGACCTTTGAAACATAGTAGCAATGGTTTCTGCCAGGCCCCTTTAATAGCTTCAGATCTGTAGCTCAATATATAAGCGAGACCTATGGCTTCCATCTCCAAAAGGTAGATCATACCAAGGAGCTTTTGGGTTCACTTAGCTAAAACACAGGTTGCTTCCTTGGTGAAGCGTAAGCTAATTTCACCAGACATTTGTAAAGTGACCACTTGGTTGTCCTTGTATTTGCTCATCAAACACTGCTGTCTAGAAGTCCAGACCAGAGAAGATGCTGCCTTTGGAGTGTGTTCCCTCAATGTGGGGCACACAAGTCCTGTCAAGTTCAAAGCTTAGTTTGGGTACATCCCCTATGTCTGGACTAATCTAGTACTGTAGTTTGAAGTTTAAATTCAGCCCAAGATTATCAATCAGTTTGCACTGACTGTCTTGTATGTGTAAAATGCAGATATCCTAGATATAGTTTTCCTTAACTTTCTCTCATTATGGCTTTTTCTATTAAGCAGTCGTGTTCTTGATTTTCTGCTGGTTTGAAGAACGTCTCAATTCTCAATCTCCCTGCACAAGGAAGGGGATAGGATATAGGAATACTGGAGAGTGGAGGCTATGCAGGGCTCTGTTTAGAGTGATGTCAGCAAGCTATCATCACCTCCTTCTGTTGATAGGACACACAACTCACATGTCTGGACTAGTCTGGTAGAACTCAAGGAGAGAAAATGAGCAGATAATGCTAAATTCTTCATTCCCTTATTCCCTTTCTTCCTCTCTCAGCTACTGTGTTTCTGCCAGCACTGTAGACAACTTGTCACTGTACACGTGAGGGTCAATATTGAAAGTGATTTAACTGTGCAGGAGAGCCTCCTGCCCAGTTAAATCACTTCTGCCTGCCTGTCCACTGATACTCAGCAGCACTGTCTGGTTAATAACAGCACAACCCACCCTAGAACTATCTGTTTAGTGTCAAGACAGTTTATGGGAGGGGCAGAGGCGGTACTTGACCTGTTAGCGGCAATATTCAGAACGTTAACCAGTTAAATAAGCATCTAAAGTTAGGACAGTAAAAATGTGTTTTAACTTTAGCTGCCAAGCTAACTGGTGCCTGGTTAACTTTTAGGTAGTAATCAAGGGGTTTCTGGTTTTCTCTCTCCCCCATATCTGGTGGTCGGGGGTGGTGGTGGGGGGAGTCCAATGGACAGGAGAGATGCCCACTCTTGGAACCAGCCTTATAATGGCCATTGTGATCTCTAGTGGCAGCTTTGCCATATTCAGTAGTGGGTCTGTTTAGGAGACTCAACTTGTCTTTGGGGAGAAAAGGGGAATCTGAATGGGGTGAAGGCACTTGCTTCAACTTATATGGGTCCCAGCCAGGACCCACATAAGCTCCAAACAGCCCACATTGAATATTTGGGTCTAATTCTGCCTGCAATGATAAGCATTAAGAAACAAACAGCTGACTGCCACCAGCTGAATATTGACCAGTTGATGTGCTGTGTGTTGTCTTTGTGTTTTTGTTTAAGTGAAGAATTCTGCCAGGTGTTCTAACTCCAGATTAATGTGCTTTAAGATGTAGATAAATTGTGCTGTATAATCACTGTAAGCTTTCTGTTTTCAGAAATGGAAAATAATGTCCCTCAAAATGAGAATTGAGCAACTGAAGCAATCAATATGTAATAGTAATGAAGAAATAGCAAGAAGTAAGTCGTAGATGTTATCTGTAGTTAGTGTCTTTTTTGTAAGGACTAGGACCTGTTCATGCTTGCTCATTAACTGACCATTTCTCTTGTGTAGTATTAATAATTTTATGAGGATTAATTAGAAATTGGGCTGGGTAAGCAAGGGTATTAAGAACTATTGAAGTCAGCATAAACAAGTATGGTACACTATTGATTTGTTCATAAAGCTTTTGCACTGTGTTCCTGAAAATTAAAAATGATTTGTAGTAATTGGACTTAGGATGGAGAGAGGCTGTTTCTGGAGTGCTAAACCATGGAGTCATGATTTGTAAGCCCTGGCAATATACACAGTGCCCATACAATAGAAGGAAGGTAAGGTAGAAAAATGGTCTAGGTACAGTTATAGAAGAAAGCAAAGTATTGGCTGAGAGTTCACTTTTTGTGGCCTTTCAAAACAATTTTGTTAATGATTGATTACAATAGGGTAGTCCTTGAGTTCTGCAATTGGGCCACGTTTATGTGCTATAAACACTAAATTTTGCATGCATTGTATTTACACATAATGGAGGTAGTGCAAGCAGACTCTCACTCTGCATATGCATAAGATGTATCTTGAAAACTTGACCAGCTTATGGAACTTGAAGACACAAAGCAGGCTTTGCATTTACTTGTAGCAGTTGAAAGCTCTAGTCTAAGAAGACTAACTTCAGGGAACAGAAATTGACTCGAGGCAGAAGGTCGTTTCATACCTTGTCTCCATCATATCAAACTGTCGCTTCTGTTGTCCAATTCTTGAAGACACATTGGCCCTGATGTTTTAACAGCTTTAGTGACGATTGCATTTGCCAACTGGATGCAGAAAATGACTCGCTGCCTGTTTTTCTGCACAATCACTTATTCCCCGATCCGACCATGCAAATAAGCTGATTAATGTTAAAATGCCATTTAAACTAGAAGAGCAATTGATGCTCTAACATGGGTTCCTGATGCCCATTCCCTCCTGCTATAGCTACTCCCTTCCCCCAGTGTGGCAGCAAAACGGTAGGAGAAATGTGCACTTCCTCCTGCCATGCCGAACCCCCCCCCATGAAAGAAAATTGGCAGGAGGGATGCCCACTACCTCCCGCCATGCCAACCAACCTCCCCTTGCAGCAGTGAAATGACAGGAGGGATGCCCATCCCTCCTGACACCAAAGCCCCCCCACAAACATCCCCTACCCTCCCCCTTCCCCCCTCCCAAAAAAAAGACAGGAGGGATGCTTACTGCCTCCTTTTTTTTTTTTTTTTTTTTTTTCAGACTCTGAATTGCGTCTTAAAATAAAAGATGACAACCAGAAGGTTTGTCGTAGAGCTCAAAGACATCAAGAAAAGAAAGAAAAGATACAGAGGCACAACCGCAAGCTGGGTGACCTGGTAGAGAAGAAATCCAATGACCTGAGAACTCAGCATGTATATCTAGCAAATCTTCGACGGTCACATATATTGGAACTAACATCTATCATTTTCCCCATTGATGAAGTGAAGACTGGTATAAGGCAAGTGAGACTTTAATTGCAATATGAACGACTTACAATCTTTTCTATCATAGACAACTTTTCTATATTAAAATGACGCTAGCAACACAAGAAAACTAAGTCAGTTGGCATTTAGAACCAACTTATTAAGATCCTCAGATTTTTATATAATACCTGATATAATGCTAATTTTTTAAGGTCTTATCATGCTGACTGAGAAGATCAGGTGATGTCCTGTTGAGCGGTATTGTTTAGAAGCAGCATGGTTGTAAAAAGTGACACCTTGGAAGAAAAATGCAAATGTGTAAAAATATAAGAACCAAGGTATTTGATATTTAAAAAAAAGGATAACTAAAGAATTAGATCTAAAAATGAAGCAGAACTAGGAATCTAGGTTGGTAATGCTTAACAATGGTATTCTAGTGCAATAGGCACATCATTCTTGAACCTGTGGGTTGTATCTCTGATCACAAGATCTGGTGTAGAGAGCCTCGTTTACATTTTTTCTGCTCTGCCTCCCCTCACTTTGGGCTGTTCTGTAACTACTCAGTTTTCCTCTAAACATGAGATGGTAGGAGCCTGTTTGTTCTGCTTGTGTATTGTGTTTAGTTATTTTTATTTTGTTTTTTTGTTATCCGGTCATGAGGCTTTTCAGTGCTGCAGAGGCTCCTGGTCTCAGGGCTATTAGAGAACACACACTCTGAGGGCAGAAGTCTATAGCCTAGAGGCAGCCTGCATTACCAGTCCAGGAGCTCAGGGACCATTCCAATAGGAGCAAGACTCACTTCAGATTTTGTCTGCAGAGAGCTTGAGTGGTAGGGTTAGCGTGATTGGGGTTCTCATAGACAGCCTACTTATCAGTGTTTCCCAGTCAGTATCCTGTGGCTTACTAGGATACCTTTTCTCTAAAATGCAATGACAACTCTCAGAGCTCAGAACCTGAACTTAATGTAAATGTTTAAGCATTATGGCCCACCTTGCACACAAATATATTTCCTCATGCCATGATTACTTTTTCTGTTCAGTTCAGTGACCACAAAAGCAAAGTGCTCTCAAAAAAATTCTGAGGTTTTCCTCTATGGTATTTCATTGTTGTCCATTTCTCTTCGTAAACTAAGATTTAATTGTTTTGTTTTATTTTTTGTCATGTCCCAGTCAGTCTGCAGGTTCACTTCTGCCCATAGAGTTCTGATACTAGAGCTTTGAGCCTTCCTTATTTGCTTATTCTGCCTAGGTTGTGAGCAGTGTGTGAATATGTACGTTCCATGCTTCCCTAGACATAAAGAAACCATTGCATCTCTCTTGAGAACATAACCAGTCTGTTCTCAATCCACTTAGATGAGAATTAATGCAAAAGACAGCCAATCTCTACTCAAAAGGAAGGTCCTGTTTCTCCTTTATCGTGGAACTTGCTCCCCCTTCCATGTGCAGTGGCCTCAAGAGCTCAGTAACAAAGCAGAACCGTACACTAGACGGAGCTATTGAAACCAGAAGCGTATTAGTCTCCATGACACTGACGCAGGCATGATTTGGAATGTCTTATGTACCTCTGTCAACAGTGCAAAACTGTGACAATCCTGTTGACTGATGTCCTCTGTTTCACTTGTGCAGTTGAGCCCATCCTCATGATGACACAACAGTTTGCCAGCGGTGTCCTTTTTTCCCCTCATACTGTCGTGACTTGAAGGAAGGAAGGTTTAGTTCCTGAAAGCTGGTCAAAAAATATATTAAGTTAATCTAATAAAAATGTATTAGCTGTATTGTTAATATTTATTAACTTTTAATGTGAATTAATGCAGCAACCATGCTATGACATATTTTTTATTACTGCAGATTGACAGTCACCTACAGTACTTGTGTGTCTGACTCAGTTTCTGCTTATCAAAGGAAAAAGCGCTGTTGTTCGCCTGTAACAAGTGTGATGTAGACAACAGGATTGATCAAGCACACAATCCCTCCTGCAGCTGCATTCATTCTTTGGCTGTGATACTTACTGAAGAGCCAAAGAGACTGCTGCCCTTGGAAAGAGCCACACATACTTGGTACTTGTGCTTTAGGAGGTGTTCCATCCTGGTACAAATGGATGATGTAACTCGTTTTTGTGCTTAATAATTTCTGCTGTCTACATGAAAACATCTGTAATAGGTGAGCAACAGTGCTATAGCGATGTATAGAGATGAGCAATTTTTGTCGATAAATATTTTCCAGGTGTGGTTGTAGCAGTTAACTCTATTTTTATATAGCCATTTTTATATCATGATTTTTAAAGTGTTTCTAGAAATGGTCTAGCTAAGCAATAAAGGAATGAGGAAGTGCCTCTTTAGAAAAGAGTACTATGCACTTTTTTTATCAGATCAAGCTTGCTGGAGCAGAAATACTGCATTATATCCTTTGTTTTGTATGTTTGTTTATTTTTTAAAGGGCTGCCAAGCAGAAGGCAGTTTTGATACTCCTGAAAACCCCTTTATAAGGGATGCATGCATCTTCCATTCTCACAGGGACCCTGCAGATGTCTCCTTTGAGAGTGATAATGCTCTGACCTCTAGTACTGTGAGCAAGCTAGCAGAAGCCAGGCGAACGACGTATCTGTCAGGAAGATGGGTTTGTGATGACCATAATGGTGACACAAGCATCAGCATCACAGGACCTTGGATTAGTCTTCCTAGCAGTGGAGACTATTCAGCATACTACAATTGGGTAGAAGAGAAGAAGTCAACACAAGGACCTGGTAGGAAATACACCATTATTTTGAAAGTGATAGTCATTTTAGATTGGGTATTTTTAATATTTCACGTAGTTGAAATCACTCCTCTTCTGGAAATGGCAAAGGTCAGTTCTGTTGGCAGAGAACCTACTTTTAAGGGCTTGTTCAGATGGTTTAATAGCTTTCTGGAGATAAGCAAGATGTCACAAGTGGTGATATCATCTGACAGACCTTTTTTAGTTTTAGACTGTTGAATAACTTAGTTCAACTGCATGTTCAGTTCTTGTGCTGCTGTGTTGCACAAGGACATCGCTCTTCTGGGTTTTTTTCCCATGGAACAGTAGATCCACTTTAGTGGCAACTTGATTAATATTTGAAATTTTTATGAGTGGTTTGCCTTTCCTCTGTCCTTCAGCTAGATTTTTGGGGTCATCGAGCGTTTTTTTTAAACTTCTGCTTTTGTGTTTTTGCTACATTGTACTCTCTGACTGCTTGGTCGTACTTTTATATTCAAAATTTGTCATTTGCTTTCCTGCAACTGTAATTTTTGCTGGCATATTACAGGAAAGCCCCCTAAGATCATATCCAGAGCTTGCAGGGCCTAAACTGGCTCATGAAGCCATTTGTAGATGTTCCAAGAGGGTTTCTTGGCCATGAAGGGCCAGAGGAGAGCCTCTGGTTCTTCCAAGATAATTGAATGCATTGGACTAAAAAAAACTCTAGAGCTGCACTGGATGCTGGAGATGAATTGAAAACCTTGATCTCCCTTGATATCAAGTGTCAGCAGTGGCTATCGGGTATGGTTGTAGACTGATGCATGCCTGATAGAGGAGGCTTCAACTTCCTCAGCATGGACAGTAACCAGTGTTGCAGAGATGGAAAAGCATCAACATTGCTTCTGTTTAGAACATGAGTGCACTCTGCCGTATCAGCAAAGTGCCTCTGAATGCTTGACCTTAATGTCGAAAGATGTGTATTATGCTAATAGAATGGAATTTTCTTGGGTAACTCAGCAGATGAGGCCTCTTCTCTCCCTGATATTGGCATTGGCAGCCTTTAAGGAGGAGCTGCATAGGAGAATCAAGGAACAGGGCACAAATCTGGCTCAGTTCCACATTCTGGCACTGCTCTGTCTGGCAGCCATGCTGATTCCTGTGATTTGTACAGTGCTTGAAGGTGTCAAATTCATGGTGTGGCTTGAAAAAAATCTCTAATTTTGTTGTAGAACATTTTTGATAGCTGAGGCAATTCAAAGACTCAGCTTTTATATCCCAGCACTTTCAATACTCCACCATACATTTTCTGAAAAGCTCATCTTAATACTCTAAACACATCTCAGCAGTGATACCTTTCACACAGGTACATAGCCTGTGACTTGCTCGCTGTCAACATTGGGTACATTGGTCCAGGACTGCAGTTTTAAAGATAAGAGACAAAAATATGTGGTTTTGAGCTAAGCCAAGGTGAATTTTTTTTTTTTTTTTTTTCAGGTGTCAATGATTAAAGATTTGTTATACATGCACCCGATGGTGATAGTGAGCGAGTCACAGGCTGCGTACCTGTGTGAAAGGAGTCACTACAGGTGTTTAGAGTATTAAGATGAGATTTTCAGAAAATTTATGATGAAGTATTGAAAGTGCTGGAATATAAAAGCTGAATCTTTGAATTGCCTCAGCTATCAAAAATGTTCTACAACTAGTACATTTGAGATTTTTTCAAGCCACAGCATGAATGTGACACCTTCAAGCACTTGGGTAAGAGTATATCACCCTCAGAAATAGGAAATAGCCTTGCATTATTTTTTCACTTAAAAAATGGGTTTGGACTGTTGTATTACAAATTGTTTACTCTTAACAGAATTCATGTAAACCTTACTTTTTCATTTCTGGTGACTTTAGTCACCTTTTCCCAAATGGTCACATATGGTAAACATTGAACATATTACCTTGAAGTAATTAAGAATTGATCATGTGCTCCATCTATATTTTGTTGTTACAGTAAATATAATACACTTAATTTAATCCCTGTAATTAATCAGTGATTCTACATTTTTTTGTAAAGGGCAATGTTTCTATGCTTTGTTTAATTTTAGATACGGAACATAATAACCCTGCTTATACCATCAGTGCTGCTTTATGCTATGCAACTCAGCTTGTAAATATATTGTCTCACATACTTGATGTGAATCTCCCTAAGAAGCTCTTCAACAGGTAAGTAATGGACTTTAGTTCTTTTTCTGCGTATCATACAATCACTTGTTTGGTGGCCTGTCCCCCTTTGATTCTCCTAATATCTTGATCTGAGCTGCTTAAGATAAGAGCATTTTTAATATATAGCATTTAATATATAGCATTTTTGCATTTTTAATATATAGTCAAAATATTGTGAACCTGATTTTCCCAATCAGAGGGTAGCTGTAGGAGTAATTAAGATTGCATGGTGTTGCCCAGTTTCTTCATTGGGAGATTACATTAGTGACTTCTATTCCGCCTGTACCTAAACCAGACCTAAAGCAGGTTTGAGTGCTGAGGTATGTGTAACTGAGAACATAAAGGACTGATCAGCCCTATTTAATTTTCAGTAATTCTATGTACAGTAGAGTTTTGGCTATCCGGGTCTCTCACACAAGTGGCAAAAAAATTGCCGGTGGAAAAAGAAAATGTCCCCCGAAGCACCAGTGGCAGTGTCCTGAGTCGCAAATCCTCCCTCCCTCAAGCCCCGAAGCAGCTACGAACCTCCTCCCTCCCGCCCCGAAAACCCTCCTCCCTCCCTCAAGCCCCGAAGAGGCAAAATGAGGCAGTGGTCCTGAACCGTGCACTCCCTCGCTCCCTCCCTTCCTTAACAGTCAGCTGCAGGAAGCCTCAAAACAGGATGCTTGCAGCCAGCCCGGAAGGGCCTTTCATCTGACGTGTCACTTCCAACGCATCAGAGGAAAGGCCCTGCCAGGGCTGGCTGCGATCAGCCTGTTTCAAAGCTGACTCCTGCTGACCGGCTGCACTCGGAGAAGGAAGGGAGCTAGGGAGCTGTGCTCAGGTAAGGAAGGGATAGAAAAGGAGGGAGGGAGTTTATTTCTTAGGACTGCCGCCTGCTTCTGCCACTTTGGGGCTTGAGGGAGGAGGGCTCTGTGGCTCAGGACCGCTGGTGCTTCAGGGCAGGGGTGGTAATTGTGTGTTAGAGACAGCAGACAGCCTCGAAAGCAGACTTGCTTGAAGATATTTGCAAGAGCTTCTTAGTGCTGCACTGCGTATGCGCGAGGGCCTTCCCGCCCGAGTTAGGGCGCGCATCTCCTGTGAGGAACCTCAGTTCAGATACCTAGCTAAGAAGCCAACCAGGGGAGGAGGGTGGGTTGTGAGAATATCTGCCTGCTGTCCCTGGATAACAACTGTTACGGTAAGTAACTGTGCTTTATCCCAGGACAAGCAGGCAGCATATTCTCAACAGTGGGTGACCTCCAAGCTAAGCATAAAGGGATGGAGGGAGGGTTGGCAAGTTAAGAAAAAATTTTAGCAAAACAGATTGGCCAAAATGGCCATCCCTTCTGGAGAAAGTATCCAGACAGTAATGAGAGGTGAATGTATGAACCGAGGACCAAGTGGCAGCCTTGCAGATTTCCTCAATAGGAGTTGATCTGAAGAAAGCTACAGACGCCACCATTGCTCTAACTCTGTGGCCCGTGACTCGACCCTGCAGAGAAAGACCAGCCTGAGCATAGCGGAAAGAGATGCAAGCAGCCATCCAGTTGGAGATGGTTCGCTTCGAGACAGGATGTCCCAACTTATTTGGATCAAATGAGATGAAAAGTTGTGGGGCTGTTCTGTGAGGTTGAGTGTGTTGCAAGTAGAAAGCCAAGGCACGCTTACAGTCCAAAGTATGGAGCGCCACTTCTCCAGGGTGAGAATGAGGCTTTGGAAAAAATACTGGAAGAATAATAGATTGATTGATGTGAAATTCTGAAACAACTTTTGGATGAGTACGGAGGACCACCTTGTCATGGTGGAAAACTGAAAGGTGGATCCACAACCAAAGCTTGTAACTCACTGACCCTTTGAGCCGACGTGAGGGCAATCAGGAAAACTACTTTCCAAGTAAGGTACCTGAGATGAGCCTTATCAATTGGTTCAAAGGGAGGTTTCATCAATTGAGCCAAAACAACATTGAGATCCCAGACCACTGGGGGTGGTTTAAGTGGTGGATGAATATTAAAAAGTCCTTTCATAAAGCGGGAAACCACAGGATGTGCAGACAGAGGTTTACCATCAAGAGGCTGATGAAAAACAGCAATCGCACTGAGATGGACTTGGATGGATGGAGACTGAAGTCCAGATTGTGATAAGTGAAGTAAATAATTTAAAACAGAAGCCAAGGAGGTAGACATTGGCTCCATATGGCGAGTGGAACACCAAGCAGAAAATCTAGTCCATTTCTGACCGTAACACTGCCAAGTGGATGGCTTTCTGAAAGCGACTAAAATATCTTGGACAGACTGAGAGAACTGTAGAGTCTGTTAGGTTGAAAGGTACCAAGCTGTTAAGTGTAGAGACTGCAGGTTGGGATGTAGCAAGGATCCTTGACTCTGAATAAGCAGAGAGGGAAAAACTGGTAGAAGCAGAGGCTCCCTGGTGCTGAGTTGAAGTAGAAGGGAGTATCATGGTTGTCTGGACCACCGAGGAGCTATCAGAATCATGGTGGGATGTTCTGTCTTGAGTTTGACAAGAGTCTTGAGAATCAGAGGGAATGGAGGGAAGACAGAGAGAAAGTGACCCATCCAATCCAGGAGAAAAGCATCTATCTCGAGACGCTGGGGAGAGTATATTCAAGAGCAGAACTGAGGCAGCTTGTTGTTGAGGGGAGACACAAAGAGTCTATCTGAGGGGTCCCCCACTGAGCAAACACCTTACGTAGAGGCAAGGAATTGAGTGTCCATTCGTGAGGTTGCAGAAGACGACTTAATTTGTCCGCCAGACAGTTGTGCTGACCTTGAATATATGGAGCTCTGAGAAAGATGTTCTGATGGATTGTCCAATCCCACAGCTTCAGAGCTTCTCGACAAAGGGAGTGAGATCCCGTACCTCCCTGTTTGTTGACATAGTACATGACGACTTGGTTGTCCGTCCAGACAAGAACTACATTGTCGTGAAGAAGGTGTTGAAAAACTTTGAGAGCATTGAAAATCCCTCTGAGTTCCAACAGATTTGTTGTGACAAAGACGGTCTGCGGGAGACCAATGGCCTCGGGTACGGAGACCGTCTAGATGGGCTCCCCATGCGTAGTTTGACGAGTCTGATGAGGGAGATTGTGGAACAGCAAACCTCTGGAAAAATTGGAAGAGAGCATCCACCAGTGGAGAGACTGCTTCAACAAAAGAGTTACTGTAATTTGTTGAGAAAGCGGGTCGGTAGCTTGTTGCCACTGAGATGCCAGGGTCCACTGAGGTATGCGAAGGTGAAGTCTGGCAAAAGGAGTCGCGTGAACTGTAGAAGCCATGTGACCGAGCAGAACCATCATTTGTCTTGCTGAAATTGATGTGAGATGAGACACTTGATGGCAAAGGTGAATTAGAGTATCCTGACGTGGTGGAGGTAGAAACGCACTGAGCTGGACAGTGTCTAGAGTGGCCCCAATGAATTGGAGAGACTGAGATGGGGACTGCTGGGATTTTGGAAAGTTGACTTTGAACCCCAGACTTTGGAGGAATATAATAGTCTGTTGGGTCGCTGCAATAACCCCTTGTTGAGAGGGGGCCTTGATAAGCCAGTTGTCTAGGTATGGAAAAACTTGGAGACCCTGGGCACGGAGGGCAGCAGCCACCATCACCAGACACTTTGTGAAGACTCTGGGGGATGAGGCGAGTCTGAAAGGAAGAACTCTGTATTGTAGATGAAGATTCCCCACCCTGAATCGAAGATATTTGCGAGAGGCTAGATGAATCGGGATATGAGTGTAAGCCTCTTTGAGATCCAGAGAGCATAACTAATCTCCCTGATCCATCAGGGAATATAAGGTTGGTAAAGATAGCATCCAAAACTTCTCTTTGACTAGAAATTTGTTGAGGGCTCTGAGGTCCAAAATGGGTCGCAAATCCCCCGTCTTCTTTGGGACTAGAAAATAACGGGAATAAAAGCCCATGTCCCGTTGGTTCAGAGGAACCTCCTCGACAGCTCGAAGGCGAAGAAGAGCCTGAGCTTCCTGAAGAAAAAGGGGAAGTTGCGACGAATTGGAAGGACACTCTCTTGGAGGGCGATCTGGAGGCACCTGAAGAAAGTGAAATGAGTATCCCTCCTGAAGGATGGTGAGAACCCAGAGATCTGAGGTGATTATCTCCCACTGGTGATAAAATTAGTAAAGATGACCTATGGGCAGAAGAGAATTTTGATGCAGGGAGGTTGGCATGCTCAGACTGGGAATGTCAGAAAGACTGAGCTGGTTTAGTCGCAGCAGGAGTCTGAGCCTTCTGCTGTCGTTGTTTTTGTGGAGGCCTTCTAGGCGGAGGCCTGGAGAAAGCTGGTGGTGTTTTTGGGGATAACGACGCGGTGGTTGTTTTTTTTTGGCCGAGCAGGAGGAGTCTTAGGCTTCGGCCGAATCAAGGAAGCAAAAGAGCGCTCATGTTCAGAGAGGTGCTTTGTAGCAGCTTCAATAGAATCATCAAAGAGTTCATTACCCTGGCAAGGCAAGTTCGCTAGACGGTCCTGCAGATTGGGATCCATATCAACAATGCGGAGCCAGGTGAGATGGCGCATTGCTACTGCAAAGGCAGAAACTCTAGAAGAGAGCTCAAAAGCATCGTATGTGGCTTGCAGCATGAAGAGTCGAAGTTGAGACAGAGTTCTGAGGATCTGTTTAATTTCAGAAAGACTTTGTTCCTCCAGAGCCGGATAGAACTTAGGCATCAATTTGAGGAAATGGTTAAAATAAGCTGTGAAAATGTAGTTATAATTGAGAATTCTGTTAAGCCATCATGGAATTGTGGAATAACCTGTGGCCAAACTTGTCCATTGTATAGCCTTCCTTACCTGGAGGGACCGCAGCATAAAGCTTAGATGGATGAGCTTTCTTTAAAGAAGATCCCACAACCAAAGACTGGTGAAACAATTGAGATTTCTCAAAGCCTTTGCAAGGTACTGTGTGATACCTAGATTCCAGCATGGATGGAATGGCTGTAATGGAATAAGGAATTTCCATATTCCTTAAAAAAGTTTACTTCAATACTGGAGGCATAGGAAGCCTCAAGATCTCCTTGGGTGGATGAGGCAGCTCCATGTCGGCCAAATATTCAGGTGTATATTTGGAATCAGAGTGAAGATCCAGTTGAAGAGCTTGTCCCATGTTGAAGACGAACCTGGCAAAAGAGGCAGACTTTGAGGTTGAAGCACCTTCTGGAGAAGGAGTGCGAGACTGAGGAACTACTGAGTAGGACAGAGAAGCCTCTCTGGAATACTGAGACAAAGGTTCAGAGTTTAGGCGCACAGTGATTGAGGAAGCTGCACTACCTGTATCAGGCGGAGTTAGTGAGTGTTTGCGCTTCAAAACCCTCGATGGTGAGGTCCCCGGATTTCGAGGAACAGAGTGGGTTGAGGCAGGAGGAGAAGACTCCCTTGGAGGAGTCCTCAACCTCAATGAACTTCGAGGAGAAGCAGCCAGTGTAATAACTTTGCGAGACTTATGTTTAGATGTGGAAGAAGCCTTGGATAAACGAGGCATAGAAGTCTCAGTATCCAGAGAAGGCGAAGGTTTCTGTGGCAGAGATGTCTCCTGAGGAAGCTTGGAAGCGAGATGCCTCGAATCACTTGAGCGATGCTTCGGTCGAGGTGGAAGAGATAGTGTCCGAGGAGTAGGTGAAGAGTCACTGGATGAGAACCGGCGAGGCTTCCAAGGCTTGCCTCGAGGTGCTTCGACAGGAGTCCCAGACTGCTGCTCAGGCTGGCTCGAAGGAAGCAGGGTCGAGGATGGAAGGAGTTGAGCCACGACCGAGGAATCTGAGTGGTCAGAATGGCTTTTAACATGTCCTCGAATATAGGCACCGTGACAAAGGGATCCGGTCTCGAAGGTGCAGCAGTGCGCTCCAAGGAGGGCGACCTCGATGAGTATTCCCGATGCTTGGAGGCACGCTTAGCTGGAGTTCTTGAAGAGGCTGGCAGGACCGCAGATACGGCCTGGGATGCCTGAGACTCTGGAGGCTTCTTAGGAATGGTACCTGAAGGAGAGACAGGAGACTTACCCGTCGATGATGACTTCAGAGGAGCTGCCGGCGAGGCCTTCGAGACCAAAGATGTTGAGGTGGAGGCAGAAGCTGGCGTTGAGATCGAGGACTTAGATGTCGAGGCCATCCCTGAAGCCGAGATCGAGACCTTCTCAGGCGGTTGGTCCATAGTGCCAAAAAGTTGGAGAAACTTGGCACAGTGTCGATGAAAGGTCCGAAGTTGAAGGGTAGCGCAGTGCAAGCAAGTGTCGAGGCAATATTCAGGACCCAAACAAACAATACACCGACTATGGGGGATCGGTGATTGAAATGGTCTTGTTGCACTGGCTACACTTTTTGAACTGGTAAGAGGCCAGGACATAGAAAAAACAAAGTCCGACGTACCGAACGAGGTGAGCAGCCTGGCCTAGGCCAAAAGATCGCTGACCGGAAAAAAAAACTGAATAAACTCTTTTTTTAAAATTTTTTTTAAGAACGAATGGAAATGCGAGCACAGCGACTTAAATAATAAAATAATAAAAAGCCGCGGTGAGAGAAGGCAACGAAGGCTGCAGAGCTGAAAAGAAGATGACTTCTCAGCTCCGCGGAAAATGTTGAACTGAGGTTCCTCACAGGAGACGCGCGCCCTAACTTTCGAGGCTGTCCGCTGCGGGGCTCCGTCGGTGACGTCACCCACTGTTGAGAATATGCTGCCTGCTTGTCCTGAGATAAAATTAGTTATCCGGTATCCACCAATCCCCGTGGGTGTCGGATAACTGAGATTCAACTGTATACAGATTCAACTGTTTGTTTCCATCATTCAGACCCCACATGCAATACACTGCTGACCAGTTTTCAGGATTCAGTCTATGTAGACAAGGCACTCTGAAACTGGCAATGGAAACTTGAAATCCTGTTCTGTTTGAGAAATGTGAAACTATTTTGGTGTAGCTATTGTATGAGCTATATGGGGATCTTTTGTCTTGCAGTGAGTTCTGTGGAGAGAATCTCAACAGATGGAAGTTCACTCGCACGGTGAATAAGTTGAATACAAACATTCTTTATCTTTGTTTTTCCCAGGTAGGTACAAGTAAATCTGATGGTGGTAAACGAGCATGCCTACCACACATATTACTCAAAAGACTATGTTGTTATATTATAGTCCCCTCCATGTTTTGTGCATTGCTGTTTTCTGATTTATCCCAGTATATATTTTACTTCTCATATTTTGTATGTTAGAATATCAGTTACACTATTTATACAGCCACACCCTATAGTATTCAACTGAGTTCATATTTTACAAACATAAAGATTTTGCTAGAAGCCTGTCCTTTTAGCAGCAAAGTTATTCAGGATGCTGTGGGCTGACTGGTATTAGTAGAGGACAGCTAAATAGGAGAAACCATCCAAAATAACCAAACCTATGGTGAGGTAGTACAGTATTTGTTTTCTGCATTTGGTTAAAAACAATAAAAAATTGAAACTGAAAAATTAGCAACACTCATTTTCCGTAAGAATATAAAGTGAATAGATATTAAAAAGGTACTACTGTGTAGTTGGACTATACTTAACGATATCTTCCTTATCATGCTAAAGTTTTCCAGACCAGTGGATTGTCCCTTCCTGACTGGTAGATGGAGGTAGAGAACTTGAACTGTTTCAGTAACATCACAGATATAAAGGCTGGTGCAGGCTATTTCTCCACCTCTAGTAGATGGTGAGGTAGGGCTGATACAGTAGAATTAGATGAGACAGGCCTAATATCCTGGATTGCAGTTCATTGTCATTGTCCCAGTGGAGTCAGGAGGAATTTGCAAGCCTCCTTGTTCTCAGATTTAGCTCATGAACCTGCTGGGCCAACTGGCACAGGACCCCCATGGGGTCTCAGCCAGCAAGGGAAGGGTAGTAGGTCTGTCCTCTTCCTTGCTTTTCCCCTCTCCCCCTCCCCCCCACGTTCCCCTTCAGAAAAAACTTGGCTGACAGCTTTTTTTCCCTTGGCAACTGCCAGGGACATTTAGCTTATTGGGGAAAAAAAAATCAAGAAATGCAAAATTGCAATAGCAGTGCGCATGGTCAGTCCAACACCATCAGCGAAGGGGAAGGGGAGAATAGGCAAAAGACTGTACAAAGGATATCAGTAAAATGTTGCTGGAAAGCAATGAATACAAATGCTCATAGTTAAAGAAAGTTGCAAGATCTGCAAGCTCTGATGTTAGAAGCTGACTTGGATATTGGATATCCACAGAAGTGCAAATCATTTGCATGCAAACTCTCCGACTCAATCGCTCAATGAGTGATTGAGTTTGTGCAGAGCCCTGATAGTAGTGACAAGAGAATCAGCTTCCTGTTACTGCTGTCAGGGCTTCTGTCGGGAGGCTTTTTCTTTTTTTTTTTTTTAATGGCACAGATATTTTGTGTGTATTACACACACAAAATATCTGCCCAATAAAAAAATAAATAAATAAAAAAAGGCCTACTGACAGCACCCCGTCCCCCCAACCCAAAAAAATAGCAGGAGGGAGGCCCACTCCCTCCTGCCACCAGACGCTCTGCCTGAAGATGCCCTCCCTCCCCGCACGAATATGGCAGAAGGGATGCCCACTCCCTCCTGCCATCACCCCCCCACCAAACACACCCCCAAACTTAGATATGTCAGAAGAGATGCAAGCTCCATCCTGCTGTCAGGACCCCCCCCCCCCCACCGCCATTGGCCTAGCCCACCCCCCTGGTACCTTTACGTTGGGAGCAGGAGGGGGTGCCCATCCTGCCAGCTCCTGCTCAATGTTGGTCTTAGGCCCCACCCCGGTGCATCACATGATGCACGGGACCTAAGGCCCTGATTGGGAGGGGCCTGAGGCACCTGAGCCAATCAGGGACTTCTTTGGGGAGGAGCCTAAGGAGAACATAAGAACATAAGAAGCGCCATCTCCGGATCAGACCTTCGGTCCATCAAGTCCGGCGATCCGCACACGCGGAGGCCCTGCTAGGTATTCACCTGGCTTATTTTATAGCCAACCATATCTTTATATGCCTATCTCAAGGAGATATGCATCTAGTTTGCTTTTGAAACCTAGGACTGTCGATTCCGCAATAATCTCCCCTGGGAGAGTATTCCAGATGTCAACCACTCTCTGTGTGAAGCAGAACTTCCTGACATTAGTCCTGAACTTGCCCCCCCTTAGCTTCATTTCATGTCCTCTTGTCCGTGTCAAATTGGACATTGTAAATAATCTTCTCTGCTCTATTTTGTCAATTCCTTTCAGTATTTTGAAGGTCTCGATCATATCCCCACGCAGTCTCCTTTTCTCAAGGGAGAACAATCCCAGTGTTTTAAGTCGATCCTCATATTCCAGTTTCTCCATACCCTTCACTAGTTTAGTTGCTCGTCTCTGCACCCTCTCCAGCAGTTTTATATCCTTCTTTAGGTAGGGAGACCAATGTTGGACGCAGTATTCCAAGTGGGGTCTGACCATTGCCCTATAAAGCGGCATTATAACTTTCTCCGATCTACTCGAGATTCCTTTCTTTATCATGCCCAACATTCTATTTGCCTTATTTGCCGCTGCCACGCATTGTGCCGACGGCTTCAGGGTCCTATCTATCAGTACACCCAGATCTCTTTCTTGTTCACTTTTCCCCAGAGTTGCACCTGACATTCTGTACTCGTATTCCTTATTTTTACTGCCTAAATGCATTACCTTGCATTTCTCCACGTTGAACTTCATCTGCCATTTCTCCGCCCATTTTTCTAACCGACACAAATCGCTCTGGAGTTCCTCACTGTCCTCCTGCGATCTGATTGCCCGGCAGAGTTTTGTGTCGTCTGCAAACTTGATGATCTCACTGGATGTTCCGTTTTCCAGGTCATTGATATAAATATTAAAAAGGATCGGAGGGAGGAGTCCGAGGTGCCCGAGCCAGTTAGGGCATTAGGCCCCTCCCTCCTGCATCCCCCGTGCCTTAGAACCCTCCCCATGTATCCCTTCTGCCAGATACGCGGAGGTGGGGCATTGTTGGGCGTAGCATTTGATGGCAGGATGCGGGGCATCCTTCCTGCCATTTTTTTTTTGGGGGGGAGGCTTTTTTTTTTATTGGCCACATATTTTGTGTGTGTAATACACACAAAATGTCTGTGTCATTTAAAAAAAAGACACAATAGCCAAGCAAATGTTAGTAAATCAATTGCTTGGCTATTTTGTGTGGGGTTTTACTAATTTGCAAGGGTTGGATCAGATCGGACAATGGGGGCTGTTTAGTGAATCAGGTGGGTAGCAGTGATCGATGCTAAACCTGTGAAAACAGGATTAGCGACAATCGCTGACTTTAGTGAATGGGGCCTTAGTTCCTTCAGAATGGCTTGTCATATCCACCAGCATGAGTCTTCAGATGGCAGAAACTGCTTGAATTGTGATCATGTACTTTGTAGTTAAGCAATCAGTGTCCCACAATAACCTGATGTGGGCAGTTCGAGTCTTTACAGTAGAGTGTTTTATAATGAAGGGGATTATGTGAACACAGCCTCACTTTAGGTAGATAAGTTTATTTCATGAATTGTAGTGGTCACGAGAGTTGTTTGATTTGGGAAGTAATGTGTTCTCTCTCTTATTCCCTTAGTGGGATTGCAGTTCTCCTCTTGGTAAAGGATAAAGTGACTCAGGTTTGGTCCTTTAAAGTTGTCAGAGATTTAGCGAGCAAAGGACAGCACAAAGCACTGGAGCCTGGCACATTAGAGGAAGGCTGAACTCCCCTTCTCAGCACTAGAGGTTCCAAGTTTCCAAGTTTATTAAGTATTTGATTAATCGCTTATTCCACATTCTAAGCGATGTACAAAACATTAAAATATTAAATTACAAAAATCAAAGGGAAACAGACATGACTAACAAGACAAAACAAATGATACAAGAGGAAGGGAATAGGAAAAGAAATACAAGTTTGAAAATAGAAAAGAAGACATAAAAGGGAAAAAACAGTAGGGAGGGGGAGAATAATAAGCAACAGAGAATTTAAAGACCAAGGCTCAGTAGAGACACCTGATCTAATCCTTTTTTCAGGATTACAAACCAAATCTAGTTTTATTAGCTGTCAAATGCATCTTTAAAAAGAAAGCATTTTAGCTTGCTCTTAAATCTATCCAAACTGAATTCTTCTCGTACATGAATTGGGAGTAAATTCCACATTTGGGGGGCTGTAACGTAAAAAATAGAGTGCCGCCGTGTATTTATAGTTTTAAGAGAAGGAACTGTCAAGAGATGTTGGTCAATAGATCTAAGTGATCTAGAGGGAGTATAGGGAATCAATACTCTATAAATGAAAGAAGGTGTTTTATAGAGAAGAGATTTGAAAGTTAGTAGGCTTAGTTTGTAAATTATTCGGTGAGCAACTGGAAGCCAATGTGCTTCCTTGAGTAACGGAGTCGCATGATCAAATTTTTTTGCATTCTTTGAGTTTAATTGAGGCATTTTGAACAATCTGCAGACGACGAATTTCTTTTAAGGCAATTCCTTTGAACAAAGCATTACAATAATCAATTTTTGAGATCACCAGCGAATGAATTAGTATGTTTAGAGATTTAGGGTATAGAAATTTGGAAACGGAACGAATTTGCCATAATCTAAAGAAGGTAGATCTAACAATATTACTAATATGTTCGTGGAAGGTAAGTTTGCTGTCGAAAATGACCCCAAGGATCTTAATGGTACTGGTTGATTGCAGGATAGAACCTTTAATAGTAATGGGAAACAGAAGTTTGTGACCTTCTATTCAAGGTAGTTCTTGCTGAGTATGCATAGTTGTCCAGGCAAGCTACTTCAGCGGGTGTTTTCAATTTTAGAGGAAGGAGAGCTGAGGCTTTAGCTGCCAGTTACTGGGGGCCCACTGCAGGTCCCTGTGTTGCACCCTTGGGGCACCCTGACAACAAGTGTTGGTTAGCATGGGGAAGGGGTGGATAGAGTTGCCCTAGGGCAAGGGTTCTCAACCCATTTCTCAGGACAAATTGGAGGTTTTCAGGATACCCCCAATGAACATGCATGAGAGAGATTTGCGGACTGTGAAAGTATGCAAATTTATCTGATGCATATTCATTATGTATACCTTAAAATGCAAGGACTGGGTTGAGAACCCTTATCCTAAGGCAACCCCTTGTGCAGTGACTTGGTAGCCTTTGTTTTGCAGGATGTAATGGGGAATAGTTTGTTTCTAATGCGGGTTCACCCCACTGGGGCATAGGAAGCCCAATCTCTTCAGTCTGATTCTGGCTGTCCAGGTATGCAAAGCTTTTTGTACTTTTTTTTTTTTTCAGGAGGCTGGTGTTACAGGGTCCTCTTCTAGGCATATGGCCAGAATCTATTTGGCTTTGCACCTGAGCCTTGTATGGCGGTGTTTGAAACAGTGATTGCCCCGTTCTGGCAGTTGCTCCTTATTGTCTGCCCCGAGGGTTGCTAGTCCTGGGCATCGAGATATGTCTCATGGTTCTTCTTTGTGGTGAGCATATTCCCTTGTTCCAGCTTACGACATTTAAGCTTGGAGTTGTTCACTCTAGCTCGCTTGGGAAGCCCAGGTAGCAGCTTTGCACTCTTGCTTCAGGGCCAGGGACTAGTTTGAGCAAGGCTCCTTGTCATCTGTGCAGAGGTAGTGAAGATTTACTGCAGTTTTGATTAAGTTCGTCCTCTACACTGGGTGCTCATCTATGGTGGAACCTGGTGAGATCCATTGGTGATTCCACTGGAATGAACCTGCCTGATGGTCTCCCTTAAGGCACTTCTGGTTGCTAAGCTAGATAGATTTTGGGCATACAGGCCTTTTTAGGTAGGTACTTGCATTGGCAGTCCCAGGCAATGGAAGATTAGGTTTCTACCTTCAATAATCTTCTTTCTGTTAGTCCCTTTAGGATTCCATACGTTAGGTGTTCAATCCCAACCCATAATCCAGGAGTTTCAGAAATCCTACACTTTTCTGAGCACATGCTCCTTCCCCTTAGACTGAGAGTTAGAAACATATCCAGTTAAGTTCCAAAGCCAAGTAACATACCTGAACAAATCCATGATGGGAAGATCCCCAGCAACACAAACAAATTCTGAACTGGTCTGCTCTGCAAAACATGAAACAAGTAATAAACATGCACAAAGACAATCCAGTCAAACATTGAGGAACAATGTAGAATTAACCTGTTGCGTGCAACAACACCCACATGAGACAGTCTTCAGTAAAGCACATTCAAAAGGGGAACACTGCTCACAGGATCCATCAATTGGCTGGAAAGACTTCAAGTCTGCAAGGAGAACAATTGAGGCAGAAAGAAGTAGACTATTCAACATCTAAGTGCATACAGAGAGGGCAGGTCATATGGAATCCTACAGAGACTAACAGAAAGAAGATTATTGAAGGGTCCAGCTCAAAACATTGTGGAGAAGTTGAGTCCGAACCGAATGTGGAAACGAAGTCATTCTCTAGTAAAGATAAAATGGGTTGAGGTGGAGGCGTGGATTTGCCAGATGAGAGAGAGGCAGATTGAGATTATAAATCAATCTTACCTTCAAAGGATGTTCCAGAAACTGGGCATAGGTGGTAATCCATTGGTCTTATTATGTTAGAAGAGGGAATAATCTTAGCCTTCTGTTTGCCCATACTTTTTCCCAGCTGCTCCTCGCTCCTACTCCCTTTGGTCACGCCCCTTCAGACATGTGTCTGCAGGCTGCATTCCGCCGCTCGCTCGGGTTTTAATCCTGGGAGAGAGGACCTCCCCTCCCGAACGGCAGATGCCGGGTGGTGGCTGCAAGGGTGCTTAATTGAGGAAAGGAAACACCAGCAGGCTCAATCAGCTCTCTGTTCTCCATGGCTCACTCGGTTTTAATCCTGGGAGAGAGGACCTCCCCTCCCAAATGGCAGATGCTGGGTGGTGGCTGCAGGGGGTGCCTGACTGAGGAGAGGAAACACCAGCAGGCTCAGAGTCAGCCCTCTGTTCTCTGCGGCTCACTCAGGTTTTAATCCTGGGAGAGAGGACCTCCCCTCCCGAACGGCAGATGCCGGGTGGTGGCTGCAGGGGTGCCTGACTGAGGAGAGGAAACACCGGCAAACTCTTTAATGGGAAACAATTTATTTCTGTGTCTCCTGTTTCAATGCCTACAGGACCTATTACTAGGCCCGAGTTGGGCGATAAAACTGTTACGCTTCAAGATGTCTGGACTGTAGTGAATAGAATTGAGAACTCGCTACAGGGCACAGTAGTAAAGCTTTGTCAATTTTCATCTGAAATAACAAATGAGGTGGCTGAGCATGATTCTCAAATGGCTGTAATGGAAAAGAAATTGGATAAAGTAGAAGCATTTGTCTCTGTAATGCAATCTTGTGCTACATCTCATGTGAAGGATAATACTTTATTACACTTACAGATGGAAAAAATGGAAAATGCTATGAGATCTAGGAACTTCAGATTTCTGAATTTTCTTATCTCATTATCTTTCTCCTTTGGAATTACTTAAAATGTTATACCCAGTTAGAAACTTTTTCTCTGGACAACCTTTACTATATACCTAGTGGTTCGAAAATGGTTTCAGAAGAGGGGGGAAAAGATCATTTAGTGTCACCCGATAGTTTAAATATTTCTCAATTTCTGGAGTTATCGAGAGATTATATAGCCAAAAGAGAAACATTATTGGTCACCTTTAGGACAGAAATAGAAAAACAAGCCATTCTTAACATAAGAACATAAACATTGCCTCTGCCGAGTCAGACCATAGGTCCATCGTGCCCAGCAATCCACTCCCGCGGCGGCCCTCCAGGTCAATGACCTGTAAGTGATCCTTTACTAAGACATCTTATCCTGTATATTACCCCTCTTAACTATAACCTTCAATCACCTTTTCCTTCAGGAACTCGTCCAATCCCTTTTTGAAACCTAAAATCGTACTCTGCTCTACTACATCCTCTGGAAGCGCATTCCAGGTATCCACCACCCTCTGAGTGAAGAAGAACTTCCTAGCATTTGTTCTGAATCTGTCTCCCTTCAATTTTTTTGAGTGCCCTCTTGTTTTTGTTGCCCCCGCCAGTCTGAAGAATCTGTCCCTCTCTACCTTCTCTATACCCTGCAGGATCTTGTAAGTTTCTATCATGTACCCTCTAAGTCTCCGCTTTTCCAGGGAAAAGAGCCCCAACCTCTCAGCATATGAAAGGTTTTCAATGCCCTTTATCATTCTTGTTGCTCTTCTCTGGACCCTCTCGAGTGTTGCTATATCCTTCTTAAGTTACTGTGACCAGTACTGAATGCAATATTCCAGATGCGGGGGCACCATCGCCTGATATAGCGGCAGGATAACTTCTTTGGTTCTGGTAGTGATTCCCTTTTTGATAATGCCCAACATTCTGTTCGCCGCCTTTGAGGCTGCTGCGCATTGTGTCTCCGGCTTCATCGTTTTGCCCACCAAAACCCCCAAGTCCTTTTTAAGGTTGCTTACCCCCAATACCATCCCTCCCATTGTGTAGTTGTACATCGGGTTTCCTTTCCCTATCTGCAAGACTCTGCATTTCTCTACATTGAAGCTTATTTGCCCATTCACTCAGTTTGTTCAGGTCTCTTTGTAGTTATTTACATTCCTCGACAGTTCTAACCCTACTGGAGAGTTTTGTATCGTCCGCGAATTTGATAACTTCGCACTTCGTCCCTACTTCCAGGTCATTAATGAATATATTGAACAGCAGTGATCGCAGCACTGACCCCTGCGGGACACCACTCGTGACTCCTTTCCAGTCAGAGTAGTGTCCCTTTACTCCTACCCTCTGTTTCCTGTCTGCCAGCCAATTTCTGATCCATCTGTGCACGTCCACTTCCACGTGGTTCCACAGTTTCCTTAGTAGGCGCTCGTGGGGTACCTTGTGGAAAGCTTTTTGGAAGTCCAGATATATGATGTCTATGGGGTCTCCTTTATCCAATTGTTCATTTATCCCCTCAAAGAAGTGCAGTAGGTTCGTTTGGCATGATCTTCCTTTACAGAAACCGTCCTGGCTGGTTCTCAACAGATTATTTCTTTCTATATGCTCATTTATGCTGTCCTTGATTATTGATTATTGATTCGGCCATCTTCCCCGGAACTGAGGTTAAGCTCACCGATCTGTGGTTCCCCGGGTCGCTCTGGATCCCTTTTTGAAGATAGGTGTAACATTCGCTATCCTCCAGTCCTCCGGGATTATCCCTGTTTTCAAGGATAGGTTGCAAATCTGCTGCAGTAACTCTGCTATCTCGTCTCTGAGCTCTTTCAGTATTCTCGGGTGGATTCTGTCTGGTCCTGGAGATTTGTCAGCTTTTAATCTGTCTTTGGACACCAACTAGCCGGCCTACTTCACAGGGCTTTAAACTAGGTAAGTTGGGGGAGGGTACAGGCACAATAGACCTACAAGGTGAGCAAAGCTGCAAATACTTTGTTGAGACTGAGGTAAATAAACTTTGCATTTCTGGGTTTGGGGCTGGGATGGGGACACACATTGCCGAATCTGGGCTAGGTTCACATTGTAATTCTGGGTCGAGGGATAGTGTACACATTTCCGAGCCTGGGACAAGTTCACGCTGTAACTCTGGGTCTAGTACACACATAGCAAATTGCACTAAGGAGGTCAAAGTAGATCAAGCGGGAATATCCCCACAGAGTCATAGCAAACATATAACATGGAGGGCTATATACGTCAACGCTCACAGCTTGGGAAATAAAATCCTGGAATTAGAGACGGAAATGAGGAACGCCAACCTAGATGTGGTGGCGATATCCGAGACCTGGCTCACGGACTCCCATGGCTGGGACATGGTCATACCGGGTTACAACTTGCTTCGCCGAGACAGGGAGGGCAAATTGGGAGGAGGGGTAGCACTATAAGAAATAAATTACATTACATATATACCAAAGATGACATTAAAGTCACCAGAATCGCAGATGTCAGGTACACAGGGGAATGAATCCCTTTGGGTGAATCTGGCTAGGGAGAAGGACAAATGCCTGTATCTTGGTGTAGTATACAGACCCCCAAGACAGCAGGATGACCTGGATATGGAATTAATCGAGGATATAGAGAATATCACCTTGCGTGGGGACACTGTATTGTTAGATGACTTCAATATGCCTGATGTGGACTGGACCACACTTTCCTCTGCGTCCAACAGCAGCAGAAGACTATTAAACTCTATTCAGGGAGCACGACTCAGGCAACTGGTATTGGAGCCAACAAGGGATCGGGCAATACTGGACCTGATACTTACCAATGGAGAAAGTGTCACAGAGGTCTCGGTGGGCGACAGGTTGGCCTCCAGTGACCACAACATGGTATGGTTCAATCTCAGGAAAGGTTTCACAAAATCTAACACATTAACCAAGGTCCTCAGCTTCAAGGACGCCAACTTCGAGGGCATGGGGGATTTCATCCATCAGGCGCTGCATAACCGAGCAGAAACAGATAATGTAGAAGTATTGTGGTCAACTCTAAAAGCTACCATACAAGAAGCAACCAATCGCTTTATTAAATTGGTAAGTAAACGGCGAAGAAACAATAAGCCACAGTGGTTCTCTGCAGAGATCTCAGACCTCATAAAAGAAAAGAAAAGAGCGTTCATATCTTATAAACAATCAGGGAAGCAGGACTCTAGGGAAGACTATCTGGCCAAGTCAAGAGCAGTCAAAACAAAGGTCAAAGAGGCCAAATTTAGAATGGAGGAGAATCTAGCGAAGAACATCAAGAAGGGCAATAAACCCCTCTTCAGGTGTATTAGTGATAGAAACAGAAACACAGGCGGGATAGTACGCCTTAAGAAACCAGATGGGAACTACGTAGAATCGGACTCTGAAAAGGCTGAACTATTAAATGAATACTTCTGCTCAGTCTTCACCCGTGAGGTGCCGGGATCCGGCCCTCAGCTGCAGAAAAGGGATAGCTCTGCAGACCCATTTCAAAATTTTGAGTTTACACCCAGCACTGTCCACTTTGAACTAAGGAGGTCAAAGTAGATCAAGCGGGAATATCCCCACAGAGTCATAGCAAACATATAACATAATATCTAATTTCAAGGTTAACAAAGCAATGGGGCCAGACAACCTACACCCCAGGGTACTCAGGGAATTAAGTGACGTCTTGGCGGAACCGCTATCCGCGCTCTTCAATCTCTCCCTTAGTACAGGTAAAGCCCCATTGGACTGGAAAACGGCTAACGTCATTCCACTCCACAAAAAAGGATGCAGGACGGAGGCTGCTAACTACAGACCAGTGAGTCTCACATCAATAGTGAGCAAGCTAATGGAAACTCTAATCAAACGCCAATTGGATACGATCTTAGACGAGGAGAATCTACGAGATACGCGTCAACATGGATTTACTAAGGGGAGGTCCTGCCAATCTAACCTAATCAGCTTCTTTGACTGGGTGACAGGGAAGCTGGATGTTGGGGGAGTCCCTAGACATCGTATACTTGGATTTCAGCAAAGCATTCGATAGTGTGCCACACCGCAGGTTGTTGAACAAGATGAGCTCTATAGGATTAGGAGACACATTGACAGCATGGGTTAGGGACTGGCTTGGAGGTAGGCTTCAGAGGGTGATGGTGAACGGCACCTCCTCTGAAAAGACGGAGGTGATCAGTGAAGTGCCGCAGGGCTCGGTCTTGGGCCCGATCCTATTCAACATCTTCATAAGGGACTTGGCTGAGGGACTTCAAGGTAAAATAGCACTATTCGCCGATGACGCCAAACTATGCAATGTAGTAGGCAGGAACACGTCAGACCAAAGCACAGGGCCAGACGGAAACTCAATGCCTGACAGTATGGTGCACGACCTACTCCTACTGGAGCACTGGTCCAGGACCTGGCAACTCAGTTTCAATACCGAAAAATGTAAAGTCATGCACCTGGGCAGCCAAAATCCATGCAAGACGTACACCTTTAATGGTAAAATCCTACAAAGGACTGTAGCAGAACGTGACTTAGGGGTGATCATCAGTGAGGACATGAAGACTGCCAAGCAAGTGGAGAAAGCTTCATCTAAGGCTAGACAAATCATAGGTTGTATACGTAGGGGTTTCGTCAGCCGGAAGCCCGAAATCATTATGCCATTGTACAGATCCATGGTGAGACCCCATCTGGAGTACTGTGTACAATTTTGGAGGCCGCATTACTGTAAAGATGTGCTGAGACTTGAGTCGGTCCAGCGTATGGCCACCCGGATGGTCTCGGGGCTCAAGGATCTCCCGTATGAGGAAAGGCTGAAAAAATTGCAGCTATACTCACTCGAGGAACGCAGAGAGAGGGGGGACATGATCGAGATGCTCAAATATCTCACGGGCCATATAGAGGCGAAGGAGGATATCTTCTTTTTCAAAGGCCCCACGGCAACAAGAGGGCATCCGTGGAAAATCAGGGGCGGGAAACTACACGGTAACACCAGGAAATACTTCTTCACCGAGAGGGTGGTTGATCACTGGAATAATCTTCCACTGCAGGTGGTCGAGGCCAGGAGCGTGCCTGATTTTAACTCAAAATGGGATCGCCACGTGGGATCTCTTCACAGAGAAAGGTAGGGGAGGGTTATTGGGGTGGCAGACTTGGTGGGCCGTGGCCCTTATCTGCCGTCTATTTCTATGTTTCTATCTGTTTGAGTACGTCTTCAAGGCATACCTCCATTGACAATAATTTTTCCTCTTGATCCCCCTTGAAGATTTTTTCCGGTTTCGGCACATTGGATGTGTCCTCTTTTGTGAAGACTGATGAGAAGAACGTGTTTAATCTTGTCTTCCACCTCCTTTTCCTCCTTTACCACACCTTTCCTGTCCCCGTCATCCAGGGGTCCCACCTCCTCCCTCACCGGTTGTTTACCTTACACATATCGAAAGAATGGTTTAAAATTCTGTGCTCTTTTAGCACCCTTCTCTAAATCTGGGTATATACAGGTTTTGCACCTCGTGTACCGTGTCCTTGCTCCACCGTCCAGGTCCAGGCTTGCTCCACCGTCTGTGTTTTCCTGGCGCTGTTCCTGAGTTTTCTCTTTACCATTTGTCTCATGGCGTCATAGTTCCCTTTCTTGAAGTTAAACGTTGTTGCAGTGGTTCTCTTCCCCTTTGGCATTCCTATTTTATAAATAAAAATGCCTTATTTTGTGGTCAACAGATAAATATTTTCCCAGACGTCTCTAAACAGACGCAATACAGGAGAAAGCAGTTCCTGCAACTCAAGACGCGTGTTTTGGAGGTGGGAGCTTTATTTTTTCTTTCGTTTCCATGTAAGTGTTTAGTGATGTATCAAAATACTAGATATATTTTTGTTGATCCAGCTCATTTAGAAATTTTTCTTCAAGATAAATCTAAATTAGACATGTTACCTGTATCTAACACAGAGGTTGAGATTGAGTGAAAATAGAATGTTTATTTGCCTGACTTGGGAGATTAAGATATATTGTTTGCTTTTTCCTTTTTCTATGTTTTCTTGGAGACTCCTACAGGATAATCAACCCCCATAATAATATGGACTTGATAAGATTATTTTTTTAGTTTGAAGGATTTTCTTTGAATTTGTTTATTGCCTAAGTTGTTATTTGTTGTAACAAACCAATAATTTTTTTTTTTTTTTTAAATGAAGATTATTGAAGGTAGAAACCTAATCTTCCATTCTGTTACGTCCCTCAAAACCGAGGTCTCAAAAGCAGCAACAGAACAAGCCTCCACATTCACTCGGTAAAACCAGGTAAAAGTGTGAAAAGAGGATTAAGGAGCCACCCTGCAAATTTCATCAAGATGTATAATGCGAGACTCCGCCCATGACGCAGCCACACTTCCAGTCGGGTGGGCTTTAAGCGAAATTGGCGGCTGCCTGCCGCAGGTGGTGGAAGTTGTGGAAATGGTTATTTGAATTCATCGAGGATTTGGACACAGGCCGACCACGGCGAGGTGCAGCAGTTGGGATAAAAAAGGTGATCAGACAGTCTGAAAGCATTAGTCCTCTCCAACTTTCATAAGATCTGATCTTTGTGCTCTGTGTGCCAGATAACCTGCGCACAGTGGAATCCACCTTAGGCTGTTCAAAAATCTTCTGAAAATCTGGAGTCGGAGGATAAAGCTTAGATATAGCATTAGAAATCATAAAGAGCTTTCTGGGGTATCCCATTGTTCTGTAGCCAAACTAAGGAGCTATGGATAGAATGGGAAAAAGGTGGAAGGTGGAGAATCCAATTTGAGATCTTTCAGAATATCAGCAGTAAAAAGGTGGACAGAACAATGTTTAAAAGGTCTGCAAATAGAAGGATCAGCACCCATATCTGGACTCTCATGGCGGCCGAGGTGACTAGTCCCGGCAGGGGTATCAGCCAGATCCAATATAGAAACAGTGACAGGAAACAGAAGAGGCATAATATCCGAAGGGCCACTACAGCAATTGAGGTCTGTTACCATTGGACTAGAGGGCTGCCGAATAGGAAGCTCCGATACCAGGCTGAGAAAGACTCGACACCTCCACCAGCTGCGTCAAATGATCGGGGTCTGAAGAATACGCTTTTCAGAGAAGCTGAATAAATTCTGGCAATAAGTCATACCCTGCAACCATGGTAGGGCACTGTTGAGGCACATGCGCCACACCAAAAAAGTCCCCAGACTCGGAACTTAGGCATTTGTGCCAAACTCAAGAACGGCCTGTGGGTGAGATTTTTTCCAAAGGCACGGACCCCTAGAGTACCCAGAGGAGTACCCAGCCCTAGAGTACCCAGAGGAGGTAAAGTCTGAAGCTCCTGGCCTTTGAGCAAGATTTTTTCCAAAGGCATGGACCCAGGATGGCTCCACAGCCCTAGAGTACCCAGAGGAGGCAGTCTGAAGCTCCTGCCCCCTCCCCCAGCACGCTAAGGTATGCAGTATATAGTCGCTGATCCAGCACCAATCTGGCACAATCAGTACACACATTCAATAAATTAGGGGCCGGGGAGTCCATCCCAAATGATTAAGCAAATTGAGGGGTATTGAGGCAGAAATAAAAATTTGAAAAAAAGATTGTTGAAAATCCAAGATGGCCACCGTTGGTGAATTTGCACCAAAAACGGCAAAAATAAACAAAACCCGAAAATAAAGCGATTTGGGATCTGGGAAGGTGGGGAATCTGAACCCTACCCTCAGAAACTGTGAAAAACGACTTTAAAAGCTTTCAACTAGAGAATGACACGGTGACAAAATTCATCACCGTTCCCGTCCCCGCGGATAACAGCGGGAAACCATCTTCATGTCATTCTTTAAGGAGAGAGGGAAGAATCAGAGTATGAATGGCCACAACCACTGACCCGCAAGCTTTGCTTTGAAGATTGCTGGTGTAGAAGGACTGAGGTTGAAATAGACACTAAAAAATGACCTGGGATTATTTCCCGTGGTTATCGACGGGGACGGTGATAAATTTTGTCACCGTGTCATTCTCTACTTTCAACAAGCCACCCCTGAAGTTCCCATAGGAAATAATGGAGGTTTACTCACAGTTCTGCAGTGCGTTGCCTGTCAGCAATTTTAACAGCAGCTAAATGGAGGGAAAGGATTTTCTGCTTCAGAAACTTCTCCAAATGACCAGAGTTGAAGATCTTCGCACTGTTTGTTAGTTGGCTGGACACCGACTATTACCTCTGCCTCCACTGGATCCTCACCACGTGGTCGGGGGTGGGAAAGGCAGCCTGCGCCTTGAAACCTGGGTGGGTTTCACTCTTGACGCATACAGCCTCTGCTTAAAACCTGTGAGAAGGTCAACGAGCAAACAAACTCTCAGGGGAAGAGCCCCCGAGGGTGGCACACAGCAGGCTGGTTTCACAGATCCACCAGAGTTTCTTTATGAAGCTGCAGTATGGCACTGTGGGACTGCATCCTTTCCTCTGACAGGGGACCACCAGGAAGGGGTCTCAAGGCACCGAAGCCACCGAGAAAGCGAACTTTAAAGTGAAAAAACAAGAAAAAGAAGCAAAGCAGCTGCAAAAGACTTCTGCACAGATTGCTTTCAGAAATTATTACTGGATATGTTTATAACTCTCAGTCCAAGGGGGAAGAGCATGTGCTTAAAAAAGTGGATTTCTGCAACTCCCAGATTGTGGGTTGGGATTGAACACCTAGTGTACGGGACGTAACAAATAGGGATTACAGCATTGGTTTTCCCCTATTCTAGCTGGAGTTTTTCAGCTGCTAGGTAAATCAAGGAACTTAGAGCCTGATCTTCTCTAGCAGGGAGCTCTTGCTTCAGTCTGTTGGGCTGTTGAAGGTCTTGCAGTTACCTGGCATTGGAGCCCCATCTGATTCTGTGTCACAGGGTTCTGCTTCTCAATTGGAGAGAACGCCCCGTAGGCCTCTATCATTTGGGATTTGAAGGTAGCCTGGCCTCTTTCTATTTACATTGAACACTGGTGGGGGGGGGGGGGGAAGGGGCTGTTGGTGCTTTCCATTCAAACTAAGGCGCTTCAGGGCAGAAGCCTTCAATTAATGTGAAATGAATAATTGAAATAGCAGCTAAGTACTCACTGACAGTTTCCTGTTTTATCTGGTAAGGGTTCCATTTGCTTGAAAGCATGACATGTCCAGGGGCCTTGGCTTCTCCTGCCCTGTGAGATTTTGATTTTGTACATTCCACTGGTCTAGCAGGATGATAAGGAAGGTTAAACTTATTCATACACTGCTGCTAAAGTCCTTTCCTTGCTTCCTGGTATTGAAGTGTAGGGCCTGCTCTGGAATCCTGTGGTGTTGTGTTTTGGTATTGGGGCTTTGTCGGTCCTATTTTCCAGTATTGATGTCTATTTTCTGCTCGGTTCTTGGGGTTAGTTTATTCATTTCACTTAGTATACTGTATGTGCCTGCAATAGTTCTCTAGGGGGTATATCAAATACAAAAGAAACTTGGAAATTTTCTGCTTTGACAAGAGCACATTGAGTCATTAAGTCTATATCAGCCCTTATATCATTTGTCACTGAAACAGCTCAAGTTCTCCACCTTTATCTAGTCGGGAGGGGACACAATCTATTGGTCTGGACTGCTTTAGCAGGTAGCAGGACAAGGGAAAGAAATTAACAGAGTTCACCTTAAAAGGGTACTTAAATTGATTTATTTTAGGAGGGAACATTTTATCAGTGTAAAACAATTTTAATGGTCTAAAGTTGCAATGTCTTTGGGATTTTTTTTTCTCCACTTTTCTTTTCTTGCAGCATGTAAATTTGGACTTGATGCATCCATTACATACGCTCAGGAACCTCATGTACCTGGTCAGTCCTGACATGGAAAATTTGGGCAGGTTAGTTATAGTTTGTACTACTTAGAAGTCATCATGGTTAGGTTTGCATAGTTAAGGCAAGCCCTGAATAAGAGCTAATACTATATACATGCTGTATCCCTTGTATGATCACTTTTTATTTAATCAAATGGATAAAATATAGCTCTGTGAGGTATGTTTAATATTTGTGTTAGCTGTTAATAAATCATGAAGTAACTTCTCTACCTAAAGTAAGGAAGTGTTCACATAATTTATTTAAAATTTGTTATACTGCATAAAACCTACGTGGTTTACATAAAAGTCTAACATACATACATACATATACTGTATATTCATCAGAAAAGCCTAATCCTCTTCATTGTAAAACACTAAGGTAAAGACTTGAACTGCCTGCAGTTGGTTGTTGTGGGGGGCACTGATTGCTTGAATAAATTGTGATCATGTGCTTTGTAGTTAAGTTTCAAACAAGTGACCAACTGGCTTTCTTTTTTAACCTTTCGGAGTTAGTAGATAAATGAAATCAGTCACCCAAGGGAAGGGTACAGGGTAGTGTTGCTCGATTCAGGAAAAAAAATTTCGATTCGATTCGATTTTCCTGCCCAATTGGGTGTTATGTTTCAAGCATCCTGGTAGGTTTATTTCATACTGAATCAGAAGCCAAGGACTGGCCTCAATGATGAGTTGTGAGGCTAAGATGTCAGGAATTCAGCCATGGGTATATAGTTCAAAAAGTCACTTTATTAGTGAATTTGTCACAATAGCTCAAAGACTCGACACTGACAGTGTTTCGGTGCACGTGCCTTTATCAAGAGTCTAAAGGACCATGTTAAAACAATAAACATAAATAAAGACATAATTTAAAAAAAACATCGTAAAAACATGTTTATAAATGTAAAAGATATGGATAAAAACAATATAAGCTGAAAATAAACAAACAACATAATTAAAAACGTAATTAAAAAATAATTAAAAACATGTGTATAGGAATCACATTATAATCTGAAGAGTACATAACATAATCAAAGCCATGCAATGAAAGAAAAATGTAATTTAGCTCTTAATCCAAAAACATGAATAAACACATGTAAATCAATAAAATCTACCCAGGTGGTTAGGTATGGATAAAAAAGTATATGTATATTCAATATGAAGCAAACTGAGGCAATTAAGAACAAATAAGCATATTGTACAAAAAAGTCATACAAAGCACTTAAAGAGCAATAGAAAAGCAATTACAGTATGATGGGGCAATAAGCAAATAATGCGGAGCAATTGAAAAGCAAAATACTCGCAAACCGCACTACTCGCAAACTGAAGTTTGACTATAACATTTTCATCTTTGTTTTCCATTCCTTTCCTGATAATTTTGTAACATAGATGCTACCACTTACATGCCAGTTTCATGCACAAATGTTTATGTATGCATGCAAATGCCATTATTTTAAACCCACATGAGTTTTCTATTTTCATAATTGCAAGTGGGTGTACACTTAAACTTGTGTATGTAACTTTTAAGGCTGTATACAAAAGTACCACTGTTCCGCCACTTATTTCTGTCAGATGGGATGATCAGTGACACTCAGAAAAGCACACAGACAATATAAAAGCATAAACAATAACCCTTTAATATATATATATATATATATATATATATATATATATGAATATAAGAATAAAATAGCATCACCGTAATCCCAGGCAACGACCATCTTCACAATTGGGAATCCCTGCAATTGATAGGTGGGTGGACACGGGAAACTGTCCCTTTAGACGTCTTGGATTCTAATGTTAGGGGCAGAATTCCGTTCTTATATAGGATGAAAACTGCTGAGTTCATAGTAAAAACAGCTGGTCCTGCAGTAACCAGCGTTCTTTATTTACGATTCCGGCACACCCGGTCCTGGTCTTTTGTTCTTCGTTTGGACAGCACTCAGGTCAAGGAAGTCAGGATGTCATATAAGCAAGGAGGTGTTGCAGAAATCAGCTTCCCATCTGGTTTTTACTGTCCTTTTGATGTTGTTTGGACAACATTCAGGTCAAGGAGGTGTTAAACCAGTTTCCCTATCTGGTTTTACTGTCCTTTTGATGTCTTGGCAACACCTAGGTCAGATAAGCAGACTTGAGGAGACATATTACGTAGTATGTTGAGTTTCAGTTACCCCCTGGCCATAGGCATAACAACCACACAAACCAAGAAAGCTAGCTAGCTTATTACTTAAGCGAAAGAAAAGCCTCAGACAAACAGAGAGGTGTACCCACATTCTTCCACCAAAGCATCATAGGTTAAAAGCAGCAGTTAGGATCTGCATACTGATAGCCTGGATGTGGCACTAAGGCCCTGAAGCAGTGGTTACCGGACACGAAACGATCGTCGGCCTGACCTGTTTGTGTTCAGTGGTTTTTTACCATTAATCATTCACGACTATTTTTTTGCTCCCACCTGCTAACTTTAAACTTGTGTGAAAGTTTTTTGCCTATGATGCTTTGGTGGAAGAGTGTGGGTACACCTCTCCGTTTGTCTGAGGCTTTTCTTTCGCTTAAGTAATAAGCTAGCTTTCTTGGCTTGTGTGGTACTTTTGTTTTGGAGTGATATTTTTTAATTTTTGTAACTTTTAAGGTACACAGCTATCTGCAGCACTTAAGCTCTTTCACTTAAACAAGCTCTGTGACTGGCATAAGTGCTTAAGCCTAAATGTTAAGCATGTATATACCCAGTTCTGTTAAGAACCTACTTTCCTTTATAAAATACTACCAGGTATCCTGTTACAGAATTGCTCTGATAATGAGTAAAAATAAAAATCAATCTAATTTCAAAAGAAATATGAGCTCCTGTGTGATTTACAACAAAGGACATTCACTACATGAGATCAGTGAGTGTTCTTCACATTCTGTACTCCTGGATTTCATAGCTTTTATTTATTCCACTACAACATAAAATCAAATTTTGCCTAATTTCAAACTTCTTCTTTTTTTCAATTTTCTTTTGTCTTTTAGTTCCTAGTCTCCTTCTGTGCTCCACATTATCTGTTCCTTCTTTGTGGTCCTTTCTCTTAATTTCAGCCATTCTTTTACCTGAAGACTTTCCCTTGCAGGTTTACGTCACCCATTCTTACTGTTTTCTGCTCTGCAGTTCTTTATAGCACTTATTTATTGTCACCACTCACAAAAAATATTTTGTTTAAATTTACAGTGGTACCTTGGTTTACGAGCATAATTCGTTCCAGAAGCATACTCGTAAACTAAAATACTCGTATATCAAAGCGAGTTTCCCCATAGGAACTAAGGAAAACTCGCTTGATACGTTCCCACCCACCCACACCCCCTGAGGCCAGCGGCGCTGCTCTACCCCTCCCCCCGAGCACCGGCATTGCTCCCCCCGTGTGATCCGCCACCCTCCCCCTGCGATCCAGCATCCCCCCGCTCGCGTCGCCCCCCCCCCGCCGCGATCTGAAATCCCCCAGACCCACCCGAACACGCTGCTAACCGCCATCTGGCCACCGGCACCAAAGCACAGGACATGCCGGTGCCCGAAGATCTGCGTCCTCTTTTTTGCTGGGCCTTGAGCATCTACGCATGCTCAAGGCCTGCGAGTTCACGCTCAAAGCCCAGCAAAGAAGATGATGCAGATCTTCGGGCACTGGCATGTCCTGTGTGTTGGTGCCGGTGGCCAGATGGGGGTAAACAGCGTGTTCAGGCGAGTCTGGGGGATTTCAGATTGCGGCCTGGGGGGGGGTGCAACGCGAGCGGGGGGATGCCGGATGCGGGGGCGCTTCTCGCAAATCAAGGCAAGCTCGGTTTCCAAGGTGCTGATTTTGCGAATGTTTTGCTCGTCTTGCAAAACATTCACAAACCGGTGCACTCGTAAACCGAGGTACCACGGTATATCTGTTCTAGTCTCAGTTGCTACTGTTGCTGTCTCTATTCCAGGCACTTTCCTAGTCATCTGGCCTCCTGCCAGGAAGCTCTGCAGGGGGGGAAAAATACCCTCATGTAATTTTGTCTTTCATTTGAAACAGGTCTGGGCCTTTCGAAATCAGTGCCGATCTGGAAGATTCTATGGAGTTTTTGGATCCCAGTGTCTCAGGAGATACAGATGAAAATGGGGATGACCATATAAGTGATGAAGAGACTGATTTAGGAACAGATTGGGAGAATCTGCCAAGCCCTAGGTTTTACGATATACCTTCCCAGCCTCTGGAAATGCTGCAGAGTGAAAGCACACAGCTCTCTCAGCCTGCTGGCAGCACCAGTGCAGGTGGAATGATTTCTTCTGCTGCTGCTTCCGTCACATCTTGGTTCAAAGCATACACTGGACACCGCTAATAAGGAGTATTCAAAACAGATACTGTAGCAAATTTTCTCCATTCAGTTATGTAGTGCCTGGGTAAATTAATAATAAAACAAGTAACTTAAGACTTTTTTTTTTATAAAGAGAAACCTTTTATTTATACAAGATGAAGGTAATGGTAACAATTTTGTAAACTGAAGTGATATAAACTTACACTTTGTCAGACTTCTTTCTGCCTTGTGTTGCTAGGCATTGACACAATATACAGTTTTTTTAAGCTTTCACACACTGTAAACAATGCTAAGCCACTCTGAAAATTGGTGCAAAATTATGTATTAGCTCCTAACATTGAGGGCGTTCTTGTGTTTTAATATACCAGAGATGGACAAACTAAGGTTTGCAGCAGTAAGATATGTCCTGTCCTATGGCAGTGACAGTTTCACTTCTGAGCTCCTAGTGTGGCCCTGGAGCCCAAAGGTTTGCCCAATTCTGTGCTGTACTACATTGAATTGTATAGTCAAAAGATAAGAGGTCATGTTTTCTTAGAAGCTTTAATGTGATTCCTGAAGTTTATTCCCTATGTTACAAAAATAGGATGATGTAGAATGTATAGTAATTCTTAAGTGTTTTTTTTGTGAGAGATTTCTGTATTGGTGGAAGGACTGCACTTAATGCTACTTTACATTGCTCTGTGTTTTTAAGCTACTGTAGCAGAAATGCCATTTTCTATTCTTTCCATACCAAAGAAATGCTGGAAAACTTCTTAGCAAGACACATTTTCAAAAATGAAGGAAATCCCATTTTTACATATGTGAATGGTTAAGAAGTCTTTGCCTCATCATATGAGGGACTTATCTGGATTCAGATGTTTTCCTTCACTTTCTTCTGCTGTTAGGATGTTTGGATCTTGGATTGAGATGGCATGCAATCATATAATTGCATGTTGTAATAGCTATTCTATAGTGAATGATTGGACAATCTGACTTCACCTGAGTTAATCAAAATAAGTGCTTTAAATTGACATAAAAATATCTGTTTCCTTTTGAGTCAGTGACCTTTTAAATCCAAGCTAATTATAACCATGTACTGTGTAACAGATTGGGACACTTCATCATGACCCTTAAGAGCTGCCAGTTCAGCTCCCCCCTTCTATCGCTGCTGATTAAGAGCTGCTAGTTCAGCGTGACTTTCCATCACAGGACAAGTTCAGCACGGGCCTTTAACATGATGGATCGAGGTATGGCCCTTTGACATGCTGCGTGGAGGTGGAGTGCTAACGGGGGGCTGTGGATCAAGGTGGAGTGCTGATCGGGGGATGTGGAGGGCATTGCCCTCCCACCATATGAAAGCTGGCGACTGATTAAAACACTGATCAAGATAGAGGATTGCAATTGTCCAGTGTTGCCCCAGGCACACAGCTAAAAAAGAAAAGGATCTCTATACTATGTTATCTGTCATACTGATTATGCTGCACTTGTCCCGCAGTGAAAGGTCTGCTCTGAACTGGTAGCTCTTAATCGGCAGCGATAGAATTGTCCTAGATCCCTCTGAAATGTGCTCGATCTATATGGCAGGTTGCAATTCTCAACCTCTGAAATGAAAAAATAGTGATTTTTAAAAATATATATATATTTGAACAGAACTTTAAGCAATTCTGTCATTCTTCCCCTCCCCAGAATCCATGTGAGCTGCTTTGTTAAGAATTGCCATATATTGCATGGTGTGAAGTGGCATCTAATTTGCTTTGTGCTTGCTGGGTGTGTGCGTTTTTATTCATATTATAACTAGTGTGGATCCAGCATGTGCATGTCTGAGTTTGGTAAAGGATTTGGCAGAATTGGAACTGACTTAGGAGTCTGAAGTAAAATTTATAATGGTTGCATGATGATTTCTCAAGCATGCTTCACTTACTGCACAATATACTTTATCCTAGGACAAGCAGGCAGCATATTCTGACATGTGGGTGACGTTATCCACAGAGCCCTGGTAAAGGACAGTATTAAAAGTGTACTATCACTTTAAGTTTTAAGAAACTTTGCAACTGCCCGCACCGCGCATGCGTGAGTGCCTTCCCGCCTGACATAGGCTCACAGTATCTCAGTTCTTCATTTTCCGTGGAGCGAAGTACTTTTTGATAACTCTGTTCACTCTGCATTACCTTCCCACTTCACAATTTTTTCTTTGTTTTATTTCTTTGTTTTATTCTAATACTGTTACTTTCTCTACGATTAAAAAATAATTATAATTTTCTTTCATTTTTCTCTGGCTTCAGGGTTTTTCTCGACTTCAGGGTTTTTTTCCTTGGCAGGTCTCTCAAAATTGAGTTCAGTCTCGCTGATGAAATTTTCCCATCCATGTCAAAACTGTTAACGGGTTTTAAGTACGCACGGACAATCAAGTTGCGATGTATTACATAAACAAGAGGCCAAAAAGATTTAGAACTGGGCAATTGCTTGAAACATTTTTTCTAAAAGCTATGTTCAAGGAAAGCAAAACACTCTTGCCGACAAATTCAGCATATTTCTTCGGCCACACGAGTGGATGCTCAACTCCACAACCTTGCGTCAGGTCATTTCTCTTTGGGGGACTTCTTAGATAGACCTATTTGCATCCTCTCACAATCACAAACTGCCTCAGTTCTGTTCCAGGCAATATTCTCCTCATTGTCTAGAGGCAGATGCATTTTTCCTGAATTGGACTGACAAATTCCTTCATGCATTTCCACCAATTCCTCTCAATCTCAGGATGCTAGTCCAGCTTAAGCAACAATCGGCCTCATCGCTCCTCAGACCAAACAACCGTGGTTTTCCCTTCTACTTCAGCTCAATGTCAAAGATCCACTACCCCTGCAGATCTTTTCAACTCTTCTCACACAGAAGCAAGGGTCTCTTTTGCATCCCAATCTACAGTCATCGCACGTGACAGCTTGGTACCTCTCGGGATGACCTCAGCAGATGCTGACTTTTTCTGAACCTGTCAGTCATTTTAGATGCATCCAGAAAACCATCTACACAACAATGCTACCAACAGAAGTGGACACTGTTTTCAACGTGGTGTACTTTTCATCATTAAGATGCTTTATCCTCCTCCATATCTTCAGTGTTGGAGTACCTTCTCCACTTTTCCAATTCAAATCTTAAAACCACTTCAGTTAGAGTTCACCTCATTGCTATCAGTGCTTTCCATGTGCCAGTCAACAATAAATCTCTGACTATTCATCCCCTTGTTTCCAGATTTATGAAAGGACATTTAAATATCAAACCATCTTTCAAACCACCTCCAGTGGTTTGGGATCATAATGTGGTTCTCACCAGATCGATGAAATCTCGATTTGAGCCAATGTCTTCTGCTCATCTTAAAAATCTCACTTGGAAAGTGGTCTTTTTAATCTCCATCACTTCTGCTCTTTGAGTGAGTAAGCTAAAAGTGTTGGTATTGGACCTACCTTGTACAGTTTTCCACCTTGATAAGGTAGTTCACCGCACCCATCCTAAATTCCTCAACTATTCATATCCTTTGATCCTAACAGGTTGAGCTGGCCTGAAACCAAGAGAACTATTTCTACATGGATGGTGGTCTGTATTACCTTCTGTTATGCTCAGGCAAGACTGCAGCTCGGGTGTCGTGTAACAGCACATAAGGTCTGACCTATGGCAGCTTTGATTGGTTTTTTTTACATTCCACTCCCATAGATGAAATCTGTAAAGCAACTACGATAAGATTCAGACGTTCAAATACTTGAAAGGTATTAATGTAGAACAAAATCTTTTCCAGAGAAAGGAAAATGGTAAAACCAGAGGGCATAATTTGAGGTTGAGGAGTGGTAGTAGACTCAAGAGCAATGTAAGGAAATTTTTCTTTATGGAGAGGGTGGTGGATGCCTGGAATGTGCTCCCGAGAGAGGTAGTGGAGAGGAAAACGGTGACAGAGTTCAAAAAAGCGTGGGATGAACACAGACAATAATAGTGAAGAACTAAGGCAAATATTGGGCAGACTTGCACGGTCTGTATATGACCATTTGGTTGAGGATGAGAAGGGTGTAGATGGCTGGAGTGAGCTGTGAAGGAGACTTCAGTAGTTGGAACCTAAGCACAGTACTGGGCAGAGCTTTGGATTCTTGCTAAGAAGAAAAAATTAAAAAAATTTAAATTGATTCAGGTTGGGCAGACTGGGTGGACCATTCAGGTCTTTATCTGCTGTCATCTATGTTACTTGGTCTTCAGTTCACATCTCACTTCTGTCTGGACTCTTTTTCCAAACGGGATGGCCATTTGGGCCAAGCAGTATTGCAAAATGTAATTTCTTAATGGCCAATTCTCCCTCCACCCCATTGAAATAAGCTAGGGAGTCCCACATGTGAAAATATGCTGCCTGCTTGTCCGAGGATAAAGCACAGTTACTTACCATAACAGGTGTTATCTGGGACAGATATTCTCACAACCTACCTTCCTCCCCTGGTTGGCTTCTTAGCTTGCTTACAGAACCGAGATACTTGCGAGCCTATGTCAGGCGGGAAGGCACTTGCGAATGCGTGGTACAGGCAGTCATGAAGTTTCTTAAAACTTAGTGCTAGTACACTTTTAATACTGTCCTTACCAGGGCTCTGTGGATGTCACCCACATGTGAGAATATCTGTCTGCTGTCCCGGATAAACACCTGTTACAGTAAGTAACTGTGCTATGTGGACTTGATCTTCAACACCATTTAAATGGCTTGCCTGGGGCTATTTAGAGTAATGCGGTAGCACTTAACTGGTTAGGGCGCTGAATATCTCCACAAACTACCTATTGCCTAACTGGCTAGGTTAGGGGCAGAATACAACTATAGTCAGTCAGCAGTGATTTCACTATGTAACAAGATGTTATTTTATTGGTCCAGGGTAATAAGTAACATAGTAGATGACGGCAGATAAAGACCCGAATGGTCCATCCAGTTTGCCCAACCTGATTCAATTTAAAAATTTTTTTCTTCTTAGCTATTTCTGGGCAAGAATCCAAAGCTTTACCCGGTACTGTGCTTGGGTTCCAACTGCCGAAATCTCTGTTAAGACTTACTCCAGCCCATCTACACCCTCCCAGCCATTGAAGCCCTCCCTAGCCCATCCTCCACCAAACGGCCATACACAGACCATGCAAGTCTGCCCAGTACTGACCTAGTTCAATATTTAATATTATTTTCTGATTCTAAATCCTCTGTGTTCATCCCACGCTTCTTTGAACTCAGTCACAGTTTTACTCTCCACCACCTCTCTCGGGAGCGCATTCCAGGCATCCACTACCCTCTCAGTAAAGTTTCAAGTTCAAGTTTCAAGTTTATTAGGATTTTATATACCGCCTATCAAGGTTATCTAAGCGGTTTTTACAATCAGGTACTCAAGCATTTTTCCCTCTCTGTCCCGGTGGGCTCACAATCTATCTAACGTACCTAACGTAAAGTAGAATTTCCTAGCATTGCCCCTGAATCTACCACCTCTCAACCTCAAATTATGTCCTCTGGTTTTACCATTTTCCTTGAGGTTGAGGGGTGGTAGATTCAGGGGCAATGTTAGGAAATTCTACTTTACGGAGAGGGTAGTGGATGCCTGGAATGTGCTCCCGAGAGAGGTGGTGGAGAGTACAACTGTGACTGAGTGTTCTTTCTTAATTGCCTATGCCACAAAAGTATAGAAAATGACTATCATTCCTTTCAAACTTTGCTTTTGTGACCAGGACATTGATAGTTTTAAATGTACCTGTTTTGCAGACTATTCCAGATTGATTCCAAGCTGGGTAAACTTATGAGCCCTTTTACAAAGGCACAGTAGCTACAGGACAGGATGGTACAGAGGGGAAAAAGGGCCATTAAGTTTGATATACCAAGAATTTGATGGGAACTCACTGACCAATTAAGCAACTGCTACTTCTGCATGGTGGACCCTTCCAAACATTGAACTGGCAAGCATGCAGCTGCAATTACATATCCAGACCTTCCTTCATCCATCACCCTGGTACCACATTGCCTTGAGCTTTTAATACCCCCTCGCCCAGAGAGCAGCTGTCATCGGAAGAGAGCAGTAAATCAAAGAGTAAGGGAGAAGATGTAGATCCAGTTTACAGGATCAGTGGTGCAACTTATGAGAGAAACCCATACTATCCAAACCAAAAAGGCCTTAATGACTTGATGAGAGATGTTGGTCTCGCCAAGTCCAGTGCCAAGCTTTTGATGTTTTAGGCTCAAGCAGTAGAAATTGGATGAAAGTGTGCAAGTCACAGATCAGAGTAACTGTCACCAAGCTTTTTCCACAATATATCCAGTCTGAGGCAATTGGAATTGCCTGTAACCTGAAAGAATAGTGTCTTTTTATTGACAACTCCTCTAGAAGCATCAAAGCTATGCTGCTGTATAACGGGAACAAGTACCTGTCTCTTCCACTAGCTCACTCACTGTATCTCAAAGAGGATTACAACAGCATCAAGACATTAATAGGCATTGAAGTATGATGAGTACAGCTGGGAGATCATTGGAGATTTCAAAATGGTGGCATTCCTAATGGGTCTCCAAGGTGGTTTTACCAAGTTTCCTTGCTTTCTCTGCCTTTGGAACAGCAGGGATACAAAGGCGCATTACCAAAGGCAGGACAGACCACAGTGGACTGAGTTCTCTGGGGGGAAGAAACAATGTCATATAGTAACCATTGGTGGACCCTCAGAAGGTGCCGATGTCACCACTGCACAAGAAATTGGGCCTAATGAAACAATTTGTCAGAGCTCTTAATAAGGATTCAGTAGCCGTCAAGTACCTTCATGACATCTTCTCTAATCTGAGGCAAAAGTCAAAGTTGGTGTCTTTCTTGGACCACAGAGAAAGAAGATCCTGGAATACACATATTTTCCAAGATGTTTGAAACAGCTTTGTTGCAGTGGTTAAGGGTTTCCTGTGCAATCACAAAGCTGAAAACTACATGGTATTGTTTGAAAATCTGGTGAATTACAGTAAAATGGGCTGTAGGATGTTAGTCCATGACCTTGTTGCTCAGCTTGAGACATTCAAGGAAAACATGGGAGCATACTCAAAGAAGCAAGGGAATACTTCTAGCAGGATATACTGGACTTTGAATGCTGCTATCAAGTACAGTTTAAGAACATGATGGGAAACTAGATCTTGGGGCTGATTTGTGAATGACTTACAATATTGCAAATCTCAAAACACTACTCTCTTAAATCTCATGTTTGTATAACTTCAATATAAATATTTGTTAATTGTGATTCATATGTTGCTTTTTATGACTAAAGATGAAGATTTGACATTTTCATGTTTTAAGTAGGTAAATTGCACAATTTGACTATCCTGGTCACAAAAGCAAAGTGTTATGGAAATACTTAAACTGACATTTTTAAAATACTTTTTAGGCAGGTGTAATGAAGAAATTGCATTTACTGCCCAGGAACAAAAATGTTACATAGCATTTTCAGCCTGCTAACCAGCTTGCATAAAGTTAGTACAGTAAAAAGACTGAACAATGAGCGATATATGTACAATTTTGTAGCAGCTATTTATCTTCCAGGTGGGGTGTGTATAAAAGAACCCCAATCCTGTTGAGCCCTATTAAAACAAGGCCAGAGCACCAAAGGTTAGCCAGCAGTGTAGTCTCAACCACGTGGTATAAGAAGCATGGGATTAAGAAAAATTATGGAGGCCAAGAGGAAGGAGCTTCCAGGATAGACTCCAAATCATTGAGGAAGAGTTTTGATGCCTTATTTGCCTGCAAAGCAGGATAAGTTTCCATGCATGATTAGAGATTACCATGAAGGAGTTAACCTGTACAGTAGAGCAGATGTGTCCTACATTTGAACTTTATGATGAATCCTGCCTATTTGATAATGTTTTTCTTGTATGTACCCTGTGGTCTGCCTGCTTACCTAAAGGTCCAAGGATTGAATGCCCAACAAAAGTTTTGAAGGCTAATGGATCAATTTTCAAAAAATGCATAGCTCTTGAATTTAGGAGCCTAAGTGACCCTTTTTTACGAGTTTTGCATTTATCACATAAGTTCAAAGCCTGTGTGCTATCTATTGGATATTTTTGTAGTTATGACACAAAAATAATTTTGCTGGTGAATAGCCATATGGGAACAAATAGGTCTGCTCTCCCACAGCTCAGAAACTTCTGAAAGCTTTCTATTGAGCCTGTGGAGGGGGTTCTATGCTCCATTTTAGGTACAGTCCATTTAGATTTTGTGTTACTGTGGTTGTCCTTCATCTGGTTGCAAACAAAAACCAAAAATTAAATATCTTGCCTAGTTGCTCTTCAGTATGCTGCAGTTAACTAAACTTTGTGCCCTAAATATGCTTAAATGTCAAATACACATGACTTTTGAGTCTGATGACTGACTTCACATGATGTAGAGAACTGTATTCAGTGTGTCTACAAGGGCTGATAAAACTCAAGAATACTTGAAAGATTATAAATTGGTACCTGCAGTAGTCAGATTCAGAGATGAGGAAATTGGCTTCAGTTCAGTGCCCAAGCAAAAACCATACAACAGTTCAGTGCCCATACAAAAACCATACAACTCCAGAAAGATGGCTCCCAGGGTGCTGTCACTACACTGCTGGGAAGAAGTGGTAAATGCGAGAATCTTAAAAAAAAAATATATATATATATCAAACTTTGATAATGCCAAGGAAGCTGTCTTACTGTGTCTCTTAGGGACTCATTTTCAAAACATGTAGATACACCTAAATGCTTTGAAAATGAGCTCTTTAATCTCTCCTAGCTGAGGGTAGAGGTTCACCCTATGCTGTGTTGGTGCAAAGACTTTCCCTTCAGCTTCTGTCTAGCACAGCCCAAGCATATCTTATTTAAAGCAAAAGTATTAAACAGGAAGCTATACCTTCAAAGGTGTGGGGCTTCCCCACTGCTGAAGAATCTTAGCTCGTTCCTCCTTCAGCCACGATAAAGCGCAAAAAGTGTGTTGCCAGCAGATATGCATCCAGTGGTTCTAGCTTGGTAGTATGACAAACTATTTCAGTATACTGTTCTAGGCAATGGAGTGACATTTGATTAATCAGTTATAGAGTTAGAGAAGTTTTAAAGGAGTGCTGTAGCTCAAAAGCAATAATCTCTTCCACATATACAGAGCTATGAGAAAAGGAACAACATTCTCCAAAAATTAGATGCTGACTCTCAAATCAGACAGAAGCCCACAGTTCCCCAAGAACAATGTCTCTTCAAGCATCCCATCAGCCCCCTTTTCACAAGGGGGCTGATGGGATGCTTTTTACTGGGATAGACAAGGTCCATCAAGCCTGTTTCAGTGGTCAACCCAGGTCCTAAGTACCTAGCAAGATCCATAGGAGTAAAACCGATTTTATGTTGCTTATCCCAGGAATAAGCAGTGGTTTTCCCTACATCTTAATAATGGTTTATGGACTTTTGTTTTAGGAAATTATCCAAACTTTTAAAAACCCTGTTAAGCTAACTGCTTGCAACACATTCTAAGGCAACTTGTTCCAGAGTTTAATTACACATAGAATGAAGAAATATTTTCTCCAGTTTGTTTTAAATGTACTATTTAGTAGCTTCATTGCATGCCCCCCCCCCCAGCCTTGTATTTTTTGAAAAAGTAAAGTAATTCATATTCCACTCCAATATCCATTGAGAATATTGACCATTTAACCTTACTCTGTTTTCTTTTAACTAGTTCTTAGTCCATAATAACACATTACTTTCTTTCTAATTTCCTCAGAAGTCTTTCAGGAGGTAGTTTTGTCAAATGCCTTTTGAAAATTGAAATACACGATATTGATCAGCTCATCTTTATCCACATGTTTATTTTCCCCATCAAGGAAATGGTGAAGCAAGATTTCCCTTGACTAAATTGATGTTGGCTTTCTTATTAATCCATGCTTACGTATACATATGTTCAGTAATTTTGTTCTTTACAATAGTCTCTATTGTTTTGCCTGGCACTGATGTCAGGCTCACCAGTCTATAATTACCCAGATCACCACTGGAACCCAGAATGCTGCAGACACTATTTAAGAATCTGATGCTGATTCGAGGTAGGAGCTTTTTTTTCATATCCTTAATTAGATGTCCCTAAAGACAGTCACACTTCAACTACACAAAATCCTAATCGAATTGCAAATTTCTAGAAAACTCCAGCAGTATGGAAAGGTTGGTTAGGAATGGCCATGATAATCCCCATCTATCCCTCCAATCAGTACTGTATTCATAAAATCTATTTTCAGGAAGTCTTGAGTTCAGACTCCCAGTCAAATATGGTTCCTGGAAAAGGATCCCAAAATGTTTGACGTATTTGGTAAACAGTTGGTGTTCCAGAATTTCATAGTGTCTGCATTCATTGCAACTCATTGATTTCAATTAACACAAAACATATTTGCAATCATACATAAAACCCTTCCTTCACAGCAGCAGAATGAAGGGTACACAATATCGTAGGTCATGGATTTGATATGCCACCTTCCTGTGCTACAATCAAAGCAGTTTTACATATGGGTACTTTCCAATGCAATAGGTGAGACATCTATACAGATGGGTAGTATCTCCATGACCGTGTGCCATCTGCAAAAGGAATCCACTCTGGATTTTTTTTCTTTGTGCTTCTGCTGTACTGCACTGGGATCCTTAGCTCCACCTCTAGTTTTTCCCTTCTGCATGTCCTTATCTCAATCAGCCACTGTTCCTGTGCTGCCTGATTCCGATGATGATCATCAGCTAGCTGATCCCTTATTTACAAGCGCAGCGCTTCCTGGGACGGGAGATCAAGGACTGTATGCTAGATCTGTGAATTCCTCTGCGGATTTGGAACCTGGGGATGATACCATGGTTCTGCATTAAGTCTGAGGCTTTATCAGGTCTTATTTTGGAGTCTTTGCAAGAGTTGAATTTAGTTGTGCAGCCGGCTCTACATCTTTCTGGCTGTGTGGTGTGAGCGCAGTCTTCCACCTCTCCCTGGCATCCTGATATGAGCATTCTGATTTCAAAGCAATTTGATTCTCTGGAAGGTGATCTTAAGATAGTGAGGTTCATTCTCGCTTGTATCCTCTGGCCAACAGCTTCTGGATCAGCCTAAGATGGATTTTTTGGTTGCACAGGTGACTAAGTGCACCTCTCTATCCAGTGCAGGTGGTGTGGAGCTTAAAGATATGCAGGACCGCCTTGTGGATGTGGTCTTATAGAGACTTTGATGCAGCTATTTTAGGCATAAAGCTGCTTTGGCAGAATCCTTTCACTCGTGCTTCTCTCAACTGCGCATGCTGGATAGTGAGGCTGTGGTTCCTCCTCAACTTCTTTTGGCTGGGTCAGATTATGTTGCTGATGCATTGTATGACCTTATGCAGGTTTGGGCAAAGGTGTTAGCATACTCCATTTCTGCCCACAGGATGCTATGGATCAGGCAATGGGCTGGTGATTCCACATCCAAGGCTACTTTGGCTAGACTTCTCATTAAGGAGCAGTTGTTTGGCAAGGGCCTGTATGACCTCATGAATTCTGTGGTGGACCTTCGCCCTAAGACCCTGCCTGACAGCAGACCCAGGACCTCTAGAAGTTCTGGTCACTAATTTTCATGGCTTCCTGCGATCCCAAATGTATACAAGTGCCACTTCATAGAAATTTTCCCAGGGCTCCGGTCCAGGTATGCCAGCTACAGGCAGTCCCAGCTTTCCGCTTCCTGTCCTGCACCCTCTGCCAGAAAGGTGCAACACTAGGACTAGGGCAAGGGATGCCCATCTTCAGATAGGGGGCAGACTCTCAGCGTTTGGCCACCTGGTTTCACATTTGATCTGACAAGGGGGTTTGGACATTACTTGGTGGGGCTACAAGCTGGAAGTTGCCTGACAGACTGATTTGATCACTCTCCCATGCATTGGCTGGACAGGGCACTCAAGTTTCAAGCCACTGTTTAATGGTTGCTGACTATTCAAGCTATAGAACTGTTGCTACCCAAACTCTCAGGTTCAGGCAGATACTCTATATGCTCTGAAGATTGGAGGCCTATTCTGGATCTTCAGCATGTGAATGTGGCTTTCGCATGGAAACAGTGTGATTGGTTATTGCAGCGGTGGCCCCAGGAGAGTTCCTTGCCTAGCTGGATCTCACAGAAGCCTTCATGCACATTCCGATTTTTCCAGCCCACTGTAAATCTTACAGTTTCATGTCCTGGAACAGCATTACCAAGTCTAGGCTATGCCCTTTGGTCTGGTAACTGCTCCCCATACTTTCACCCTGTGAAAAATGGGTCTGAAGGTTCACCCTTAATTGGACAACTGACTGATCAGGGCTCCCTCATTGGCTGAGTTAGTGCACAGTGGATTAGGCGAGCCAGGTGCTGGAGGACCTGGGTTGGATTATGAACTACAGAACAAGCACACTGATGCCCATGCAGTCGCTAGAAAATCTGGGAGTTCTCTTTGACATGGCCGTGGGCTATGTCCATCTTGCAGAGGCGCACAGACAAACCATGTGCCCAGATTTCTTCCCTTCTGGAGCTGCTAGTTCCTTTGGTGTGGGACTATCTTTAGGTCCTGGGGTTCATGGAGACTACAATAGATGTAGTGCCAGTGGTGACGGTGCACATGCATCCTCTCCAGTGTGCCTTACTCTCTAGCTAGGCTCCGCACAGGAATGCTTTACATACCTGTCTTCCCTGGACTCTGGAGGCTTAGGGCAGCATGGACTGGTGGCTTCTCCCGCAGTTGCTTTGGAGGAGCGTTCCGCTGCAGATTGCCTCCTGGATCATGGTAATGAGATGATGGCCTTTGGGGCTGGAGAACCCACTGCAATCCAGGGGAGTTGAACACCCTCTCAGTGGAAATGATCAATCAATCAATCAACTGGTTGGAGCTGAGAACGATTCGGCTGGTTCTGATGCGATTGCAGACGACACTGGAGGGCTAAGCAGTCAGGGTCTTCTCCAACACTGCAACAACAGTAGCCTATGTCAATCACCAGGAAAGGACCAAGAGCACCCCTCTGGTTCAGGCAGCCCACCTACTGTTTCTAAGGATGGAACGTCACCAGGCGCAATCAGCAGTGCATATGGTGGGAGTTGACAATGTTCAAGCCGACTTTCTCAGCAGACTCTGGATCAGGGTGAGTGGGTTCTATCCACAGCAGCTATAGTGCAGCGTTGAGGCCAGCCCGCTTCAACCTCTTGGCCATGACGAAGAAGAAAGCGGTTTCTTCAAAGATCCGAGCCTGAAAGTGAGGATCTCAATGCTCTACTACAGCCATGGCATCGAGAGATTCTATTTTTCCTCCCTGGCCCATGATAGGCCGAGCTGTTCGGCGGATCACGGTCCATCCGGGCTGTGTCATTCTGGTGGTTCCAGATTGGCCTTACAGACCTTGGTACGCAGATCTGATATATCTTCGCAAGGGTTGCAGCCTTCGGCTGAGTTCCCATCCAGATCCACTTATGCAGGGTCCGGTCTCCATGGAGGATCTGAGTTGCTCTTAAGAACACAGCCTTAGAACACAAAGGCTATTCTGCCCTCAAGTCTAAGAAGTCATCCAAAGTTTTTGCTTACACTAAAGCGTGGAAGGCTTTCCAACACTGGTGTGCTCAGGACAGGTGGACCCTTATTCAGCTCCGATCTCAATGATTCTTGCTTTTCTGTAAGCTAGACTTGATAAAAGTCTCACTGTAGCATCTGAGTCGAGGTAGCCAGGCTCTCTGTTCCTCTTTGGCATTTCATCCTGATGTTGCTAGATTTCTGAATCGTTCTCAGCTCCAACCGCTTGATTGATTGATTGACCATTTCCTCTGAGAGGGTGGTTCAACTCTCCTGGATTGCAGTGGGTTCTCCAGCCCCAAAGGCCATCATCTGTCATTACCATGATCCAGGAGGCAATCCGCAGCGGAACGCCCCTCCAAAGCAACTGTGGGAGAAGCCACCAGTCCATCCTGGGAGCTCAACCTGGTGCTATCTAGCTTTACCAAGGCTCCTTTTGGGATATTTCCCTTTTGGACTTGACACTCAAGACCTTGTTTCTGGTCGCTGTTACCTCAGTGCGACGGGTCTCAGACCAGGCTCTTTCTTATAAGGAATCGTTCCTCCGAATCTTGGAGACTGGTATTTTCCTGAGTACAGTTCTTTCCTTCCTGCTGAAAGTGGTTTAGCTTTTCAGCCTACTAGTTCCAGGATGCAAGATTGCCTTTGAAGAAACTGGATATGTGCAGAGTGCTTCTTCACTACCTGAAGTTCACTAATGAATTTCATCTCTCTGGCCATATGTTTGTGCTAATTCATTCTCGTAAGTGGGCCACTCCTGCTTCCAAGGCCACGATTTCCAGATGATCTGTAGTGTCATTTCATCAGCCTATATTATTTCCGGGAAACAGTTGCCTGGTTCTGTAAGAGCGCATTCTACTAGAAGTGTGGCTTCTTTGTAGGCCAAAGCTAAAGCTGTTTTCCCTGAGGTCTGCAGGGCGGCAACATAGTCCTCTATATATACGCTTGCCAACAACGCAGGGGTACTAAAATTGCTGACCTGCGTTAGTGATCTGTAACCTGTCGCTAAAATCATCTGTAGTACCTGAAGATGGGAGAGTAGCCAAGGTTACACTGATTTTTAAAAAGGGTTCCAGAAGATATCTGGGAAATTACATACCAGTAAGCCTGATTTCAGTGCTGGGCAAAATGGTGGAAACAATTATAAAAAATAAAATTGTGGAACATGTAGACAAACATAATTTAATGAGACAAAGTCAGTATGGGTTCAGCCGAGATCTTGCATCACCAATTTGCTTGACTTCTTTGAAGGTGTGAATAAACATGTGGATAAAGTTGAGCCGGTTGATGTAGTGTATCTAGATTTTCAGAAAGCTTTTGACAAAGTTCCTCATGAGAGGCTCCTGAGAAAATTAAAGCGTCATGGGATAGGTGGCAAAGTTCAGTTGTGGATTAGGAATTGGTTATCAGATAAAAACAGGGTAGGATTAGTCATTTTTCTCAATGGAGGAGAGTAAACAGTAGAGTGCCACAGGGAACATAAGAACATAAGCATAAGAACATAAGCAATGCCTCTGCTGGGTCAGACCTGAGGTCCATCTTGCCCTGCAGTCCGCTCACGCGGCGGCCCAACAGGTCCAGGACCTGAGCAGTAATCCTCTATTTATACCCTTCTATTCCCTTTTCCAACAGGAAAATGTCAAATCCTCTCTTAAATCCCAGTACTGTATTCTGCCCTATAACGTCCTCTGGAAGCGCATTCCAAGTGTCCACCACAAGTTGGGTAAAGAAGAACTTCCTGGCATTTGTATTGAATCTGTCCCCTTTCAACTTTTCCGAATGGCCTCTTGTTCTTTTATTTTTTGAAAGTTTGAAGAATCTGTCCCTCTCTACTCTCTCTATGCCCCTCATGATCTTATAAGTCTCTATCATATCCCCTCTAAGTTTCCTCTTCTCCAGGGAAAAGAGACCCAGTTTCTCCAATCTCTCAGCGTATGAAAGGTTTTCCATCCCTTTTATCAGATGTGTCGCTCTTCTCTGAACTCTCTCGAGTAACGCCATGTCCTTCTTAAGGTATGGTGACCAAAACTGGACACAGTATTCCAGGTGTGGGCGCACCATCGCCCGATACAGCGGCAGGATAACTTCTTTCGTCCTGGCTGTAATACCCTTCTTGATTATACCTAGCAATCTATTCGCTCTCTTAGCGGCCGCTGCGCACTGTGAAGTCGGCTTCATTGACCTGTCTACCATTACCCCCAAGTCCCTCTCTTGGGTACTCTCATTCAATAACATCCCTCCCATCGTATAGTTGTACCTCGGGTTTCTGCTTCCCACATGCAATACTTTACATTTCTCAACGTTGAACTTCATTTGCCATTTTGTCGCCCATTCTCCTAGTTTGTTCAAGTCCCTTTGCAATTCCTCACAGTCCTCTTTAGTCCGAGCTTCCCTAAATAGTTTGGTGTCATCTGCAAATTTTATTATCTCACACTTCGTCCCTGTTTCTAGATCATTTATGAATATATTAAATAACAGCGGCCCGAGCACCGAGCCCTGCGGAACACCACTCGTGACCCTCCTCCAGTCAGAGTAGTGTCCCTTCAACCCTACCCTTTGTTTCCTACCTGCCAACCAGTTTCTGATCCATCTATGTACGTCTCCGTCCACCCCATGGTTCTTCAGTTTCCGGAGTAATCGTTCATGGGGCACCTTGTCAAAGGCTTTTTGGAAATCTTGTACTTATTTATAAATGATCTGGAAATATTATATATACACACACACACGTGTGTGTATACATATAACATGTTTTTTATATATATATATATATATATATATATATACACACACACACATACACACACATGCATAAACAGTATAGTGCATCTTTGTGAGGGTCATGCTTATTTCAGCCCAGTCTATCCATATGTGGTCTGCATGTAGCACTATGTGCTGTCTGCTTCTGCACTACTTGTTTCATTTGTTTGGATTTTGCTCAGATCTTGTTCATTAGTAGCTCAAGATGAGTTACATTCAGGTACACTAGGAATTTCCTTCTCCCCAGGCGGTTTATACTCTTGTCCATGTGTGCTATGGTTTAGTACATCAGCATCTGCGTTCTACACGGCCCATAGATATAAAATAGGATGAGCAGCATTTAGTGTGCACTAACCTTCAGTAAAAGGGCTCATAAGTTTGCACCTGAGGCAATGGTTAGGGTTAAGTGTTTTGCCCAAGATCACAAGGAGCAGCAGTGGGATTTGATTCAGGATTCCATGCCTGTCCATGTATGCATAGATTCTGTGGGCTTAAGTGAGCACAACGCTCACAAATATTGCTAGGGTGGATGTAGCAATTGTGTTAAAATTGTAGCATCAGAGGTGGACTTTACATGTCAGGAAATGTAAGAATTAAAATCAGCCTGTAGAAATTTGAAAGGAATCTGAATGCTTTAGGCAGTTATAGAGCTACGTAGCTCAGTACTGCTTTTGGAAAAAATTTAAAAATAAAAAATCAACAACTACCGCACAAATTTGGTATTGCTAAATCTCAAAAATATAGATGGCTGCAGTTGAAGCCATTCAGGAAGGGTTCCCCGATTGGCTAACTTTTAAAAATTATTATAGCTTACAGATCTTATGCTTTCAGGTAGATTTCTTTGGTCATCATGCCGTGCAGTGGTATAAATTATTATCGGATCTTTTGAATAAAATACCAAAGAATGGTCTTCGTGTCATTTGGAGCTTTGAGATCAAGCATCAGATTAATACGTCTCAATGGCCATGAATTTGGACTTGGAGGATGGGATGTACGGTGTCAGCATCTATGAGACAATCTTGGTTTTTCTTGTTGCATAGAGTAGTATGGACCCCTGTTAAGTTAAATAAGTTGGATAGTTCTAAAACTAATAGATGTTGGCACTGTCATCTTGAAGCAGGGACGTTGGATCATTTGCTGTTCTAGTGTCCACTAATACAAAAATTTTGGAAATCTATTTGGGATCAAATAAACAAATTATTGGATAATCCTGTGGCTTTAACATATGACACGGTGTTATTTGGTACAATGTTAAGAGCTAAAAGTCAAATTTCCTCTCACAACAATAAACTTCTTTTGATAATGACAGGGGTTGCTATGCAACTGATTTTGAGAAATTAGAAAAATTGGGACAGGTTGAACTACAGTTTTTGGTGGGAATCATTGTGTCATATTTTTTTAAAATGGAGCAAATGTTGGCTGTACAACATAGAAATTACAAAAAAAAATTTTAAGATTTGGAAACCATTGATAAGTTATTGTAAGGATTGATTTTATTTCTGGTTATTTCATTATACACATCCAGGGGGTGGAGGAGGGGATTCACAGGACAATTCTAACCTGATTATATGTAATGGATTATTAATTTTTTTTTTGGGGGGGGTTAAAGTGATTGTTAGGTATATATATATATATATTAGTTAAAAGTGCTTTTACTGTTACATTATTTGTGTAAATAACTGTTATGCACTATGATTGTTTGAAACTTAGATTTATTTAAAAAAAAACTCCAAAACTAAAACTATGCACACCCAAAAGTAGGCAAAGGTGAAAATAGTATCTTCCAACCCCTTTAATCATTAGAGAGAGCATTAAAGTACCCATCATTGAATTGCTGCATTTGTTTTGCAGACACACACATCCCAACTTACAAAAGAATAGAAAACCAATATAATATCAATGTGAAACTTTATTGAGCTTATACTGGAATGGAGAACAGTTAAAAAAATAAATAGTGAAGTGTAAATAATTTATAGGTCTGAAGACAAGAAATTTATATTTTCAATATCTTGTCATAATTTGTATATAAACAATAAAACACATCCTTATACATTCCCTTCTGTTCTCAAACCTTATGAATTAAACTTTTTTTTTTTTAAATATATATATATATAATTAAAGCATTATCAGGTTGTAGCCAACAAGAATAAGGTGTTAAATTTTCATTAACTAGAATTTAGTTCACAAATGATTTTCCCCTCTTTCCTAAGGATAGAGTAAAGGCTGAAATAAAACTACTACTTCAAGAATCAGTCCAGTTTTATCGCATACAGCATACATCTACAGTAATGTCATACATAGAGATATCTAAATATATATGTATGTTTAAAAGAGTTCCATAATATATGGCATTTTGAACAAAATATCTTAGCACAGAACACAGACAGCTATTCACTTTCCAGTAAAATTCTCCAATATACAAATGTGCAGAGAAAATAAACGTATTCATAGATTGTCAATTGTTCTATTGAGTCGTCTTTTTGTGAAATCAATATACTGAGTAGCTGTGTCTGTATGCGAGTTAAGGCACCAAAATTTCAATAATATTCTGATCCAAACAGATTTACTAATCAAATTACTTCCAGTTTACAAATACTGCACTATATAGTCTGAAGCACAGTCAAAGGCTTAGAATACACCACTTTCACATATTTGGATTTTTCAACAATACTTAACACAAAAATATAAAGAAAGAAAACATACTTCAGAGAATAAAATTTACAGGCAGATTGCAATGTTTAGGGTACACATTTTATTGAAGTAAAAAGCCAAACAAAAACTTTTTATACTTCATCACTATACAAATTTCCTTTATCTTTTGTTTACCAACTCCACAGTACATCAGATATTCGAACTGTACATTCTAAATTTAAATCCAGTTAAAAAAGCATTTGATGATCCTTTATGCATTAATTCCTACAATTTTAGTGTTTCTTCTCTGAAACATTTATATTAAACAGGATATACAAACTTTGAAAGAAGACACTTAAAATCCCACACATTCTAGGCACAACACTATTCATAGCTGCACAGTAGTAATTATGTTAATCAGCCATTTGTAAACAATATGTACATCTAATTTTAGTGTCAATTACCTAAAAAGAGCTAAATGGGCTGCTTAATTCAAAGATGGGCTCGTGTGTTAAAGTATGTGCAGTTTTACAGCCCTGTGAGACAGACAATTACAATGTAAACAGCACAGGGCAAGAAATTCCTTTCCACATAAAAATATTCACAAAAAAAAAAACAACAAACAGTCAATAAGCACTAAAATTCATCATCTTGTTCAGATTCTTTTATTTTCTTGTAAATAGTTCGGTTAAAGCTGTGGCAAGCAGGGACCCACCGATTGTCATGAAGTCCTACTTTGCAACCAGAACTCTCTTTCTGAGTCTTATGGCAGCACATCCAATAACCTGGTCCATATGGTAAAGCTTGACAATAAGGCTTGGGATGCCACCAGCACAGAGAAACATCCCCTTTCACATATTTCTTTTTGCACTGCTTACAAGGATCAGCTTTGTAGCGTGGATCACGGACCCAAAGGGAATCTGCTGGTCTTATGTCATAGTGTTCAATGATGAACTTGAAATAAAGACATGTACATTTTAGAATTGCCAGTGTTTTTGTAGGAAGAAATCGAAATATCTTTACCATAATGTGATGTGGCAAAAAGATCATATACTGCTGAGGTTCCAAAAGCTGCTGAATTTTAAACCTTGTCTCCAAAAAATCATGAGACACCTGTTTTTTCAAAGGTACCCGAGACCCATTTTCTAAAGATACTGAAGCTATGTAGCTCTCTAAAGAATAATTTTCACTGGCTATTCCATCAGTAGAAGCCTCCTTTATTATCAAGCCTATTTCTGGCAACTTTTGTTTGTACCTTTCATGCAAACATGGATCTTTTTCATCCTTTTGATTCTTGTGCAGTTGGAAAAATAATGTCCCTGGAAGTGAATCTTCACAACTTAAACTTGAGGTTTTTACTTCTGGATCTCTCTTATCAGTTTCTGATTGTTTCTGAATTGGTATAGCTACTACCTTTGGTGATGAGACAGATTTCCTTCCAAGGCAGGTTTCAGATTCTTTAATTGATTGGTCAACTTCTATATTCTTCCACTGCAATGCATCTGGTGCAATTACCAGGGTTTTTGGACACACAGAAAAAGAGAACTTAACAGGATCCACTGTTATTTCAATATCACATTGACTTCTAATTTTCAGTGACTTTTCCCTGGGAAGGGTTAATTTAACACTTGTAATATAGAAATCATCCACTGGTTGCAAGGACTGCTTTTTGCGGGATGCTGAAGGTGCAGCTTCAGCCCATAATGAGTCATCAGCTTTAGGGATTGATTTTGTGCAGATATTATCTAATGTACCAAAATCTTCAATGTGATCCTTGAGATCAACTCTCTCAGAAGATACTTTTCCAGTTTCATTCTTTTCAGACTGAGATCCACTTGCTAGAAACATCCTGCCAACATTTCTTCGGAAACTGTTATTTCTAGAGAGACGCCCTGCGTCATGTTCATTTTGACGCTTTAAACACTCTGATTCAAGTTTTGCAACCATGTCCAGAACACGCACAGGCTCATTCTGCAGATCGCCACTTTCAGAAGAGCCTCTCTGGGAAAACATCTCACAGGCAGCAAGTGTGGTATAAGGTTCTGAAACTGAAGGTAACCCTTTAAACTGTCCAGCAAACCTTGTTACAGCATAAGAGTTTGAGCAATTTTTTGTACAGTCTTCGAGTAAAGCATTTGCTCGTTGTTCCAGAAAAGCTACCATCTCTATTACAGACAAAGATCTACTTGGAAATATGCCATCACCTCCTTCACTTACATAATGTTCAGAACACTGGTCGATGCTGGAAGCAAAAGGTTCAGGTTGGTAGTTTTGTGTCTCCTTCTCTAATTGCTTTTTAGCTTTCCTAAGTTCTAAAGATTTTTTTCTTCTTTTAGCAGATCTTTCATCTATATCCCAGGTGCTCTTGATTTTTACTGAGCCTGTCCTATTGTTGCCACAATGATGTGCTGCAAAAAAGGCAATCTTCTCCTTGGTATTTCCAGGTTTGATGATTGTACAGATATCCAATGGACCTTCCACTTCACTACCTGGATGGATTGTTGCAGAAATATTCTTTCCTTTAACAAGACTATCTGCTGTATTTTTCCCACCTTCATTGTACATTGTGTTCTGAGACAAAGCTCCTAAAGGCCTATGGGTTGATACAGATAAAAAGCTCTGTTTAGTGCAAGCATTAATGAGTTTTATTTCTTTTACAGAGCTCTTGTGATTCATAGGAAGGTTTTTCATTGTATTCTGGCTCAATTCTAGAAATGGATTTCTCTTTTGTAGCTTGTGATATGGTTTTAGGTGCATGCCAGAAATCCTAAAGAAAAAGAAAGATAGTTTAATTACATGCTGTTTTATTTAAAAAGTTTGCTGTTAAAACAAAAATAGCATTCACATTTGCTTAAAAATAAAAAGCAGGATCCAAGTTTTTCATAATCTAATGAAACTCCATCAAAAGCAACTCATTGCCCTACAGCTGAAAGAAGCACAAATCTAAGCTAATCTTGAGCATTTTAAGCTTGCTTATTCCCAGTCTGAAGCAGTTTATAATGAAATGATTATTAAAAGAATTGTATTAATTAGAAACATATCAATAAAATATTAACATTTATCCTAGGACAAATATTTCACAAAAAATGTTTATACACTCGTGTGAAAAAATTAGGACACCCCATGAATTTTCAGTTCTTTTTTAAGAAATGTTCACATGTCAATTTTTTTTTTTTTTTTAGCTCTGGAAAAGAAAGTGATGTAATTGCAAGTAATCAAAAAACTTTTCCTTAATTTACTCATGAAACAAAAGATATTCACAAAAATGTATGTTCTAACTGAGGAATAAATTAGGACACCCCCACATATCCTCCCACTTAAAGTGGCTCAAATCACACAGAGGTGTATCACATCAGGTACACATGATTAGAACATCGTTACTTAAACCTCAGACATTTAGTTTGGTGTGCTCATGACTGCTGCGGTGAGAGTGAACACCGTGGTGAGATCAACAGAGCTGTCTGAGGCCTTCAGAAAGAAAATTGTAGCATCTTATAAGTCTGGTAAGGGGTTTAAAAAGATCTTGAAAGAATTTGACATTAGTCATTCCACGGTCCGGAAAATAGTATATAAGCAGAGGACTTTCCAAACAACTGCCAATATGCCCAGGTCTGGCCGTCCAAGCAAGTTGACCCCTAGAGCAGACCTCAAGATGCTAAAAGAAGTCTCTAAAAGCCCTAAAATGTTATCACAGGACCTATAGCAGGCTCTTGCTACTGTTAATGTGAAAGTGCAAGGTTGTCCTAATTTATTCCTCAGTTAGAATACACATTTTTGTGGATATTTTTTGTTTCATGAGTAAATCAAGGAAAATCTTTGTTGTTTACCTGAAATTACATCACTCTCTTTTCCAGAGATAAATAAAAAAAGATTTTACATTGATATGTGAACATTTCTTAAGAAAGAACTGAATATTTCATGGGGTGTCCTAATTTTTTCACATGATTGTAGTTGTTACTAATTTAAGTTGCTTGGTAAGAGAAAGAACTCTCTAAAAAAAAACAAACAAACCCAAAACATTTGAAACAAACTTAACAGGAAAGATTAACAAACAACTGTCTGATAAACGATAGGTATGTATACAAAAAAAACCCCACCCTAATAACCCCACCCCCCTTTTACGCGGAAGAGGTTTCTACCATAGCCCAGGTGCTAAATGCTCTGACGCTGCTCCAACAATCATAGAATTCCTATGAGCGTCAGAACATTTAGCGTCTTGAGCTGTGGACGAAACCTCTCTTGCGGCTTAGTAAAAGAGGGTCTAAGTCAGTGGTCTCAAACTTGCGGCCCGGGGGCCACATGCGGCCCACCAGGTACTATTTTGAGGACCTCGGTATGTTTATCATAATCACAAAAGTAAAATAAAACAGTTTCTTGATCATATGCCTCTTTACCTATAAATTACAATATTATTATTAAGACTTAGCCAAAAGGAAAGATTTATAAACTATAAAGAGTTTTACCTCATGCACAATTGTCATTTCTTTAATAAGACATTAACTATTTTTTTCTGAGGCCCTCCAAGTATCTACAAATCTAAAATGTGGCCCTGAAAAGGGTTTGAGTTTGAGACCACTGGTCTAAGTGAATTAAATGTTCAGATGCCAAATCCTTTATGGCTTAAATTATTATCAGGCACTTTAAGTGACTGAAGACGATGCAAATCTGAAATGGAAGCAGGTGAAGCCTTAACATTGGTGATGCTCAGTCATAGCTTTAAGATCTAAAAAAAAATCAACAAGACTGCTGTATTCTACAATAACTAGAGCTTTCTCTGCAATTTAAAAGGTAATTTGAAAATAAATCGAATTACAATAATCAAACTGAAAAATTATAAAAGGACTTTATTAATACAGCAAAATGTTCTTTATAAAAATTAGTGCACTAACCTGAGTTGTTTAAGCTTACAACCTCCCCCACTTTCCTAAATTAATCATTTAAATCTTAGATTAATAACTTATCGGTGCTGGGGCCAATCCTGTTCAATATGTATGTGAGTGACATTGCTGAAGGGTTAGAAGGAAAAGTGTGCCTTTTTGCAGATGATACCAAGATTTGTAACAGAGTAGACACCGTAGAGGGAGTGGAAAATATGAAAAAGGATCTGCAAAAGTTAGAGGAATGGTCTAATGCCTGGCAACTAAAATTCAATGCAAAGAAATGCAGAGTAATGCATTTGGGGATTAATCATAGGAAGGAACCGTATATGCTGGGAGGAGAGAAGCTGATATGCACGGACGGGGAGAGGGACCTTGGGGTGATAGTGTCCGAAGATCTAAAGGCGAAAAAACAGTGTGACAAGGCAGTGGCTGCTGCCAGAAGGAAGCTGGGCTGTATAAAGAGAGGCGTAGTCAGTAGAAGGAAGAAGGTGTTGATGCCCCTGTACAGGTCATTGGTGAGGCCCCACTTGGAGTATTGTGTTCAGTTTTGGAGACCGTATCTGGCGAAAGACGTAAGAAGACTTGAGGCGGTCCAGAGGAGGGCGACGAAAATGATAGGAGGCTTGTGCCAGAAGATGTATGAGGAGAGACTGGAAGCCCTGAATATGTATACCCTAGAGGAAAGGAGAGACAGGGGAGATATGATTCAGATGTTCAAATACTTGAAGGGTATTAACGTAGAACAAAATCTTTTCCAGAGAAAGGAAAATGGTAAAACCAGAGGACATAATTTGAGGTTGAGGGGTGGTAGATTCAGGGGCAATGTTAGGAAATTCTATTTTACGGAGAGGGTGGTGGATGCCTGGAATGCGCTCCCGAGAGAGGTGGTGGAGAGTAAAACTGTGACTGAGTTCAAAGAAGCGTGGGATGAACACAGAAGATTTAGAATCAGAAAATAATATTAAATATTGAACTAAGGCCAGAAAATAATATTAAATATTGAACTGGGCAGACTTGCACGGTCTGTGTCTGTGTATGGCTGTTTGGTGGAGGATGGGCTGGGGAGGGCTTCAATGGCTGGGAGGGTGTAGACGGGCTGGAGTAAGTCTTAACAGAGATTTCGGCAGTTAGAACCCAAGCACAGTACTGGGTAAAAAAATTTAAATTGAATCAGGTTGGGCAGACTGGATGGACCATTTGGGTCTTTATCTGCCGTCATCTACTATGTTACTATGTTAGAATAACCCCCAAAACTATGAAGGATTTTCTACAGGTAAGGACTCGTCCTGTCCTAGTGGTACACATCCTACAGTTCTACTAAACCACAAGACCTTATTTATTAAAGCTAAATGCCAATAAAACTAAGTACAAGCCTAAATTTTACTTTTCTTAATACAATGAATTGGGAACCTCAGACCTAGGAGCGTTTGAAGGCTATATTTGAGTCAATAATTTTAAAGGAATAATTCACCACAAATCCAGCTCCAGATTCAGGGACCCCGATTCTCCAAAAGTGCGTCCCGATTTTAGGCAGCTGTAGACGTCCTACAGCTGTCTAATCAGCCAATCGGGATGCACGTTTTTTAAAAATAAATGCTCCCCAGGCAGGCCTGAAGGCGCCTCCGGGAGCCTAGGGAGACCCGCAAGATGCCTAAGCTCGCCTACAGGCCTTAGGCGAACTTAGGCGGCCCTACGCGTCTCCCTAGTAGAGGAAGAGACGCTTAAAATGTAGGCCAGCAAAATGCTGGTCTACATTGTAAGTAGACGCAGCCGCTATACTGATCGCGGCAAGGGATCTCCCTGCTGCAATAAAGTATAGCGGCCGCGGCCGCCTGTCCCATCACCGACAGGAGGATGCCTAACTCCTCCTGTCGGAACCCCGGAACCCCCTCCCCCCCAAACTCGTAATCGCCGACAGGAGGATGCCCAACTCCTCCTGTCGGAACCCCGGAACCCCCTCCCCCCCAAACTCGTAATCGCCGACAGGAGGATGCCCAACTCCTCCTGTCGGAACCCCGGAACCCCCTCCCCCCCCCAAACTCGTAATCGCCAACAGGAGGATGCCCAACTCCTCCTGTCGGAACCCCGGAACCCCCTCCCCCCCCAAACTCGTAATCGCCGCCAGGAGGCTGTAGAAGCCTGGACCAATCAGGCCTTAGGCATAGCGGGTCCGCCCATCCCCACTAATCCTAAGGCCTGATTGGCCAAGGTGCCTAGCCTGGGCCAATCAGGCCTTAGATTTAGCGGGGATGGGCCGGGAAGGGGCGTGCCGTCTCATTTCCACGAGGCAGACCCGTCGGCTGGACAGCAGCAAGACCCGTCCAGCTGACCAACATTGAAAGGTTAGTTGGGGGAGGGAGATTAGTTGGGGCGGGGGGGTCGTTGGGCTTTCCGGCAGGAGGAGTTGGGCATCCTCCTGTCGGCGATTACGAGTTTGGGTGGGAGGGGGGTCCGGGGTTCCGACAGGAGGAGTTGGGCATCCTCCTGTCGGCGATTACGAGTTTGGGGGGGAGGGGGCTCGGGGTTCCGACAGGAGGAGTTAGGCATTCTCCTGTCGGCGATTACGAGTTTGGGGGGGAGGGGGCTCAGGGTTCCAACAGGAGGAGTTAGGCATTCTCCTGTCGGCGATTACGAGTTGGGGGGGAGGGGGTTCTGGGGTTCCGACAGGAGGAGTTGGGCATCCTCCTGTCGGCGATTACGAGTTTGGGGGGGAGGGGGTTCCGGGGTTCGGGGTTCCGACAGGAGGAGTTAAGCATTCTCCTGTCGGTGATGGGACAGGCGGCCGCAACAACCGCGGCCGCTATACATATTGCAGCAGGGAGATCACTTGCTGCCATAAGTATAGCGGCCGCGTCTAATTTAACCCGATTCTCTAAAGACGCCGGTCTGAATAGAACGCCTCTCCCGGGCGGCCTGCCTGGGGAGCATTTTTTTTTTTAAAAACGTGCATCCCGATTGGCTGATTAGACAGCTGTAGGACGTCAACAGCTGCCTAAAATTGGGACGCACTTTTGGAGAATCATGGCCAGATTGTCCAAGTGTGAAAATATGAAATGATCAATAACACCAGTTTAACACAAATATACAGCTCTCTGTTTAACATTTATGTAACACTGGTCATAGTTACTGTATAGAGATCATTTTATTCTTTTCATTAAAAATTTGTTTTTGAAAAAAAGAAGGACTTTTCTGTAAGTATGGTGGATAGTCTGTAAACACTCAAGGTACCAAATGACTGTGTTTGTTCAACAAGCTCTTAATCTCTTAAAGCTTACTGCTATCATAACCAGCCACCATATCTACACCATACCTCCTTAATTGTACAGTGCTCCCCCAGTCATTCGTGGTCAGCGATTTGTGGTCCCGGTCATTCATGGTATTTTCCAACTGCGAATGACCAAGCAGGAAAGGGCAGCCGGAGTGCCGGCGAGTGAAACAAGGATGAAACAAAATGGATAAGTCTGTTTGGGGTTGGGCATTATATATATTATATATATATATATATATTATATATATATATATATATATATATAATGCCCAACCCCAAACAGACTTATTCAAACATGGCCTGACGATATGCTCCATTTTGTTTCATCCTTAAGGGCACATATTTCATGCAGTCTGTTAAATTCACTTTTGAATTCATTCTTTCACTTGAATAGCGCTTCATCCACTACCAGAGTACTTACTGGACAGTCACACAATGATAAGGAATTAAGGAAGTATTCCAAGATATGGTGGTCAGTTATGATGACAGCAGTAAGCTTTAAGAAATTAAGGGCTTGTTGAATGAACACAGTCATTTGGTCCCTCCCATTCCCTCACTGCCCTGCCTACCCGCCAATCTCACCACCTGACATTACTATTATACCTGGTGTACAAGAAAGTACACAGGAAAGAAACAAGCACAAAGGGCCTTCAAGACAGGGAAAACAGCTCAGTTTATTAGACTCGACACGGGCCATGTTTTGGCAAATCTGCCTTCATCAGGAATCTGGATTAAAAAAAAAAAAAAATGCTAGCGACGCGTGTTCTCTGATCCCTTTTCTGTCGGGATGTGGCCGTACGAGTGCGCATGCGCGCTTACTAGGTCACTGGCAGAAGACGAACCGTCACAGAGGGAGTGAACGCGGAGTCTTGCCGTCCCTCAAACGTAAGTCTCCTCCTTTGCCCGACTCCGGCCTCTGCTCCTCACCAGTCCTGCCTTCGGTCCTGTCCCTGTTAAACCGGCTGCCAATAACAAAACCAGATGCCATGGGTTCTTCCCTTTTGCCAAATTGCTAAAGGCTCTGCCGGTCTCGATCCTGCCCATCTCTGAAGTTACTTCCTGATTTTGAGGGGCGGGATCGAGACCAGCAAAGCCTATAGCGATTTAGCAAGAGGGAAAGCCCCCCATGATGTCTGGCTTCGTTATTGCCAGCCAGTTTAGTGGGACCGAGACAGGACCGAAGGCAGGGCTGCTCACAATCCAGTTGTACCGCTAGCTCATCACTCCCCCCTCCTTCCAGCGGCCGGCAAACAACATGGAGGACTGCTTCCGGGAAGAATCGGCTTCCATGTCAAGCCTGACTCGTGACTCCATTGGAAGAAGCAAGGAGTAAAAGGAGATGGGCGGAGAGAGAGATGAGGTGTTGGAGGAAAGAGGGGAGAGAATATGCTGGATGGAGGGAGCAAGACAGATACTGGTTAGAAGACTGAAAATAAAGGGGGAAGAGAGAGAAAGAGAAGATGCTGGAAGGGAGGAGCCTCCCTCTAGCCGACCTCTTTGTTCGTGTTCCGTCGGGGGTCAGGTTCCTGAAGAAGGGCTCCTCCCGAAACCAGCGCGGTCGAACCTCTTCTCCTGGCACGGTATTTTGCGTTTATCAGTTTGTGAGATAGTTTCAGATAAGTATTGTGTTCATTTGATTTTTGCATGGTGATTTTTGATTTTGTTGTGTGAGTCGGGGGGTCTGGCTGGCAGGGTTTGTTTGGGGGTTGCTCAGGTTGTTTGTGTTGAGTTTAATTTACTCACTTTGATTGTTTGATTTGTTTGATTTAGTGGACTCAGGTCCCTTTAATTTCAGCACACTCAGGGTGCTCAATGATGGTGTGTGGGTGGAGGCTTACCGCCTTGACCCAGAAGTGAAGTGTCGGAGCTGTGCTCCTATCACTGAGGGTTCACACTGAGAGCACCCTATATTATATTCACCCCATTTTGGTTTGTTAGTTGCGAGCCAATTTTGGCATCTTGAGCGTCCCCCACACAAACCTTGATGTGACTAGGTTGCCTTTTTGTGTTTTTTCTACGGAAGGGAGGAGTTAGCAAAAAAAAAAAAAAAAACTTCCCAAAAAAACAAACTGGAGAAATAGAAGCAGATAGAGATGCAGAAAAATAAATGGAGGAAAACTGAAAGATAAGGTTAAAGTCAGAGATGGATGTAGGAGAGGAAGTGAAGACAGGAATGAGAGAAGAGCCAGATAGACTGCAAATCCTGGTAAGAAAATTGAGAGAAGAGAGCAGAAACTGGGATAAACATGAATAAAATGGCCAGACAATAAAAGTAGACTGCTTTCTTTTTATATTCCAAAGTGTATAGTGTTTTTTCTCTTTTTCTGCTGTTGAACTGCATATTGCTGGACAGGGGGAGCAGGAAGAGGTGCTGATGGACAGGGGGGGAATGAAGGGAGGCCTACTGCTGGACAGGGGGAGCAGGAAGAGGTGCTGATGGACAAGGGAGCAGGAAGAGGGGGGAGGTAAAATAAAGGGAGAAGGGCTGCTGTTGGATAAGGTGAGCAGTGATGGGGTGGTGGAGGACACAGGGGAGGTAAAAGGAAGGGAGAATGAACAGGGGGAGCAGACAAGGGGTGGTGGTGGACAGCCAAGGAAAAAAAAGAAAGAAAGAAAGAAAGAAAGATAGAAATACAGAAAGCGGCTAAGGAGAGAGAAAAATAAAGACAGACACACACACATATTCTAGCACCCGTTAATTTAACGGGCTATAAGACTAGTATATATATAAGTTGAATCAGAGGAGAAGCTTCCGCCCACACACACGCGACGGCAGGCAGGCAGGCAGGTAGGTTTAGCTGGCTTGAGCAACTTACTTTACTAACGCGCCGTGAAGGTAAGGGGGGGGAGGGAGATAGATTCGGTAGGTAGGAGGGCCATGCGCATTCCCTCCCTTAACTGTGGGGACAAGGCCATTCACCGCTCCACGGGGCGGTGGATGACCTTGTCCACATGCCCGCAGTGGGCACTTCCCCTCCCCCACTGTTTCGGCGGGTTATCTGCGGTTATCTGCAGGTAACAGCTACCTTGTCATTCTCTAGTAGATTGAACTTGTTCAGTCACCCTTATTTGAGCTATCATTAGTCTTAAAAAAAACAAAAAAAACTTATTTAGGTAGAAATACTATTGCACAAACAGAAAACTTAATTGCTTGGTGTGGATGTGTATGAAAAAAATATAAAACGATGAAAAATAGTGTTAGAAATGAAAAATAACAATTTTCTGATAAAAAAAAATTCAAAAACATATGTAAGAAAGGCCAACTAATGAATTGATCAGAGAAAAACAGGCAGCACCTAAAAACCAGTTGAATCATAAAAAATGAGTAAAAATGGCAGAAACAAAATCAGTGAGACATGTACCAAGCTACCTAAAAATTTTATTCGGAGCTTGTTTTTTTAAACTGTATAGTTCTTTTAACCAGACCTCCGACAGGCAGATTTGCCAAAAGACGGCCTTTGTCGGGTCTAATAAACTGAGCAGATTTCCCTGTCTTGAAGACCCTTTGTGCTTGTCTACTTCCAGTCTATTACTATCATACCAACAGATCCTAACCAAATACAGAACCAGGGATCCCAAAAATTGAACTGTAAACCCCAAGAAGTTAAACTTTGCATGTACACCACCACTAGAGAAATAAATAGAAATGCATTTCCTTTACTGTTGAATATAATACAAAGATATCTGTTATGCACATTTCCTAAAACTAGCCGCTGAGGTTAATCCTCCATTATTAATATCTTTGCATGATGACAGTATTTATTAAATGATTAAAGATCTTTATAAGAACATAAGCACATAAGCATCGCCTCTACTGAGTCAGACTACAGGTCCATCATGCCCAGCAGTCCGCTCCCGCTTCGGCCCCCCAGGTCAAATGACCTGTAAGTCATTTATTACTCTAAAGCATTCCGTATTGCATAGTACCCCTCTATTTGTACCCCTCAATCCCCTTTTCCTTCAGGAACCTGTCCAGTCCGATTTTGAATCACACAATCCCCCTTTGTTCTACCACTTCCTCTGGAAGCGCATTCCAGGTGTCCACCACCCTCTGAGTGAAGAAGAACTTCCTGGCATTTGTTCTGAATCTATCTCCCTTCAACTTTTCCGAGTGCCCTCTAGTTTTTGTTTCCCCGGCCAATCTGAAGAATCTGTCCCTCTCCACTTTCTCTATACCCTTCATGATCTTGTAAGTTTCTATCATATCCCCTCTAAGTCTCCGCTTTTCTAGGGAGAAGAGCCCCAGATTGCAAAGTAAAACTGATAAGAATATTTGAAGATCTGTGCAAGAATATTTGATGATATAAAAATAACAAAAAAATAAAAAAAGTGTGTTTGCTCTGAAGCAAGGATTCTATACTGATGACATTTCTTAAAACTTACATATTTCATTTAATACATTCAAAATAATATGCTTTTTTCTTCCTTTGTTGTCTGGACTTTTTTTTTTAATTGTGCCGATTCGTTTCTCTTTTGCTAATTCTCCTTCAAGCAGCTACTGTCCATTTGTCTTTTCTCCTCTCCCATTCTGTTCCCTCACTACACCTATCTTTGATAGATTGATTTTTCTTTAGCTCTTTCCTCTCTTTATTTTCTTTGCTACCTCTCTGTTCACTCAAGTTTCACCCTCATTCTCATCCTTCTCCTTTTTACTTCTTACATTACATTAGTGATTTCTATTCCGCCTGTGCCTTGCGGTTCTAGGCGGATTACAAATTAGAAGAGATCCGGACATTACCGAGAGAATTACGTAACAATGATTACCAACTATCAAATTCCATCTTTTTCTCTCATCCACTAGGTTTCCCATTCTTCATCTCACTCATTCAAACTCTTTCTTTCTTTCTCTTCTCCACCCCCACATCTAACATTTCTTCCTCTTTTACCCCTTTTCCTCTTGTACAACATCTTTCTCTTCCACCTCAGCTCTATCAATATTCCCTCTCTTCAACCCATGTCTAACAAGTCTCCCTCTTCCCCTACACCCCATGCATCTCTTCTCATCCTACTCCACATCCAGCAAATTTCCTCTTCCCCTACACCCTGTGCAACCTCTCTCCTTCCCACCTCATGTCGAATAATTCTCCTGCCCTTCCGCTCCACCACTCCATGTAGCATCCCTCCTTCACACCCAACCCCAAGCAATTAACCCATTTCTCTTACCTCCCCCATCTGCATCCCCTCTGTATTTCCCTACTATGTATTCTCAGCTAGTCTTCCACCCCCTGCCCCCTACCTTCACATATTTTCTATGGAAGGGTTGCCGGCAGCAATTCTCAAATGCTGCTTACAGCTAACCTGGAAGATCTCTCTCTACAGTGTAACACCTAAACAGGAAGTTGAGTCAGTGGGGGCGGAACATGGCAGAGGGGAGACTTCTAGGTTGGCTGCAGGCAGAGTTTGGCAATTGCTGCTGCTGCCGGCAATTCTTTCAGCTTACTTCCCCATATCAGCAAGGTCAAGAGTGCAGAAGCGTTGAACGGACCCTGTGCCTGAACTGGGAGACCCAGGCCCATCCATGGCTATGCCTCTGCTGGTGAATTGTGTTTATATGGTCAATAAGGGCCACCTCTTTGCAAAGGTTGGTGCTCCAAAGATTCTGAATACTAAGGATGATAATGCAAAACTAAGCCTTCTGTATTTAAGGATCCTTAGTTATAGGAGAAAAATACTTTCCAACTTTATTAGACAATGGAAAATGCTGAATGGCAATTTCAAGCAGACATACATTTAGAAACATTGAAAATCAAAATCAGAACAAGAAATTTCACCTAGAAAAAAAAAAGGGATCCTACTTTATTTTTATTTAGCATTTGATATACTGCCTTTACTGAAAATTGAGGCCAGAGCGGTAAACATACATAATAAAAACAGAGATTGGGAAAAGAACTCCAATTTAGACAGGAAAGTTAACACTGAACAAGAGCACTCAAACTACGGAGTAAAAAAAATCCCTTACAGGATACATGGCCCCAGGGAAAGGTTTTAATCCAAGTTTCCACCCTCAAAGGCCTGTGTGAATAAATGAGTCTTCAGTTGGAGGAAAATTGGCAGGGCATTCCAGAGTAAAGAGGAGAAATAAAAGAAAGCTGACTGGCATGTAGACTCTAAATGTGCATGCAAGGGAGGGGAAATGGATATTCTTTTCTCATATAATGAAAAGATTGTATAGGTTGAATTTAAAGATGTGATTAAATTTGCAAGATAAGGTGGCCATATTTGGAAGAGAGTATGAAGAGTTAGTGTAAGTACAATGAAGAGTGTATGCCCACACTTTTTTGGCTTGCGAGCTACTTTTAAAATGACCAAGTCAAAATGATCTACCAACAATAAAATAAAAAAAACAAACCACAAAGCACACTGTACACAGAGAAAATGTTAATTATCATTTATATTGAGGGTTTTTTTCAGAGGTCAAGGCAGATGACTTTAAAATATGCAATGTCACCTCAGTAACAACTATACAAAAATACACAAATATATCCCTCCCTTTTTACAAAATCGCGATAGCGTTTTTTAGCGCAGGGAGCTGCGCTGAATGCCCTACACTGCTCTCGACGCTCATAGGCTCCTTGCACTAAAATCCACTACTGCGGTTTAGTAAAAAGGGGGCCATAGTGCAAAATATAGACAGCAGATATAAATTCACAAAACGGACACATTTTGATCACGAAATTGAAAATAAAATCATTTTTTCCTACCTTTGTCTGGTGATTTCATGACTCTCTGGTTGCACTTTCTTCTTCTGACTGTGCATCCAATATTTTTTCCCTTCTTTCGGCCTACCTGCATGCTTTGTCTCCTCCAGACCTCATTCCATTCCCCAACCAACATCTCTGTCCTTCCATGAGTCCAACTTTTTCTTCCTCTCTCCCTGCCCCCCTCCCCTTTCTTTATGTCTCTCTGCCTGTCTTTCTGTCTCCCTGTATCCCCATGCCACTGCCAGGGCTGTCATTTGGGAACAGGCCCCCAAGCCACCGCCAACTTCTGGGCCCCCAAGTCACCGCAGATGCCGCCGTTGCCGAGTTCTTCGTTTTCTGACACTGCAATAGGCCAGCAGCTATCTCCCTAATGTCAATTCTGACATTGGAGAGGAAGTTCTGGGCCAGCCAGGCAGCGATTGGCTGGCCCAGAACTTCCTCTCAGATGTCAGAATCGACGTCAGGGAGTACGCTTCTGCAAGGAGAGCTTGGGGCGGCGGTGGGTGATTTAAGGGAGAGGAAGGCTGATCGGCCCAGTAGATCGCGAAGGCAACGCGAGTCAATCACATAGCCCGGGATGGGCTCCGCAATCGACTCGCGTTGCCTTCGAGATCTACCAGTCGATTGCGATCGACGTATTGGGCACCCCTGATTTAGGTATAGGGATCAAAACAATGATTGATGTTGATTTTGGATATATATCTTTGTCTAAGCATATGTTAAAGGATGCCAGCCATCACATAAAATCAGGAGGAGGAGGAGGAGTAGTCCCCAACCCTGTCCTGGAGGACCACCAGGCCAATCGGGTTTTCAGAATAGCCCTAATGAATATGCATGGAGCAGATTTGCATACCTGCCACTTCTATTATATGCAAATCTCTCTCATGCATATTCATTAGGGCTAGCCTGAAAACCCGATTGGCCTGGTGGTCCTCCAGGACAGGGTTGGGGACCACTGCTCTAGCATGTTAGCTGGACAGATATCCAAGCAGCAAAATTTTGGGGAGATCCTTTTTAATAGGTTAGAGACTTGTTGTGGGGTGACAGCAGAGAACTCCTTCCAGCTTCTGTCAGTTGGTATTCCTTTCTCCCTACTGTCATTTACAATATTTGTTTCGTTGCAGTCTTCCACGGTATGTGTGAAAGACTCCTTCACTATTCTAATTTTTTCCTGAAAGTAACTTGCCATGCTAGCTTGAGTGTATCTCATTTAAAAGTGCAGTAATTGCAGTTTCTGTACTGAAGTCTTTTCTGAAATCTGATTGTCTTGGATGTAGAACGTTTGCCTGTTCTTAAAAAATTTGAAAGCTGTTTTAAAAACAATTTTCTCTGTGAACTTGGAAAGGAAACAGAACAGACAGACTGGTTACTAATTATTGGGATCAGAAGGATTAAGAGAAGGTTTCTTTAAGATTAGAAAACTGTCCTAGTCAGACCAAGTAGAAGGTACTAAAGCGATGATAGACTAGTATTGATCATTGTGAATGCCAGAGGTAGAAAGCAATGAGGTGATATGTTGATCCATTCAAAAGGGACTGGATTGAGAGGAGAGGTAGTTTTCCTCAGTGAAAGAAGTTTTTGTTAAAGCTGTAAGAGCAGGCAAAGTAAAAGAGGTCCTGGAATGTGTACCAATAAAATTCTTGATGTTACTACTTGCTTAGAGTGACTAGGAACTAACAATGTCTGTTGGAAATTTGAGAGACTTGTTCTTAAGAGTATTTTTGCGCCAAAATCTATTGCCAGAGCATCTGGACCAGGACACGAAGAGGGATCAGTTTCTGATCTAAGTATAGAAAACAATACTTTTGATGGGTTGGATGAATTTCTTAGCATACAGGAATAAAAAGTCTTTTTAGTCAACTTTAGCTGAGAATTAAAGTCTTGCTGCATACCTTGGTAATTTTGTAAAGCGTCAGGGATTTTTTTTAGCCAGAGGTACTCTGCTCTTCTGAGCTATCTCTTTAGAAGGTGTAGTCCTGCATGATATCACCTATAATTGTTATTGTGAGAAGATGAATGGGAATTTGTATTTTGAGAGGCTAAATTGTCTAGCGCAGAACCAAGAACAGCATTCCAAGAAACAGTCTGCTCATCAAACGACTGGGATAAGAAGTTTGGTGAATAGAAAGAAAACAAAGGAGTAGATGAGGAGATATCAATTTTCCCAAACTTTCTAAATTATGAGACCTCCTCAATACTGCTTGCTGGGACTAGTCAATGGCCTGGGTAGTAGGTGGCAACAATGGATTAAATGGCTAGACCTAACAGCAGCATGCAGTGTTATAACAGCTCAATGGAAACAATCTAGTGGACCTTCCTTGGACGACTGAAGATTGAGAGTGAAACTCTTGATGGAGATGGAGTGCCTTATGGCTCTACAGAAAGGACTTATGAACAACATTTAACAGTGAGTACACCTTGTCACTGCTGAGTACGTTCTAGAGGAATTTTTAAACCCTATATATAATTATTACCAGTTCACAAATATAATTCAAGTACAATTAGAGGACTTAGTAAAGCATTAATAGTATCTATTCTCATTTTTGACTCAATATTTTCTGGTGGGTATACTGAGCTAAAATTAGTTTACTGGGACTTTCTAGAGACTATCTTAATAGCAAATGTTAAGTCCACAAAGTAAAAAACATTATAGCACTTAAATGAGACAAATGGAATAGTTATATTTTATTTGATAACTTTCTTTAAGTCCTACCGGACCAATCCAGACAAGCGAGTTATGGATAGAGACAGAGGGAAAAAAAGTAGTCCTATATAATATGATCCTTAAGGATATTGTGCAGCAATACAAAGCTCAGTATTTTAATAGACAAAACCGTGGCACATGTCTGTACTGCCATTACAGACCATACATTTGAGGCAGAAAGCACAGTTACTTACCGTAACAGGTGTTATCCAGGGACAGCAGGCAGATATTCTTGACTGATGGGTGACGGCACCGACGGAGCCCCGGTACGGACAATTTTAGAGTGATTGCACTCTAAGGACTTGGAAAGTTCTAGCGGGCCGCACCGCGCACGCGCGAGTGCCTTCCCGCCCGACGGAGGCGCGCGGTCCCCAGTTAAGATAAGCCAGCTAAGAAGCCAACCGGGGAGGTGGGTGGGACGCAAGAATATCTGCCTGCTGACCCTGGATAACACCTGTTACGGTAAGTAACTGTGCTTTATCCCAGGACAAGCAGGCAGCATATTCTTGACTGATGGATGACCTCCAAGCTAACAAAAAGAGGGATGGAGGGAAGGTTGGCCATTAGGAAAATAAATTTTGCAAAACAGATTGGCCGAAGTGTCCATCCCGTCTGGAGAATGCATCCAGACAATAATGAGATGTAAAAGTATGAACTGAGGACCAAGTAGCAGCCTTGCAGATTTCCTCAATAGGCGTGGAGTGGAGGAAATGCACGCTGCCAGCCAATTAGACAACGTACGTTTAGAAACAGGATGTCCCAATTTATTCGGATCAAAGGACAAAAAGAGTTGAGGAGTTGATCTGTGGAGCTTAGTACGCTGCAAATAGTAAGCTAAAGCCCTTTTACAATCCAAAGTATGTAGAGCCTGTTCTCCAGAATGAGAGTGAGGTTTTGGAAAGAAGACAGGCAGAACAATGGATTGATTGATATGGAATTCAGAGACAATCTTAGGGAGAAACTTTGGATGTGTACGCAGAACCACCTTGTCATGATGAAAGACTGTAAAAGGTGGACCAGCAACTAGTGCATGGAGCTCACTGACCCTCCTGGCAGAGGTTAGGGCAATAAGGAAGAGGACCTTCCAAGTGAGAAACTTGAAAGAGGCAGTAGCCAAAGGTTCAAATGGAGGCTTCATTAAGGCGGAAAGAACCAGATTGAGATCCCAGACTACAGGAGGGGCTTTAATAGGTGGTTTCACATTGAAAAGACCACGCATGAATCTGGACACCAAGGGATGAGCTGAGAGAAGTTTCCCCTGAACTGGCTCATGAAAAGCAGCAATAGCACTGAGGTGGACTCTGATGGAAGTAGATTTGAGACCAGAGTCAGACAAAGAAAGTAGATAATCCAACAAAGTCTCCACTGCAAGGAAAGTGGGATTAAGATGATGAAGAAGACACCAGGAAGAAAACCGTGTCCATTTCTGATGGTAACATTGCAGAGTGGCCAGTTTCCTAGAGGCATCCAGAATGGAACGAACAGGCTGAGACAAGAGTATCATGTGCAGTCAGCCCGAGAGAAACCAAGCTGTCAGGTGCAGAGACTGAAGGTTGGGATGCAGAAGGGTTTCCTGATGTTGCGTAAGCAGAGAAGGAAACAGTGGAAGAAGAATAGGCTCCCTGGAACTGAGTTGAAGTAGAAGGGAGAACCAATGTTGTCTGGGCCATCGTGGAGCAATCAGAATCATGGTGGCTTGTTCCCTCTGGAGCTTGAACAAGGTTCGTAACATGAGAGGCAGAGGAGGGAAAGCATACAGGAACAGATTGGACCAATCCAGAAGAAATGCATCCGCTGCCAGTCGGTGAGGAGAGGAGAGTCTGGAGCAGAAGTGGGGCAGCTGGTGATTGTGAGGAGCTGCAAAGAGGTCTATCTGAGGAGTGCCCCACTGAGCGAAGATAGACTGTAGAGTGAAAGGATCGAGCGTCCACTCGTGAGGCTGGAGAATTCTGATGAGATTGTCCGCTAGGGAATTCTGTTCTCCTTGAATGTAGATCGCTTTCAGGAACAAGTGGTGATCTGTGGCCCAAGCCCAAATCTTCTGGGCTTCCTGGCACAAGAGGCGAGATCCTGTCCCACCCTGTTTGTTGATGTAGTACATCGAGACTTGATTGTCGGTGCACAGCAGGAGTACTTGAGGAAAGAGAAGATGTTGGAAGGCCTTGAGGGCATAAAACATCGCTCTGAGTTCCAGGAAATTGATGTGATGCTTCATTTCCTGGGCTGTCCAAAGACCCTGAGTCTTGAAGTCGTTCAAATGAGCGCCCCATGCATAAGGGGAGGCATCGGTGGTGATGACAAGCTGATGAGGAGGTAGATGGAACAGAAGACCTCTGGAGAGATTTGAGGATATCAACCACCATTGTAGAGACTGACGAAGAGATGATGTCACAGATATGTGTCGTGAGCAAGAATCCGTCGCTTGGGACCACTGGGTAGCTAGGGTCCATTGAGGAGTGCGCAGGTGAAGACGTGCGAATGGTGTGACATGAACTGTGGAGGCCATGTGACCCAAGAGTATCATCATTTGCTTGGCAGAGATGGAACGTTGAGGAAGCACCTGCTGACATAGACATTGAAGGGTCTGAACATAAGAACATAAGCAATGCCTCTGCTGGGTCAGACCTGAGGTCCATCTTGCCCAGCAGTCCGCTCACGCGGCGGCCCAACAGGTCCAGGACCTGAGCAGTAATCCTCTATTTATACTCTTCTATTCCCTTTTCCAGCAGGAAAATGTCCAATCCTCTCTTAAATCCCAGTACTGTATTCTGCCCTATAACGTCCTCCGGAAGCGCATTCCAAGTGTCCACCACACGTTGGGTAAAGAAGAACTTCCTGGCATTCGTATTGAATCTGTCCCCTTTCAACTTTTCCGAATGGCCTCTTGTTCTTTTATTTTTTGAAAGTTTGAAGAATCTGTCCCTCTCTACTCTCTCTATGCCCCTCATGATCTTATAAGTCTCTATCATATCCCCTCTAAGTCTCCTCTTCTCCAGGGAAAAGAGACCCAGTTTCTTCAATCTCTCAGAATATGAAAGGTTTTCCATCCCTTTTATCAGACGTGTCGCTCTTCTCTGAACTCTCTCGAGTAACGCCATATCCTTCTTAAGGTATGGCGACCAAAACTGGACACAGTATTCCAGGTGTGGGCGCACCATCGCCCGATACAGCGGCAGGATAACTTCTTTTGTCCTGGTTGTAATACTCTTCTTGATTATACCTAGCATTCTATTCGCTCTCTTAGCAGCTGCTGCGCACTGTGCCGTCGGCTTCATTGACCTGTCCACCATTATCCCCAAGTCCCTCTCTTGGGTACTCTCATTCAATAACATCCCTCCCATCGTATAGTTGTACCTCGGGTTTCTGCTTCCCACATGCAATACTTTACATTTCTCAACGTTGAACTTCATTTGCCATTTTGTCGCCCATTCCCCTAGTTTGTTCAAGTCTCTTTGCAATTCCTCACAGTCCTCTTTAGTCCGAGCTCCCCTAAATAGTTTGGTGTCATCTGCAAATTTTATTATCTCACACTTCGTCCCTGTTTCTAGATCATTTATGAATATATTAAATAACAGCGGCCCGAGCACCGAGCCCTGCGGAACACCACTCGTGACCCTCCTCCAGTCAGAGTAGTGGCCCTTCAACCCTACCCTTTGTTTCCTACCTGCCAACCAGTTTCTGATCCATCTATGTACGTCTCCGTCCACCCCATGGTTCTTCAGTTTCCGGAGTAATCGTTCATGAGGCACCTTGTCAAAGGCTTTTTGGAAATCAAGGTACATGATGTCTATGGGGTCACCTATGTCCATCTGTTTGTTAATTCCTTTGAAGAAGTGTAGTAAGTTGGTTGGACTGAAGACGGTTGGAAGGCAGGAACGCTCTCATGAGGACTGTGTCTAACACCGCTCCAATGAATTGAAGCCTCTGAGTGGGGATGAGATGAGATTTGGGTAAATTGATCTCGAACCCCAGGATCTGCAGAAACATGATGGTTTGATTGGTGGCTAGGAGTACAGCCTGAGAGGAATTGGCCTTGATTAACCAATCGTCCAGGTAAGGAAAGACCTGAAGGTGGTGAGAGCGTAGAAAAGCAGCCACCACAATCAGACATTTGGTGAACACTCTTGGAGAGGATGCAAGACCGAAGGGGAGCACCTTGTATTGGTAATGACAGTGATTGATCATGAAACGGAGGTACTGTCTGGAGGCCAGATTGACGGGTACATGAGTGTATGCCTCTTTGAGATCGAGGGAGCATAGCCAGTCGCTTTGATGGAGAAGAGGATAAAGAGTTGCCAGAGAAAGCATCTTGAATTTCTCCTTGACCAAACATTTGTTGAGATTGCGAAGATCTAGGATGGGTCTGAGATCCCCTGTTTTTTTGGGGACCAGAAAATAACAGGAGTAGAATCCCTGCCCCTTCTGATCTAGAGGAACTTCCTCTATGGCGTTTAGGAGGAGGAGGGATTGAACCTCCTGAAGGAGAGAAGATTGAGAGGTGTTCATAGCAGACTCTCTTGGCAGACTTTGTGCAGGACGTGTCTGAAAGTTGAGAGAGTAGCCATGGCGGATGATGTTGAGGACCCACTGATCCGATGTGATGTTCTCCCAACGGCTGATGTAACAAGAAAGACGTCCTCCTATGGGTCGAGGGAGATGGGCAGATGGTGGAATACTGGCTATGCTTTGGAGAACCACGTCAAAAGGGTTGGGTAGACTTTTGTGGTGGAGGAGGCTTCACCTGTTGCTGCTGGGCTGGCCTAGGCGGTTGTCGCTGTTGTTGGCGCTGACGTCTAGGCTGTTGAGGAGCCAGTGGCAAGGGACGGGCAGCATAGCGGCGCTGGTAGGCGGATTGTTGGCAAAAAGGCCGAGCAGGTGGAGTCTTTTTCTTAGTCTTCAGGAGAGTATCCCACCGAGTCTCATGGGCAGACAGCTTTTGTGTAGTGGAATCCATGGACTCTCCAAAGAGCTCATCACCTAAGCAGGGAGCATTTGCTAGGCAGTCCTGATGATTTACATCGAGCTCTGAGACTCTGAGCCATGCCAACCGACGCATGGCAACAGACATAGCCGTGGCTCTAGAAGTCAATTCAAAAGTGTCATAAATTGACCTAACTAGGAATTTTCGTAAATGGAGAAGAGAGGAAGAACAGGCATGAAAAGCAGATTTCTTGCGGTCAGGGAGGTACTTTTCAAAAGCAGCCATGTTTTGAATGAGGTGCTTTAAATAAAAGGAAAAATGAAAAGCATAGTTCCCTGACCTATTGGCTAACATGGCATTTTGATATAAACGTTTGCCAAATTTGTCCATGGCCTTTCCTTCTCTGCCAGGAGGGACTGAGGCATGCACACTAGCTCCCGCTGATTTCTTAAGTGTGGATTCTACCAAAAGAGACTCATGCGGGAGCTGAGGTTTGTCAAAACCAGGAATGGGGATAACTTTGTACAAGGAGTCCAATTTACGAGGAGCTCCTGGTACAGTCAGCGGAGTCTCTAGATTTTTATAAAAAGTCTCCTGTAAGATGTCATGGAGAGGAAGTTTGAGAAATTCTCTTGGAGGCTGGTCAAAGTCCAGAGCATCAAGGAATGCCTTGGATTTCTTAGACTCAGCCTCCAAGGGAATAGAAAGAGATTCACACATCTCTTTTAAGAAAGAGGTAAAGGATGTGGAATCTTGTTTAGAAGAGGGATCTGCAACAAGTTGATCCTCTTCATCAGAGGAACACTCACCCTCAGACAGAAAAGGGTCTTCAGAGTCACCCCACAAATCAGGGTCCCTAATATGTGAGCTACGGTCTCGAGACTCCGGAGTGGAGGGTTCCAGGTTTCGGGTTTTGCGCGCCGACTTACCTGACCTCATAGACACGGTACCGGGAGATGTGACATGCTGCGTCGGCACCGAAGTCTGCACCGCCTGGTGTTGAGCTCTCGGTTCCGGTGCTAAGATTGGCATCGAAGTCGATGAAGCAGTGTGGACCGGTACCGACAAAGTGGATGCCGATAAAAGGGGGCGCTCCACTGTCGGTACCGGTGGCTCAGACCGGACCGGGACTGGAAGGCTCGGTGTCAAAAGTGCGGGAAGGAGTTGTTGCAACTGCTCCTTAAGTTGCACTTGCAGGACAGCAGCAATCCGCTCGTCCAGCGAAGGCACCAGTACCGCCTTTTTCTTCTGCGGTACCTGTGGTGCCGCTCTACGCTCCGAGGATGAGGAACCCGATGTTGAGGGGCTCACCTCAATAGGAGCGGAGCGCTTCCGTGGGCGCCTCGAGGTCGGCAGGACTGGACTCGCTGCTACTGAGACCGGAGGACGCTCCAACGGGGAAGGCTTCTTAGCCGGCTTACCTGCGGGATGTGACGCCGGCGCGGTATTGCGCGGTGTCGATGAAGTAGGTGCCGACTGAGATGAGGCCGATGTCGGTGCCGGTGCTGCGGAATCAGACATCTCGGCGCCAAATAACAACCGCTGTTGGATCTGGCGGTTTTTTAGAGTTCTCTTTTTTAAAGTCGCACAGCGGGTGCAGGTGGACGCTCGATGGTCAGGACCAAGACACTGCAGACACCAGTTGTGCGGGTCTGTGAGTGAAATTGGTCGAGCGCACCGCTGGCACTTCTTAAACCCGGGTTGAGGGGGCATGAAGGTAAAAACGGCTTCTGCCAAATCGAAGGCCGAGGCCTCGATGGTGGCAACAGGCCCCGCCGGGGCGAAACCAAAAAAATGAAAAAGAATACAAAATTAGGTTTTTTGTTGTTTTTTTTTAAACAAAGAAAAGAAAAGAAAAAGAAGGAAACAATATTTCCGAACAAGTTTACGCGAGCGGGAAGGCGTAAGGAACAAAAGTTTTCAACAGCCGTTGAAACGTGCGTCTTCTTAGCTCCGCGGAAACTAAGAAACTGGGGACCGCGCGCCTCCGTCGGGCGGGAAGGCACTCGCGCGTGCGCGGTGCAGCCTGCTAGAACTTTCCAAATTCTTAGAGTGCAATCACTCTAAAATTGTCCGTACCGGGGCTCCGTCGGTGCCGTCACCCATCAGTCAAGAATATGCTGCCTGCTTGTCCTGGGATAAATAATGTTACACAGACAATGACAATATTATGGCATAAACTCAACTGATAGGACACAAATTCACTAAGTCAGGAGAAGAAAACCATGAAGTATACAAGAAGAGTATGAGGCAAACATAATGAAACCTATGAATGAAAATAAGAGAAAAAAGAAACAAATCAAACTGAGCTCAAATACAAGTAGTCAGGGAGGGCTCCTGAACTGTCTGGTAGGACTAAAGGAAAGAAAGTTATCAGGTAAGACATAACGTTTCTTTCCTTTGCATCCTACCAGACCAGTCCATATAAGTGGGATGTAGCAAAGCAGTTCCCAGCTAAAAAAAGGGGTGGGATTAAAAGATAAAGACAAAAAAATAAAATAAAAATCAGCCCACTGCTTTAATGTCTGACCTTAAGACAACAGCTCCAAATTGCAAACAGAAGGCAAAAGAGAGAAACAACAAAAGGTGAGATATTCAGCTTGATAAAGGAAGGTGAGATAGCATGAAAAGTTAGCCAAGTCAACTTGAAACAGGGAACCATATTGTCAAGCTTGATTCAGGAAACCACTGCATACTGTTCAAGAAAGGGACCTGTGGAAGTTATCTGCCAGCCTAAGCCCAGCTATCCATACCAGCAAAAAGGAACCAGAGCTATTAGACTAGGAAAAGAGAAGTAAGCTATTCGGCTCAAGAAGGAGCACAGACAACTAATTTAAGAAAAGAATAGAGCTATTGAGGCTAACAGAATAGAGCTATTAAGTCTGAACAGAGAGCTGACCTACTCAGCTTGAGAAGAGAGATGAATGGCACAGTACAAAATGAGATATGTAACTCAGCCTCATAAAAGGAGTTAAAAAACTACTGAATCTGTGAAAGGAGTTACCCAGATTAAGAAGACCGTCATGCCAAGAAGTCCGAGAGCGCTGTGCTATGCCAGATGAACAAAAAGGAGGCTATTTAAAGGTAAAGGGGTTGGGACTTGATGCTTTTTCCGTGTGGTTACAGTCAAAGCAGTTTACATATTTTAGACACACTTAGTTTGTACCTGGGGCACTGAAGTGTTAAGTGACTTGCCCAGAGTCACAAAAAGCTGCAGGAGGAATCAAACTCATGGTGCCGAGGCAGCTGCTCTAACCACTAGGCCACTCCTCCACTTCACTCCACTTGAGTGGAGAAGTTATGCTCTTCATAAGAAGAGAATTGAGCCATTTTGCTGACAGCTGAGCTATGCAGTTAGAAAGGGAATTGAAGCAGTGAGATGGGAGGTCCTGAGCCACAAAATCCCCTCCTTCCCTCGAGCCCTGAAATGCTAGAAGCGGCAGCAGGCCTGAGCCTTGAACCCCACCTCCCTCCTAACCCAAAGTACCAGCATGACAGTGGTCCTGAGCTGCAGATCCCCCCTCCTTCAAGCACCTAAGATCCGAATCAGCTGAGACGGGAACTCCCCTCCCTCCCGCCCTAAAGCGCCAGCATGGCAGTAGTCCTGACCCACAAAGCCCCAAAGAAGCTGAAGCAGGCGGTGGTCCTGAGCTGTGAATCCCCTCGCTCCCTTCCTTACCCAAAGCGGCAACTAGCCATCAGGAGCCAGTGCTCAAGCAGGATGCTCCTGGCCAGCCCCAGTAGGGTATTTCCTCTGAAGTATCATTTCCAATGCATCAGAGGACAGTCCCTGCCGGGACTGGCCGCAAGCAGCCTGTTTTGAGTGCTGCCTCGGGTAAGGAAAGGAGGGCCCAAGGGGGTTCATAGTTCAGGACAGCCACCTGCTTCTGCTGCTTTGGGACCTGAGGGAGGGAAGCGGGCTTTGTGGTTCAGGACCGCTGGTGCGGGAGGGAGAGGGGAATTGAGATCTGTGTTAAATAAGGTTTCTAACACACTCTTAATCAACCAGAAAAACAATTATCTGGTATCCACCAATCCATGGGTGCTGGATAACTGAGAATCTATTGTATTGCAAAATTAACTTGTATCTTGAATCAAATTACCAAATGTCCTAAAGAAAAGCCATTTTCCTAAAAAAGTATTGAACTATACTTGAGTAAACAGTGTAAACCTATTTTTAAAATGCTGAATTTTTGCAGTTGCATAAGAAATGTAAAAGGGTTGAATCGCACAGATAATTAAGTCACAATACTAGAAATAATACCACTAATGAAATATACAGGGAAAAAAGGATCATATTTCCGCTCCCAAATCAGCTGACTGAAATCAAATGGAAATGAACCCAAATTAATAATTGCTGTTTATAGTAACACAAAGCCAGTCCAGCGCATTAATAATTTCTGGCGGCTTATTTTCAAGTCATGGTGACATTCTTCAGGGATCTTACGTAGTCTTATGCTTACAAGAGCAACAATCCAAATTCTCTAACTAGTACTACAAAAGCTCAGCGCTGTCCTATTTCATAACATTGGTGATGCAGTTTATCAGTACAACAGACCTCAGTGGTGACTCATTTCACACCAGGTATCATCTCAACCTGTGATTCATCCATATAGTCCAGTGGTCTCAAACTCAAACCCTTTGCAGGGCCACATTTTGGATTTGGCGTTACTTGGAGGGCCACAGAAAAAAATAGTTAATGTCTTATTAAAGAAATGACAATTTTGCATGAGGTAAAACTCTTTATAGTTTTTAATTCTTTCCTTTTGGCTAAGTCTTAATAATAATATTGTAATTTATAGCTAAAGAGATATGATCAAGAAACTGTTTTATTTTACTTTTGTGATTATGATAAACATACCGAGGGCCTCAAAATAGTACCTGGCGGGCCTCATGTGGTCCCCGGGCCGCGAGTTTGAGACCACTGATATAGTCATAAGTCTGAGTATCGTAATTTAATATTTTTATTATTATCAATATGTACTAAAACATCCAACTTCTACATACTTTGCCGTTTAAGGTATAACAATTTTTATTGGTTTGCAGAACAAAGTACAAACAGGCACACAGGCATGGCCCAAAACAGAAAAAAGCCCCAAACAAGACCAGGACAAAAACTAAAATACAACAGCCTAAACCCCCACCCCTCTCCCCCTCCTGGAGCAGGAATGAGCTCCAGTATACAACACAAGGAAACAAAAGGGTACAACAGCAATATAAAAGGACCACATCCCTCCAGGTACAGCGCATATCCAAACAAAGCAAAACTTCACAAAGGCGCCCTATTACAGCAAAGCTAATATGATAAGGGAAAAAACCAATACCGCAATGAACCTAACTATAATATTCCCCTCCACCCAACCCAATTCGATACCTCAGCAAAGGACTCTGAAAGCCTAACGAGACATACTTTGCTGTTTAAATGTACTTATCTTTTTGCCTGATCAATTTTGTAGCAATTCCCATAAATCAGGACTCCCACAGCTGACATGGGCCATGTTTCACAATAGCTGTATCAAGAGTCCTGCTATACATCAAAAACCCTGAGCATAACCGTGCAACATTAATGGTTCTGTAATTGTCATACATTTAGTTTAAAACTGCTTTAGTTCTCTCTGGAATTAAAAATTCACACCTATACTGTGGCAAACAGCAAAGCACCAACAAGTATTGAGAACCAAGCTCATCCAGTGCCTACCGTCTGACTTGATGAAATGCAGTGGATGTGGTTTTCAGTGGTTCGCAAAGAATAAGCCTGTAGGAACTCCTCATCCTAACTTCCTCCAGCTAAGGCATGCTTGTCACAACCAGGTAATCTTATCCTGATGAAAGCAGTATTTTCTTGATGTTGTCTTTACTAATGAAAAAAGATTAACAACATGGAAAAATTAGGTTTACCTATTTATTCACACATACACTTCTCCCTCCGTATTCGCTGTGATAGGGATTAACAGACCCATGAATATAGAAAAACCGTGAATAACTTTTTCCTATGTTATTTGCTGTTTTCTATTAAAAACCATCGTGAATATGGTGAAACCGCAAATAACATGGTGAAGAAAGTGCTGGGAATCAGCGATTTCTCTATGCAAACTGATATAATTGGGGGGAAGAGCCAGCAAACTAAAAACCACAAATAATCAAAACCGCGAATGCTGAAACCGCAAATACAGAGGGAGAAGTGTACTAGTTAGCAGTGCAATAGCATCATTGTCTTATCCTATCTTTACAGATTTCACTCTTCAGCTGAGAAGAGACCTGTAGAAAGAACCAACGAACATTTTTTTCAAACAAATCAAAATATTATTAGCAGCTGATCAATTTGTTAATGCTGCTACCATATGAAGTGAACTGAATTATAGAATACAAACGCAAACTGTCATCAATCTGAACGGATGAACTAGTTGATTTAGTTAAATGTTTCTTACTAACAGTTCATGTTATAGGATTTTAAAAAGAGCAGCTACAGAGATGCATATAAGCTTACAACTGTTTTAATCCTTTACAAAAATTCAGCAAGCTAAGGAAAGTGAATCAAGGAATAAGGGTTTAAAAGTTAATAATTGAAGTACAAGTTGACAAAAGATAAATTTAGTGTGTTTTGCTTGCTTTTCTCCAGAGAACAGAAATGATGGTAAAAGCAAAGGAATATTATTTGACCAAGTTAACCATTTACCAAAGCAGGTTGTTCTACCTGTGGCAACTTTCCAATATTCATTTAATTTTTATGATTTCTTAGAGTAAAATGAAAAAGAAAAAAGAAAACTGCTCAACACTTGAAGGGTCTACAAATATTAAAGATCAATCAAAAAATGAAGTGTTCACTGATCTAGGTACTACTGAACTAAACATTTGACTTGTTTCTACAGCTTTACAGGATGTTGATTCGTTTTAACAGCTCCACCCAATGCCTAGCCAAAACAACTCCCATGGAATAAAATCTGATGACTCACTGGAAAAATCAAACTGATTCATATTCAGACAGAATGCCTATAGTGTAAATCAAGATTGTCAGGTATTCTGCAAATGAGGGAGTAGTCTATTTAAATACAGTATTGTCTTAAGCTGGAGTACTACAACCCCACAATACGTCCATTAAAAAATTGCACTTTAAACTATTCAAGACCAGAATAATAAAATACCTTGTATGTAGTTCCTGGTGATGTTCATCATTAGAATTTTAATGATACAGACTGGAGGAAAAGTCCATAGTCTCTTATTGCAACAGACATGGGGGAAGCCACTGTTTGCCCTGGATCAGTAGCATGGAATGTTGCTACTTGTGACCTGGATTGGCCACTGTGAAGATGGGCTACTGGGCTATAGACCATTGGTCTAACCAGTAAGGATATTCTTATGTTCTTTTGAAAAGGCTGAGGTATACAAACTCAGTACAGTTCACATTCTGCTTAGATTAGCATTGAACTACTAGATAAAATATGATTCCTTGCTCATATGAACATAAGAGTTGCCATACTGGGAAATAGTAAAGGTCCATCAAGCCCAGTATCCTGTTTCCAACCTAGGTCATGAGTACCTGGCAAGAACCTAAAGAGTAAAACAGATTTTATGCTGCTTAACCTAGGAATAAGCAGTTGATTTTCCAAAGTCCATCTTAATAATGTCTTATGGACTTTTGTTTAAGGAAATTATCCAAACCTTTTTAAAACCCTGCTAAGCTAACTGCTTTCACCACATTTTCTGACAACGAATGCAAGAGTTTAATTACACGTTGAGTGATGAAATATTCTCCAATTTGTTTTAAATCTACTACTTAATAGATTAATTGCATGCCCCCTAGACCTAGTAAGTTTGGAAGAACAAACAAGCAATTCACACCTCTACCCATTCAACTCCACTCAGTATTTATAGACCTCCATCAAATATTCTCTGAGCTTTCTCTTCTCCAAGCTGAAGAGCCCTAGCTGCTTGCCTTTCCTCGTAGGGAATTTGCCCCATCCCCTGTATCGTTTTTGTCACCCTTCTCTGTACCTTTTTTCCAATTCTGCTATATCTTTTTTTTGAGATGCGGTGACCAGAACTGTACACAGTATTCGAGGTGCAGCTGCAACATGGAGCGATACAAAAAGCATAATATTCTCATCTTTGTTTCCCATTCCTTTCCTTAACATTCTATTTGCTTTCTTAGCTGCCACCGGGTGTAACAAACATTATTTTGCAGCACATATAAGGTAAATATGCTATAACCATAATACTGAAGGATGGAAAAACTTCTCTCAGCATATGTGATTTTTATGGCCTCATAACGTCAAATGTAGACCTCAACATGCCTTTAGCTTCATCTGAAAAGCGATATTTAATATGTGTTTTTTAAAAACATACTAATCAATTGACTATCCAGACAAAAATTAAATAAAATCGAGAACACTGGGATTGGGTGTGGTGAGCAAGGGATTACAAAATTGAGCACTTTAACTTCTGTTGTAATATATTTATTTGCCACTTGATAAAATATCCTACCATCATGGTATATTACTTATAGGGGACCATGAAGAGGAGATATACTAGCCCACTAATGGAGATTAACAGTAATCTAAAATAATCCACAAAGGGTGTATACAGTCACAAGTGATCCACAGGATAGACACCAAATAAGGTAAATAATAAATATGATCCAACACGGGTTGTTTCGGCAAAATAAAAATGCCTTCCTCAGGGGTCTTATAGGGTCCTTGGCTATCTTAAGTATAAAAACATAAAAGTTACAATTCCCCCCCCCCCCCAAGTAGTTAAAAAGCTACAAATAAGCAGCACATCTCACAAGACTACAATGTAGGCTGTTGGCATCTGAGGACAGCAGGTAGATAGATATTCACACACGAGTGACATTAACCATGGAACCTGGAACAGACAGTCAAAAAGTATACTGCCACTTTATGCTTTATTCAAGGACAAGGAGGCAGCATATTCTCACATATGAGACTCCCTAGCTGCCAGGAACATGCTTCTGAGAAGAGGGTTGGAGGGAAGTTGGCAAGCAAGTGGTTTGCCCAAACCGACAATCTCTTCTGGAATGATTTTCTAAACAATAGTGGGATGTGAAGGTGTGAATTGAGGACCAGGTGGGTTGCTTTTGCAAATGTCCTCAATGGGAGTGGAATGTAGATGAGCTACTGAAGTCACCAATGCTTGAACTTTAAGTACAGTGATATTGCCTTCAAGCATCAGCCCAGCCTGAGCATAGCAAAAGGAGATACAGTCCACCAATCATGAGATGGTTCTCTTGGTGACGAGATTTCCTAGTTCGAATGACAGAAACAGTTGAGAGGAAGTTCTATGAGCTTTGGTCCGATCCAAGTAATAAGCCAGGGCATGTTTACAATCCAATGGGTGGCATGCAGCTTCACCAGGGTTGAGAATGTAGTCTTGGAAAGAAGGCAGGAAGAACTATAGACTGGTTTAGATTAAATTGATTCAACCTTTGGGAGGAACTTCAGATGAGTATGAAGAACTACCCTATTATAGTAGAATGTTGTATAAGGTGGATTTGACACAAGTACTTGAATTTCACTGACTTGGCATGCAAATGTAAGAGATATGAAGAACATTACTTTCCAAATGAGATACTTGAGATATGAGGTCGAGAGTGATTCAAAGGGAGACTTCTTCAGAGTGGAAACTACCACATTAAGGTCCCACACCACAGAAGGAGGTTTGAGAGGTGGCTTGGTATGATAAAGGCCTTTCATGAATCTAGAAACAAAAGGATGCAAAGACAATGGCTTTTAGTCTCATGATGTATGGAAAGTCCTGATAGCACTGAGGTGAACTCTGACTGAAGTAATTTTAAAAACCAGAGTTGGAAAGGTGCAGGAATTAGTAAAGAACTGATGATAGAAGGTATGGATTGATTTTTCACTCCGTCAAAAATTACAAAGACTAGGGGACACTTGATGAAGTTACAGGGAAATACTTTTAAAACCAATAGGAGGATAATAGTTAAGCTCTGGAACGCATTGCCAAAGATTGTGGTAAGAGTAGATAGCATAGCTGGTTTTACAAAAGGTTTGGACAATTTCCTGAAGGAAAAGCCCATAGTCTGTTGTTGAGAAAGACATGGGGGAAGCTACTGCGTGCCCTGGATTGGCAGCATGGACTATAGCTACTCCTTGGCTTTTGGCCAGCTACTAGTGACCTGGATTGACCACTGTGAGAACGGGCTACTCAGCTTGATGGACCATTGATCTGACCCAGTAAGGCTATTCTTATGTTCTTAATCTGGTTGTACTTGATTACTACACTTTGCCAAGGATAGATAATAGATCATCTAGTGTGTCATCGGGGAGGGGGGAAGCTCTGTAAATCAGCACGATGGTGAGGTCTCTGTTGTGACCCATTGATAATATGAGGCTTTCTAGTAAGTTTAATGTGATTGCATCTATTAATCTCGGGTTGAGATCAGATTTAACAATGGGGGCTACCCCATCTACTCTAGTGCCCTTACACGAGCAGGCTAGAGCTTGGTAGCCAGGGGGGCAGAGGAGACCTAGAGTAGTTCTGTCATTCTCTCTGAGCCAGGTTTCGATGATTAGGAGGATGTCCCACTTGTCCACAAGATCTCTAAGAATGACATCTTCGTTGTTTACAGATCTTGGGTTTGCAAAAGCAATCTTGAGGGGTTTTGGTATTTGTAATAGAAGAGTGAGGGCATGTTCTGTGCTCTAGGGCTACATTGCGAGGGCAGTGGCTCAGGTCATCGTATCTACCTTGGCCTGTAATGATTGGGCTGGAGGAATACATGCTATCTGAGAAGAGTGTTGACAAGAGGCAGGAGAGCAAGCAGAGTTAGCAGCATTTGTATTGGCATGGGATTCACAATAAACAAATAGTACACAAAAGTGAGTCAATATCTGAACGTGAATTTCCACAGGTTTCACTCCCTCTGCCCAAAGAAAGCACACTACTGCACATTGCTCTTCAACAGTACAATCTTGCTAAAGGTCAAACGCTATACTGTACTTGGACAAATTATCCAACATGCAGTGTACGAGTACAAATGTTACACTTTGCTAGCTCTGTTCCAGTTATCATGTTAGTTTAACAATTGCCTTTAATTTTTGATTTGCCCTCTGTCAAAAAACAGCAATGCTTTTAGTCCCATTTATATAAAGTCAATTATGTGCTCGTTTATGCAACAGAATTGAAAAACAAAAAGATTTTAATAAGTAGTGTTACTGCTCATTTTCTGAGTATTAATGGAAAAGGCAACATCTCATTCCTATTATTGCACCCTTTTATTTATATTAATGACTCATGCTGTTTTTAGACACTATCTGAGCTGTCAGAAGTCCCCTCAAATCCTGCCAAAGTACACATATGCAGCTATTCAGAATAATAAATGTTACACTGATGCAAAAAAAAGTTTAGCCAAATAAAATGGGTGGATACTACATTAAACAATTTTGGGATCTGTTAATAGGCTACAGGAAAACATGACTAATGCAGATGAAAAGCTGACTATCTTCAACTAAAGTAAGCCTTGAAAACACAAAACTTGCACTAGTCAAACAGTATTAAAGTGTTCAACCTCATATGTGTTAATGAGAAAGTCTATGAATACAGACATCTACAAAAAAGGTACCGTATATACTTGAACATAAGTCGAGATTTTGGAGCCAAAAATGGGGGGGGGGGGTCTCAGCTTATATTCGGGTCAGTGATCACCTGCCCCCCTCCCAGACCAGCTGCAGGCCTCCGCCGAGCCTGCCATCCAGAGAACTTGTAACAGTCAATCAACAGCAGATCTCCAAGGGGCAGGAGTGTGGGAAGGGCACTCCTGCTCATTGCTGGATCACCGCGGATTGTAAAAGGTACGCGGAGGAGGTAGGTAGGTAAAGGAAGGGAGTGTCAGCCAGAAAAGTAGACAGAAGGGATCCCTCCTGTACCAGCCCACCTCTGGACCACCAGGGATTTTAAAAGATACATGGAGGAGGCGGGAAGGTGGATAAATGTTTTTTGAGTCAGCCGAGACAGGAGGCGGGAGGGATCCCTTCTGTCCCAGCCCACCATGTCTTACAACAGGCCCGGCAGAGGCTTGCAAGGCATCAGGAGGGAGGGAAAGAGTGCAGAACCTGGCATGGCAGGAAGTGTGGGGGGACTGGGTGCAGAGCCTGGCATGGCAGGAAAGGTGGGGGGACTGGGTGCAGAGCCAGGGAGGGAGGAGGGCTGAGTGCAGAGCCAGGCAGGGCAGGGTGAGGGTGCAGAGTCAGGCAGGGCAGGGCACTTGAACATTAAATACACACACACACACACCCTCCCCCATTTATATTCGAGTCAATCTTATTTTTTTGGGGGAAAGGTTACCTTGGTTTATATTCAGGTCAGCTTATATTCAAGTATGTAAGGTACATCTTCCCATTAAATTCTGTTTTAATGTGTAAACTATACTAGAAATCATTCTCCACAATACATTGCTGCAATAATCTTATCTACGGTATATAATGGTATGTCTTGTATGTTGTAAGGGGCTAACAGGGTTTGTTGGATTGGTGCGGTATAGGAAGAGAATGTCATCAGCATAAATATGAAATAAAATAGCGAATCTTGGATGAGTGTTGCCTACAGATTTAGGAACCAATTAAACAACAGAGGAGAGTAGGACAGAGCCTTGTGGCTCTGCAATGCAGAGGCTGCGTGGCTGATTCTGAAGATGAGGTAACAATTGAAAACAATCAATCCTGAAGAAAAGACTGAAACCACTGAAACTCTATACTATACACTTTTCTGAGCTCCTTGCAATATCCCATTTTGTTTGTACTGTATTTTCAACTCCAAATGCTTCCTTAACTACCTAAGAAAATATTTCATATGTATGTTATTATGTTGACATTCATTACTCTAATCACAGGAATATTTTACTATACTTTTGTGCATTTTTAATTGAACATTTTATTTTAATAAGTACTATGTTGACACCTACTACTACTCTTTAATTTAACCTAGTTATTCTAATTATGTATTATGCTATTTGACCTTTTTATTATGGTCCTACTGTCACTATAATTGTAACTTACCTTTGTCCAACTACACTTGCTGTTTACTGCCTTGTAAATTTTAGTCTTACTCATTAATTTTTTTAAAAAATTCCTGCTAGACCAATGGAGTCTGCCCCCCCAAATCAGGAGATAGAGGAATTCCCTTCTTTAGGCAAATATTGAGTGACCTCTCTCAAATCCCTTTATTTCTAGAGACAAGTCCTAAAATATCTCTTAGTCTTTCTGGGTTGCTGCTCCTTCTAATATTTCTTTTCACAGCATGTAGTTAGGCATGCATACAATAATGTTTCTTGGTCAGTTTTCTTTCCTCAGCCCCAGGCTGCAGTGTCCCCATTCCACCTTTCTTAGCAGCCAGCCCTCTGCAGCATTAAGTCACCATTGAAGAATGTCCAGCAATTTCCTGGGGCACCCAGTACAATCCTTGAAAGGGTTTGACTTGAAATCTTCTGCAGGTTATTGCGATGACTGAGAAGTGGGAGGAACTGGAAGGCTGCTCACATTTTGCATGTCCCTCCCCCAAGTGATATGGGCACCTTCAAGCATCTTGAACCTCTTTTTTCATTTGCTCCATCTTCTCCTCCACTATCTCTTATTTTCCACTGTTTCTGACCTTGTGTTTCAGCTCCTTGATTGCTTCTCAGCTTGTGGGTTAAATCTGCCAGCCATCTCTTTGCCTATTTGGTCTTTTGCTTCTGCCTCTTCCCCTGTATCACTGTCAACTGAGCTGCAGCATACTAGTGCTGCCCGATTCAGGAAAAAATATTTCGATTCAATTCAGCCTATTGAATCAATTTTTCAATTCGATTCTCCTGCCCAATTGGGTGTTTTTCCTAAACATCCTAGTGGGTTCATTTTATAGCCTCTTCACACACTCCACTCCCCTTGCCTTCTCCTACCCACACTGGTGCTGTGGTGTAAACAAAATAAACAAAAAATACTTTTCCTCTCTCTGTTAAATCCTAGCTCACGTTTGCTGTCTAATACCAGCTCTGGCAGGATACAAATTTCAAATCGACACATTGTAATCACAACACAGAAAATAAAATTATTTTTCTACCTGTTGTTGTCTGGTCATTATTCAAATCATGTTGGTTCCAGGCTCTGCAACAAACGTCTTCTGATAGCTCGCTTACCAGGGTCTCTTGCCCATTTGTAGTTTTCTTCTTTCTCCGTGGTAACCATCCATCTTCTATCTCTGTCCTCCCTTTTCTCCCCCTGGAGGTCTGGCATCTTTTCTTTCTTTCGTCTCTATTCCTGTAGCGATGGACCCCACCATCCCCAAATCCACCATCTCTCCTTTTCTCAACTACCCTTTCATCCAGCACCACCCCAGTTTTCTGCCTGTGTACCCCTTCTTATTAGGAAAGGAAATTTAAAAACATGTGACATGCTTTAAAAGAATGTCCAATATGTGTTAGAGAATTATCAGTTTATACTATGTTTTGTAGATATTTGAAAGCTTTTTTAATTTAAAAAATATCTGAAAGAAGTATAGGTGGAACATTTTTAATTTTTAGCTAGAAATATATTTTTGGCTATGTTATATGTTTTTTAATATGTATTTTGTTAGCTGCATTGAACCAATATAGGCTCTATGATTGTGATTCATTGAATTTATATTTCCCACTAAAGAAATGCTTGTGTTGTCTTTGATTACTCAGTTTTAGTACAATCTAAAACAAAATTTTTTACAAATAACTTAAAAAAGCTTTCCTATGTTGAGTTCTGTAATCTTGGCCATTGTTACTTTCCACTGCAGATTAGGTTAGGTTTATTACATTTGATATACTGCTTTTCCTGACAACATGACAGAGCAGTTTACAAAGTAAGAAACAAATGCCATTCTTTATGGATAGGGCCCCGCTACCCTTGGGTTGCTGCAGAAAGAACAATGAATAGCTAAAATCAATATACATTGAGATTCTTGATCTGGATATGCCTGTTAAAAAAAATACAATAGGTCTTCAAAGTGGATTTAACACGACAGAATGATTCTTCTGGCCCATGAGATACAGAAAGCAAATTCCAGAGAATGGGAGCAATAAAAATGAAAGCACTATATTGAGTGGAATCTAAATGGTGTTCTCTGTATTCACGGGGGATGCGAGCAGACCATAGGCGCGAATAACTTTTTATATGTTATTTGCGGTTTTTAGAAAACGTTGTCATTTTTATTATTGAAACCACAAATAACTTTTCTGTTATTCGCGGTTTTTGAAATAAGCCACTATTACTACTATTGAAATTTGAAAATTTTTATTATACAACAATACCGGTACAGTAAATCTTGGGGCAAAAAAAAAAAAAAAAAAAAGGTCAATTCTGAGAGTTCAATACAGTACTGAGAATTTAGGGCTAATAGCAGGCAAGCAGTGATTCCCATTGATTTTCTCCATGCTTGCTGGGAAGAAGCCTTTCTCTCTATGGATGCTGGGAAGCAGCGTTTTTCCTCAATGCACACTGGCAAGGAGGGAAGCAGTGATTTGTGGGAGAAAGCATGGTAGCAGCGATTTTCAGAGTGAATGGTAAGTGATAAACTTTATCGGTACAGTAAAAGGAAAAAACTTTAATGATGATGTAATTTTTTGGGGGGGGAGGAGTCAGCAGCCGAATAATCACGAATAAGCGAATTCGCATACGGAAACCACGGATAAGGAGGGAGAAGTATATATAGGTGTTGTACTACATGCAAGGTGCGACTTCTTGGGATTTTGGTTTAACTTATATTTATTATTTTTGGGTCAGCTATTATGGATTTAGCATTAGAGTTCTCGGTGTGTGACCGAGGTATTCTGTTGGCATGATTTTTCTATGCAGCATTTTGTAGTAATTTGGCTTGTTCAGTTGTCTCAATAGTGGAGGAGATATTTGTGAGGATGGAAGGGAGATAGGGGTTTTGTTGATCCTTGTTCTGTATTTTTGATTTATAAAATGACAATTGTAGAGAATATAGTTTCTTTGAATACTTTCATGATTTCAATATACTGTAAAATCATAACTATTCAAGGCTTGTGTAGATGGGATCAGAGTTCATAGGGAGCGGGACAAACTTTGTCCCTGTGTCATTCTCTGGGTGCCACTTTCACTAATATAAATATCATAAAGCACAGTTACTTACCATAACAGGTGTTATCCAGGGACAGCAGGCAGTTATTCTCACATATGGGCGACATATCGATGGAGCCCGGATGCGGAAGCCTCGCAAGCAGACTTGCTTGTAGAAACTAGAAGTTGAGTCGACCGCACCGCGCCATGCGCGAGTGCCTTCCCGCCCACTGTAGGGCACGACTCCTCAGTTCAGATAGCTAGCAGAGAAGCCAACCAGGGGAGGTACAGGGTGGGTTGTGAGAATAGCTGCCTGCTGTCCCTGGATAACACTGTTACGGTAAGTAACTGTGCTTTATCCCAGGACAAGCAGGCAGCCTATTCTCATATATGGGTGACCTCCAAGCTAACCTAAATGGGATGGTGGGAGTGTTGGCAATTTAAGGGAATAAATTTTGTAATACTGTTTGGCCAAACTCTCCATCCCGTCTGGAAAAAGTATCCCGACAATAGTGAGATGTGAAAGAATGAACCGAGGACCAAGTAGCAGCTTTGCAAATTTCCTCAATGGGAGTAGATCTGAGGAATGCTACGGAAGCTGCCATTGCTCTGACTTTATGGGCTGTGATTCTACTGTGGAGGGGCAATCCAGCCTGGGCATAGCAGAATGAGATACAAGCAGCCATCCAATTGGAGATGGTACGCTTAGAGATAGGATGCTCCAACTTGTTTGGATCAAAGGAGACAAAAAGTTGAGGAGCAGTTCTGTGTGGTTTGGTGCATTCCAAATAGAAGGCCAAAACACTTTTACAGTCCAGAGTGTGAAGAGCTACTTCTCCAGGATGAGAATGAGGCTTCGGGAAGAACAATGGAAGAACAATAGATTGATTGAGATGAAATTCCGATACCACTTTAGGAAGGAATTTTGGATGAGTATGTAGGACCACTTTGTCATGATGAAACACCGTGAAAGGTGGATCAGCAACTAAAACTTGCAGCTCACTGACTCGTCGAGCAGACATGAGGGCAATGAGGAATACCACTTTCCAAATGAGATATTTCAGATGAGCCTCGTCAATTAGTTCAAATGGAGGCTTCATCAGTTGAGCAAGGACAACATTGAGGTCCCAAACCACAGCAGGCGGTTTGAGAGGAGGTTTGACATTGAAAAGTCCTTTCATGAATCTGGAAACCACTGGATGAGCAGAGAGAGGTTTCCCTTCGATAGGCTGATGGAATGCAGCAATTGTACTGAGATGGACTCGGATCGATGTAAACTTGAGGCCAGAAGTCGATATGTGAAAAAAGGTAATCCAAAACAGAAGATAAGGAGGAATGTTGGGGTTCCTTATCATGAGAAAAACATCACGTAGAAAATCTAGTCCATTTTTGGTGATAGCATTGTCTAGTGCAGTGATTCCCAACCCTGTCCTGGAGGAACACCAGGCCAATCGGGTTTTCAGGCTAGCCCTAATGAATATGCATGAGAGAGATTTGCATATGATGGAAGTGATAGGCATGCAAATTTGCTTCATGCATATTCATTAGGGCTAGCCTGAAAACCCAATTGGCCTGGTGTTCCTCCAGGACAGGGTTGGGAACCACTGGTCTAGTGGTCGGTTCCAAGAAGCCTCTAAAATGTCTCTGACAAGTTGAGAAAACTGCAGAGGAGTCATGTTGAGAGGTATCAAGCTGTCAGGTGTAGAGACTGCAGGTTGGGATGAAGCAGAGATGGAAAAACTGGTAGAAGGTATGGATCCCTGCTGCTGGGTTGAAGTAGAAGGGAGTACCAAGGTTGTCTCGGCCACTGAGAAGCAATCAGAATCATGGAGGCATGATCGGTCTTTAACTTGACCAGAGTCTTGAGAATGAGAGGGAATGGAGGGAATACATAGAGGAAGAGATTCGTCCATTCCAGAAGAAAAGCATCTGCTTCGAGGCGATGAGGAGAGTATATCCTGGAGCAAAACTGAGGCAGTTTGTAGTTGTGGGGAGCTGCAAAGAGGTCTATCTTAGGTGTTCCCCACTGTGAAAAAATGTGATGAAGAGGCAAGGCATGGAGTGTCCATTCGTGAGGTTGCAGAAAACGACTCAAGTTGTCCGCCAAGTAATTGTTCACACCTTAGATATAGACAGCTTTGAGGAAGGTGTTGTGGCGGATTGCCCAGTCCCAAACCTTCAGAGCTTCTTGACAAAGGGAGGCAGATCCCGTCCCTCCCTGTTTGTTGATGGCGACTTGGCGACTTGGTTGTCCATCCGAATGAGGACTATCTGGTCGTGAAGATGTTGGAAAGCATTGAGAGCCTTGAGGATCGCTCTGAGTTCCAATAGATTGATATGATACCAACGATCCGTACTGGTCCAGTGGCCTTGGGTACTGAGACCATCGAGATGAGTGCCCCAAGCATAGGTCGCAGAATCTGTTGTGAGGACCTTCTGATGGGGCGGGGGGCATTTGAAAAAGCAAGCCTCTGGAGAGATTGGAAGAGAGCATCCACCAACAGAAACTGCTTCAAAGAAGGAGTGACTTATGTGTCGAGAAAGAGGGTCGCAAACCTGCGTCCAATGAGATGCCAGGGTCCACAAAGGAATTCTGAGGTGAAGTCTGGCAAAAGGAGTCACGTGTACTGTGGAGGCCATGTGACCCAAAAGTACCATCATGTGTCTCGTTGAGATAGAAGAGCGGGAAAACACTGTATGACAGAGTTGAAGAAGAGCTTCCAAATGTTGTTGTGGAAGGAATGCTCCGAGTTGGATAGTATCCAGACCAGCTCCGATGAATTGTAGATTCTGTGAGGGCTGAAGATGGGATTTGGGAAAGTTGATTTCGAATCCCAAACTTTGTAGGAACCAGGTAGTCCGTTGGGTCGCTACAATAACCCCCTGAGATGTCGAATCTTTGATGAGCCAGTCGTCCAGGTAGGGAAATACCTGAAGACCATGGTTCCTGAGAGATGCTGCTACCACTACCAGGCACTTGATGAACACTCTGGGAGATGAAGCCATGCCAAAGGGCAGCACTCTGTATTGATAATGCAGATTCCCCACCCGAAATCTGAGGTATTGATGGGAGGCCGGATGAATGGGAATGTGAGTATAGGCCTACTTGAGATCCAGAGAGCATAACCAGTCGTTCTGCTCTAAAAGGGGATAAAGAGATGCCAGGGACAACATTCAAAATTTTTCTTTGACCAAAAATTTGTTGAGAGCCCTGAGATCCAGAATGGGCCGCAGATTGTCCGTCTTCTTCGGAACAAGGAAGTAACGGGAGTAAAACCCCCTGTTCTGCTGGTCCAAAGGAACTGGTTCGATGGCATGGAGACGAAGCAAAGCTTGAGCTTCCTGAAGAAGAAGGGTGGTCTGGGAAGGATTGGAAGGATGCTCTCTTAGAGGAAGCTCTGGTGGAACCTGAGTGAAATGAAGAGAGTATCCTTCCCTGATGATGGACAGTACCCAGAGGTCAGATGTAATTGACCTCCATCAATGGTAAAAAAAAAAAAAAAAAAAAAAAAAGGTGGAGACTACCTCCTATAGAGGGAAAAGAAGGCCGAGTCAGAATGGTGGAGGTTATGCTCTGTTTTAAACAGTCAAAAAGGCTGAGTAGCCTTAGGTGCAGCAGAAGGTTGAGGTTTTTGTTGCTTCTGAGGCTGCTGTTTTTTAAGAGGAGGACGATTGTAAGGAGCTGTCCTCAGAGCAAAACGCTGTTGATAGATAGGAGCAGGGCATGTAGGTTTGGCAGAAACTGGCTTTGGCTTAGGTCTGACAATAGAAGCAAAGGATTTTTCATGTTCAGACAATTTCTTGGTGGCTGCCTCGATAAATTCATCAAAGAGGTCATTGCCTGCACAAGGAATATTAACTAAGAGATCCAGAAGATTAGGGTCCATGTCAATGGTACGAAGCCAGGCAAGGCAACGCATGGCTACAGAGCAAGCAGCTGCCTGGGCAGACAACTCGAAGGCATCATAAGATGACTGGAGGAGATGTAATCGGAGTTGTGATAAAGAAGCAAGGACTTCTTGAAATTCAAAGTGCTTTTGAGTATCCAAATAAGTCAAGAATTTTGGTAATAGAGAAATGAGGAACTCAAAATAAGTAATAAACTGAATATTATAATTGAGGACTTTAGAGGACATCATGGCATTTTGATAGATGCGACGTCCGAATTTGTCCAGTTTTCTCTTCCCTTCCAGGAGGAACGGTGGCATAAATCTCGGAAGGATGGGACCTCTTCAAGGAGGACTCAACTAGCAGGGACTGATGAGATAACTGAGAGTTGTCAAATCCTTTGCAATGTACAGTTTTATACCTAGAGTCCAATTTGCCTGGAACAGCCGGTACGGTATAAGGGGGTCTCCAGGCATCGACCAAAAGTCTGAGACAAAAGCTTGTGAAGAGGAAGCTTAAGTGACTCTGCCGGAGGTTGAGGGAGATGCATGACTTCGAGGTACTCCTTAGAGTATTTGGAACCAGCATCTAATTGAAGATCCAAGTCAACAGCCATCTGACGATGAGAAAGATAGCTGATCCGCCAATGCTTTGCCTCGAGAAGGACTCGAGGACGTCGCGGCAGCCTGGGTCGAAGATGAAGCTTCGGCAGGAAAAAAGGCATCAAAAGAATATGGAGACTTGGATGAAGCAATCGAAACCGCTGCATCCTCGAGGATCGGAAGTGGAGACCTCGAGCGAGGAGTCGGCAGTCTAGTCGAAGTAGGAGTAGAGCGAGGCTTAGTTGAAGAGGGACATTCTTTAGAAGAAGAAGTATGCCTCGATGAAGGCCTCGATCATCGGTGAGAATGGTGCTTGGAAGCAGATCTCGAAGATCAAGGAGACTTCGCCTCGGAGACAGAAGCAGCCGATGCCACCAAAGAATGGATAGGACTGGAGGCTATAGATCGAAGCTCCAAAGGCTTGATGGAGGAACCTCGATGCACTCCCAAAGACTCTGCTCCTTGTATAGAGTGCAAGGATTCCTGCCAATGCACTTGCAAAGATTCTACTCCTTGCTTCACGTGCTTGGATGCCAGATCAGACACTCGCAGAGACTCTGCTCCCTGCAAAGAGTGTGTAAGTTCAGACTGAGGCAAAGGAAGCGGCTCAACCTCGCGGGAGTCTGCTGAATGCCCAGGCTGGATGAGAGGAAGAAGCTTCGGTCCCATATTAGTAAGGAACTGAATGAATTGCTTCTCCAACATGGTCTGGAAAGAAACCGGCAAGGATGGATCCGCTTCTGAAACCGGACCACCTGCTTTGGCTGGAGGTTCCACTGAGGCAGTGTAAATGTGCTTCGACTTAGAAGTCTTAGGAACTTTAAGCACCACCGCTGGAACTTTCTGCTGAGCTATCTGACTTGAGGAAACAGGGGAAGATACAGCAGGTGTCGAAAAGAGAGCCGCTGCAAATGACGGAAGGTCTGATGAGGCTCGAAGTGGAAGCAGGAGGAGTCTCGGTCGAAGGTGAGGCCGAGCACGCCTTCAATGTCAAGGGATCGGAAGAATCTATCCCGAACAGCTTCTCCACCAAAAGATGATGACATTTAAGGGCTCGAGGTTGAAGAGTAGCACAGCGCTCGCATGACTTCAGGTGATGTTCCGGCCCAAGGCACTTGAGGCACCGACGGTGTGGGTCCGTAAGGGAAATCGCATGATGGCACTGGCTACACTTCTTGAAGGCCAGGACATAGAAGGAAAAAAAGAGTCGCCGCAAGATCGAAGCCCTTGGGCTGCGGCCGAGTGGCCTGCTCCAGAAGGACGGAAAATTGAAAATTTTTTTTTTTTTTAAACTAGAAATAAAACAAGTACAGTGATTCGTGAAGAAAAAAATACAAACCGCGGTTCAGAGAAGGCACGAAGTAACGAAGTTAAACGCAGAGAGTCAAAGACGGACTTTTCGGCTCCCGGAAAACTGAGAACTGAGGAGACGCGCCCTACGCTGGGCAGGAAGGCACTTGCGCATGCACGGTGCAGTCAACTCGAAACTTCTAGTTTCTACAAGCAAATCTGCTTGTGAGGCTTCCACATCCGGGCTCCGATGACATCACCCATATGTGAGAATAGGCTGCCTGCTTGTCCTGGGCTAAAACATATTTTGTAATCAAAGAACTTGATATCAAAATATATTCTAAAAGTAAAACATATCCTGAAAAAAATGCATTTTACTTTGCTACCCTCATCTTTGGCATTCTCTTCCTCTCAATATATGGTGTGCACTATCTTTAAAGAATTTCAAAGTTTTGCTGAAAACTTGGCTTTTCAGCATAGTATATAAGTTAAAATTTGAGCCAAGCCTGTCTGGTTTGTGACTAGTATTGTCTTTCCTCCCTTTTTCTGCTAGACTCTGACTCTCTCCTTATCTACTTCTATTTTAAGTTTGACCGAGTGCTTTCCTGTTATCATTGTGCTGTAGTTCTTTTCAACTTTCCATTTTTACTTTATTGTAAACCAATGAGATTTCCTGTGTATAGTCCAGGTGGTATAGCAAATAAATAAACCATGCACTATCTGTGAAATTCAAATTTAACTCTACTAGGAGTTGGAGTTGGCACATTTACACCGACTCCAGTAACCCCAAAATTGCTTCTGACTCCACAGCACTTTGTCTCTATGTTCTCCCAGTAAAGCTAATCAATCATGCAAAGAGAGTAATACTCTCTGAAGTATGCGGCACACTAATGTGCCTCCTGAGATTTCAGGTGTGCCGCGAGATGCTGGTGAAGAGGAGAGGCACTGGTGCCAGCTGACTGTCTACATGCGAGAGGCTCATCCTATAGGAAATTCGCCAGCGCCTCTCCTTCTCTCCGCGCGTCTTCCCTACTGGCACCCTCCACTGGCAGCTCAGGGCCCAACTGGAGGGCCTTCATGCATGCGTGGACATTGACATGACGACGTCCGCGCACTTCCCGATGCCTTGAATCGCGGCCACTATGTTTAGTGCGCCACAACTTGACAAAGTTTACGAGACACTGAATCAAGGTAAAGCACAGTTACTTACCGTAACAGGTGTTATTCAGGGACAGCAGGAAGATATTCTTAACGTATGGGTGACGTCACCGACGGAGCACCGGTACGGACACTTTTAACTAGAAAGTTCTAGTTGGCCGCACCGCGCATGCGCGGGTGCCTTCCCGCTCGATGGAGGAGAGCGTGGTCCCCAGTTAAGATAAGCCAGCTATGAAGCCAACCCGGGGAGGTGGGTGGGTCGTAAGAATATCTGCCTGCTGTCCCTGGATAACACCTGTTACGGTAAGTAACTGTGCTTTATCCCAGGACAAGCAGGCAGCATATTCTTAACGTATGGGTGACCTCCAAGCTAACAGAGAGGGAGGAGGGATGGTTGGCCATTAGGAAAATAAACTTTGTAACACCGATTGGCCGAAGTGCCCATCCCGTCTGGAGAAGGCATCCAGACAGTAGTGAGTAGTGAATGTGTGAACTGAGGACCAAGTGGCAGCTTTGCAGATCTCCTCGATGGGCGTGGAGTGGAGGAAAGCCACAGAAGAAGCCATAGCTCTGACCCTGTGGGCCGTGACAGCACCTTCCAGTGAGAGACCGGCCCGAGTATAACAGGACGCAATGCAGGCAGCAAGCCAGTTGGAAAGCGTTCGTTTAGAGACAGGACGACCTAAACGGTTAGGGTCGAAGGACAGAAAGAGCTGAGGTGACGTGCGGTGAGCTCTGGTACGGTCAAGATAGTATGCCAGGGCACGCTTACAGTCCAGCGTGTGTAACGCCTGTTCCCCAGGATGAGAGTGGGATTTAGGGAAAAAGACAGGCAATACAATGGACTGGTTGAGGTGGAAGTCCGAGACCACCTTGGGAAGAAATTTAGGATGGGTACGCAGAACCACCTTGTCATGGTGAAAAACCGTGAAAGGTGGGTCAGCAACCAGTGCATGCAGCTCACTAACCCTCCTGGCAGAGGTGATGGCAATGAGGAAAAGCACCTTCCATGTAAGAAATTTGAGTGAAGTTGTGGCAAGAGGCTCAAATGGAGGTTTCATGAGGGCTGAGAGAACCACATTCAGGTCCCAGACGACTGGAGGAGGCTTCAGAGGTGGTTTGACATTGAAGAGGCCTCTCATGAACCGGGAAACCAGGGGATGAGCCGTGAGAGGTTTTCCGAGGATAGGCTCATGAATCGCAGTGATGGCACTGAGGTGGACTCTGAGGTAGACTTGAGGCCAGCGTCAGAGAGAGAAAGCAAATAGTCCAGTACAGATTCCACCGCCAATGAGGTGGGATCGTGATGAAATAGACACCAAGAGGAGAACCGGGTCCACTTCTGATGGTAACATTGGAGGGTGGCCGGTTTCCTGGAGGCATCCAAAATACGACGGACAGGCTGAGACAGATTCTCTGGAGAGGTCAGCCCGAGAGAAACCAAGCTGTCAGGTGGAGAGAGGACAGATTGGGATGTAGTAGAGACTGATGCTGCTGTGTAAGTAGAGTAGGAAATACAGGAAGAGGAATGGGCTCCCTGGAGCTGAGCTGGAGCAGGAGGGAGAACCAGTGTTGGCGAGGCCACCGAGGAGCGATGAGAATCATGGTGGCTCTGTCCCTGCGGAGTTTGGATAAAGTCCGCAACATCAGAGGTAGTGGAGGAAAGGCATAGAGGAACCGATCCGTCCAGTCGAGCAGGAATGCATCCGGGGCCAGACGGTGAGGAGAGAAGAGTCTGGAACAGAACTGGGGCAGCTGATGGTTGTGAGGAGCTGCAAAGAGGTCCACCTGCGGAGTGCACCAGCGAGCAAAGATGGAGCAGAGCGTGGGAGGATCCAGAGTCCACTCGTGAGGTTGAAGGATGCGGCTGAGATTGTCGGCCAGGGAGTTCTGTTCGCCCTGGATATAGACAGCCTTGAGGAAGAGACTGTGGGCCGCGGCCCAGGTCCAGATGCGGATGGCCTCCTGACAGAGGAGGGGAGATCCGGTGCCGCCTTGCTTGTTTATGTAGTACATGGCGACCTGGTTGTCTGTGCACAGGATAAGGACCTGAGGGTAGAGAAGATGCTGGAAGGCTTTGAGAGCATAGAACATGGCTCTGAGTTCCAGGAGATTGATGTGATGATGACGCTCCTGAGGGGTCCAGAGTCCCTGGGTGCGAAGATCTCCTAGGTGAGCTCCCCACGCATAAGGGGAGGCATCTGTGGTTATGATCATGGAGTGAGGGGGTAGATGAAAGAGTAGACCCCTGGAAAGATTGGAGGAGTTCAACCACCATTGAAGAGATTGCTGAAGAGACGATGTCACAGAGATGGGATGAGAAAGAGGATCGATGGCCTGTGACCATTGGTTGGCTAGAGTCCACTGAGGTGTCCTGAGGTGGAGTCGCGCCAGAGGAAGTACATGGACCGTCGAGGCCATGTGGCCCAGGAGGATCATCAACTGCCGAGCTGGAATGGAGTGATGAAGGAGCACCTGACGGCAGAGGTGGAGCAGAGCTCGATGGCGGTCGGAGGGGAGAAATGCCCTCATTAGAGTGGTGTCGAGGACTGCTCCAATGAACTGAAGTCGCTGTGTGGGAAGCAGATGCGACTTGGGGTAGTTGATCTCGAAACCCAGGAGATGGAGGAACGAGATGGTGTGTTGAGTGGCTTGTAGCACAAGCGGAGACGTAGGTGCTTTCACCAGCCAATCGTCCAAATAGGGGAACACCTGAAGGTCGTGAGACCTGAGGAAGGCCGCCACCACAATAAGGCATTTGGTGAACACTCTGGGTGATGAGGCGAGGCCAAAGGGTAGCACTCTGTACTGATAGTGATGGTGCTGTATCTGAAACCGTAGATAGCGACGTGAAGTTGGATGGATTGGGATGTGAGTGTAGGCCTCCTTGAGGTCTAGGGAGCATAGCCAGTCGTGGTGAGAGAGAAGAGGGTAAAGCGTGGCCAGGGAGAGCATTCTGAACTTCTCTTTGAGCAGACACTTGTTGAGGTCCCTGAGATTGAGGATGGGACGAAGGTCTCCTGTTTTTTTGGGAACCAGGAAGTAGCGAGAGTAGAATTCCTGACCCCTTTGGTCCGGAGGTACCTCTTTGATGGCATTGAGGAGAAGGAGGGATTGAACCTCCCTCAGGAGGAGGGGGGTTTGGGAGGAGTGAGAAGCAGACTCTACGGGAGGATGGTCTGGTGGAAGAGTCTGGAAGTTGAGAGAGTAGCCGTGGCGAATGATGTTGAGGACCCATTGGTCTGATGTGATGACCTCCCAAAGGCTGAGGAAAAGTTGAAGGCGTCCTCCGATCGGTTGAGGAAGAGGCAATGAAGGTGGGAGACTGGCTATGCTCTGGAGAAAGGAGTCAAAAGGGTTGAGACGGTTTTGATGAAGGGAGAGGCTTGGCAGGTTGAGTCTGTGGGCGAGCCTGAGGCTGATGCTGGTGGCGAGGACGGCGAGACTGTTGTGGAGGCGGGTTGAGAGGTCTGGCCGAGAACCTGCGTTGGTAAGAAGACTGTTGCCTGTAGGGGCGAGCAGATGGAGTCTTCTTTTTAGGTTTGATCAGAGTGTCCCACCTGGTCTCGTGTGCTGAGAGCTTCTGGGTGGTCGAGTCCAGGGATTCTCCGAAGAGTTCATCACCCAGACAAGGTGCGTTAGCCAGGCGGTCCTGGTGGTTAATGTCTAGGTCAGAGACTCTCAGCCATGCCAAACGGCGCATAGCCACCGCCATGGCAGATGCGCGGGAGGTCAGCTCAAACGAGTCGTAGATGGAGCGAACCATGAATTTTCTGAGTTGGAGGAGGCTGGAAATTTGTTGCTGGAAGAGAGGGACCTTACGTTCAGGAAGATATTTCTGTAAGGAGGAGAGCTGTTGCACCAGATGCTTCATATAGAAGAAGTGGAAGGTGTAGTTGTTGGCTCTATTGGCTAACATGGCATTTTGGAAAAGGCGCTTACCAAATTTATCCATAGTTTTTCCCTCTCTGCCAGGAGGGGTTGAGGCATATACACTGGAACCCTGAGATTTTTTCAAAGTAGATTCCACCAGGAGGGATTCGTGGGGCAATTGAGGTTTGTCAAACCCTGGTATTGGAATAACTCGGTACAAACTATCCAATTTGCGAGGGGCCCCGGGAACAGTGAGGGGAGTCTCCCAGTTTTTATAAAAAGTTTCCCGTAAGATGTCGTGGACGGGCAACTTCAGAAATTCCTTGGGAGGTTGCTCAAAGTCTAGGGCATCGAGGAAAGCCTGGGACTTTTTAGAGTCGGACTCTAAGGGGATGGAAAGAGCTGCTGCCATCTCCCTAAGGAATTTAGAAAAAGAGGATTGTTCTGGTTTTGAGGCGGTATCGGTCATGGAGGGTTTGTCGTCGGTTGACGAAGCGTCCTCTTCGGTACCGTGCGGGGAGTCTTCCCACAAGTCTGGGTCTCTAACGTCAGGGTGTGCACGTTTGGACATCGGTGTGGAAGGCTCGGCATGGCGGGTCTTTGAGAGAGATTTGCCTGAGCGCACCGAGGCGGTACCGGGAGAGGAAGACCGATGTCGTTCCTGGGACCGGGAAGGGTCGGCAGCAGTACGGGTATGCACTGTAGGTGTTTCAGCCAAGAGCACTGGCATGGAGGTATTAATCGGTACCGAGGGGGGTCGACACCGATGGGACAGTGCGAGGCTCGGACCGGTCCCGTACCGGAAGGTGCGGTGCCAGCAACGCCGGCAACAGTTGTTGGAGTTGTTGCTGGAGCTGCTCCTGTAACTGGTTTTGGAGTATGGCCGCGATGCGGTCATCCAGGGGGGCACCGGTACCGCTTTTTCTTCTTCGGTACCATAGGTGCCGCTCTACGCTCCGGCGATGAGGAGGCCGATGATGAGGCACTCACCGATATCGGAGCGGAGCGTTTGCGGGGTCGGTGCGGGGCCGGTGTCGCAACCGTGGCAGGAGGGCCGGCTTACCTGGGCCCAACGACCCCGAAGAAGGGTCTGGTGGTGTCGACGTCGTGGGTGCCGACTTTTGTGGTGCCGTCGACGTCGTAGCAGATTCCATGGCAGATCCGGTACCGAATAAAAGATTTTGCTGGATCTGCCTGTTTTTTAATGTGCGCTTTTTAAGCGTAGCACAGCGAGTGCAAGTGTCAGCCCGATGCTCTGGACCCAGGCACTGTAGGCACCAATTGTGCGGGTCGGTGAGAAAGATCGGGCGGGCACACCGCTGGCACTTCTTAAAGCCCGGTTGAGGGGGCATGAAGGGAAACACAGCCTCCGCAAAATCGAATCCGGAGGCCTGTATGGTGGCAACAGGCCCCGCCGGGGCCGGCCTGAAAAAATAAAGAAAACTGGACGAGTTTTTTTTTTGAAAGTAAAAATAGGAAATCCGAAAGGAAAAATTAGAAGAAAAATTAAAAATTACGCGAGCGGGAAGGCAGAAACTAGCTGTTCAACGGCCGTTGAAAGCACATGCGTCTTCTTCGCTCTGCGGAAACGAAGAAACTGGAGACCACGCTCTCCTCCGTCGAGCGGGAAGGCACCCGCGCATGCGCGGTGCGGCCAACTAGAACTTTCTAGTTAAAAGTGTCCGTACCGGGGCTCCGTCGGTGACGTCACCCATACGTTAAGAATATGCTGCCTGCTTGTCCTGGGATAAGAAAGATTACCAGAATGAAAATCTTTATGGGTAAACATAAGGATCTTGTAACAGATTCTATATTGAATAAGTAGCCAATGATGATGTTCACAAGAGAAGCAATATGACAGATCTTCAAAATGTATGCTAGAATTGCCACCAACTCAAATTTACTCAGAAATGAGTCTATTATCATAATTCCAGCATGGATGATTTATCGTACATCTTTCTGATTAATACCTTAGGCCGCTCACTTTCAAAGCGTTTAAAAAAAACTTACAAAGTTCCAGAACATATAGAACTTTGCATATCTATGTGCTCTGAAAATGAGCCACTGAATTTCTTATTTCTGGTACATGTATTTTAGTAGAGCTGCATTTCAATTAAAATTTTTAATCACAATCACACAATTTTAAAAAATTTAATTGTGATTAATTGCACAAGTAAAGGTATTTTATTTCCCAATGTGGCTCCTTGTGACTTTGGGCAACTCACTTAATGCTCCAGGAGGTATAAAATATGTACCTGTATATAATATGTAAATCGCTTCGACTGTAGACACAGAAAGGTAGTATATCAAATCCCATCCCATTTCCCTTCCATAAAGGACTGACGATCTCCCTCCCTCGCACTCCAGATCACCATAGATTGTACTGGTGGCCCTTCAGCTCTGCTCACAGGTCTATGGCTCACTCCCCTCTCTATACTCATGGTTCAATGTATGCTTCCTCCCCCCCACACGCTCTATCTTAAAGGTGGTCTTCTGTTGGTCCCTGGCAGTGTTGCATATAAGCTGCTTGCTCTGAAGCTTTCCCTCTCACCCGGTTAGAGAGAACACTTTAGACCAGGCTGCAGGCAGCAAATGTGCAATGCTGCTGTTGCTATGGAGCAACAGAAAAGAGCATTTTTAAGGTGAATTGGCATAGGGATCTGATGAATCTGAAATTACAGGTGTGGAGAGGAGGGGGAAGATATAGGAATGCACCAAGAACAGTGGTTGGGAGTAGAAGAGAGCAGAAGAGATGTTCAGAGAAAGCAGATGCTGCAGCGTGATGGAAAGACTAGGTTCTTACCTTGGTAATCTTCTTTCTTTTAAATCTACACTCTATTCCTGAACAAGTGGGTGGTCAATTCCATCTCATGAGATCTCTTGTAGGAAGCCTCATTTGCATGGTTTTGATCATCCCCTTACCTCAGGACTGCCCTAAAACTTCCAGTAGGTTACAAAGCAGACAATCATACCTGAATAGGACACAAAAAAGGGGGAGCGATATGGGGATACTCCCCAAGAAATAAGTGTAATCTGCTCATAACAATCAACATTTCAACAAATCAAATATGCAGAAATAGCAATAGACAATTGAACAACTGAACAAAGACTCAGCCTACACTAACAGGATGGGTGCACATGAACCAGATACCCTTGGAATAAGGTACACTGTTCAGATGTTATGCATGGAAAGGCTGAAGCTCAGACACTCTCCGAGCAGAGTGAATATACACCAGAAGACTGTCATGAGGATAAGATTCTCATAGCTCATAGGGCAAACTTGCCAATGCCCGAAGAACCAGACTAAGGATCCAGATTGGAAAGGGCTGATGCAGTGGAGGGCTAAGATGTTACTCAGCCTCCAAGAAACACACCACATACCAGATGACCCTCAAGAGAGGTGCCATGCTAAGTAGGACCAAAGTGAGAAAGGCTGATAATCTGGATTCTTAGAGATCCAATCGCTAGATCCTTCTCCAGACCTCCTTGGAGAAAGGTGAGCATCACTGGAAACAGTACAGAGTCCAAGACATCGCCCCATTGAGCACAAACAGGACCGGAAACATGATCAGGCCTCCACATATGCTTCAAAGGTCAACTATTCATTATAATCTGCAAAAGGGTAGCAATACCACCCACTGAATAGCATTGGCGCAGTGCTCCCCCTTATGAGCCATGCCAAAAGATCAAAGTGTTTTGGAATACTGCAGAGCCACTGGCCCCTGTGTAAAGAACTGATGATAACAGGGAAATTTGATACCCTTATCCAGTGGAAGACAAACTGAGCAGCAGACCAGGGGTGCCTGGGCCAATCGGGCACCACGAGAATCACTCTCGCGGTGTGCTCTGATCCTTCACAGTAGGCGCCCAAAACATGGGCCCCAGAGGAAAAACACAAAGGAAATCTTCCCTTGGCTATGGCTGGACCATGGTATCTAGGTCCTCGCTTCCTGATTCGCATCTCCCACAGAAGGATTGAGCTCTCTTGCTGCAAGTCACTGCCATGCAGACTAATATCAGACAATCCTCCTCTATGCACTGGAGAGTGCTCTGGATGATAGGGACCACTCCCTGCAATCTAGAATTTGACAGCTAGGACAAGCCACTTGCACGCTATCTACTCATGCCAAGTGGACTGCTGAGAGGGCTACACTTCTCCCTCCGTATTCGTGGGAGTTAGGGGCAGAGCCGGCCCACGAATATGGAAAAACTGAGACTAATATTCGGGACAGTTCTGCCCTTATTCCCCGGCTATTTTTAGCCCTGTGAGCCCCCTCCTTAAGCCTTACCTGGTGGTCTAGCGGGTTTTCAGGCAGGAGCGATCTTCCCACACTCCTGCCCCATGCAGATCGCTCACAGGAAATGGCTGCCTTGAGCTCCCATAGTCTCGAGCCATTTCCTGTGAGTGGGAAGATCGCTCCTGCCCCAAAAACCCGCTAGACCACCAGGTAAGGCTTAAGGGGGGGCTTACAGGGCTTAAAATAGCCCAAAAAATGAAAGTAACTTTTTCATTTAAAACCGTGAATAAGCGAATCCGTAGATACGGAATTCGTGAATACGGAGGGAGAAGTGTAGAAGATGGTTTTCCGCCCATCGAAAGAGTATGTGAGCTTCTAGTCTGAGAGGAAAGCCATCAAATGACATATGCTACCACAGTGGCACCGTCTAAGAAGACTTTGGCTTCCTTGTTTCGAAGTGCACTCTCGAAGTGCAGTAGAGCCAGGAGATTCGCTTAAAGTGCAAAACGATTTGATTGACCACTCTCTTTGGAAAGGGAACCAGCCACCCTTAACTGGCCAGATCTGATAGTGCACTCCCCCTCCCCCCAGCTGGAACTCCACTAAAAAGAGAAAGTGGAAAACAGCCACCAGGCCAGGCTGCAATGGGCATCCACTGTCTAAGGAAGCTGCAGATTCAGTGGATCCCTTTTGGGACACCAACGCAAAAGAAGCGTCTCCTGAAGCAGGTGCAAGTGAGCTCTAGCCCAGGCAGTCCTGTTTCGGGGTGAGGTTACTCATCCGAAGGTTAATCACCCAGCCGAGGCTCTGAAGCAACTGGACAACCCAATGAACCGCCTGATGTCCCTCTGACTCTGACTGTGCTCTGATTAGACAATTGTTAAAATATGGGTGGACAGGGATGTCCAACCTGCACTGGTGAACTGCGACTACTACCATCACTTTCGGGAAGGCCCAAGACACTGCGGCCCGCTCAAGGACAAGGCCGCAAACTGAAAGCGATTCTGCAAGACAAGAGAATTTTAGGTACCTCTTGGGCTCTGAAATATGAGAATATGCAAAGAGACATCCATGACGTGAAGAGATGCTAGAAAATGTATTGGAGCTAATGACCCAATCACTGATCTCACCGCATCCATACTGATGGCCTGGAGATTCATTATTGGACTCTTGATCCTCGGAGCCTCTCTTTGGCAGAACAAAGCAGATCAAATATCTACTAGAGCCCGAGTAAAACTCTGGAACGGGCTCTATGGTTGCTATGTCCAGCAGCCACTGGACTGGCGGTCTGACCATTGCCTTTATTTTCCCTAGTGATCCCACTGGGGAAGTCTAGAAGAGATCTGAAAGAGGACATTGTAACCTTTTGGCAGAATGTTCGGCATCCAGAGATCCAAGGTGATTTCTGCCCATTCCTCTACAAATGCTGAAAGCTTCCCTCCAATGTGCAAAGGCTCAGCTATTGGCCTGGCATCATAATCACTGCTCTGGGATGGAGGTAGGCCGGGAAGCACTGACAAAAGGACTGACATGGCCTTTGGCCGGCCATACCTCCCAAATATTGACAAGCACCTGGAGGAACAAAAGGAACTGCGACTAAAGTTTTTAGATGGTCAAGGCCTGATGTCCAGCAGGGACTCAGGCTAGCAGTTCTGTACTCTGGCCATAAGATTATCCAGGCTTTAAAGTAGTTGGCCTCTTAAATGGCAGCCTATTAAGTGTGGCTTCTGAGAAAGAATTCCCATACCATTGTCTAATTCAGAGCATTCTCTTTGCAGAGAGTGAGTAAAGTGAAAGCTTGCTCACAACCCAGAACTTGACATACAGGGCATCAGCTACATAATGCATTCTGATGATTAAAAAAGAGAGATCCTTATCCCCAATGATGTTAGGATCGTTATGCAGGCTGGAGTGACAGGCACTGGTGATGGAGGCTGCTGCAGCCGCCTTCAAATCTCACGGAGTCAAAAAGAAGGCGTTTGAGCACAAAATCAATTCTGTGGTCCTGGGCATTGGTGAACACATTTGTCACTGAGAATTGCACACTTGAGAATCTGCGTCCTTAACGAATCCTCACCCACAACAGGATCTGTTAGAGAAAGTAAAGGCATATAGACAGTCCTGTTCATCTGTGTCATCTGTAGATGGACTGCCCTGCACTTTCACATGACTCTTATGATGGGGACCTACGCTATCAAGGCTGAATCTCTGAATTATTCATGGGATCATTATTGAATAAATAAGCCTGAAACAGCATATAAACAAACTCAGGCAGAAATCATAGCCCCTGTGGGCTATGCGTCATGGATTTGAGCGGTTTGTGCATCAAATTATGGTCTTGCTGCGCCAGAGATATACTAGTACTGTTCCTTGATTTCAATTTCAACTTTCATGGACGCTCCCCTGTTGGATTGGATGCAGGAGCCCCTGAAGAGGCAGGGGGGATAAGTGAGTCCCTTCCCCCCCTTCACGCACCACATGAAACACGAACAAACCTGAAGTTGCCATTCAACACAAATAGGGCATGAATCCGAAGAATCGAGCATTGGGGAATCCATCCCACCTGTTTTCTTGTTAAAATGAGGTGTTCTGAAAAATTAGGTGTTCCGAGGCAGACAAAAGCTTTTAAAATGCCGCAGCAACAATTTTAGCAATAAAAATGGCCTGGGGAAGTCTCTCAGGCTGTCATCCTGCTACTCACTGTGCAATGCTATGTGCTGGGAGCTGCAGAAAGAAGCTGAAACAAACTTACAGGGAGATCTCTGGAGAATGACACTGGGACAAAATTTTCCCCATCCCCGTAGGACTCATTCTCCCACCCCAGCAAGTTATTTTCCTTCTGCTGCCCCATTCCTGAAAGCTCTGTCCTCATATACACAAGCCTCAAATACTTTAAAATCATAATCGATTAAGGCAGAGCTTACAGGAATGGGGCAGAGACAGCGACAAACTCGTGAGGACAGGACAGGGAAATTGAGTTCCTGCCGGGACAGGGAAAAATCTGTCCCCATATCCTTCTCTAATCTTTGCCTGAAATATGGAACAGCTCACAATCGCCACCGGATCTTACATGCTCAATAGAGGGAAGGATGCAGTCAACCCTGATCCTGGATACACTGTCAAGGAGCCAATCAGCCTGCGCTCCAAACCACTAGTAGACGAACCTGGGATGAGCTATGCTCCCAAGGGAATGATCCCTGAGCCCAGAAAACTAATAATGCAGGCTGTCCAAATGGGTGAACTACAATGCAGTCACCCCTTGGAAGCAGATTCTATCCTTAAGAGTCTGTGATCTCCCACAGCCAGAACTGTAATCCAAAGGGATGTTCTGCAGCAAGAATCACAAATACAAGTACTGAATTTAAGGAAAATAAACATGAGCTGAAAAACCTTGCTCCTAGTCTTGATTGTAGGAAGGTAACTAGAAGTTACAGGGCAGTCCTGAGGTAAGAGGTGAGGTCCACAACTATGCAAATGAGGCTTCCTATAAGAGATCTCGCAAGATGGGATGGACTACCCACTTGTTCAGGAATAGAGTGAGATTGTACAAGAATCATTATTATTTATTTGGTTTTAAATTTAATATACCATCTATAACTAGACAGTTTCCATATAAACATACATAAAAAGAAAACAGCAACAAACAAAAAGTTGTATCTTCATAACATACTCTCCCAGATTAACTTACTACTTGACCAGGGTAACAATTCTCTTACAAAAATGCTGATACAAAGAGTTGCGTTTTCAGTAATTTATTAAACTTTGCCCAAGCAACAAACAACTGCATTCAACATTTTAACACCTGCAATACAAAAAGTGGTTGCCCTAGTCTCTGCATATTGCACTTTAGCCACCGTGTCAAGCAACATAACATTTTCAGATCTCAAAGATCTACCAGGGCAATTCGACAGCTGTTTAAAATATACAGAGGTAAAGAGCATTGCAGTAGTCCAACTGTAACTTAACCATCCCTTGTATCACAGTTCTAAAATCAAAAGGGGTAAGCAGCATTGGTTTAAGGTGATACAGCAAATATTTAGCCAAAACAAACCTGAATGATTTATCAACTAGACTAGATTCTGGTTTAACCATAAAATGTCAAACCCCCAATACAGTATTCTCCTTTTTTTTTTTTTAACTGGTAGACTCACTCCCGATACAGTCATAAAATCAGACCACAACTCCTCTCCCCATTGCCCCACAAACATCACTTCTGTTTTTCCCACATTTAAACTCAAACCATCAACATCCATTCAATCCACAACATTCCTCATACATGAATCTAAATCAGGGTGTCAAACCTTTTGGCTTCACTGGGCCACATTGGTTGAAAAATATGTTTCTGGGGCTGCAGCAAGACAGAGGAGGGAGCCGGCAAGACGGTAAACACCCGGGAGCAGCAGAGGAAAACACTGTATCGTCCTTGACTGGGGCGGCACAAAATATTTCACTGGGCCGCATGCGGCCCTCGGGCCGCAGGTTGGACACCCCTGATCTAAATAATAATTTGACTCAAACCCCCAACCATTATCTGGAAAGAAAACCAAAATATAGAAACATAAGAGTATGACGGCAGAAAAGGGCCGTTGGTCCAACAAGTCTGCCCACTCAAAGAACCCTCTCTCTAAAAGAACCCACCCCCTAAGCATGTCCCCGGAGCGAACCCACAAAATATCATCTGCATATTGTCTATATAATACATTTAACGACACAAACACTGTCCAAAAGATACCATATAGATATTGAACAAAACTGCCAACAGAGGAGACCACTGAGAAACCCCTCTTCCCACAGGGGCTTTCTTGGATATTTCAGACCCATTATACAGTACACCTGGAATGTCTGAATGATCAAATATGATGAAAACCACTAACACATCGCCTCCCATTCATAATTGTTCCAATTTCATCAACAACAAACATAAATTTATAGAATCAAACGCTCCAGATGCATCTACAGAAATCATACAAGTCACATTTTGATCCATACCTATCTTCAAAGCATTCAATACAGAGACCAAGAATAGCTCTACACTGTGTGCCTTTCTGAATCAAAATTGATATGGATTCAAACAATCCACCTGTTCAATAAACAGATAACTGTGTCAATATGATTTTTTTCCAAAATTTCCCTTTGTAAGGAACTGGATGAAAATTATTCAATTGTGTAGAGCAGGGGTGTCCAACCTTTTGGCTTCTCTGGGCCGCATTGGCCGAAAAAAATGTTTCTGAGGCCGCACTAATGCGTAAACACTGCAGCAAGATAGAGGACTGAGCCGGCAAGATGGTAAACACCCGGGATCAGCAGAGGAAAACATTGCATCGCCCTCAATCGGGGCCACACAAAATACTTCACGGGGCCACATGTGGCCCTCGGGCTGCAGGTTGGACACCCCTGGTGTAGAGTGTGCTAAAATCTAAATACACCACATCTAGCGCACTCCCTCTATCCAATTCTATGGTCACCCAGTCAAAGAAATTGATTAGATTTGTCTGACAAGACCTACCTCCAGTTGCCTCCACTCCTGTAATCCACAAGATTCCAGAAACTTCACCATTCTCTGTTTTAAAAGCATTTCCATAAATTTGCTTAACACAGAAGTCAGACTTACTGGCTTGTAATTCCCTACTTCTTCCTTACCTCCACTTTTGTGGAGAGGGACCACATCCACCCTTCTCCAGTACCACTCCAGACTCTAGATACTCATTGAAAAGGTCAGTCAATTGAGCCTCCAGAACTTCCCTAAGTTCCTTCAGCACCCTTGGATGTACACCATCTGGCCCCATTGCTTCGTCTACTTTTATTTTAGCTAGCTCTTCACGAACACAACCCTCTGAATATTGATCAGGGTCTACCACTCCTCCATCCCTATTCATGATTGTCTTCTGTGGTCCTGCTCCCAGCGCTTCAGCCGTAAACACAGAACAGAAATACAGCTTCTACATATTTCTCCCCTTCACCTTTGAGTCTCATAATGCCACTTTTGTACTTCTTCCTATCACTAGTATATCTAAAAAATATCTTGTCTCCCCGTTTTACCGTTTCAGCTATTTTTTCTTCCATTTGCATCTTTGTTTTCCTGACTACATAATCAGCCTCTCTTAACTTTTCCAGATATTTTTCCCGCCTTCCTCTTTCTGCGATCTTTTGTAGTTTATGAAAGCTAACCTCATTCCTTACCTTCTCAGCTACTACTTTTGAGAACCAAAGCAGCCTCACAAATAGGTTTACCACTCTTACAATTACTCCTTTCAGTTTTGACTACTGCATTTCCACTCCTTCCAGATGTTCCCATCCCGACAATTCCTTGACGTAATCTCCCATCCAAACAAGGTTAGTTTTTAAAAGTCTAGAACCTTTGCTTTTGAATAAACCCTCCTTATACCCATCTTATATTAAACCATGCAATGATCACTGGATGCTAGATGATCACTCACTTATCAGAAACACTTTCCCCATTTGTAAGCACTAAGTCCAGTATGACCCCTTCCCATGTGGGTTTCATTACCAACTACTGAAACAGTTCTCCTTGTAGAGAATCCAGGATCTTCCTACTTCTAGAAGACCCAGCGATAGGGATACCCCAATCAACATCTAGCATGTTAAAATCACCTATTAGTAAAACTTCCCCCTTTTTTAGAAATATTCTGAATGTATATTAAATCTCTGTGAAGGAGGCCTTTATATCACACCAATGTAAATATATTCACCATTCCCTCTTTCCATGCCAGGATTTATCAAACTGATTGTGGAGTACCCCGGCCCATCTGAGTTTCAAGATATCCACAGTGACTGAATGCAAATCAGTCTCATGCACAGTCATTATAGATATCCTGAAGGGTCCAGGGCTGGAGGAGTTGTCGAACAGCGAGAGATTAGAGAAACTGGGCCTCTTCTCCTTGAAAAGAGGAGACAAAAGGGACATGATTGAAACGTTCAAGATAATGAAGGGAATAGACTTAGTAGATAAAGACAAGTTGCTCTCCGAGGTAGGGAGAACGAGAGGGCACTCTCTAAAGTTAAAAGGGGATAGATTCCGTACAAACGTAAGGAAGTTCTTTTTCACCCAGAGAGTGGTGGAAAACTGGAACACTCTTCCGGAGGCTGTCATAGGGGAAAACACCCTCCAGGGATTCAAGACAAAGTTAGACAAGTTCCTGCTAGACCAGAACGTACGCAGGTAAGGCTAAACTCAGTTAAGGCTCTGGTCCTTTACCTAAGGGCCGCCGCGAGAGTGGACTGCAGGGCACGATGGACCACTGGTCTGACCCAGCAGCGGCAATTCTTATGTTCTTATGAAAACCAGAACAGCTAGAGGCCTCCATGACTATCCTGAGAAACACTAGTCTATGTTATCTGCCAGCTCTTATCAGCTAACTTCTTAAATTTATTTTATGACTTGAGTTTGATCATGTTTATTTAAAATTATTGCAAATACTACCGTGTTTCCCTTAAAATAAGCTACTGTTTGGAGGGAGGTATGTTGGTCTTGCAGCGATGCGGCAGAGGGTAAGAACTGGTGGGAAAAGATTGCGATTTAAAATGCTGCCAACGCTGCTTTTTGGTGGGAGGTATGTCAGTTTCACGGTGTTAGGGTCAGCGTGGTTCTGCTGCACGGGGGGGGGGGGAGGATGGATAGAAAGATGCTGCTCAAGGGTTCTGCTTCGATGGGAGGAAGGGATGGATAAAAAGATGCTGCTCAAAGGTTCTGCTTCACTGGGAGGGATAGAAAGATGGTGTGCAAGGGTTCTGCTGCAGGAGGGAGGGATAGAAAGATGCTGCTCAAGGGTTTTGCTTCAAGGGGGAGGAGGAGGGATAGAAAAATGCTACAAAGGGAAGGCACAAGGGGAAGGGTGAGAGGGTAAAAGATGCTGCACTTGTGGGGGAGAGACAGGAAAGAGGATTGGGGTGGAGGACAGAAAGGAAGAGATGATCATTGTACATGAAAAAAATAAGACATCCCCTGAAAATAAGACTCATATTAATTTTGGGTCCAAAAAACGCACTAGGGCTTATTTTCAGGGAAACAAGGTAACTACTGTACTTCACTTTATGGATAATAACAATTAAAAAAATGCTTCTGCATCTGTATGTTTACTGTATTGCTTTTCAAAACAGGAAAACACACAGCAGAGTTAGCACTTACCTTATGCTCTTATGTTTAAGTCTCCAGCCACCAACCTGAAGAGAACACAAAAGTATTCAGTCAAAATAATTTAGCTAAGTTGAATGTAAATAAAATATACAAATTTAAAAACTGATTAAACTCTCCTAAACTCACATTACACAGCACATAAAACACAACCTCCTCTAAAAAAAGCATCCTGCTAATCTTGCTTAGGATAACCTTTTAAATTTTAGGATTTGTCACGCAAAAAAGACACTGCCATCATTTACTATGGTTAAATTGTAAATGTGCATTTAAAAACTATGACCGGTAGGTGCCAAAAAGAAAATCCAGACTGATCGGGCTGTGAGGCACGGCTCGGAGCAATCTATAGAATTTTTTCTGTAGCTACCGATTTACCTCTTTTGGGACGATGCCAAAACGGAGAGGGAAGAGCTCTGCTGGGGCCTCGCGGAGCTCCTCTTCAACCGGGTTCGGCAACACAGAAGAACTCCTTCGCCGGTTGCAAGCCACCTCGTTGTCAGCCTCGGAGACGCCGTGAGTAAGCAGATCTGCAGTGTTCTCCCTGGGATTGGACACCACACTGAGCTCCGACGCTAGGGCTCCGCCCCCATGTCCTCGGAGTACCAGACAGAGCAGCCTGAAAGGAATCAGCCGTTGCAAGTCCAGGAGGCTGGAGAGACCATAGTAGGCAGAGCTGAACTGGATACCCTATCCTCGGTGGGTACTCCAGAACTGGGCTCTGAAGTCGAGATCCAGCATGGGGGTGAGAAGATCCAAGGAAACAGCATGGATGGAAAGCAAGAAACTGGAGGGGTTCCTTCGTCTACACTCTGATTGCCTCCGGTTCAGAAACCCCAGGAGGTAACTTTGGAATCTATTTGGGACCTTGTGGCTACCCTGCATACATTAATTAATCCCCATTTTCAGCATTTGGAAGATAAAATGAAAGTTTAAGGGACAGATATAAAGACCTTGCAAACAGAAATGTTAGATTCCAAGACTTCTTTAATGACTATCAACCAAGAAATAAATACCTTTAAAAAGACTCATGAAGCTTTGATAAAGGATAACACAAATTTGCGAAGAAAATTAGAGTCGCTAGAAAATTCATCACAAGCAAACAACATTAGGTTGATTAACTTCCCTAGGAATGCTTTGTACACCTCAAGGGAATTGCTGAAGAAATATTTTCTTGAAGTATTAGAAATTTCAAAGG